>NC_068955.1:14345885-15017670 GCF_026419915.1 Harpia harpyja
TTGATGATTAGCTTGCATTATTACTATCACAGCTTGCAGGGGTGCTACTGGAGTTCCTTACAGTCCATCACAATGCATTGCAGAGGATGCATAGCATATGATTGCAATAAAGATAAATGTCTAAGGCATTCTGAGTTTGTGAATATTACGAGTCAAGCATCCAAAGTAATTTAGGGGATGCAAACTGACTGTACATGCACTTGGAAACCTGCATGGAATCTCAGCCCTGAGTTAAAACCAAACTCTCTGTGCAATGTATGGAGAAGGTTCTGATTTCTGAAAATCCACATGCTGAATTATAGAGTATTTAGTTCATTGGGCTGAATGAGGAGGTGTGGGGTTGTATAAACAGGGACATACTATTGCTTGAGAGGGCTGATGTACCTTAAATAGCACTACCAAAAATTCACTATTGTGGGTAAATTGCTAAATTCTTTCTTTTGAGAAAAATAAGTCCCTTTCATTTTTTTCCCATGGATGAAGAAATGGTGCTCATTATGTTAGAAGCTTTTAATAAAAACAGTTTTGAGCAGAATGCAATTCCCTCAGGCTTATATTAATAGCTGAGTTATGATAAATTGAGAAGAATGGAAAATAAATTAATTCTTCTCAGCTGAAAGAGGTTTAACCACTCTTTAGTGTTATAAGTTGGATGATGGGCCGCCACAGAGACATGGAAATACACTAGATATAATTGGTTTCAGGGAGGGAACACATGGCAGCTGAATAGTTTGCTGAGTACACAGACAAATAAAGGTTTAATTTCTCTACAAATGATTTGAAAGTAAAGATGAAAATATGTCATTTACACAGAGAGTCAGTTATCCTTTTCAATGTCAATGTTTTGGTCTCACTTTACTAGGGTCTCCGCACTTCCATGGTATATTTAAAGGCGGTGGATATCTTAATTTTCTTTTCCAGGGCAAAGTGTGTGGTCTGTGTGGGAACTTTGATGACAAGTCTAACAATGACTTTACAACAAGGAGTGGGCTGCAGGAGACTAATGCTCTGAAGTTTGGGAATTCCTGGAAACAGTCTTCCATGTGCCCAGATATCACACAAGAGATTAAGCCCTGTGATGTGAAACCACATCGGAAGTCCTGGGCAGAGAAAGAATGCAGCATCATCCGGAGTGAAGTCTTTAAAATTTGTCACTCCAAGGTTTGTAAAGGGCAGTAAGTGATGGGACAGCACAGTGCATTTCTGTTACTGCAGAAGCAGAGAGATCATCAGAAATGAATGAAGAGATGGTTAAATCGAGTGATCTTCAATTAAGTCTTCAGTACAGCTACATTTCAGCTACCGTTAGTCAAAGTAGTTTGAGTATCTGTGGCAATGGAACTGTGTCAGTAGTGGTGCCAGCCCCAGCTGTACAGGCACATATTTATCACACAGTTTCACTACTACTGCTGTGCAAGCTAGCTTCATCAATCTAGCCTGAATAGGTCTGTGTCTGCAGCAGTTGCACTGTGTCTTGTTGAGAGACTGTCAATACCATAAGTTCTGAATGGCCTTGTGATCATCAGACCCATCTTCTGACAGAAATGCATACTATACTTGAAAGGTGGCTGTTGAAGAGACCACTGCTCCTTGTAATATTCAACCCACAGAAGGGATCTTCTTGGAAACCACTGACATCGTGCAGTTTAGACGGGCTTAGCTGCTAGTACTGAGCCTCCAAATTGCCATAGCGCACACTATGTCAGGCCCACAGCTTCCAGAGCACAGTGCACAGAGAGCACTCCTCTCTATTTCTTGTCTCTTTCCTGAAGTATGGTAATATTAACAACAGTTTGTTCTTAACTCACAGTGGAAAAGTCACAAAGAATTATTAATTTAATTAACTTGTGTTTCTATGTTGATTCCTTCAGCAGCTAAAATCCAGTCTAAGTTTCTCTTCTTGCAATCCTAAGCAAAAAAAGTGGAAATGTTTTGCTAATGTTCATTGGATAAACTCCAAAAACTGGCACACATAAAATTCTCTGCTTCCTATTTGCTGAGAAGTGCAGCCTTTCTGATATTGCTCACCAGTTGGTCGGCAAAGCTTGCTGTAAGATAAGACTTCATTGGCATCAATCCAGCTTGGTTTTGAGAGCAGTAAAATGGAACTCTGTTGGAAAATGTGGGCACTGCCAAGGACTCTTATTTTATTTTTTCCGTCATAGCAAAGTATGAAGGTACTATATTACTTTAAGTCTATTATTATCCAAAATACATTAAATGGCTTCAAGCCTGTAATGTTTGTTTGTGATTTGATAATTCTTAGAAACAGTCTCATTCCTGCCCAGTTCAATTCCCATATGTCAAAAGATCTCTCAAGCTTACTAGTTTGAAAACTAATTTGGAGATGAACTGGGCCATCATTTCTTTCCCAAACAGGTGGACCCGATTCCTTTCTATGAAGCCTGTGTTCATGATGCCTGCTCTTGTGACAGTGGTGGAGATTGTGAGTGCTTCTGTTCTGCAGTTGCTGCATACGCTCAAGAATGTACCAAGGCTCAGGCCTGTGTTTTCTGGAGAACTCCTGATATATGCCGTGAGTAACAGTTAAACACAACTGTATCTCTCTGGCTGCAGTCAGAAAGCCTATCAAATAAGTCATTAATACTATCACTGCAAGGTTGTGCTGGCTATGGAATGCAATTTATTTTCGCGGCATATCAGGGAACAAACAGAACTAGTGATTTTTTATATTTCAATTATCTTTTATTCAGTCTGGCTTCTTTTTCTTTTTTTGTTTTCCGGTTTTCCTTTTTCTTTTTTGTTTTCCTTTTTCTTCTCCCATTTTCCTTTTTTTCCCTAGTTTTCCTTTTTTCTTTTTTTTTTTTTTTTATTAAGGCTAGGTTTCAAATCATCCTTCCGTTTGCTTGATAATCGGTGAACTACAACTCCTGTTACCTTTCTTCTCTCTTGTTTCTTCAAATTATACAGAATTTGATTATAGCAAAAGTTGTAGATGAACCTAGTCAGTATTGAGTATATTAAGCAGTGTCCATTAGTGGTGTTAATGCTTGTACCAGTACCTCATAAAATAATGTAAAATAATATTTAAATTAATAGTTCCCCCCAAAGTGCTCAAAACAAAATTTTGAGATTCTAAGTGGCAGAAATGTAAATTTCTTTAATTTAAAAAATTCATTCTGATTCAGAATTAAGGCTAGTTGTAGTTTTTAAGTGTAAGAAGTTCAGTGAAACAGAAGTTATCAATTTCAGTCAGCTCTGATATATAAGTTTATAAAACTCCTTCCTCTGTCCATAGTCATCTAAGCTGAATTCTGTTTGAAGTTGTATCCATAATGTCTCATATGCTTGCTCTTGACCTGCTGGAGGTGACTTTCATCCCATGTGATACAGCAAGGTAGAACTATATTGAATATACTGCAAGAGTTTTTAGGAGTTTGCTAGTAGCTAGGGAAGAAAAATACTCTCAGAAATTTACCCTTAATTTTAAATTAAAATCAACGTGAATTCTTTAATTTTTTTATTATTTGAATCAAACATTTTCACCCTGAGTGTTTAATATGAAGATCTTGGGCCCTGGAGTTTTGACCCCAAATTTTGAGATATCCTATGTTTTAGTAGAAGAAAGGCCAGGTCCTATACCTCAAAAGAAATTTTGCTGTCTTAACTTGTAGATTCATTTAGCTTGTACCTTTAAAGACCTGATCAGAGCTGCATTTTGGCAACCAAGTTTTTAATCAGCTTCTCTTTTTTTCTCATCAGCGATATTTTGTGACTACTACAACCCTCGTAATGAGTGTGACTGGCACTATGAGCCTTGTGGCAGTAATGTCACAACCTGCAGGATGATTAATAATGTCAGCACCAACTTTTCAGTACCATACCTGGAAGGTAATAAATTCCTTGCCATTTTTTAATTTTATTTCATATTACTCTGCCCAGGTATCATTTAATGAAAATGGAATAGTCAGTCAGCTTGACAAGATGTTCCTAAATCTGTTATGTTGAATTTGTCTCCAGTCTTGCATAAATGTTTTCTATAATGTAATTTATTATTTATTAACATCAGTGGGTGATAGTTACATTGCTGTAAGCCACAAAACTAGGTCTCTGCTTGGACAGTATCCTGAAACATTCAAGATTTTTACACCACTGTTATTTTGCATCCCATCCTAAGGGCATTTAAAGAGAAGGAAAACGTTTTACATGGCAAAGAAGAGAATTACTGATAGTTGGGTTTTTTTAATCATATCATTCTTTATGCATCAAATCCATCTTGACTTTATTAATATGCAGCATCCTCTTATCTTTACAATGGAAAATATCTTTGATATCAGACACACTGATGCAACTATGTATTGGATTCTTAACAGAGACCACAAAGTGGTGTCAAAAGGCTGCTGGGGGCTACCTTCATTTTTAGTGTATTTCATTTGTAGTTTTTGTTTAGGCTTTAAGACCAAGATGTGAGGCTAAAACACATTATTCTGCATTCCATCCCACTTAGGGGATGCACAAGCCATTTAAATCCCACTGAACACCTCAAAGTATGTAGAGATACAATATTAGTAGGTGAAAGTCCTTGTGCTTGATAACTGGAAAGGAATTTCATGTTTTGAGGACTGCAATGATCCAAGAATGCGAATGACTTTACAAATATCTTCTGTTTTATCACATGATAAAGTTGGAGAAAACAGCCATGGTTTTGGCCACACAGTCTTTTTGGTCTGGACTGGAAGTAGTTATTTCCAGTTTAGGGATTGGAAAGAACTGCCCAGAGTTTGACTTTGCTATTTTAATCCTTGAACTGTTGATAACCAAACCAAACCAGCATAAAACCTAACAAAAATATTTTAAAAAACAAAAGTTAACTCTCTGTTTTGAAATAGATTGTCTTAGATTATTAGAAAGATTTGGAAAGTGTCAGAAGGCAGATTATTATATATCCAATTATCTTTCTAAATTATTTTTGTTTTTTTATCTTCAGTGGAAATATAGAGCACACTTACTTGTGTTAGGACATCTTTAGTACAGTCTGGCAGTGTGAAGTGACTTTTAAGTACCAGTTAATTACATGGTCATTCAGTTTATAGGTGTCCTGGTTTCAGCTGGGGTAGAGTTAATTGTCTTCCTAGTAGCTGGTATGGTGCTATGTTTGGAGTTCAGTATGCCAAGAATGTTGATAACACTGATGTTTTCAGTTGTTGCTAAGTAGCGTTTAGACTAAAGTCAAGGATTTTTCAGCTTCTCATGCCCAGTTCTTATCTCAACCCACGAGTTTTACTTCTTTTCCCGATTTTCTCCCCCATCCCACTGGGTGGGGGGGGAGTGAGTGAGCGGCTGCGTGGTGCTTAGTTGCTGGCTGGGGTTAAACCATGACAATAGGCTATTTAGAACTCCAGTACAGTATAAAGAGGACTTTATCTAATTAAGAATTGGATTTTATGAGAGATTATTTGGAAGCCAGACACAATAAATTTTTAAAAATTTATTTACATGAAAAATGCAATGAGAATTGACAGACAATTAATCCCTTGCAGGTGGGGTTTGGGTCATTGGCCAGAGGTATGGAAAAATGCAGATAAATTATCTGTTTGGCATGGAGATACCTGGTCTATTAAAGGCACATAAACAAGGTCTAGTGTTCCAATAAATGTAGTGAAAAACCTATTTGTTAACAAATCCACTTCCACATTCTTCACAAAAGTATTATTGATATAGTGATTACATTTCAATATCTGTAGAAAAATCAGGATGTTTCTTTGTCTTAAAATTACTAGCTGCCCATAGAAATTAATATAAATTAGGGGTTTCTCCAAGATCTTGAACTAGGAAAAACCAACTTCCCTAGGTTTCATGACTAAACTCTTTCTTAATCCTCCTCACCGCAGTATTATCAATGCAAACTGTTCGATTTAAGTCTTTTGGAAAGACTAATTGTCCAAGGATTAATTTGTATTGGAAATTTTCAATGTCTTTCATGCTTGATTCAGTGAGAATCATATACCTTCAGAATGTATCCTATCATTGAGTTAACTCTTTATACTTTTTCTTCATCCTGTATACTGTTCTACTGTCATCAACAGGTTGCTACCCCAGATGCCCTAAGGACAAACCTATTTATAATGAAGAGACAAAGGAATGTGTGCCTGAAGATCAATGTTGGTGTTACATCAATGGAACTCATGTTCCCCCTGGAAGCGAAATACCCACAGAAGAGAACTGTACAAAATGGTATAAAAAATGTGAAAACATTTGCAGTAATTCAGGAAAGAATTTATGTATGTTGAGCCCCTCATTTACTTTACTGGGCCTCAAGCAAATAGAGATGCAACTTCAGCTGAAGAGCTGGTATTTCTAGCATTTATCTATACAAATCAGAGGAACAATGCTGTTTATTCCAGTTGAGACTTAAACTCAAAAAATGCTGCACTTACCATACGTATAGATTCTAAACTTTTCATTCATAATTTTCCAAACCCATAAAAATCCAGATTTCAGGTTGATAGTGTTGTTATAATAAGTGTATTAGCAAATTCATTAAATATACTCTTTGAAGTGTCATAAAAGATTTAACAGCATGAAACCTGGGTGTGTCTCTAGGACAACCTTTTGGTCCTTACAGAACTTTGGGAAGAGAGGGGCTACTCTGCCTTGTATTCTCACTTAAAACTAGGATTTCAAATTCACTGTAATCTGAAATGTTCTGTACTAGCCCTGAAAGAGATAGCTGAGTCCTAACTGCTCATTCCTAGAGCCTTACTAATGATAGCACTGACATCTACAACTCCATGATTACAACAGACAACCCCCCCCGACCTAGTATAAGTTCACTGCTCTGAAAAACATTTGTTATTGCACTATTGCAACTTGCAACACAAAGCAGTTCATGATAGTTTTAGGATGTTGTACTTAAAGAACAAAAGTGATAACTTAGTTTGAATGAAATAATGATAGGCAATATTGGAAAATATTACACCCAGGAAAATATTACACCCAGAAAAATATCCAGTAGTATGAATGAAGATCAAGTGACAAATTTCTACATTTCTGTGCTCTTGGCTCTGCTAACAGGTGCCATAAAACATTTGCAACATTTTAATTTTTGAAAATTTCCTTTTAGTGTCTGTGGCCCCTCAGGATCCATACAGTGTACACCAATCCCAGGTAAATAACATTTGGGGATTTCTACAGATAAAAAGAAAAAAATGCATAGAATTGCTATGTTTGTCTCTACAAAAGACTTAGTACTGATTTGGAATAATTCTTTCCAGTGCAAGTGAAAGTTGTGGCCAAAGAAAATTGGGCAGAACTTGTGTTGAACCTGCTGTTAGTACTACTTGTTCAACCTTTTTCTCATGTCCCTTATTCTTTCTCCCCATGTCCCATATCCAAACTACTGGATTCCACTACAAGAGTTTGCACTCCCAGAACATGTACTATAGAAAAATGTCAGATAGTAAATTGCAGTTGCTATTTCTCTCAGAACATTTTAAAACCTGGTTTGTAAGTCTGTTCTTCCAAGCATTTTATGCAAGGCTTTAATAAATATGTTTTAATGTAAAGATAAATTCATGTGATATAATAGATCTAAGCTCCAGGTATAGCTCTGAAAGGACTATGCGTGATGTGATTTGCCTTTATGTCTTACCTGGTAATAGGAAAATTGCACAGTAAAGCTCTTTCTTGCAGGGTGTCCTTGTGTCGTCAATGGAACAAGTTATGAAGTGGGTGAAATTGTGGCACAAATACAGGATGGCAACATATGTATAACATACGTTTGTGCAGAAAATGGTTCTATAGTTGTTGGAAGTACTTACCCTTGTCCGACGTCTACTTCACCTACAACCACTTCAACCTCCTTTCCTACTAGTACTCTTACCACCACAGGTAAATCTTCAACAGAGATGTGCATCTAAAAATAGTTTTCTTTAAGGAAAATACTTTAAAAATTGAATGTACAAGTATATGGGCTTATAGTTGACACAGATAGAGTGATGCTTATGAATAGTTTTATCACACTACACTAAGATTTTTAACACTTTGAGTTGATTTACTTCTCATGGAAGAAATTGTAGCTATAAATGCAAAAGGTGCCTTCCTAATTCTGAAAAACCTATTAGCATCTCAGTATCCTGATGGGATAGTAGAAAATGTCTCAGTAGTGTCAGCAAAAAAATAGAATTAGGATATTTAAAACTATTATTATTTTTTTCTAAAGCTTGCAGATGATGGAGTAATTTTTTTTTTCTATTTCAGTTATCACTACAAGCCCTCCAGTAACTACAAGTAAGTTCTAAATAGAAAACAAAGTTGTTAAAAAATGTCAAAGAAATATTTAAAGGAAGAGTAAATTAAAGATGGCCACTACAGAAAAATATATTTAAACCAAAAATAAATAATTTTTTAAAATTCAAAAATGTGATAAGTATAGAGCAAAGAAAGACCTTTAAAGGCTTCAGCTTGGTAATTCTATTTTGATGCGAAGCTTCCTGTTGAAAAACCTGGTAATATAGAACCCATTTTAGAACATTCTTCTCTTGGAAAAATGACAAGTTGCAATGCATTGCTCTAGTCCTTAATGGAATAGCATACAAAATTAATCTTCTCAGAATGTTTTCTGTAAACTCAGATGCTAAATCCCTGTCTTTTCTTGTAGCTCCATGCTTTGGATTAATCTGTAATTGGACTCAGTGGTTTGATGTTAGTAAACCTGAAGAAGATGGCGGTGACTATGAAACCTATGATGCAATAAGAAAAGAACATGGAAACAAAATATGTGAAGCTCCTGAAGATATTGAATGCAGGGCTAAAGATAATCCTGATATGAGCTTAGAGGAACTTGGCCAGAAAGTGGAGTGTAATGTTACATATGGACTAATCTGTAAAAATGAGGAGCAAGATGCGACTATGTGGCAACTTTGCTATAATTATGAAATCAGGGTAAACTGTTGTGAGTGGAGTGAAATTTCTTGTGAGACTACAAGTACACTGAGTCCAACACCAACTGCAACTTCAACCACCACCAGCACAACAGTACCCATCACCACTACAGTCAGGCAGTCAACAGCAATTACCACCATGCCCATTCCCACCCCAACTATCACCAGCGAATTCACACCATCAGTCACCACCCCAGTAACTTCAACCTCTCCAGGTATTTAGCAGACCAATACCCTCTAATCTTCCTTTGCCATAGCAGAAATAAAGGGCTGTCAGCTACTAAAGACATGTCATCTCCATAGCAGATATTGAGCTGGCAGGAAGTCTTACTTATGCTGGTTGGGAGCTCTATCCTTCTGCTGGAGAGAAGATTCCCAGGACCTGTTGTGTGAGATTAGAGTAGGCCTTGATCTAGAGTACCATCATTTTAGGCATTGTCTGGGTGGGGCTCTGCAGAATTCCTTTCCTTTCTCCTCCTGCTTTCCCTCTGTCAGTGCTAACATTTGCCTGTGGTTATAGATCTAGGAAAGAAGGATTCCCCTGGCAGGCTTTCGGGAAGTTTCACTCTGCAGGCTGCCACTTGCTGTGAACTGTGGTCTTTGGCTGCTGAGATCCACTAGTACCCTGTGAACCTCTTCATCAGGCTGACATTACACCACAGGGAAATTACATGACAATCGGGTAGGAACATATACCTGTGCATACTTTCTTCCAAGACCACAGCTTCCCCTCTCAGTTCTTACTCCATGAGATAGCAAGGTGTTCTAAGTAATAAGGCAGAGATAGAAAGCCTCGCAGAGCCTTAGTCCTCCTCATGTCATCTCTGCCTCCTGTTGGTAGGTATTTTCAATTTAGTGAGAAGCACATTACAGCAACATCCCTGGTCTCTTTGCTAGGAAAGACTGTTGTGACCCTGTCTGTGCGCTGATTTGGAACTAGTCTGCTTTCTGGGGACAGAAAGGAAGGCCTAGTGATATAGGCCTTTACTGTGGTTGAGAGTGGGCTGAATACTCTAAGTATGTGGCAGCTACCTAAACTGTAACTTCTGTTTACTGCACGTTGTATACCACTCATGCATCTTGCACCTACGTCTGTTTTCTCTGCCCTGTTGTTTCTACCAGCCCCACCTTCGTCCACAACAAGAACAGTGTCCCCTCCACCCGTATCAACAACCGCTCCCACGCCAACGCCATCGGAGCCTCCCAGCAGCACCGCCACCACCACGATGCCACCCAGAAGCACCACCAGCAGCACCCTGGGGACAACGACGATGGTTCCTGGCACACCAGCACCCACCCCAACTACTGCAAGCACATCCATGCCCACACCAACATACACCACCACCTCATCACCTCCAGGTACTTGTCTGGTCTGTGCTCTTCTGTGTTGTCTTGCTGTGGGAGAAATGAAGGTCTGTGAGCACTCAGCTTGTGCCTTCTGTTTGGGGTCGGGGGTGGGAGTAATTGTTGTGCATTCTCTGAAATGGCATGTGCCCAAAGCTAGCCCTTGGGCTGGCTGTTTCAGAATTGAGGAGGGTGCAGGGGTCCTGGGTAGAAGGTCTTGTGTTCCCCGACTCAACAGGGCTCTGAGGAGGTTTTTCATCCTGGTGCCTCTGCCCCGCTTAGACAGATACTGAACTGGTGGGAAGGAAGTCTTGCTTTTGCTGCTATTGGACCTCGTCCTTCAGCTGGAGAGAATGTACTCAGTGGGACCCATGGTGTGCAATGGGAGAGCGGGCTTGGCTTTGTGGCATCGTCATTTCAGGCGCTGTTTGGGCACAGCTGTGCAGACTTTCTTCCCTTTCTTCTCTTGTGTTGCCTCTGTGGCCATTGCTGCCACTCACCTGCAGTTCTGGCTGTAGGAAGCGTTGAAGGTTTTCCCTGGCAGGGTTTGGGGAAAAGCTTCAGACCGCGGGTTGCCCCTTGCTACGGACCAAGGCTCTGGGCAGCTGGGTTCTCCCAGCATTCCCATGAGCGTCGTTCTCCAGCTGTCTGCGGACTGCTGAAAAGCAAGCGGACGTTTTGGCAGCAGTGTTGTGTCCTCTGCCCGCTTCCTTTGTGGTCATGACCCTTCCCAGTGTTTGGTTTCTCCTTGACGTAGTGAGGTGGTGTGAGTGGCGCAAGAAGGTGCGAGAGTGGTGGGAGTCTCTGCTTAGTTCTGCTCCACCTCATGTGTTGCCCTTATGTGAGTGGTTTTTGCACATGAGAAGCCCAACAGAGCCATGTGCCCTAGCTGCGAGGGGGAGACACAATGTGCCTCGGCAGTGCCTGTGTCCTGATTTGGCCCTAGTGTGTTTTGTAGGGCCAAGAAGAAGAGGCCTGCCCACACAAGTGAGCTTTGTTGCGGCCAGGGTTGCCTGACTGGAGTAGCAGTGCCCAAGGGGCACTCCTGTGTGCAGTGGATGCCCAGAGCACCACCTGCGAGTGTGCTGGTGCCCCAGCTTGTTGTCTCTCTTCTGGCTGTTTCTAATTGTTCCTCTTGTTGTTGTCCCCCAGATTGTGACTGCATCTGGACGGACTGGATTGATGTGAGTTACCCAAATAGTTCTGACAGAAACAGCGGTGACTACGAAACCTTTGAGAATATCCTGAAGAACGACTCCTCCTGGGTCTGTGCAAAAGCTGAGAATATTTCATGCAGAGCACAGAAATTCCCTCACATTCCCATTGCAGATTTAGGGCAGAAGGTGGAATGCAGTGTTAACACAGGGCTCATCTGTAACAATAGCGATCAGGTCATAGGAGGTATAATACCGATGCCCGTCTGCCTCAATTACGAGATCAGTGTCTGCTGCATCCCCAACATACCGCAGTGTATTACAAGTACCACCACGAGCACCACGACAGCCCCACCTTCGTCCACAACAAGAACAGTGTCCCCTCCACCCGTATCAACAACCGCTCCCACGCCAACGCCATCGGAGCCTCCCAGCAGCACCGCCACCACCACGATGCCACCCAGAAGCACCACCAGCAGCACCCTGGGGACAACGACGATGGTTCCTGGCACACCAGCACCCACCCCAACTACTGCAAGCACATCCATGCCCACACCAACATACACCACCACCTCATCACCTCCAGGTACTTGTCTGGTCTGTGCTCTTCTGTGTTGTCTTGCTGTGGGAGAAATGAAGGTCTGTGAGCACTCAGCTTGTGCCTTCTGTTTGGGGTCGGGGGTGGGAGTAATTGTTGTGCATTCTCTGAAATGGCATGTGCCCAAAGCTAGCCCTTGGGCTGGCTGTTTCAGAATTGAGGAGGGTGCAGGGGTCCTGGGTAGAAGGTCTTGTGTTCCCCGACTCAACAGGGCTCTGAGGAGGTTTTTCATCCTGGTGCCTCTGCCCAGCTTAGACAGATACTGAACTGGTGGGAAGGAAGTCTTGCTTTTGCTGCTATTGGACCTCGTCCTTCAGCTGGAGAGAATGTACTCAGTGGGACCCATGGTGTGCAATGGGAGAGCGGGCTTGGCTTTGTGGCATCGTCATTTCAGGCGCTGTTTGGGCACAGCTGTGCAGACTTTCTTCCCTTTCTTCTCTTGTGTTGCCTCTGTGGCCATTGCTGCCACTCACCTGCAGTTCTGGCTGTAGGAAGCGTTGAAGGTTTTCCCTGGCAGGGTTTGGGGAAAAGCTTCAGACCGCGGGTTGCCCCTTGCTACGGACCAAGGCTCTGGGCAGCTGGGTTCTCCCAGCATTCCCATGAGCGTCGTTCTCCAGCTGTCTGCGGACTGCTGAAAAGCAAGCGGACGTTTTGGCAGCAGTGTTGTGTCCTCTGCCCGCTTCCTTTGTGGTCATGACCCTTCCCAGTGTTTGGTTTCTCCTTGACGTAGTGAGGTGGTGTGAGTGGCTCAAGAAGGTGCGAGAGTGGTGGGAGTCTCTGCTTAGTTCTGCTCCACCTCATGTGTTGCCCTTATGTGAGTGGTTTTTGCACATGAGAAGCCCAACAGAGCCATGTGCCCTAGCTGCGAGGGGGAGACACAATGTGCCTCGGCAGTGCCTGTGTCCTGATTTGGCCCTAGTGTGTTTTGTAGGGCCAAGAAGAGGAGGCCTGCCCACACAAGTGAGCTTTGTTGCGGCCAGGGTTGCCTGACTGGAGTAGCAGTGCCCAAGGGGCACTCCTGTGTGCAGTGGATGCCCAGAGCACCACCTGCGAGTGTGCTGGTGCCCCAGCTTGTTGTCTCTCTTCTGGCTGTTTCTAATTGTTCCTCTTGTTGTTGTCCCCCAGATTGTGACTGCATCTGGACAGACTGGATTGATGTGAGTTACCCAAATAGTTCTGACAGAAACAGTGGTGACTACGAAACCTTTGAGAATATCCTGAAGAACGACTCCTCCTGGGTCTGTGCAAAAGCTGAGAATATTTCATGCAGAGCACAGAAATTCCCTCACATTCCCATTGCAGATTTAGGGCAGAAGGTGGAATGCAGTGTTAACACAGGGCTCATCTGTAACAATAGCGATCAGGTCATAGGAGGTATAATACCGATGCCCGTCTGCCTCAATTACGAGATCAGTGTCTGCTGCATCCCCAACATACCGCAGTGTATTACAAGTACCACCACGAGCACCACGACAGCCCCACCTTCGTCCACAACAAGAACAGTGTCCCCTCCACCCGTATCAACAACCGCTCCCACGCCAACGCCATCGGAGCCTCCCAGCAGCACCGCCACCACCACGATGCCACCCAGAAGCACCACCAGCAGCACCCTGGGGACAACGACGATGGTTCCTGGCACACCAGCACCCACCCCAACTACTGCAACCACGTTCACACCACCAACAATAATCACTAAAACCCCACTGCCTCCATCTTCAGAAGCAATAAGTAATTCTCTGGCTGTGTTGGCTTTTGTTGCCTTGCTATGGGAGAAATCAAGATTTATTAGCAGCTTAATGCATATCTTAGTTTTTGTACACTGAGGGAGTTTAGTTGATGTATATTTACCAAAAAATCTTAGAATCATAGAATAGTTTGGGTTTGAAGGGACCTTTTTAAAGGTCTTTTAGTCCTACATCCCCTGCTGTGGGCAGGGATTTGTTTCACTACATTAGGTTACTCAGAGCCCAATTCAGCCCGACCTTGAACTCTTCAAATGATTGAGCACCCACAACTTCTCTGGGAACCCCTGTTCCAGTGTCTCACCACCCTCATCATAAAAAAATTCTTACTTTTGTCCAGTCTAAAGGTACCCTCTTTCAGTTTAAAACCATTGCCCCTTGTCCTGTAACTACAGGCCTTGGTAAAATGTCTCTCTCTGTCTTTCTTATAAGCCCCCCTTATATATTGAAAGGCTGCAATAACGTCTCCCTGGAGCCTTCTCTTCTCCAGGTTGAACCCCAACTCTCTCAGCCTCTCTTCATAGGGGAGGTGTTCCAGCCCTCTGATAATTTTCATGGTCTTCCTCTGCACCTGCTCAAACAGTTTCATGTCTGTCTTGTACTGGGGACCCCAGAGCTGGATGTTGTACTCCAGGTGAGGTCTCACAAGAGTGGAGAAGAGTGGGTCCTGTACTGAGCTGTCTGTTTAGGAGGGAGACTGCACATGTTTCTGCTTCTCAGTTCTACTCCTTTGATTATTGGGAACATGAGGAGGTTTTTCATCCTGGTGCCTCTGCCCAGCTTAGACAGATACTGAACTGATGGGAAGGAAGTCTTGCTTTTGCTGCTATTGGACCTCGTCCTTCAGCTGGAGAGAATGTACTCAGTGGGACCCATGGTGTGCAATGGGAGAGCGGGCTTGGCTTTGTGGCATCGTCATTTCAGGCGCTGTTTGGGCACAGCTGTGCAGACTTTCTTCCCTTTCTTCTCTTGTGTTGCCTCTGTGGCCATTGCTGCCACTCACCTGCAGTTCTGGCTGTAGGAAGCGTTGAAGGTTTTCCCTGGCAGGGTTTGGGGAAAAGCTTCAGACCGCGGGTTGCCCCTTGCTACGGACCAAGGCTCTGGGCAGCTGGGTTCTCCCAGCATTCCCATGAGCGTCGTTCTCCAGCTGTCTGCGGACTGCTGAAAAGCAAGCGGACGTTTTGGCAGCAATGTGAGACCCCTAACATCGCAGTGAATCTGCCTCTGTGACAGTACACCACCTGTTCCTGTATTTCCTTCTGAACATGATGGAGTTTGCCTGTCCTCACCCAAATGTGAATTAATTTTAGTTGAAGGACTGTCCTTGTGGACTGTGTGGACAGAAGCAGTGTATCTTATTTCCTTCTATCCTCCAGCATTATGACTGCACTCTTATTATGTACGCAGTGCTTCTTTATCTACCATGTGTCTCTTTACATCATGCTGTAAAATCACAAACAGATGGCTCTGAGGCTCACCTCTGAGCATCATGAACAATTTAGAAAATGCTAATCAAAAACTATTTCAAAGGAGCCTGCGCTAGGGCCCATGAAAACTGGCTTGGCCGTGTGAGAAGGAAAAAGCAGAAAAGTGAATTTGGGGTTCCTAGCATGCCAAAATAGCTTGTGGGTGAGTAGTCTTAAAGGTCTGGGAGTTAGGTATGGAACACAGGTTGCTCCAGCAACTGCTCAGTTTCAGTAGAATCAAATGACGCTGAGCATAATCAATGCTGGTATGAAGATGCCACATGAAGTAGCACAGGGAACAGCGGTCTATCCATAGAATATAGCATGACAGCAATACGGAATTAACCAAAGAGTTCACTGATCAACTCAAGGAATAACCCTGGATTTAGGACTGCTGAACTCTTCTCTGCAGTATAAAGTTTTAAAACTGCAGATACCTGTTCCGTCTGACATTGATCATCGATAAAGTATTTACATCAATGTCTCCCATATAAGATGTGGAAGATTTTTTTAGTAATATCTCTGTTATGCAAAAGCCTTTAATAAAACAGTTACTGCTTTATTCCCATCTAAATACCCTATGCTTAGTTCTGTTGAATTTTACTTGCTTATAAGAAAATGAAAAGAAGTTAATAAAAATGCAATTTGCCTACTTAAAATAAAATACTGTGTTTTCTCCCTGTCTTAAAGAGGGTACAACACCTGAACCAAGAACACCGATAAGTACCATAGTTACTCCTTCAGCTACCCCACAGCCAACAACTAGAACAACGGAAATACAAAGTATAGTGTCCACTACAGGCACGACTATACAACAGTCAATAACATCAGTGTCAACAAGCCCGGTGACAGTCAGCACGTCTGGAGTCACTGAAACAGGATCAACCACCAAAACCACCACTTCAGGCCCCACACCCTCAGGACCCACTCCCCACAGCACCACAACAGTAATGGAAACAAGTAGCCACGAGACCTCTACCACGGGGACTGGGAGCCCTCCGACAGGACCACCTAGCAGCACCACCAGCACCACAACCTCAGGACCATCTTCCCCAATGTCTACAGCCAGCACTACTGTATCACCACCACCAGTGTCAACAAGCCCAGTGACAGTCAGCACGTCTGGAGTCACTGAAACAGGATCAACCACCAAAACCACCACTTCGGGCCCCACACCCTCAGGACCCACTCCCCACAGCACCACAACAGTAATGGAAACAAGTAGCCACGAGACCTCTACCACGGGGACTGGGAGCCCTCCGACAGGACCACCTAGCAGCACCACCAGCACCACAACCTCAGGCCCATCCTCCCCAATGTCTACAGCCAGCACTACTGTATCACCACCACCAGTGTCAACAAGCCCGGTGACAGTCAGCACGTCTGGAGTCACTGAAACAGGATCAACCACCAAAACCACCACTTCGGGCCCCACACCCTCAGGACCCACTCCCCACAGCACCACAACAGTAATGGAAACAAGTAGCCACGAGACCTCTACCACGGGGACTGGGAGCCCTCCGACAGGACCACCTAGCAGCACCACCAGCACCACAACCTCAGGCCCATCCTCCCCAATGTCTACAGCCAGCACTACTGTATCACCACCACCAGTGTCAACAAGCCCGGTGACAGTCAGCACGTCTGGAGTCACTGAAACAGGATCAACCACCAAAACCACCACTTCGGGCCCCACACCCTCAGGACCCACTCCCCACAGCACCACAACAGTAATGGAAACAAGTAGCCACGAGACCTCTACCACGGGGACTGGGAGCCCTCTGACAGGACCACCTAGCAGCACCACCAGCACCACAACCTCAGGCCCATCCTCCCCAATGTCTACAGCCAGCACTACTGTATCACCACCACCAGTGTCAACAAGCCCAGTGACAGTCAGCACGTCTGGAGTCACTGAAACAGGATCAACCACCAAAACCACCACTTCGGGCCCCACACCCTCAGGACCCACTCCCCACAGCACCACAACAGTAATGGAAACAAGTAGCCACGAGACCTCTACCACGGGGACTGGGAGCCCTCCGACAGGACCACCTAGCAGCACCACCAGCACCACAACCTCAGGCCCATCCTCCCCAATGTCTACAGCCAGCACTACTGTATCACCACCACCAGTGTCAACAAGCCCGGTGACAGTCAGCACGTCTGGAGTCACTGAAACAGGATCAACCACCAAAACCACCACTTCGGGCCCCACACCCTCAGGACCCACTCCCCACAGCACCACAACAGTAATGGAAACAAGTAGCCACGAGACCTCTACCACGGGGACTGGGAGCCCTCCGACAGGACCACCTAGCAGCACCACCAGCACCACAACCTCAGGCCCATCCTCCCCAATGTCTACAGCCAGCACTACTGTATCACCACCACCAGTGTCAACAAGCCCGGTGACAGTCAGCACGTCTGGAGTCACTGAAACAGGATCAACCACCAAAACCACCACTTCGGGCCCCACACCCTCAGGACCCACTCCCCACAGCACCACAACAGTAATGGAAACAAGTAGCCACGAGACCTCTACCACGGGGACTGGGAGCCCTCCGACAGGACCACCTAGCAGCACCACCAGCACCACAACCTCAGGCCCATCCTCCCCAATGTCTACAGCCAGCACTACTGTATCACCACCACCAGTGTCAACAAGCCCGGTGACAGTCAGCACGTCTGGAGTCACTGAAACAGGATCAACCACCAAAACCACCACTTCGGGCCCCACACCCTCAGGACCGACTCCCCACAGCACCACAACAGTAATGGAAACAAGTAGCCACGAGTCCTCTACCACGGGGACTGGGAGCCCTCCGACAGGACCACCTAGCAGCACCACCAGCACCACAACCTCAGGCCCATCCTCCCCAATGTCTACAGCCAGCACTACTGTATCACCACCACCAGTGTCAACAAGCCCAGTGACAGTCAGCACGTCTGGAGTCACTGAAACAGGATCAACCACCAAAACCACCACTTCGGGCCCCACACCCTCAGGACCCACTCCCCACAGCACCACAACAGTAATGGAAACAAGTAGCCACGAGACCTCTACCACGGGGACTGGGAGCCCTCCGACAGGACCACCTAGCAGCACCACCAGCACCACAACCTCAGGCCCATCCTCCCCAATGTCTACAGCCAGCACTACTGTATCACCACCACCAGTGTCAACAAGCCCAGTGACAGTCAGCACGTCTGGAGTCACTGAAACAGGATCGACTACCATTTCGGGCCCCACACCCTCAGGCCCCACTCCCGTATCAGAAACTGGTAGCCCAATGACAACCACTTCAACTCGCACTACTCCCACAAGATCAACTGCCATCACCACCACCATGACTTCAGGACCATCCTCCATAGAGTCTGCTGCTACCACTACTGTATCTCCGCCATCAGTATCAACCAGCATCATGCCGGTCACCACCTCTGGTACAACTCCAACTGAATCTTTTACCACTACTTTAGGAACAACCTCTAGGAATTTTACCACAATTACTGCCACCACCAGCACCAGCACCTCTGAATTTTTTTCCCCTGGCTCAACCAGTACTTCTGGGCCAACTGCAACATCGAGTTCAGTCACTATTACAGGAAGTTCTACTTACAGTACAGTTACTCCACTCAGTGCTTCAAGTTCAACTACAACTCCACCACCAACCACTCCTGGAAGAAATTGTTCTGTTTTTCCTAATGAATCTTATGCGGTGAGTAGATTTCATGAGTTTTTTTAGCATTCTGCTTTGTATGGAGACTAGGCACATAATTTCAATGCTAGTAACATACAGACTAGGTATTGTCGTGGTTTAACCCCAGCCAGCAACTAAACACCACGCAGCCGCTCACTCACTCCCCCCCCACCCAGTGGGATGGGGGAGAAAATTGGGAAAAGAAGCAAAACCCGTGGGTTGAGATAAGAACGGTTTAATAGAACAGAAAAGAAGAAACTAATAATGATAATGATAACACTAATAAAATGACAACAGCAATAATGAAAGGATTGGAATGTACAAATGATACGCAGTGCAATTGCTCACCACCCGCCGACCGACACCCAGCCAGTCCCCCGAGCAGCGAATCCCTGCCCCCCACTTCCCCGTTTCTGTACTGGATGGGACGTCACATGGTATGGAATACACCGTTGGCCAGTTTGGGTCAGCTGCCCTGGCTGTGTCCTGTGCCAACTTCTTGTGCCCCTCCAGCTGTCTCACTGGCTGGGCATGAGAAGCTGAAAAATCCTTGACATTAGTCTAAACACTACTGAGCAACAACTGAAAACATCAGTGTTATCAACATTCTTCGCTCTGAACTCAAAACATAGCACTGTACCAGCTACTAGGAAGACAGTTAACTCTATCCCAGCTGAAACCAGGACAGGTATTAATCTGGATAGAAAATGAAGTATCAGTCGATTCTATTTCTTTCTGTTTTCTTGGGTATCAGCATGACTTCCAATGAAATTCAGTTTGATAGCTTGCATACTGTTATTAGTTCTTCAAGGATAGTTTTAAAAAGGCTTTCTTCAAGGAGGTAGATCACAGCTCAATGTTCCTCTTTGTTGTAAGATAGCTTTGATGAAGAATTAACCAAGGGCTAAGTGGTGCTAAACTATCTTTTCCGTTTCTGCTTTTGAATAGATCCAGAGTGGGGAAAAGTTGTTTATATGTTTACAGTGGAGCCCAAAATAAACCACAGTGCTGAACTAGTCTGAGTTTGGAATTAGACATACTTGGTCATAGCCTAGTTTCAGGAGAGGACTGTGAAATAGACCACCACATTCAATTGCTCTTGAAATTTGACTCAGAGTTCCGAATTTTTTTGAACCCTCCACCTCTGACACAGGCAAGCTAATGTCTCGTACATTTCTAAAGCCTCCTCACAGCTTAGATGTCTACCAACTTGCTCAGTAGATCTGCAGGGATGAAAATTATACATAGCTGAAAAACTGGTGGAAGATAGAAAAAATGCATACAATCACAATGCATGCCCATAACCCCTGAGACATCACTCCCCAAATAGCTGGTGTTCACTGTAGCTTTAGCTGTTAATCTGTTCCAGGCATTCATGGAAAGGGATTGATCATATCTTGATTACTGATATTGATCAGTGTCTTTCACTGTTGATTAGAGAGGGAGTGTAGGTGATGAGATTAGATCAGACATCCAGCTTTCAGACAGCTGAAACTAAAAAAGGCAATTCCCACTTCAGGTTACTGGCTTGGCTTTTATAAGTAATGCTTTTCACTTAGCAGCTCTCAGTAGTGCTAGCTCATCTTTCAGGCCTTGATGGTGCTGACTGCTGCACTTCCTTCCCATTTTCAGACTTCTGGTGGGGAAAAAATTGTCAATAAACATACAGCATTTTAAAACTCTGCAAAAGATATTCAGGCATAACTGTTGTCAGTCAGACTGCTTCATAAGGTTTCTCTCTCTCTTCCCCCCCCCCCCCGCTTCCAAACACAGCCAGGCGAGTCATGGTGGATCTGTGACTGCATTAAGGCAATATGTATAGAAGACAATATAATCCAGGTGGTTCCCGTAATCTGTAACCCACCTCCTAAACCTACATGTGCTAATGGGCTTTCTCCTGTGCAAGTCATTGATGAGGATGGATGCTGTTGGCACTGGGAGTGTGATTGTAAGTATATATTTTGTTGAATATTTTATCTCCTGTGGAAACAATATTGGTGTTAGGAGCAGCAGTATTTATCAAGGGACAAGTATCGCACAAGGCTGTGACCCTCACACTTCTAGTGTTGATCTGTTTGGAGTGCTTTACTGATTCTTTTTAGCTAATTGGGGGCTTTTACTTAATTTGCTATCATTTCTACATAACTATTGTGTTCATAGAATAAATTGGTCTCCCAAGGCAGGATTTAAATGTCCAGATGCAGACATCTATAGGCTAGAAGCCTACATATAAATTACTTGTTCAGACTATCGGTAGAGGTATATCTAGGGTGCAGTTAATCCTATTCTCAGTTGTCTATCAGAAATGTCAGATGAACTGTGCCCTGAAAGTGCCTGTTTTTCTCTGTTATTGATGAGTTCTAGATAATGAGCTCATGCATTGACATACACACTTTAAAATCTAAATGCTTAAAGTTAGATGAGATGAATCGCACTCCTACAGATTTTGTTTGTAGTCTGATCTGATTCTGTATGTTGCCATAAGAAGCTAACCTAGCTGTATGTTTTTGTAGGCTACTGCACTGGCTGGGGAGACCCACATTACATGACTTTTGATGGACTATACTACAGCTATCAAGGGAATTGTACATACGTCCTTGTGGAAGAGATTTATAAGAAAGTTGACAACTTTGGTGTCTACATTGATAACTACCATTGTGACACACGGGATGTAGTCTCCTGTCCTCGAACACTCATTGTGAGACATGAGACTCAGGAAGTGCGCATGGCAACAGTCAAACCAAATACTCTACAAGTAGAGGTATTGGAGAATGTTACCTTTGATTTCTTGATTAAAATACTAATACAGCATCAACCTGATAATTATATTCACAATGTTAGGAAAAAAAAAATAAAAAGGAATCCAGTTTGGATTATAAAATAGGACTACTTTGAAGGACTGGTTTTTGACTCTGAATATGGAGATAAATTTCTACAACTTCCTCCCTTTTTTATCTCAAATATTTGCAGTGCCTTATCTCTCCTAAATACACAAACATGGAAAAATTGCTAAGAGTTAAGGATATAAAATAAATTAATTTATAATTAATATTAATGTAACAAAGGAAAAGAAAAAATGTTGAATGGGAGGATACAACATAAACTAGACATAACAATAAAATGCTAGGGTTAAGCATTTTTAAAAAGTACCGTTACTAGCTTTGATTGGTATCACCTTTTTAATTTTTCAGAATAGGGGCTTTTATGTGTTTCTTTCATTGATAAACATGATGCCCCAGCTTTGGGGCTTCAAATTTGGTGAGAAGTGTTTCTTTTTAAGCTTTTGTGGGGTTTGTTTTGTTTATTTTTGTACATTACTGTGTGGGAATATTACAAGTTAGGTTGCAGCATATTGCTGAAAATTTGCAATATTTGGACCCTTTTTTTTTCTCTAAAGCAAAGAAATCTACCATTGCTGAGTAAAAGTAGTAGTGTTAGTTCCGTAGGTATATCATGGCTACTGTATTCATACAAATAATAGAGATTTTAGCTTATTTCTTTCATTTACTTTTCCTACAAGCATGTTCCCTTTATGCCAAGAAAGTTAAAAATGTGTGCACTAGAAATTTAGGAGAATTTTATATTGCACTTTCACGGGGTGTTCTCAATGCCATAGTCACTCTAATAAATCTGTTGAGTGTTAGAATTTAGCTGGTTTAAACTCTGAATTTTAGCCTAGTTTATCGGTGGCTGATAGGCCTTTTCTTTGGCTCAGAGAAGAAAAGTTCAACTTTCCAGTAACATGAAAGGAAACACAGGGACACTTGTTACAAACTAAAAGCATATTATTTGCCTTTACATTCTTTCTCCAAAGCAAAGTAATAAACAGTCAATTGTTTTCTAAAGTCAAACTAAATATATGTCTCTTTGCTGTTTTCTTTTATTTATTAGGTGACAGTAAACAAACAGGCAGTGGCTTTGCCTTATAAAAAATTTGGCTTGAGCATCTATGAGTCAGGCATAAATCGTGTAGTGGAAATTCCTGAACTAAAAATGAACGTGACCTACAATGGCTTGTCCTTTTCTATCAGAATGCCCTACAGCCTGTTTGGCAACAACACTCATGGACAGTGTGGTAAGGCTTACTCTTGTAATTTCTGTACTCTCAGAAAACCACAAACAGGTAGATGACAGCCGTGCCACAAAGATGAATGGAATTTGATAACAAATCTGTGAGCGAATTCTTTCTCCCCTTACCAATTTTAGGTACTTGCAATAACAACACGGCAGATGACTGCATGTTGCCGAATGGAAAGATTGCAGAAAACTGTGAAACCATGGCAGATCATTGGCAAGTTGTTGATCCCTCCAAACCACAGTGCTCCCCAGGCCTAATTCCTACAAAAGCACCCAGCACAACTCCAACACAACCTTGCAAAGAATCTTCCATCTGTGAGCTTCTTTTGGGAAGGTAGACATTCCTCTGGGGTTTATAAGCCTTTGATCTTCAAATTAAGCAGCAATTTTAGGATTTGTTTCTCAATAAAAAGTGTTTCTAGCTATTGCTCCATTTCTCGTAGCTTTGTGGGTTGCTTCCATTCCTTTTACTGTTTCTAAATGTAATTCTTTGCTGACAGTTTGCTTCCAACCTCTGGCTGCTACACTAAACTTCCTCGATGTTCTTATGTTCTTCCACGTTCTCTGCCCTCCACTGTCCTATGCTCTTGCCTTTTCACACACTCAGCAGAAAACAGAGTCCAACTGAAAAGACATCTTCATTTCTAGAACTGTGTGTCAGAATTAAGAAAAAAACAAAACAAAACCCAAAAATCTCCTTAGAAAAGTAGTTCATACTTACACTTCATAATATTCATGTAGCTCCTGGACAGAAAATATTGGTGCCTGAGTGTTTTGTAGGTGAGGGGAGAATGCTTTAAGATATGTTGAAAGGTTACAATCTAGATTAGTGCTCTTAGTAAAAACCTCTCAGTAATAGTCCTTGTTCACACCTCGTTAAGTGTTGACGCGGAAGTCACGGACACTGCGCACAATCAATATGATCAAGCAGATGCCACTTTATTGCCAAGATAGCTCGGTTTATATGTTCATTCTAGTCACTGTTCATGCATAAGCAAATTAGAGATTGGTTAGCATGAGCTGTCCACGTGCCTAGTTACACCTAATGATTGGTTATAACAACACTGTACACGCGCATAAACATAAGGCATAATTGGTTGTATTAACTAAAACATGCGAAACTTGTCTCAGGCTAATTGGTCAAGATAAGCTGTGGAATTGAGGTTCTTTGCCAAGTTCCCTTTATCGTGGAATGTGCACCTGTGTTCTTCTAATTGGCATCTTTCTTTTTTTGTCTTCTTGTTTATTCTGTTCAAGGCCTTCTAAAGGCATCTGGAATGCTCTTAATACCGTTAGCTAAATATGTGTCCACAAGCAAAGCGTCCTTGAAGCCTGCTGCCTACAAAACATCCTTGGCTCACAAATTGATCAATTCTATCGAGTCTGGATTGTTCACTATGTGCCCATTACTTTCCAAGTATCCCACAGTTAAGCACCATTGTTGCCATGTTATAATATGTTAAGCATATTGAAGAATTCATGGATCATTCAGTAACTAATAATGATAAATGTTTCTGTTTCTAGTTTGTTTGAGCCGTGCCATGGTTTTGTCCAGCCTGAAAAGTACTATGCAGCCTGCGTTTTTGATAGTTGTGTACTTCCCAACTTAGACCTGGAATGCTCAAGTCTACAGACCTATGCTGCCACCTGTGCTGATCAAAGTGTATGCATTGACTGGAGAAGTCATACCAATGGTGTTTGCTGTAAGTATTTGGCCATTTATCCTGAACTATTAGGGAAGCTTATATGGAACTCTTTTGGCAACAATGTCCTAACGGTAAGCCATATTGGGTTTTGAGCAATGAAGACACCAATAAATCACACCAGTTGCTTTCCTCTAAGTAATTTTACAGGTAACATTTTTCACAATGGAAATGATAAATGAGCCTGCAAAAATATACATCTATTGACTGTGCCAGAAACATCTGTATCAGTAGATACTTTTTTGTACACAGGCAGTTTTGTGTTTTGCAGGCATCAGCAGATCATGCTGCATTTAGTGACATATGCATTCATTTTCAGCTGTAGTAAAAAGAGGACAGAAGGTAGAGATACACTCCCCTTTGAGAACTTGTGCAAAAGAGACTGAAATTATGAAAAAAATTGTAATCAAGATGTAGACTCTTGGTTTTATCTCCTTAATGTAAAGTATGGTGCTATATCTCTATGGCTAAATTGCATAAAATAATTCCATTCAGACATGAGTCTGATATCTGTTTTTTTTTTCTCTTTGCTTCTCAAGATGATCAAAGATACACGGAAAATGAGTAGTCTGTTTAATTTCTTGGCATAAGGTCATGGGGCTTTTATATGATACTGTTACTGAGCTCTTCCTCCTTTTTATTCTCCCATTCCAGCTTATAAATGCCCCTCAGATAAAGAATACAGAGCATGTGGTCCTATTAAAGAGATAACCTGCAAATCAAGGTAAATAATTCCTTCACTGTTAGTTATAGCTCGTACAACTGTTCAGTCATATTGAATGCATAGGTGGATGAGAGAAATCAACCTCCTGTTATGTCTTAAATCGACTGTCAAATTTGGTACCACTGTTCTCTTGATCCTAAATCTGGGTGCCTGTACTGTTTACATTGTTTGGCTATACCAAACGTGAACACTGACAATCCCTAAATTGCAAACATGATCATTTGCCACTGTATCTTCAGTGAAAAGTTATTTGACATAATCCTCCTCTGCATGCCTATGACAGTAATGGTGTTCCTCTGAACATTTTGTCTCCTACAGTCAACAAAACGAAACTTCAACTAAACAAGTGGAAGGTTGTTTCTGTCCTAATGGAACAATGCTGTATGACTCTGGAGTGGATGTCTGTGTGAAAACCTGTGGTGAGTTATACTGCTTCACTTGGATGCATGTTTGTTTCCTCTTTGTTGTTTCCTTCTCACATATGCAACATAGATCTGACTGTATGCAGTACTCATACAACATATTATAGAGATGTCTACTGTTATATGAGTGGTAATGGAAATGTATTTTGATATTTTCACAGGCTGTGTTGGAGTGGATAAAATACCAAGAGAGGTATGCTGCTGTATGCTTTTGTATTTCAAGTAGAGGCTGTGGGTGGGGAGAGGAGAGTGGTCTCCACTGGTGCAGTCTTGTTTTGTTGTCTCCCAGCTTTTCATTCCTGTTTTGCTTCTGTTCTTTTAATTAGTAACCATGCTTGAGTAACCACTCACTTTATTTTCTTTAATGACAGTTTGGGGAAAAGTTTACAGTAGACTGTCAGGACTGTATTTGCCTGGAAGGTGGAAATGGCATTGTATGTGAGCCTCATGAATGTGCCAAACAAAATAAGACCAGTTGTGATGGAGAAGGCTTCTATGAGGTCAATGAAGTAAATTCTGAAGACTCCTGCTGCCCCATTGTCACCTGCAGTGAGTTTATACTTTTGTTTCTAGTCTTTCTATACCTTTTAGGAATAGAAAGGAAAGGAGAACTGAACTAGTTTAGCACCAGAGACCTGCAGCAGGGAGTCACAAAATAGTATCTTTCCTCATGCTTTTTAAAACCAGCTTGCCTAGCGTTAAAGAAAATATGTTTTAATATTGCAATGACTCAGCATAACTGAATTTACAATTATGGGACTCAACATAACTGAATCTATAGTTCATGAGTTCAGGACCACATTTTATTCAAGTAAAATGCAGATAGATTATGAAATTCTATGTGGGTTTTCATTTTGCAGCAGTTGCCTACAACCTTGGAGAGACTAACAGTTGTCCACTACTTCTCTGCAAAGAATTGTGATACTTTTTTAACACTTGGTAATTACATGGTAGAAAACGTTTCATAAACTAGTGCAGTCCCCCAATCCAGTGCCTGGATTCACTAGGAAAAATATGTTCTCTTTCTGCAATCTGTTTCTTTGGAGAGGATCTGGACTGTTTCCTAGCAATGGAAAGTCTATCCTAAATGCTTTGATAGATGTCTATTTCTAGTAGCCGTGATTTAGTGTACTTTCTGGCTTATTTCTTTTTTTTTCAGAATGCAATACAAGCTTGTGCACAAGTAAAGCCCCCAAGTGTACACTGGGATTTGAAGTTCATTCTCATATTCCCCGTGGTCAGTGCTGTCCTGTGTACCAGTGTGGTAAGTCCCTTGAAAATATATTATAATGATTAGCATTATATATTACGTAATTTAGCATCACACTTTGTTAGACTGTATGCAATAGCCTGTTGAAAGAGGTAATAAACACAGTCAGAGTCTACAAATTGGTTACTATTAACATTGTTTACTACTGCTATGGTTATGACAAACAACTACGAAATCAGATATAGCTTAGGTGGCTCAAGTTCAATTTTCTGGTTATAAGTACTTGTAAGAACAGCTACATGACTAACTGGGACTGTGGTCTCAGCTTAATCTAGCAAAACGTCCCTGTAAGTGTCCCCAGTAGAAGGTAGCTTTACAAAGTCTGCTTTGTTCTTGGTAATTGAAACAAGGAGCTACTTGTACCTGTTAGGTGGACATTCTTGGCTATGAACTGGACTGCATATATTGGGCCAAATCTTCCTCCCTTTTTGCACATGCAGTATTTGTTCTTATAATTTATATATGTCATATCTGCTACCAGAAATGGGGAATAACTAATGTATTTGACCATATACATTGTGATTCATTGTGGAAGAAATGAGTTTGACTAGAGTGGGGTGAAGATGTTTTGGTTTGGGTTTTTTTCCCCTAGTAACCACCTAACTCCTTGCTTCTTAACAGTTCCCAAGAGGGTTTGTGTACATCAGAATGCTGAGTTCTTGGTGAGTTCGTATTTCAACAGTCTTCTGAAAATGCTTAAAACACCAGTTAGTATGCTTTATCAGAGGTGCTATGAGGAGGTTTATCTACTACAATCAATATTTTAGAAATTTTCAAATTCCTGTCAGGAGTTCATCAATTTCACAAAGCCTAAATCTTTTCTGAAAAGGTTACTGTGTTTGAAAGGGACTGAAAAGTTGTTTGTGTGTCAGTATCAGAGAGAGATTTGGGTTTAGAGTTAAGTGTGCATGCATTTTTAAAATATGCATGCATCCATATTTACTGTCAGCATGTTATTACGGTTTTAAGACTGCTTTCAAAAATTAAAATATCTGTAAATAAGTATTATTCTAACCAGACTTAGATTCCTAATAAATTCTGTTGGGTCTAGTAATTGTTTTATTGCAGATATTTGTATGACACCTGTCCTTTTAATATCTGAGTTTATCATTGCTATACAGGACTTCAATAAAGACACACTTTAAATTAAATTTGTTATTTAAAATGTTGTCTTCATAAATGGCCAGCCGAATAGCTATCCAATAGTCTTAATGATTGTTTCCTTTTCCATAGCTTGGTTTACAGATTTTTTGAAAATTAAGAAATGTCTGTCACATGTCATATCTCATTAATATATGAACTTTTTTTCTTAAAATTTGTAGCCTAATTCCTCAGTCTTTGTTGATAAGTGTCAGAATTGTTTCTGCACTAATGAAGTTAACATCAGCACTCAACTGAATATCATCTCATGTGAACATATTCCATGCAACACATATTGTGAACCAGTAAGTGACAAACTTAAAACAAACAAAAAACCCCCACAAAATACCCATGTATGTGAAAAGCAGTTTGATCAATGAGTGGTATAAGCAAAGGACAGGGAGCAGAAATGCAGAGTCCAACTTCAGTGTGGATACCAACTGTCCTTGAGCAATCTATTGCGTGAAGCCTGACTGTGTAACTTACAGTATTCAGTTCACATTGGGATGATTAGCTGGGAAATTTCTGTAGAGCACTTATTGGAGTGATATTTAATTATTAGTCATATTTATTATAGTGTTTTAATTTATTCCATCTATATCCTGCTTTTTTTACTTGTCTTCCATTGGGTTGGAACACAGAAAGGCACAAATCTAGAGTGCACTTCAAAGCATAATCAATTAGTGGGTTAGTATGTTTTCATTTATTTCTCAAAAATGCATCTATCATAGTGCTTTCATTTTTAATTAATTTTAATATCTAGGGATATGAACGTCAACCAGTGAAAGGTGAATGTTGTGGAAGATGTGTGCAGACTAAGTGTGTTATACATACATCAGATAATTCTGACCTCATCTTGAGTGTAAGTATGCTCTATATCTTATGTCTGTATCAAATTTGTAAAGTTCCCCCTTTCAGAGAGAGAACATCTCCTTGTCAGAGATAAGGCTTAGTGCAAGTTTGCACCTGGAAGGTCAGAGGCTCACCTAAAGCAAAGCCTATCTACAATTTTTTGGCCCGAAGGAAGGACTCATGAAATCAAATTTTCTGGAAGGCTCTTCCTGGAATGACAAATCCAATACCATTGGAAGGGTTTTTCTTGCAGTGTTGGGAAGCTTGGGGTTTTCTATATTATTTGATTTCTGTGTACTGAAAAACACCAGCAAAGCCTGCATATGAAACAATTTTATTGCCCCTGTAGGGTGAAAGTTTAGGATTGTTCTTAATTACCATACAACAGTTTAGCTTTCCCTAGGCAAAATTGATTGGCATGGATGATTTTGTGAATAACTACTAATGCTCTCTACGTACTTTAGAGGATTTTTCTTTTCCAAGGGACATCCCATATAAAACTGAAGATTCTCTCCACATATGGCATACAGCAATACATGTAATAATCTGTATCCAAAACAGCTATTAATCTAAAAATAATTGACTGGGAAACAAGAGGAAAGTCATTGTCAGAGGACAAGAAAATTTCTGTCTGAGCTCGTTTCAGCTTTCCTTATTACATTTTTTTATTTCACTTGCAGCCTGGAGAGTTTAAAAATGATCCTTACAACAATTGCACCATTTATAGCTGTGTAAATATCCACAACCAGCTTATCTCTTCCACATCTGAGATTACCTGCCCAGCATTCAATGAAGAGAGCTGCAAACCTGTAAGTAAATATGGAAAACTCACCCTCTACTCAATGCATAGATTACTTCGGTTTAGTTCAGCCACCTAACTAGCAACAACAGTCAAATTAAGCTCTGAAGGCCTTTCACCAAAGTTTCTCAGTCCCAAGGGCAAAAGTTTCTGCTGCATCCATGCACAGATCTATAGAGTGTATAAAATAAGATACCTGGGTGAGAGTTCAAGGCTTATAGCTGGCAGCTGTCTCTCAGTAGCCAAAACACTGGTCGGCACTGAGATACAAAGTCCTCATTGACTGCTTTGTGCAGGGTCCTGTCTGAGCAAGAGCCATGTTTTCTTGAATGTTACAGAAACTCAAGCTGTTCAGTCAGCAGGCTGCCAGTAACGCCATGCATACCTTCCATTCAAATACATAAGTCTCTGAAAAAACATTTTTTGGAATTGTTTCTGAGGAAAAATTGCATTATGTTCACTGTAGACTTTCTTCAAAGCATTATCTTTATTTCCACAATCCTTTGTAAATTGATAGATATCAAGTCTGGAAGAAACCATTGTCTTTGTTTATTCAGATCAATGTTACAGTTTTTGCTGGTTATTTCCAGCCATTGAGGAACTGCTCTTCTCAGTTATTGCCCTAAAAGCCTCTTTCATATAGGGAAAGAAAATAATATTATTTCTCCTGTTTCTTTGTTCTTTTAGGGAACTATTACATTCTTACCTAATGGTTGTTGCAGAACCTGTAAGTATGCCAATGTACCTGAATCAACACTACAGAGAATGAATTTTCTTCTTAAATCAAACTGTTTTCCAGCCATAGAGGCTGATATGTTTGCATTTAAATAGATGCTTTTATATTTATGTTTGTTATTGCAAGCATTCACTGTCCAACCTCTCTGGGAAAGTTTAAACTGAAGCAGAAAGACCACTTAAGACAATTCTTTGAGGGCACTAGTGAAGCCCAGAGGGTGATGAACTGCAAGGAACTTCTGGAGCTATTTCACTGAAAGTGTTTTCTGATCTTTCCCTATAGGTGCACCTCTGGATAGTCCCACACCCTGCTCTGTCCGTCAAAGAAAAGACTTTATCATCTATAAGGGCTGCCATTCTGTGGACAGAGTTGTCATGACTGAATGTGAAGGAACATGTGGAACCTCCTCACTGTAAGTCAACTGATTGGAAAATGAGATTCAAATTCTGCTGGCACTGAGCTTGTTTATATAAAAGGAACAATAAATAGTTAGACTACAGAATGGTAGAAGACCTGAAACTATCAGCTCCCCAAATCATGGGCACAAAATCATGAAAACTGTGACTGAACAGTTGATTTGTCTTAATACAAAATAGAAAAGTGTATTAAATTGCCTTGGGATTCAGACAGCTATGATAAGGTCTATCCATTCATTAAGAACTGGCTTGTCTGTCATTTGTGCCAGACTACCTTGGCTGGAAATCACAAAAGATCATGGATTATTTACTGTAAAGGGAATGAGCCCTGAGAGCAGCCAGGCCTGATGCTCATGAGCTGAAAAGCTTCTCGATAATTAACATCTAAAATGAAAAACACATATATCTTTTAAAGGAAAATTGAAACATGCACAGTTTTTATACAGTAAAGAAATTAAAAACCAAATGCTATAGGGGTGGAGTGCTGGTGTTAGTAGAATAGTTTCACTGTACATTTTTCTCTGAAATAAGAGAATCTACAAGAAACTGGCTATAAGAAAGTGGCTAGTAGGACACCTGGTACTGAGCTATTAAAACACTGGAAAAAAATGTAATTCTAACTCCCCAAAGAAACTGCCATTTGCTGCCTATCACTGAATATGCCACATGGTACCTTACATGGGAGAAAACTGATCTTTAGTCTCAGATTGAACCCCGAATAGCCAGGGGGTTTATTAGTATTTTGAAATACCTTATCATCTTAGAGTCTTGCTGTGGTTGCCTCTGCACACAAATACAAGTAAAAGATGGCTCTTGACACAGTTTGTGGCCTGATATTGACAGATTCTGCAGGTTAGGAATGGTGCTTGGGAAGCTGATGAACACAAAGCTGCAAAAAATACTTTGCTGTGAGATAAGAACAGAAAGAGCTGCTGCTTTCCCTTCCTGTTAACACTGCCTGGTTTGGGATATGCACTTTGATTCACGTGATGCGATTGTAGTCCTTGCAGCCAATTGATTGATGTGATGCCATTGTAGATGGCATTATAGCCACTTATCTATGCAGTTTTCTTATTTGGGTCAGGGCTTTGTCTGCCCTCAGTTGTTGATCTGGTGTATTTAACATCCATCAGTGCCAGGATGGTGAGAGGAATATAAGGAAGCTGAGCTCCTAGAACTCACTGGGGTTTTTTACAAGGACTTCCATACTAATTGTTTTATCAGAAAAAATCTCAGCAAATGCAATGAATTTTAAAAGCATATTGTTATAACCACTGCTCTGTCAGATGAGCTTAGCACTTTCATTAGCCACAGCTGTGGCTCTTCTACATATTATTTCAAACTTCTCACAGGATTTCTGTACCTAATTTCACCCTCTCCTCTGTATGTTGGCTTCCGGCACAGAGTAATGTTGCCATTTTCCATGTTAACAGATACTCTGCTGAGGCCAATTCTATGGACCACAGCTGTTCCTGCTGCAGGGAATCAAGGACTACTGTGAGGGAAGTGGAACTGAAATGCCCCACTGGGCATTCAGTTTCACATAAGTATATATATGTGGAAAGCTGCAGCTGTCAAGACACTGAATGTAGCAGCTCACAATCCAGTGAGTTGCAGAGCACAGAAGAAAATGACAAGGCGAGCACTCTGAACCGTATCAAGAGGGCCATCAGCTTAACAGCAAAATGAAGGGAAAAAAACCTAGCAACATTCAACTAAAAGGACAATTCTCATCTTCCTTGACTACTTTTGAACTTTGTGTTTCCCCATTACTGTACCCTGTTTGTTCTTCAATTATTTTTAACAGTGCTGTATTTATTTGTGCACAAAATAAGAACACAAATTTGTGTTCTTCCAAGTGCACAGCCTTTTGGGTCTTTTTATAATCAGCTTATTTTCTCTGAATGATTAAAAGCACATTTCAAAAAACATGGGTTTCGTACTTATTCTCATGCTGTCTTGATGAGCCTGACTTTTAAAAGAGAAGAAAAGTTCTTTTTCAAGTTGTAGGAAGTCAAGTGACAAATTTCCTAAATTTTGGGGATATCTGTTTCTAGCTCCTTAAAAACTGAAATATCAGAAGGTATTGTCTGGAGGACCCAATGTGTAAGGTGGTGCAGAAGTTGATGCTGTCAGCCAGAACAAAGCTAAAGATGAATAATGCATCATGAAGTGATCCAGATGACCTGGAGAAACTTCTCGTTCAGCACTAGATCTCATTTTAGCAGGGCTGCTGTGTATGTTAGAACTGTCTCAGTTCATCACAATTATGTATTTTCACTAAGAAAGTAGTCCCTCAGGTATGAAAATATGAAGGGATGTATAGTTAGTACTATAGTAAGAGGTCTCCAAATTCCAACGCTTGCAAACCAGATGCCCATCTCTGAGCTAGTAATTCTAGGCTTCCTCTACAGGAAGCAGAGAGAAATAGCCATTTTCAACATTCATTTGTCTCACAACAAAGGACGTATCCAAAGGACGTTAGCTGCATTGCATTCTAAAGTGCCTGTTTATCTGATCTTACTGTAAGGGGAGCTGAAGGAGATTAGCTGAGAGATGGACATCTCTCTTGGATCATCTGAAGTACAATGAGGGTTGTCTACACCTTCTGTTGTGTGTGAAAAATGCTTTTGGTATTATTTTGTCTCTGTTAATGAACACTAATTGTGCTTTACCCTTGTGAGCTTGAGCCACAGCCAACCTGAATACAAGCATCTTTGCCACCTAAAGAACGGGTGGCACCATTTCTCACCAGCCCTGCCAAATGTATTGCAGCTTAGAATACAGACGCTGGTAGGAATGCACAGAAAATGAAATTCCAGAAGTTTTGCATCTTTAGGATACTATGATTACAGAGCTAATTTCTGTGGAGGGGGATAGGTAGCTGATCTAAGAAGAAGGAAGTTTTGTCAGTTTACAAAGCAAGCTCCAGAAATAATGAAGCCTGGTTTCCGCTTTAGCATGGATTTCGAAGGATTTCTCTCTCTACGTTCATTGTGAGATGTGACTGAGACTTTTCTCCTGGGGCATTTACAAGGTCACTTTCTGTGGATTCTTTGTTGTCTAACGATTTCTGTGCTGACACTACAGCCATACTTTTCTTTGAGTCATTTGCAAAAAACACTTTTCTCAAAATCTGTTGACATTTAGCTGTCTTCATTTCTGCAGTTAAATTTGGCTGAAGTCAACAATAGCTTCTGGAAACAAGCAGATACAAGGTGTGATCAAATCTTCCTTGTTTCCTATGAAAAAGAGATAAAATATTCCAAGCCACTAGTAGCATTTTGCTGCACACTATATTTACACCGAAGACTAAAATCTCCCTTGCTTCTTTTTTTTTGGTGTTCTGTAGTTTGCATGGTCTCTTTCTGTCCCTTCTAGTGATGGGCAAACTACTTCTAAATAAGGAAGTTAAAAGATCCTGTATAAGTCAGTAAGGCTGCAGATTTTGGCTTCGCCACTGCAGGGCAGTCTATGGCTAAGAATGCAAAATCACTTCGGACACAAAAAAGCAAGCTGCCTCCAAAAGGGAGTTTGTACTTCATCAAGTAGAGGGTTTCACCTCTGAGAAGAATGAATGTTGGTATTTCCCCGCAGACACTTATATGCTCTTAGTAAGCACTGAAAAAAAATTATTCTGGTAGGAATTTACATGCATGCACAGGATGGTGTTCCTTACAGTGCTCTGGATTATAGCAGCCCCTTCAGTTTTGGTGCTGGGTCAGTGCTGCCCATAAGCAGGCGCCATAAGCAGGCTTCCAAGCAGGCGCTGTCAGAGAATTCTAATTTACAAGTGCTTGGCAGTTCCAGGTCAATCTGTACATGTCAAACCTCCACCCCTTTCTGCACTCTTAGTCACCTTAGAACTTTGCAGTTCAGTTCACACCTGTATTTCCCTTGGAACTGGATGACAAAATTGAACAGATTAAACTTTTTCCAGCACAGAAATCCACAAATAGTCTTTTGGAGAGAAAGGAAGGAAAGGAGCTTTAACTGTGTATCCCTACAAAGCAAGTAGTAGTGGCAGTGAGCAGCACTTTTGCTCCTTCCCACAACCCTCTTGGCAGTAAATGGAGACCTGTCCTACCTGATCCCATGGACCATTTTGTTTCTTAAGCAAGAGCTGTTGGGTTTGCAGGTCACAAGCAGAGATTCATCTGGAAAACTTGGGACAAACTGAAGAAACATCTTACAAGGCAATGTCAGTGCTTTAGGGGCTCAGAGGAGATGGTGGAAACTTCTGATCCCATTGTCTCTCAGGCAGGACCTCCTGCAAGGAGCACTGGCAGCATCATAAAAAGCATCGGTGCTGGAAGGGAATAGGATTGACTCCCTCTGTCCTTCAAGAATGACTCCATTCTCCAGGAATTTCCTTGTCTCCTGGAGTCTAGCAAGAAGGGAACAGTAGCAAGACCCCCAGCAGAGTTCAGCTGGGTGGCAGAGTGGCAAATACACTGTCACATCTCCACGCCTGAGTCCTGTGTTGATCTCCTCTTAGACTTTCTGTCTAGCCTCCCACTTTCATTGGTGGCAAAGGGATTCTTTTTGGTTTGTTTCTTTTTCATCTGCAGTTACTTAGCAGTTTTAGTTTCACCTTGAAAAAGGAGGAAGCCTTCTTGGGAGGCAAGTGGGACTTCTAGCCACACAGCCTTTGAAGGCACCAAAAACCAGGGTCCTAGCTCTTGCTCTCCAAGACCTGCTTGATTTGGCCTCACTTTGTCACATTGTTCCTAAGTAAGAGATGAGATGAGTTCCTCCAGGCATGGGGTTTGAACACCCTCATTGAAGTGCTTGAATCTCCTTGGACATTCTGGTGAAAAAACCAACCAACCAAACAAAAAACCCATGGCCTTATTGCTGCTTTCCCTAAGGGAAGGAAGGACAGATACGGGCAGGCTGGAATTCCCAAGTACAGGCTGCAGCTGGGATTTACCTGTAGCATGATTATTGCCTTGGTTGCCAGAGGTTGTGATTTTGAGTCCTTGCCTTAGGTGCAGGCTCCGCCAAGGCAGCTGGAAGCTCAAGCAAATCCTTCCCAGGCAGCTGCAGCCTTACAGAAAACTCCTCAGCGTAGAGCTAGCTGTAGGAGACCACTGCCAAATGCTGGAGCAGACCTGGGTGGGTTGGCTGCAGATCAGGGAGGGGCCTGTTGCCACACAAGTAAAAAGCAGTGCAGCTGGGGGCCTCCAGTGCAGCTCTTGACACACTTGGCCACTCCAATAAGCAAAAAGAAAAAGCTCATTGCCATATTGCATTGTGGGCCATTTGCAGGGGATACACACAAGTATTCCCTTAGATGCACCCTAAGCCTTCCTTATGGTAGGTTACATGTTTCCCTGGAAGCAAGGCAATTGTGCAGTGCACCTTAACTGTGGAAATACATGGGTTTCATTCCCAGTTATAGTCTTCTCCAAGGTAGTTTGAAACTCAGAAAATTTCTTCCTACTTACCTGGAAATGCACTGGAAATTCAGTGTTGTTCATATGACTCTACAGTAATACCATGAGAACTTTCATCTGGAGTTAAAAAGGAGATCTTAGAAGATTTGCTGATAAAGTGAGCAGAGTTGTTTTATGAACCGTTACTGGACAAGTGTTTTGAGAACACCAGGGGCAGAAAGGAAAATGCTTGTTAGCAATATGGAAAAATAATACAAGGTAGGGATTTCTGATCTAGTAACTACCTTGTTTAGTGATATAACTATGTATTGTAACATCATTTTGTGCTGTAGGAGAGGAAGGGTAAGATAAAATTTTCAGTATGGTTACTGTTGGACTGCACTTTGCTAAACCACACTTCACTGAACTAAGCACTTGCAACTCTGCACATAAGCCCCAATGAAAGGACTTCAGCAAAGGTAAAGCCCTAAGTAAATAATCATGCAGTTACTGTGCTTGTTATACACTGAACTTGTCTAGCAAAGCAAACTCAGATACTGGGAAAAGAGGCTGAAACAGACTTACAAACTATAAGATCATAGAAAAGAAAATTCTTGTGAACTTTAGGTCCCACAAAAACTGAAATACCTTTAAATAACTGTAACATTGCTACACAATTTCTGAAATTTCATCTCCCAGAATAAGCTTTGAGGGGTAGGGGTATTTTAAGGCAGAACAAGTTCTTCAAGTTAAGCAGCCCTCTTTCTAGGCTAAATTTCCTCAATCTTAATCCTCAAAATTAACTCAATCTTTTCAGGCTACCACAAAAAACTGTGTTAACTGGCAGTCTCCCACACTAACTTTGAACCAGGCTATGTAAGCATATTCCCATCACTGATGTAGAAAATCCTCTAACTTCTTTTTCAGCATCACCCTTTTAAAATCTGATGTGTTCAAACTGGATTTCCTTTAATGTTCCAGTTTTTCAGCATTCATATGTAAAATACTTGAATTCCTTTCACAAACTTGTCTCTAGAACAGTGAAAATCACCACTGTATTTTTTCCCTTATTCCAAGACTTTGAGAAAACTCACCAAACATAGTAGAACTCATAATGTATTTTTGATATTGTTTCAGTTCAACAACTTCCATATCAGAACATCTTTCTGTTGCAGAATGGTTTAAAGACAGAAAACACTTTATGTCACCTTTTGCTATGCTTTTGGCTAGCCTCCTCTCCACATTTGACAAAAAAAATGGGTTCTCCTGACAGTCATTGAGCTTCCTTAGCTCCAGGAAATCACGGATCTTCCAGTGATAAGCAACTACTCTTGTAAGAATCATTCTGGAGATTTGTTCCTGGTCATATTATATGGTATATTTGAATGAAAACCTTGTTTGCTTTGAAGGCTAAACAGAAGGACTAGTCATGAGAGCCTAATTCAGTTAGTCACACAAATGCTAACCTTCGCACATAGAAGAAGCTACCACCTGACCATATGAAGGCTGTTAATCTCAGTCTAACCTAATGATAAGAGAAGCATCACAGATTTTCAAATCGTGCAAAGATTAGCCTGTATGTGAGGAGCAAGGTGGAGAAGAAACCTCGGATACTAAGTGAAGCAACATACATACAACTACCTTATTTGGCAGAAATCAAGTAGAAAGTATGGCAGAGTTGGGGTTGAGAATGAGCACCTTTGCTTCATGCAGCTCTCTTTTAAGCAGTAACAAAAGGCAACAGGAACTGTGATCAAGGAATGTGGCTTTACACAGTGCCTGTGACCTGACACAGCAGTGAAATTTCAATAGCCAGTCCCTTTGGACTAGTGTAGCCGAGCACTTCTTGCACTTTGCTTGCAGCATCTATGGGAGCTGTACGCTCATTCTTCTTAAAAACACAGGGAGCCTGAGCTAAACACAGCACACTAAGGGCAGCTAGCTATTGGGTGGCTAATTCTAACTTCCACAACGTGCTAAGCAGCGGCCTCGGGAAAGACTGTGGCCTGATTTGTCTTGGTTTTCCTCTCTCTGGATAGTCATTTGAATTTAAAAGAAAAATGGTATTCAGCCACCTACAAAACTGCTTTGGTTTTAGTGGCTACAGCATTCAAGGCAAGGCAAGCTCTGAAATTTGGATGACATAGAAAAGTTACCTGCTTACTGTGAAATACCATGGTTCATGTTGGAAGGATCACAACCTAACGAGTCCAGTAGAAAGGCTCTGACAGAATTTTAGGTCAAGTCCTTAACAGGGACATAATGTAAGTCCAATTTAGGGGAAAAAAAAAACCAAACAGGCCAAGGTTGCTTAGCTTCTCACCTCAGCCAGTTCTGTGCCTCATCTCTCTGCTTTTCTGTTGGCTTTCAGTAACTTTCAGTCATGGTGGATATGGTTACTGGGTATGTAATTTCATGTAATTTCAGAGTTATACACACTTCAGTATTAAGTATGCAGTGGCCTCTTCTGAATTGTCTTGTCATCCATGAAATAAGAAATTGCTTTTAAAAAAAAGGGGTGGAATCTGCTCTAGCCTGAAACCCATAAAGCTCTAATTCTTAAAGCAGAATATTCATATCCTTCCCTACATAGGGCCCTGGGTTCCCTTTGTTCTGCTACTCCATATTTTTCACCAGGAAGGTTGTTTCAAGAAAAATCTTTCAAGTAGAAAAAGCTCAAGGGCCCAAGCTCCTGATGAGATGGCTTTCTATGCGGGCAATCTTTCTTACGTGAGAAAGTGCCAATAGGTCAATAAGACCTGTGTGCACAAACACCAATCAGCTGTGTCATTACTCCTTGTATGTGGATTTTGAAAGATCTACATCTTCTTAAAAAAAAAACTCAAAAAACAAAAACCAGAAAAGAGCAGCTGAACTGATTCTTTGCAAACAGGAGTAACTAATGCCCTTGATTAGTTCAGCAAAAGTCAGGGAACCCTATGGCAAGATGAGAGGTTAAGGAGCTTTGTGTTCCTTGTAAGGCAAAATGTAAGAAGACACCCAACCATCTCCTATCAAAATTAAAATACTGAAGGCATTCTTCATGTATTTTAATCGACAAGTAATGACAAAGATCCGTTCCCTGCTTTTTCTCTGCCTGTTACAGATCACCTTATACTTACTGCCAGCCATTTCAAACTGTGTGGTGGATGCAAATCTGATGGATCAAATAAATCTTTGATATGAATTTCCTAAATTCCATGGGATTACACCAAGGATAAAAATGTAATCCATGTTGTTCTTGAATTCTTCTGGCAATTTAGAATGTGCAAATTAGTGTCGTAACCATCAGTTATGTCAAATATTTTGCCAAATTCACTTCAGATGTTTTTATCATGTGGATTATCAGCACAAGAGGGCTTGACACCAAATCCAAATTAATTATTTTCCTAGCTAACATTACCTTGTTAATGAAGTACACAGCATTTCTCCAGAGTTATTAGCTAGGCAGTGCTTGTAAAACACCATTTTATAATGGATTCACATTTTAAGAAGCAGCACCAGCTTTGCCTGAAATGAGCTGGAATATCACAGGATTTCCAAGCTGAACCCCACCAGTGCTTGGACTGACCTAGGATGGTGTGTTAGAAAAGTCTTGGTAGCCTTAATGCTTTATAGTGTGTAGCATCACCTTTTGACAGAAGGGTATGGTACAAATGCAACTGCCAGGCTTCGGTACGGTGGCTGGCTGTGGATGGCATTAATACACCAGATGCTCCCAATTTGAATGCCTCTTTACCAAGTTTGTATCAAAAAATAGGAGATGTGATTGGCTGGTGTATTACATCAGCTTCATGACAGTTTATCTCCAGTGAGTCAGTGTCAATAAAGAAGCTGAGTTAATATTTACCTATTGTATTTACTAAAATCACATACCCTTTAATGGCAAATGATCCATGAAATGGGCTGTAAAGGGGCCAAGAGGAATTGTTCTTTTTGCTAGTACAGCTGCAGCAGAGTGAAGGCCTCTTACGCTGCAGGGCCCAATAAAGGGAAAAGTTATTAATCCCAGTATGTCACTGCACGGTGAATAGCTATAACTTGCGTGCCTGCAATAACAATGATACAATGGTAAGTGACCAACATATTCACAAGCTTCCTGTCAGTCTGAATTTCCATCTGAAAACTACCATGTATTTCTTCTGAAAACCTCAGTGTTGCCACACTTGAATATAAAACCTTCATTTGAATGTAAATCTCCTTCCCCCATAAGTAGCCCTGAAATCATTACAGGGCATTGAAGCATCCAGTGATTTCTAAGGAGTGTAGCCAGCACTCTCTGTGGAGAAGCCAGAAGCAGCAGCTCTGGTTAGTCACTGACAGGAACTCTGTTCCCCAAGAAATGGCAAAGAAATGGCAAAAATGACAGAGCAGACAAGCAGAGGTAAGAAAATGGCTAGGTATGGATCAAGAAGATTGGGTTTCCTGTTTCTCTGAGTAGTAAGAGATGTGCTCTTGCTTTTCTCAGGAGACGATCCCAGATGACTGAGATTACTTTCTCTGCTGAGTGGAGCATAAGTGGATGGTGGTTCAGTGAATTATTTGTTTTATTCTGTCTGTTCCTTGGACACAGTTTTAACATGTGCTGTTCGTGTTCTTCCCAGGCCCCTAAGTGCTAAACGAGGCTTGCAGGGGGAAATCATGCCTTAGCTCATCCCTCCTGCCCACCCTGTCATGCCCCCGAACCACGCCACATGAAGACAAAGGGCTGGGAGTTGCAATGGACAGCCTCACCATGTCTTTGTCACCTAAGGACTACTCCAACCTGAAGGGTATCTTTGGCAAGTAGTTTGTATGTGGTTCCTGCTGCTTTTGTGCTGTCTGCTGGTAATAACGGGATTTTTTCCTAGGGTCAGGAATCATACTCCTAGAGTCCTATTCTTCTTTCTGTTCTCATACCAATCTGAATGAAATAGGTGCCTTGATTACCTGGGTGGAAGAGGACCATGATTTTAAAAAATGGACTCTATCTTAGCAGAGTTCTGCATTTGGATTTTGACACTAGCTTTGATTTGGGAAAATTAATAGGTTTCACCTTTCCCTCTTTATCCTCAACTAAGCTCTCTTTGTCAGTGTCTGTGGTCTACTGACCTACATGCTTTTTCTTCTGAGCTTCACAGTCCTTCCCCACACCTGCCATTAACACTGTTCTGTAGCCTGAACGAGAACTCAATTTGAAAATTACCATGGGAATCTGCTGAATTTGAGTGTTACTATTGCACTGTATTCAATTTCAGACCATCCTAATACCTACAATGTCATATTCTCCTGGTTTGGTTTATCTACTAGATATTCTGCTGGTTTACTTTGTAACTATTTGGATGGAGATCAGCAGGGTGCCATAAAGTCTGTTGGTTCTGTATTCCAGCCAAAATGGCAGGGCTTCAAGAACAGACTTTACCTTCCAGTAGTGCCCTGCCTCAGGTGCAACCGACAATGGAATTAATGGGGCACGGACAGTGGGAAAGGGGTAACATGAACTCATGTTTCATGTGCTGCACAATGCTCTTGCCTGCTGGTACAGGATTTTCTTGAGAGCAACTGCAGCAGCAAATCTTAATCTGGCAGACATTTGCACCTGCAATTCTGTCAGCCACTGAGTAAGCAGCTCATAACTGTGTAGGGGGAACAGCTGAAAGAAGCAGTGGGCCAGCTTTAGGGCACTTAACTTTGTAAATGCCGGAAAGCGTGGTAAAGAACTTTGTAAATGCCGGAAAGCTTGGTAAAGCAGTGGGCAAGATGCAGTTCTCGAGCACCAGCTTACTGTCTGCCAACCAGTTAAGAGGACATGCATATTCCCCAGTGAGTACATGGACAGACTTGACCTGAGGACTTGCAACAACGATGAAACCTAAGCCCACTTTAAACTATATTTGTGCCCACTTACTACTGGCAATCATTCTGGCATTAGTGTATTCCCAAAGGGGCATGGAGCAGTTGAAATTGTGGGAACGTTTGTTACCCATGTTTGATTTGCTGGGACTAGGTGAGAGGCTTCCTCTGTGTCAGGAGCAGTTCCCCCATGGCATGGATAAGGTGAAGAAATGCTAGGTCAGCTTGTGCCAGCAGAACAAGTAAATCTCTAAAAGAGATCCTAAAATTACTAATATCAAACATCTGTGTCTAAGAACTGTCCTACAGGGGAATGTAGACCAGATCATGACTGAGCCTGCTGGATTTTTTATGGGTATGTGATAGTATATTAAAGCACTCTGATAGCACCAAGGGACCCTTTTGCAGCAGCATAATTTAGGAGGTGAAGGAATGAATTGTGGCCTACATTTTGGTGGGACTTGGGCACTGCTCCCTTATGCTGTTTGGAGAAACCACCACCTCTGTGTGCATAAAGAATAAATTAACTTCCTATGTCTGACTGGTGCAGTTAAATCTCATTTGTGCAGTAGAGGCGAGAAGTTTGCACTATGTGGACTAATATCATTCCTGGTCTGTTGAAGCAGTAAATCTCTGGCCTTTTTTGTAAGATATTTTGGCTACATTTCTTAAAGGACATTGCCCTGCTGCCAAAAGTTTTTGCTCTAAAAAAATCACACATTATGCCTGACCTTACAATATTTTTTGCTCTAACATTTAGAAGTCTCCATCAAGCTAGCAGAGGCAACAAACACTTTTTCTCTACCTGGGGGACTGTGCTGATGTGCAAGCAAGAGAAAAGTTCTGAAAGAGGGCAATGATTCCTTGTTACTATCAGATGTTACAAAAAGAAAAACTATTGTTGCCAAAGAAAAAGCAACACTGTAGGGGTGGGGGGTGGGGGGACCTATAGGACAGCTCTCTGTCTCCACATGAAGCAAGAGAGAATTGGATACCTGTCTTGTCTGAAAGACAGGAGGTTGCTGGCTGCTAAACATGAACCACTGAAAGAAAATTGAATGAAGCTCCACCTTTCAGGGACCCTGCCATCAGTGTTTTGTTCTCATGCCAAATTCCTGGGCTATAAAAATCTGCCTATAAGCCAAGGAAAAAACACTCCCCTGGAAGGATTTTCAAGTTACCGCTTCATGGCAAGATGGAAATAAAAAAGCGGAGGTCATTTTGGATCTTCTGCCTAATTTGGAGTTGTTGCAAGGGCAAAGAACCAGTTCAGATAGGTAAGAAAAAAATCTAATTCTCAGATTATTTGCTCACATATTGTTCTCCATAGGTGAAAAATAGACTTTTCAAATGAAAATGTGTAACATATTCATGTAAGAGCTGTAGGCACGCCAGATACTGTTTAACTGTACATTTTCACCCTTAATGTCAATCATTTAAGTATTTTACATTTTTTCTTTCACTACTAGGTAGCTTATCAACTGTTTCATGTCCTAAGTGACTAATCTTAAAGAGGAGACTCCTGGATGCAGTTTGCATCACAAAAAAAATGGTGACACCCTTTTCAACACAGTTCACATATGTTCTTTATAGAAGAAGTACGTTACCATAATGCCTGCTAGGCTTGATAGACAAGTATGAAATACCGCATTAGGAGTAATCACATTTTTTTGTGGTCTGCTGCACTGTTACCTCCTGGTTTGGTTTTGAATGTCGTACACTTTTCCCAGTTGATTAATACACGATTAATGTCACAGTTATTGCTGTCTTAGTAATTCCAGCAACTCCACTTCCAAGAATAGCCAAACTTTCTCTTTTCCCCTCATTATTGTGTAGAAAAGTGCTAAATTAGCCTACTCCAGTGCTGTAAACACCTATGGCAGATTACAGTCCCTTTAAAAAGCTGTTCCTGTAAGCACTTATTGGCACTTGAGTTTGTGTTGCACATTTCTGACATCAAGATCTGAATTTTTCAGTGTTCCCCTGCTGGTTCTTAGGTAGGAATATTTAATAATATTTTAGAGTTCACTAAATACATTAATGACTGCTTTTGATTTGATCTGTGATGGATGTCGCTATGTTGATTTTCCTAAACATGCTACATAAACAACACAAAGAAATTTGCCTGTTTTCATTTCCCATTCTTTCAGGTGGGCCTAGAAGAAATGCTAAAAACATTTTGTAGCAAGCATATCTTATTTAATTCAAGGTGATTCCTATTGGCTTTCTGCAGCTTGGTGGTATTAAAACTACTTTCTGATGTCTTATATGCACTTAAAGTATGTATCAATACCTTCAACAGAGGTACAACTCAGAAGTCCAAGATATGAGTTTTGATTGAGATGAAAAACAAGTAGCTCTGAGCTGACTGCTGAAGCTGGTGGCAGCCTCAATTGCTGAGATCAGCGGCTGCCATTTTGCTGAAGAGTCATGCTACCTGTGGTATCTCCTGGAAGGGACTCAATTCAAGGCTTTGGACCAAAGTCTTGCCTGGGTTAAGAAGCAGGATTTCAAAAGTAGAAAGGAGATTTAGGCAGCCAAGATGGGATTTCCCTCACTTCACTTTAGATATCTACAGTGTAAATGCTGAGGGGTGCCATGTACATTGGCACCCCTCAGCAACCTTTATAGACAATGGAGGCAATCATGCAGTCTTGGAGCATCTTCTTCCTAGGTAGGTAGGTAAGGTAGGGAAGCTGAACTTCTTCTGCTTCTCACTGTTAACTTCAAAGGAGCCTGGGCTCATCTGCTCACAATGGAGGTATCTCTGGCACGGACTTCAAAAGTTCAGTGAGACGAAACTGCTTCCCACAAGCTAGTATCTTCTGGGGTTAATATTTTTGCCTGTGAAAATCTCTCCTTTTAATGTTTTCAACAAAAAAAAGAGCAAAGTACCTCATGTGGGGTGAATTTCTAAGCTCCCCTCCTATGACTCCTTCTTTAGTCCAGGTCTCTACTGTCAGTAGGAGTGAATGCGCCACCTGGGGCAATTTCCACTTTCATACATTTGACCATGTTAAGTTCACCTTTCCTGGAACCTGTACATATGTCTTCGCTTCACACTGCAATGACAGCTACCAGGACTTTAACATCCAAATCAGGCGCAGTGACAAGAATAGCTTCCTGATCTACTTCACTGTCACCATTGATGGAGTGGTCTTGGAGGTGAAGGAGACAGGCATCACAGTGAACGGGAACAAGTGAGTAAAGACCATACTGTTGTTTTCTTGTGTGGCAGTTTTATTGCTATGTATTAGCAACAGGTGGCCTGTCTAGAAAGTGGTCCTATTCTGAAGAGGTGCAAATGGCTGTGTATGATATGTTCATAGCACTTCGAACTGGGTATTGTGAAGAGTCCACACCATAGTGGTGGAGGAGGCAAGATGCATATAAACTACATCTCCCAGGGATCAACACCAACATGTTAAGCAAAAGGCTATGTGTATGTTATGAAAACAGAAGGTGTAGATTTCCTTAACATTGCTTTGATTTGGGAGGGAGAGGTGGAGGGAAGGAGTTAAAATCAACACTTTATTTACAGAAGGTTTTCATTTTGTAGAAACTTTGAATTTTTTCCTCAAAACATTGTTTCTGTGGAACTAACCCTACTGTTGTATGTTGCTGTTCAGGACCAGATGGTCCTTTTAGAAAAAGTTTTCTGTTGCCAGATGATAGATTAGTCTAGAAAATAGCACTGCTTTGCAGATCACAGCTTGCCTTGGGATCTACTTACACAAAAGACATAAGTTTCAGAAGCCAAAATCCACACCTTTAATTCCAATCTGAAATGAACAAGAAAGCAAACTGCAAACAGAAGGGTAAAAATACTCCATAAGTAAAAAGTCATATGCAACAGTAGCTGAAAGTTGGGCACAATAAAATTGTGATGTGATCATACCTGCCCTTAAAAAGGGCAGCCCTCATGAGCAGTGCAATGACCTGCTCCCAGCATATAGATATGAAGGGCCAAGGCAAGCTTTGACTCTGGGAAAAACCCTCACAATCTTGTTGGAGAGAAAATTGCAAGCATATAGGCTGTATTCTCTTGATAGCCTTCTAGAAATAACCAAATGTAGAATAGCATCACTCAGTTGTAATTATAGTAGCAAAGCCCAGATGTATCTTCTAAATCAAAAGGGCAAGAAATCTCCTACCCTTTAGCCATTTTCTGATTTTCTACGTTTTTCACGGAAAATGAATGGTAATTGTCTTGGTGAGATGAAAAAGTAATGTAGGTCTGAGTAATGTCAGTACATGAGTAACAGAACAGAGTTTTTTTCACACCTCCGTGAATCCCAAATGTCAAGGAAAGCCTGGAGGAATGATGAGAACCTACAGTACCCTCATGCGGAGGGCCATTTTCCCAGTATTGTGGTCTTGCTCCTTATAACATTTTGGGCTAGGTCCTCGGGATATGATATGTAAACAAGCAGAGCTGCATTGGTATCACTTGAGTGACTAACGTAGTATTGACATGCTCATGACCAAAATACATTGTGTTATGGGTTAAGGTTGGTAAAAGGTCATAGTGGACAAAGTGATTATACCTAAATATAATGCATTGTGTGGATGAAGGCTGACCTTGAAAAGAATGTCCCCATGGGTTATTTAGCTCCTTTTGACTCTAGTTTTTCTTCCTATATCTCTGAGAGGATTTCATCACTTTTTTTCAATGCAATCTGTTTTCTTTTTTTCAATGCAATCTGTTTTGTTCCCTCCAATTTCCAGGATCCCCATGCCCTTCAGCTTGAAAAGCATCCTGATTGAGGACACCTGTACTTACTTCCAAGTCACTTCCAAGCTGGGCCTGACACTCAAGTGGAACTGGGCTGACACTCTCCTAGTATGAACAGCCAGTTAGATGTTTTTCTCTTGGTGAACCTCATCAATGGCAAAAAGCAGAGCTGGATGCAGGCACTGTGTTGGTATAAGAGATTGTGAGGGGGAGGTATCACTGTATCCATAAGCTGATAGGGACATACCAAACTAGGTAATAGTTTCATGGGGTAGGGGCATGGAGTCACAATGCTCAGGCATTCCAAACTAATTTTATGTGACAAAAGGTGCCACTGTTAACCCTGGAGATAGCAACTCTGTAGTTATCTGCTTCCTCCATGGGGCACTGGCAGCAGAACAGCTAGTGCTTCCAGTTCTGACTTGTTAGTTAACCCTCTGTCTCCACGCACATCTTGTGTTGGAAACTAATCTGTGTGGCCAGTTCAGACCTTGGCCTCTCTCATTCCAAAGCCTTGCTATGCAGGAGTTCCCCTCTATACATTCACCCCCCAAATATCCTCTTTTGAAACAGTCTGTCTACACTTTTGGGTGTGAACACTTACCCTCCACAATCAGCACTGAGATTAAATAAATGAAAGTTGTATGTCATGTTTTGCAGTTCAGAGAGACAGAGAGAGGGTAGAAGGTGAATAGAGAGAAAAAAAATCAGGAAGCAATCAAGTGGTATTCAAATTCTGATTTAATGAAGTATTTACGTTCCCCCTTCCCCTGTACTAATTAATACCTGAAGTATTACAGGCACCACCTGTAGCGTGGACACAATTTTAGGGTGACACACCTGTAGGAAAAGCACCGCCTTTTTTTGGTGGACCTGAGTGATGCCAGTACTACCCTCCGAGCATGTAGGAGTGATTAGGTGCAATAGTTTTATCTAGCAAGGCAATAATGTGCTAACCTGGCTCTTCATTGCCCCCAAGTATAGGCAGAACAAGTTATGCTGGACAGACCCACCCCTAGAAATGTTATGAAGTTTTCCATTTAGCCTATGGACTAGAAAAAGCCTTAGATATGGCTAAAAGCTGACCAGAAGCTGCTTTTTGCAGCATCCATCATCAAAGCACTGTTATCTGACCTGCTCAGAGTGGAGCTGTAGTACCTTGCAAGAGGTACCACATGTCTATATACCAGTGTCTCTATACTCGGAGACACCGGTTCAAGGATTACTCCAGCATTCAGCATGCTTCAGTTAGCTCTTTAGTAGGTGGCAATGACAATTGCTAGAAGATTATCTTCCCATTTAAATTCAACCTGTCTGCAGGTAAGTTTTATGGCAGGTTTGTAATGGAAAAGCAGACTGCTGCAAATTGTTAATGAGCATTTCTGCTACTGTGCTTTTCTATTGTGAACCACTTTGTAACATGTGCTGCTGGTGTGGGGAAAAGCCTTTAAACTCTTTCCTTTTGTTTTGTAGCTGGACCTGGAAGAAACATATAAAGAGAAAATATGTGGTCTATGTGGAAACTATGATGGCAGTGAGAAGAATGATTTGGTTTTGGATGGTAGGCCATGAATACACAATATTCCACATAGAACAGAACTGTTAAAATGTGACACAAAACTTGGTATCTGTTTCCTCTAAGCAGGGTTTCAGATTTCCTGACAGACACTCTGAAATACATGAACTTTTCCGTATACGGGAGATGTACCTTAAGATGTTCTGGGATGATTTAGGTTCCTCTGCTGTCTGCAAACTTGCAAGAGTCTCAACCCTTTTTGACCCAAATTAATTGCCTGGCTATCATGCAGAAACATTGCCAAGTTTCCCACTGATAGTAGTAAACTTTAAGGAACTTGTAGTCTCAAATGAGGCATGAATGCATTTTCTGTCCTTCCATTTTCATCATTTTACAATTGGGTATCAAGTGTGATCATTTTTGCCTTTGTAATGAAATGAAAGCATCATCACTGAGCCAGAGAGATTTCACTGAGCATCTTTGCAGAAACCATGGTGCTATCCACGGATACTTTCAGATATTGCACTGAACCGGAAATTGGCCAATAGAGCAAACAGCTTAAGCTACAATTCTGCATCAGGTTGTAAGAGCAGAAAGAAACCTGCATCCTGGGATATTAGCTGCAGGACTGAAGCCAAAGTTATAACATCATCCCTTCAAGTAATACTTGGGGTTCTTAAGTCACCAGAAAAATATTGTCATCTACCTCACTTATTCAGAAAGAATCCTGAGATTCAATTAAAAATACTGCTTGTAGTGATAGATTTGGGGTTCACTTTCATATTTCATATTAAGCTTTTTGGATGCAACTTAGTCATGTTTCTGCCCTTTACTTCACAAGCTCAATAGGTAAAAACTAAAGGTGGCTCACATTTTTCTGAAGAAACAGTTTGGTACTGAGAAGCATTGCTCTAAGAAAAACAGGCTCTTCTTTTATGCCTTTGGTTCCACAGATAACAGGTTCCCACACCCAGGGACCAGGTGGCCTCCCACATCCCTCCTTTCTGCTCTGAACACATCCTTCTCCTTGGGCTGAGCAGGCAGCAGTCTGCCTGCCCAGGCTAAGATCCACTGCACGTAAAGGTCCAAAATTTCTTCTCACTTTCATACTCTTTTCACTTGAGGAAAACAATTATCAGGAAATAAAATGCCATTTTTGCATGGGGTAGCTCTTCTTGAAACTTTATATTCTTTAATGTCAATTGAGATCCTTGGCAAATCACATGGCTCAAAGAGCTCGCGGCTTTAGAAGGGCCTTTGTTTCCAGAAAAGTTAGTGGTAAAGCACCTGAAACCAATGTTTTTTGGAAGTCATTCTCTCAGGCCTGCACTTAGTTAAGGGACTGAGCCAGTATAGGAGGATAGACCTGATCAGAAATCTGTCTACTAAACCTTTTCTTAAAAAAAAAAAAAAAAATTAAAAAAAATCAAAGAACAGCAATTTATGCATACTTTCCATAAAAATATATAAATTTCAAACAGTCAGAAAGATTTCTCACATCCAGGATCAAGTTTCTGGTAATGCTTCGGAAAAATGTACCCCTCTAGCTAGTGTAATGGTTACATACATGTATTGTGTGCCTGTCTTCCTCCTGCTCCCTCTTCCCATCTTCTCTAGCCTGTAAAAAGTCATAGATTTCCAGATGATTAGAAACATATGCACCTAAGATAGTACTTTAGGTTGTGATAGTAGAAGGCAAACTAAATTGTATGACCATTACACATGCAACTACAAAACTCTGTAAGATAAAATACACCCATAATGAACAGAAGTCTTTGGAAGTGATGAGGTGCAATAAGAAAGGTTGAGAGTCTCATGCGATTAAAAATGCCCAGGCTGACAGCAAGCCTTTATACAAATGTGCCAGATTCCTGGCTCTATCTCAACAGAAGTTGTATCAGGCTATCATCCTCCATAATATGGATGCTATGGTTAAATTTGGGCGTTTGGTGAAGAGCAGACTGCCTTAGAGCCCAAAGATTAAGTGCATCTTTATAGCCCGTTAACTGATCTAAAGAATTGCAGGCAGTTACTCAGATGTGTCTGGGGATTTTGCAGGGTATAAAATGCATCCAAGGCAGTTTGGGAACTTCCACAAAGTAGAGGATCCATCAGAAAAGTGTGCTGATGTGAGTCCAGATGACCACACTGGAAGACATCCTAGGAGGAACGACGATAGATGCAGTAAATATGTAAGTATGTGTGGCCAACAAATATAAACCTTCCTGAACTACAGCCCTGGAGACACTGTGTTGAAACAAGTCTTAATTACAGAACATGGACTGAACTGAACTTTTCAGGAGTCTACCCATGAATCTGAGCAAAATGTTGATTTTATAGCTGAAAGAATATCCTATTACAGTGTTAAAGAAATAGATAGTGAGAAAATGCACAATTAAATGACAGTTTCCAATCCAAGAAAAAGAACATCATGACAGAAAGTTAGACTGCATAATCTCCCTAGGTCCCTTCCAGCCTGAATTACCTTGTGACCCTGGAATTGTGTCATCAAAAATTGGGATGCACATCCATAAACGTGAAAGTTGGTAAAATGTCAAGTATTGCTTTTCTTTTCCTTCTTTTCTTTTTTTTTACAGAAAAAAAGATGCAAGAAACTTATGTCCCGTTTTGGAAACTGCCCCAAAGTGGTTGCATTTGATGACTATGTAGAGACCTGCACTGAGGATATGTGCCACTGTGCAGTTAATTCTTCCCACTCTGATTTGGTTTCCAGCTGCATATGCAGCACTTTAAACCAGTACTCTCGAGACTGTGTCCTCAGGAAGGGAGACCCTGGGGAATGGAGAACCGAAGAACTTTGCTGTAAGTAACTACTGCTCTGGAGATTTCTTTCAGGTTGGACATATATGCATGTATTCTGATCCCAGCAGAGCAAAGCTAGGAGCTCTGTTAACTACTGTGAATCAATCTGTGGAAGTACTTTGACAGAAACATTGTTAATGGAAAAGCTCCTTAAATTAGAGCTATATCTTAATATTGTCCGCCTCTTCCTTTTGGCTAAGTTTTCTCCAGTTCTTTTTTGAATTTTACCATGCATAGTTAACTCAAATAGTGTTATTCTAAATGCTGACATCTAGTCAGAAGAAGCCACTGGGAAGTCTAATGTGTTTGTCCTTAGCTTATCCTGTGTTTTCATACTCAGTAGTCACAGCTACTGAGCAGGAAATCACTGTAAATCCACAGGGAAGGCTACAGGTAGTTCTCCCAAACTGCTGATGTGGATTGGGATAGAAAATTAATGCCAGAATGACTGATGCTTCAGGCAAACATAAACTATTATGACTTCATAAATTATTCCAGTGTCCTTTGCTTGTATCATGACTTCAGCCAACCTTGAGCTAGTAAAATAATGTGAAATAACTCATATTTCCCAGCAGTACTGTTTTCTCCAAAGGTGAAGTAAAAGTGACCGTAAAAAGTTCCCTTAGAGGTTAAACAAACATGACACATCTGAATAGAAAGTTTTGCAAACAAGATATGGGGAAAAGGAGGAAGAAGGAGTTGGGTAGTGATACAGTGATCTGAGAGCTCTTAAAAATACATCATTAACACACCACATTTTCATTTGATCATGCAGATCAGGAATGCCCAAACAACATGGAGTACATGGAATGTGGAAACTCCTGTGCTGACACATGCGCTGACCCAGAAAGGAGCAAGATTTGTAAAGCCCCATGTACGGATGGCTGTTTCTGTCCTCCTGGTAAGGCAGTTCACATCTTCCGATGGGTCACACATACCAAGGAACAAAGAGGGAGGTTGTTCCCTTTCAGTTAGTGGCAGTTTTTTTTTTTCTTTAACATTTTACACTAAAACCAATGAATAAACTGTTTCTTTTAGCATAATTTAACAACTTTCTTCTCAGAAGAACCAGTTCTCTAAAGTTCCTGACACTGGAGGAGGGGAGGGAAAGATTTCTAAGGACTAGACAGAAAAAAATGGTACAGGTGTGGAAAGAGGAGACGTGTTCTTTAGAGAGTAAGAATACAGGTGAAGATGTCTCCTGAGGTGCCTCCCTGTTATGAGGCTAGATCTTGCTGTAGCTTAAGTCACATGTAATATGAATGCATTGCCAGGTATGTGCATGTGTTAAGTTTGCACATGAAGTAGAGGCTAAGATGAGGGTCTGATATCTGTTAGATTCACTATTAAGAAAGGATGGAAACTAGCTCACATCCTTGCAATCTGGCACTTGATAATTGGGCTCACAGTGACAAAATCCAGTAGCATGCAGAAATATTCTTTGGGTTTTGCGTTGCTTTCATCTGAGCTCTAGTAAGAAATGTTTCCCATCCATTAACACCTGAAAGGGCCTGGTGTGGTGTTTTCCTTAAGACATATCCCATTCATTTACAGAAATGTTGAATGCTCCAGAGTTTTTTCCTTACTCTAATCTTCCTTGATGGTGTTCCCCAGACTCACCAAAGGAATATTAACTAGCCAATGTGTCTGAACAGGAACTATCCTTGATGACCTCGGTGGCAAAAAATGCATCCCCAGAGACAGCTGCCCCTGTATGTTTCAAGGCAAAGTCTACTCATCTGGAGGGGTGTACACCACTCCCTGCCAAAACTGGTACTGTTGTGAACTTGATTGCACTAACAAGGCAGAGGCATTTATCTCAGAGTGTTGATGAGTTGCATTCTGTTCTTTTCTCCTTTTTTGTTTCCTATTCCTAACATTTGTCTTAAATAATAATGCAAAATCTGGGTCTGAATTTCAACAGTACAGGAAAACTTAGATGTAGTCCTCAACCTCACATAGTTACCACCCTCACTTGGAACTGCCAGCAAAAACTGAGCTCAATATTTAAGAATGCAGGAAAATGAGACTCTTTGCTGGTTAGTTCAGAGGCATCGGCCACTAAAGTGAGGCAAGGAGTCATACCATGTTAATGAGTTACATTTCCAGTCACCTCTAGATCTACAAAAGGCTGTTTCAAGGCCTGGATCTCAAAAGTCCTGATCCTTGAGAATGATTTGATTTAGAAAAAACCCATAGCTTGAACCCATCTCTACTCTGCACTAGTGAAAGGTGATAAGACCTCAGGTATATTATTCTCAAAACAGGTTTATTTCTTACTCTGATATCTACCTAGTGAATGAACAGTCGTATGTGTTATTTGAGCTCCTGTGACACAGCATCGTTTCTTGACCATAGGCCTAACCTCTACTATAGGGAGGAATGAAATATGCTATCATGCATGGTGGGGTAGGTCAGATGTTCTGAAAACCCCTTTGGATGGAATATTTCCTGCATTTTGAGGAAATATTTCTCAAACCTGCAATTTTGAGGAACTGAACTTGATGGGCTCTGGGTGGTTCCCATCTAGCCACATTCTCACTTAGTCCTCACAAAGCCTGAGCTGATGTGGCCGGGCTGTTCCCCTCTTGTGTGCACAGCTCTAAGAATTGTAACTGCTCATTATCTCACATCCTCCACAATTAGTTGCTGAAATGTTGCATCAGCAACTTGCTGAACAGTTGCATCAGTAGCACAAAATGTTGCGAGATCCTGCTTGAAGAGGTTCTTTCTTTAAAAAGTCAAGTAAACAATTTAGGCCCTGAAAAGCATTTCTTGCTCCACCAACTCAGTGTCTCTCTGAAGGAGCTAGTTTGAAGCCCAATGCAGTTAACTTTCTCATTGAGCGGCATTGAACCTTCACATTGTAAGGGCCTAATATAGAGTCTTTCTCCCACAGGGATTTAACAAGCAGCTGGATAACAAGCTAAAAAGACAAAGAGAGTGTCCTCTGTGCAGATTCAGATACAGATGTTATCTCACCATTGCTCCTTTAAAGCTATGTTTATTCTAACTCTCCTTTTTGGGTTTTGTACAGTACTTGCAAAGGAGGCCACTGGAGCTGTATCTCTCTGCCCTGTTCTGGAAGTTGCAGTATAGATGGAGGATTCCATATAACAACATTCGATAACAAGAGATTCAATTTTCACGGCAACTGCCATTATGTCTTAGCTAAGGTATGAACAATCTCCCTTTTCACTCCTAAATCTCTTGAGTAGTATGAGGCATTAAGCTGTGCTGGAGCTTTATATGACTTAATTTAATTAAATGGCACCAATCCACCAAAGCACTTCAACACATGATCAGCCTTAAACCCCATAAATTTTCCCATTTGCAATGGATTGCAAGTCAATTGCGTGATGCTTAGCATCAAAGTTTTGCAGCTTCAAATTAGTTTTACATCTTTTTTTTTAATGAATTAATTTTCTTAGCCAATGTATTAGTGTTGATTTGAAAGCTGAAGCTTTCTTCATATATGACTGTCAAAAGGAAGTGGATGAGCAAAAATTCCTGCAAAAAGATTGAATTCCACATGACTGTCTGCAAATACATGATTCACACAGGTTGATAGCAAGGAAACAGAGTGCAGAGGAAAGGCAGTGAACATTATTGATTTTGGCAATGAAATAAAGCAGTTTACAGTTAGAGATTAAATGCCCTAGTCCTTTCATTATTCCATTTTAGCCTTTCAGAGACACCTTTTTTCTCTTCTAGCTCGCTTCCTGTAACATGCTAACAATGTCTGCAAATCCCTTTTTTCACGTCTTTTCAGAATACTGATGACACATTTGTGGTGATTGGAGAGATCATCCAGTGTGGGACATCAAAGACAATGACTTGCTTAAAGAATGTATTAGTCACACTAGGAAGAACTGTAAGTAACTTGCTGTAATTAGTGACACATAATATGTCACTTTTATTTAGGTTCAAAGATGGGATTTCTCTAACACTGTGGACTCATTTTGGTCTGTTGCAGTCCTGAGACTGTAAGATTAATACCAGCAGATGATGCAGTGCGTGTGTTTATTGGTTTTGTTCTACGAGAGTGATTTCCTTTCCAGTTCTTTTGGATTCTGGCTTTTCCATTTTCTGTCGAGGGAGACGGCTAAAACTTATCCTTGTCAGCTTTCCCTCTCTTTTTCATGACTTCAAACTTTTTCACTTGTTTCTTTTCGAAAGATTGAGATTCCTACAAGGAAAGATCCCCTTCTTTTTACAATTGTTCTGAGTCCTGAGGTTTTTCCTAATGAAATGAGTGAAGTAGCAGAATTTTCCAAATGAAGGCCAGAGGCTTCTCCTGCTGAAGATTATGCCATAATTCAAACCGAATTCAGTGGAAGCTGAGTTAGGGCTGGTATTTATGCACTTCTGAAGTTATACAGATTCATTCTGTCCACCTGGTATTTAACTGGTGCAGTCCTAAACTTTTTAGGAGAACCAACACCGTAACCTCCTTCTATAGTCAATAAAGGAAGATGGGGATCTCCAAAGGACAAGTCAGCCACCTAAGGTATGAGGTGTTCTTCTGGAGGGGCCTGTCTCCCTCCATTGACTACTGAGGGAGTTTGAGTCAGATAGCTCTCGTTTTGGGTATGTTACATTTCCAATGAGATGGATCCAAATCTACACATAACATCTCACATGCAGTTCTCAAAAAGATAACTAACCTGTTAGGTATGTGAGAGCACTCAATCAAAGCTGTTGCTTACAGAGAGGGTTTTTCATTTTTTGTTACAGCCTAGAGGTTTGCTCTGTGTTACTCTATGGCATCAAGACACTGAGTTACATTGACCGCAGAGGGGATGATGTTTTGAAGATGCTACTTCTTAGTGCTTAATGAAGCTTGTCAGGTTGCTGTTGTTTGTCTCATGTCATATGCATTCACTACTGTGGGCTTTTTCTTTTTCCTTTTTCCCTGCAGACTATAAAAATATGTTCCTGTGGAAGTATCTACATGAAAAATTTCATTGTGAAGCTGCCAGTAAGCAAAGGTAAATGTCCTTCTTCACATCTTCCCCAGACTAGCCTACTTCTATTTACAGAGGGATTCCTGCTCTTTTCTCTGAAAATAATATAATCCTGCTCATTGTTAGGTCATTTGACTTAGGTGGAAACTAGGTCTGGGACTCCTTGGGAATTCCTGTGTTACACTGGATGCACTGGTAAATGGAAATTCCTGTTTACTCAGCTTCATAAAGATTTGCAGGTGCATACATCTTTTTTTTTCCTTTTTTTCCTCTTTAGATGGCATCACCATCTTCAGACCCTCTACATTTTTCATCAAAATCTTGAGCTCAACTGGAGTACAGATTCGAGTGCAAATGAAACCTGTAATGCAGCTCTCCATAACAGTTGATCATTCTTACCAGAATCGCACATCTGGTAGGACATATCATGCTTTTTCAGTTTGCTCTTAAACTGAGTTACAGCTGCTTGTCTATCACTTTAAGTGAACAAATTATTTGATTTTATATTGACTTTGGCATGTTAGAAGCCCTGGTTAAATCTATAGCCTTCCTGAAACAAAGCATTAGCTGAACCCTTCAATTTGCTGAAGAAAATTAGATAATCTCTGTGATGTTTCGTGTGTGCAGGTCTTTTAGACTCTATCTGTAAAAGCAGGCCTTCATCAGAGACTTGTGAGATGCAGACTATGTTCTTGGTTTTGCCACCAACCTCCTGTTACATCATTTAAGCTTTTTGTATTCCTGTTTCCTATCTGTGTAATGGGATTACATCCTGTCCCTCTGACCCGTTTTGTTTTGCTTTTGTGATTTCCTTTGCTTATAAGCCTTTGGGGAAGGCACTACCCTGTCTGCCAGTGTTTAATGAAGATCATTTAAACAGCTTCCAATCTCAGTGCTATCACTAAGTGCTACTGTAATGCAGAAAAATAATAGTTACACTCTAAAGACAGGATCCTGTCTGATTTGTGGGAACATCAGGAAGTCTCTGAAGGAAAATGGGCTTTTCTCAGGCAAGGTCCATTATAGAGCTAAGAGTGTTCATCTAGAAGTAGTGATTTCTTCTTTTCTTTTGCCTCCTCTCCCCCCCGCCCCGCCCCAAGGTCTTTGTGGCAATTTCAATAACATCCAGACTGATGACTTCAGAACAGTCACTGGAGCTGTGGAAGATTCAGCTTCTGCTTTTGGCAACTCATGGAAAACCAGAGCCAGCTGTTTTGATGTTGAGGACAGCTTTGAAGATCCTTGTTCAAACAGCGTGGATAAAGGTAGCAGGCTTTCCATGCCTGGTTTATCAGTGCTAAATAATTTTCACATGATGGATAACCAAAAAAGATTTAGAAATCTCATAAACTTCAAAAGCCACTGCATTTGAAGCTGTTACTAGAGAGAACACACTGGGTTTTGCAGATCTTTAAGGTGACAGCTTTGCTTTTAAAACAAAAAGACTGCACTGCTAGAGAAAGCCAACACCTTCATCACTGATGACTTGAAAAGCACACACAGCATCAATGAGAACAATTTAGGTTTAAGGCAGAACATAGTTGGTTGTCAATCTTTGGGCAAGATCTTCATCCGATCTACAGCTGTGCTGAAGTCAAAAGGAGTAAGTTATCAACAGTACTGACTTCTTCAGCAAGCATTGTACTGTACTAGATGCCCTGTCTGGTTTCTCACTTTGACTAGGTTTGGATATATATAGGATTCAGACTGTACTCTCCTAGATATTGCCACATGTAATTGAAGCTGCAGCTCATAGCCACAGCTAACTGATTATTACATGCTTTATGTTATTGCTTGACTATGAGGAATTATCTGACTGTAAAGCATTAGGAAAGTTTGATGGAAAATGGGGAGGTTTTGCAGATTTTCTGCAAATCCAGACCCCGAAATAATGTTAGTACTTGGAAGGTGAAACCTTTCTTTTAGGGGGATGGCTGGTCACCCATCCAACTAAGCTTATCACCTTGATATGTTAATGTCCCGTATTTCCTTCTGGCTTTATCTGAACACTTCAAGACATTCTAGTTCTGTGTGATACCTGATAAGAATATTGATTCATATAGTAATGTGGTTTAAGTGACTATGGACAATGATTTTTTTTCCCACTTCAGAAAAATTTGCCCAGCATTGGTGTGCTCTTCTGTCTAACACAAGCAGTGTGTTTGCTGCCTGCCATTCTGTTGTAGACCCTTCTGTGTACATCAAGGTAAGGCACTGGTCTAAACGGGTGGTTTAATCTAGTCCAGAGACTGATCTGCCATGAAGGTAGTCTGGCCTAGGGGAGTGAAACAGGTTACAGTAATGCCTGTTTGCAAAGAAGTTCACTGATGCTGATGAGAAAAATAACATGAGAGTTAAAGCAAGATACAATTGGCCTTTTTTGGCTGCAGCCCTGAAAATATTAAGTGACTGCCATCACTGACAGTTCTGTTGCATGATCCAGAAGCAAAATAAGAAAATATGGGTTTGCTGTTCTTGAAAACTGTTCACTCTCTGAAAAGCCAAATCAGTGTTTCTGTGTGGAATTGAACTGAGAGTTTTTTCAGCCCCATGGATTCCCTCTGACTTGGTTTAAAATTCACATCTAGGGGGAGAATATATACTATATTTACAATGTTTATATCCCATTTATTACTGTGGAATCATGTTAGTCTCCTTATATTTAGAATGCAAGAAGTTGCCCATAAGTACTCTTGGTGTACAGCTCTATAATGCTGTTGAGGAAGTTGGCTGAGCTAGAGAGTTGCTGCATTTATGTGAATAGTAAAGAAGTTTCTGCAAAAATGCAGAAAATCCATGTAGGGGTATGTGTGATACAACTTACTGAGAAAAGATCTGATCCTGAAATTTTGCCTAAAATTTAATGTCTTCAGATACTTTTAAAAATATGGCTCACGTTTTACCTCTCCCAAGTTTCCCTCAGAAAATATATCTGCTTGAGAATTCATGTTAACTATAAGTGAAACAGGAATTTGCAATTTTCAATTAAGAAAAAGTAATAACCACTTTCTTATGCATATGTCTGTTACTCCTACTGATCTCATCAGATTTTTAACCATGATTCATGGAAGCATTTTCCATGACATCAGTAATGGCAGGATAAGTCACCATCTATGCAGTATGACCCTGCTGCCCTTGAGTGACTGGCTGTATCTGGGTTCTTCTGTCCAGCCACCCAATTAAAAGAACTTTAGCTTTAAATCCCCTTTATGCTTAACTAACTAGTTCTTTAGATGTCATTACATATGATTTCCTATTAAACCATCTTCTGTTATGCACCTGTCATTTAATTGGGGGTATCTTACCTACACACTAGATAGGTACACAAGTGCCAGTCATCGCTGTGCAATATTTTCAGTTCTGTATATTGTCAGATTACATATTTTGACATGTCCTAGATTGTGCATCCTCATGGGAAGCTGGTATGGCTATTTCTTAGTGCTTTAATGAAGTACAGGTGCCCTTATCATTCTTATTATTCATCTATTAATGAGTGTTAGACGCAACATCATTGCAGTTACATGACTGTAATTGATTTCCTATTTCTCAGGTTTGCATAGTATTTCATTAGCATACATTTTCTCTTAGAGATATTACAAATTAAGTTTCATTGGAAATAATACTTTTTCAAAAACATATTGGTTGACTACTTTTTGAATTGCTATATGTTTCCCTGTTTCTTCTGTGAGCCGGGCATAATAATACGCATGTCCTTTTCTGTCCCCTAGAAATGTATGTATGACACCTGTAATGCTGAGAAGAGTGAAGTTGCACTATGTAGTGTGCTCTCTACTTATTCCAGAGACTGTGCTGCAGCAGGCATGTCCCTGAAGGGCTGGAGGCAGGGCATCTGTGGTATGCATCCCAAAATACCTTGGGTAGGGATATGGGGGAACAGCTTCAGGAGAGCCCAGTCTGCGGCAGTCTGTATCCTTTGTGCTTAGTCATCAAGTTAGTGGGTCTTTGAAAAATAGAATAAGCATATATTCTATAAAAAAATTCTGCCTGCCAAAATCAGTTCATGTCCACTTCATGCTCTTATGATGCACATTCCTTGTGTAAAATATTAGGTAAATTCAGTACTCAGAGAAGCAAAAGAGTATAAGGTGTATTAATCAAATCACAACAAGGCATTGCAATTAGGTTAGTTTTGAACACATGGGCCTCTCCATGTATTTTAATTCTGATACCTTTTTTGCAGTTCATCTCAGCCCTCTTGTCTCAGACGTTGCCCTTACAAATGGTATCACTCTCATTAACTGCATTTTTCCATGTTACAGTAAAGTAGTAACGGTTTTTAATAAATACATATTGGTGATATCTGAGAATGTGGAAGTGTTTAAAGGCATTTTCAGCTCAGGACTATCTAACAAATGAATGAAAGTTTCTTGGACATACACATTGTCACTAAATCCTGGGTTCGGAGTCCACATATGTGTATATTTTTCTTTAGCACTGCCACAATTTATTATGAGGTGGTATTAGAGCTGAGAATAAAACTCACAAGTCCCAGCTTCTGAATTTTACTTCAACATTTCCATTTTTCCACTGATGCTCAGATTGTTCAAGTGAGATTTGCCTATATCAACATGAAAATTCTTGACTAGTAACACATCTGAACAGGAAACATAACAACAATTATTTTTATGCAGCTTTGATGCAGCTATGATCTATTTAATTGCCTGACTTAGAGGTTAGCTGGGATATTTAATAGAAACAAACAATGTAACCGATATGGTGCTTTGCTGAGGGCATTTAAGATTGCAGTAAGAACAATTTAACAAACCTGTGCTGAAAAAATTCAAAGGGAACACAGTGTAGTCCACAGCAAATTATCCTAGAATCATGCAAATTTATGTACTAGACACAGTCTCTGTTTATTGAAAGCTTTGTTATTGACATAGTATTGCTGACATATTTTATGCCAAACCGAGACTTGTTTGCAGCATGGGTTAGACTGAAATCTGTGGACAGTAGGCAATATTGACTCAGTGCACTAACCTTGGGAAAAAAATGCTAATGGCTTAATCAACATAATCATTTTAGGCCTTATTTAAGAAGAAATAATCTTTTGGGAACATACCCGTGATAAGATTGAAGGTTGCGCTATTCATGAGTGAAAAAATAAATGGGCCAGAACAATCATTCTCAGTGGTCTGTCCCCTTGCAGGGGTTGGAAAGGCCCTTCCAGCTCCTGCAGCTGTGTCCAGCTGTGCCAGGCTGCAAGCAGCATCTAAGGCAGGTTATATCCTAAGGGAATGTCTACATAACAGTTAGTAGAGCATATGAAGTAAGTAAATCCTACTAGCTAACTGTTGGCAGTGTGTGTATGTGACACAATCTTTAGTGGAAGCATGAACCATTACTTGAGTTACTGGTTACCCAGAAGACCGTTGGGGTTAGTAGCCTCTGCTAAGTCATGGTTTTTCTAGTGCTCCTTGTGCAAGCTAGCTTGAAGCTATCTTTGGTATGCTTATGTTATCTGCACTCATGCCACCAGTCGTGAGGTATGTAATCTAAGATTACAAATCTGTGACCACGAGTACTATAATCAAATAACCTTTTTCTTACCAGATCTCGCTTTGCCAAAATTGATCTTTTTCCTCTATGAAAAATTGAAGGGAGAAAGTATACACTTTATTTTATTGCATTAATAGCTAACAATCGAGACACTCAATCAGGTAAATCTGATGTAAACTCATGTTCAACATCTTTTTTAATATCTTTCTTATTTGGCCTATTTTGATTTATGAATACCACTTGCTGTATCTTCATAGTATGCCTATAACATAGGAGAATATGGCCTGCTCAATTTATACACAGGATATCGTGTCTGCTCCAGCTAAGACCAGGAAACCAACTGGTTTTTGTTGGTGGAGGTGGTGGTTTTGAATGTGTACACAAACCTAGCACACTAGCTAATCTAAGAAAGTGTACTGTGGTCATGGACTGGAAAACCATACAGACCTTTATTTAAGCATGGAACCTATTGCTGATATGGTGATAACATTGCTGCAAAGTTGATTAGCACAATTGCCCATGAACAGCTCCCGTGTACATTCTAGTACCTCTGTGTGTATCTGAAAAACAGCTGTGGGGTTAAATCTGTGGATGTGAGTTAGAAAGAGGTCCAAGATGACTAGACCCCCAGTTCTCATTGAATTTCAGAGGAATCTGGATGCCAGGCTTTCTTGAAAACCACAGCCTTAATGCAGGTGATATTTCCTGACAAAATTTGATGTCTTCCCTATGGATCACTACTGCAGATTTTATGGCAGAGTTTTGAAGGTGTTGTTTCTTGGTAGGCTGTGAAAATTAACCAGCATTTCACGGTCTTACAGGGTCAGTTGAGCTCTTTCTTTAGATTTTGGTATTTAACTTTTGGTCCACCCAGAGGTCTTAAAACCTGTTGTTTCTCATTTCCCCAGAGGATGACAACAAGAGTTTTCCTCAAGACATCTATAAGAATTCAAACACGCTTTCTTTGGTAGCATCAGATGATTAGCAGATTTCCTTGGCACTGCCCACTTAATGTCAAAATTTACCCCTTACAAAATATACTCATTTCTTAAATTATTTCCAGCCAAAGAAATCATTAGTAAAGGACAGAAAATTAATTTTTAATGACAAGGACAAGTCAGAAGTTACTGGTTTCAGTTCTTGGCATAAGATAGAAATGTAAATTGTACAAAGTACAAAATTATACCGATTCCCTTATTCAGTCAAGATATACCCTGCTGAGTATTTCAGTATTCAGTGTCACGTAGTTTAGGCTATGTGAGCAGACTTCCCCCAGACCACTGGGGGACAAGGTCTTCTAGTTTGAAAAAACCACATTTATGGCTACCAACACGCAGAAAGCTGCATTAACAGCATGAATGATGATTGCACAGAGAAGGCCATACATCCATTTTATTTCTCTTGCAAAGATCCCTCTGAGGAGTGTCCTGAGACTATGGTTTATAACTATAGCGTGAAGTACTGTAACCAGTCTTGCCGCTCGCTGGATGAACCTGATCCGCTGTGTAAAGTTCATATAGCCCCTATGGAGGGCTGTGGTTGCCCTGAAGGGACCTACCTCAATGATGAGGAGGAATGTGTAACTCCAGATGACTGTCCCTGCTACTACAAAGGCAAGATTGTTCAGCCTGGCAACTCCTTCCAAGAGGACAAACTGATGTGGTAAGCTGCTCTCATGATGCAAAGGCTGCATACCTAGGGGATGTCAGGGCTCATTGGAATAATGACAAATTTCTCCTAGATTGTACCAAAGCAAATATTCCCCTGGCAAGAAGTGCAGCCACAGCAAAGGTTAAGATCCTATATTCCTGCTAGCAAACAAGAATGTGAAACATGTTAAGTAGAGTAAAGTTTGCAATCTGTTTCTCTGCAAAGTTCATTGTTGTGTAAAAAATACCCATATACAGTGGGAGCAAGTTTTCTAAAAGACAGGGGCCTTGGGGGAGTTTCTGGCTTTGAAATGAAAAAGCAAAGCAAAAACCACCCTCCAACACACCATCCTGCAGACTATTTAAAAAATAAAAATGGTCCAGGAAAAAAACCCCAAATCTCACTTTTTAAACTGAGTTTTTTGAAGAGAGAGAGAGAGAGAGAAATTTGGGGGTAAATACTAAAAATAACATAATTAATTTGCATCTGCAGTGAAAAACAATCGTCATTTTCTCATTTTCAACCAGTTCAGGGCAGCAATGCAAACAAATTCCAGGGGAAGGCTGTTTTATTCAAACAACTTATTTGTGTATTTAGATGTCTACATATTTTCTCTCTCTCTCTTCCAACTCCCATATTTTTTTCCGAGGATTCTAGACTACTTTGTAAACACAGGTTCATTTAGTAATGTAAGAAGTCTCTTATTTAAGAAAGTATGAGTCTCATCTCATGGAGATGCTTAGGAAAAACTTGGTTTAGAGAAAACACACAGTAAACCAGTGGCAGATGAAGGAAGAGTATTTAAGAGCTGGGTGTCTTAATCTTCCTTCTGGGGATGGTAATTCATGTCTGTGAACCTAATAACTTTACCAAATATTCATTTTGATAGGAATTTCTTATTTGTGTGACTCGTGAAGCTTTGCAGTGCCTTTCTCTCTAGTGAGAGAGAAATGTGCAAAGAACTGATATGTTTCATTTTATGGAATCTCTTTAGCAAATGCATTCAAGGAAGATTAGACTGCATTGGAGAAACTGTCCTGGTAAAAGGTGAGATTTTGTTAAATAATGGCATTATGGTGTCAGCTAGTATTTATAAGGTTTTTCTGTGTTATCTCTCACTTCCTGTAACATTTTAGTATTCTGCACATTTTTGCCTTCTCCCTGAAATGGGCTGGTTATTGATAATAGTTGTCTTTGTAAAAATGTCACCAGACTTGCTGAATTCTTTAAAAGATGAAGAAATTTCCTAAAGCGTAGAAGTTATCTGCCTCCTTCTCCCCGCACTGTTGGTGGGCAGGAGCAAAAGCTAATAGAACTGTAAATGAGAGACACACGCTGCCCTCTGAAATGCTCCACCCTGTTTTACAATTGCTGGTGGCATCCTTATTGTTTTCACTAAATTACCTTCCTAAAATGTTTTCTTCCTCCTATAGATTGCCCAGCTCCTATGTATTACTTCAACTGCAGCTCTGCAGGTCCTGGTGCGATTGGATCAGAGTGTCAGAAAAGTTGTAAGACACAGGATATGCACTGTGTAAGGACTTCACTTCCTAGCAGGAGCATGGGACAACATGATTAAGAATGTATGATTGTCCTTAACAAACGCTGACGGTAACATGTTACGCTATTCATGGACCAACTACTTTACTGATAACACAGCAGCTATAGCTACCCATGTAGCTGTGATACTTGTAGTTTGATTGTCACTAACAGTTATAGGATTTTTTTAAAAAATCCAAAAGTTTGGCATCCAGAGCTAGCACTGCTGCTGGTTCCCTGTACTTTCTGGGCATTAATGAGTTGCCTTGTGTTGTATCTTTATATACGCAGTATGTCACAGAATGTGTTTCTGGCTGCATGTGTCCCGATGGGCTGGTATTGGATGGCAGTGGAGGATGTATTCCCAAAGATCAATGCCCATGTGTCCATGGAGGACACTTTTATAAACCTGGGGAAACCATCAAAGTGGACTGCAACACATGGTATGTTATTCCAGAGAGCCTTGTTTTATAACAAAGGCTGTTAAAATTGTCAGTGCATAGTAGGGCCGTGGGGCAGGATGTATTTTGAAGCCTTCCTCTTCATCATTAGAGCCATCAGGCTTCTAGTAAAAATACAAGGGGAAACATTTCCTCTCTGCAACATGCTGCAGGAGCCTGCACTTGGGGAGAACTAGTACCAAGACCTTCTGTCAGACGATTTCCATCCTTTTCTGCAAACTGCTTCCACACCAGCTTTAAAGTACCAGCCTCATCCAGGTTGGTCTGTGGCTGGACATTGTACAAGGGGGAATTGACTCTGTGTCTGTTGGGCACAGCTGAACCCCAGAAAAGGATTAAATTGCAATGATCTTCCAGTGACTTGCAGTGCTTCCAGGTGCGTGGTGCTCAAAGATGATAAATCAATGCTCTAGTTGCTCCAATTGCTGGTATAACTCTGCCATAGGCTTCACTGTTATTACTCATCAAGGTGGGTAAAATGCTTTGAATACTTACCCATTATTTAGTGAGGATGAAACTGTATAGTCCTCCCGAGAGGATGCACAGAAAATAAGAGCCAGAAACACCGGTCTGATCATCACTGGTACAAGCAATCAAGTTTAACATGTGAAGCCAAACCCTGATAAGCAGTTGTTGATATCACAGAGGCCATTAAGAGGTTTTATTGCAGTGAGGGCTTTGTTTTCTTACGAGAACAGGACACGCGGGGGAAAAAAAAATTGTAGTCTTTGTGTCAAATGTATAACAACTAAAATTTTCTGTCTGTGGTCACTGAACTGGAGGTGAAGTTTGTAAAGGTGTGGTGGGTTGACCTTGGCTGGAAGCCAGGTGCCCACCAAGCTGCTCTGTCACTCCCCTTCTCATCAAGACAGGGTGGGGGAGAAAATAAGATGGAAAAAATCTCATGGGTCAAGATAAAGGCAGTTTAATAAAGCAAAAGCAAAGGCCACGCACAGAGGCAAAGGAAAACAAAAGAATTATTCTCTGCTTTCCATCAGCAGGCGATGTCCAGCCACTTCCCAGGAAGTAGGGCTTCAGTAAGCATAGTGGTTGCTCTGGAAGACAAACGTTGTGATAGCGAATGCCCCCACTCCTCCTCCTTTCTCTTAGCTTTCGTTGCTGAGCAGACACGATATGGTATGGAATATCCCTTTGGTCAGTTTGAGTCAGCTGTCCTGGCTGTGTCCCCTCCCAAGATCTTGCCCACCCCCAGCCTACTGGTGAGGGGGGAATGTTGGAGAGACAGCCTTGATGCTGTGCGAGCACTGCTCAGCAGTAGCCAAAACATTGGTGCGTTACCAACACCTTTCTAGCTACCAGTACAGAGCACAGCACTATGAGAGCTGCTGTTGGGAAAATTAACTCCATCTCAGCCCAATACACAAGGGAAGACAGGGATAATAATTGGTTCACACCACTGTAGTCAGGAACAGAACCGACCACATGGTACCTCACAGATTAATATTCAGAAATGGTTAAATATTCAGTTCTTCACCTTGAATTTACCTCCTAAATCCCCAGTGCCTGCTCCCAGGACTTAATGATTCGAAAGATCTTTGAATGAAAAAAATAAAATAAAAATAGACAAAGTTCAAATGTGTCTTGGTAGTAAACATGAACTTTCTGATTAGTAGGCCATCTCATGGCATGGTCTCAGAAGAGTTGAGAAGGTAAGTCTGGAAGAGTGAGAGATGATTGCTTTCTTTGAAGTACTGCAAAAGACAAACCTTTTAATTACTCTGCCCCTGTTTGGGGTTAAGGAAAAACCACACTTCATACCAAGTTTGTGATTCTTCGCATTTCACCTCCCAGCACCTGTAACAGAAGGCAGTGGAACTGCACAGACAATCCCTGCAAGGGAACCTGCACTGTGTATGGAAACGGGCATTACATGAGCTTTGATGGGGAGAAGTTTGATTTCCTGGGAGACTGTGACTATATCCTAGCTCAGGTATCAATTTTTTTCACTTTCCTATCCATATGCTTTTCACAGCTTACACTGTAGGGTTCAGTCTGAGTAATTAAAGAGCTATCCCATGCAAAGTAGTCGACACCGATGAGCCGAGCCTACCCCTTCTTCTTCTTCCTAGAGCAGATAGAGTGAGATTTTCCATTTAAAAGCAAAGCAATTAACCCTCAGAAGTGACACAAGAGGGCACTGTGTGATCCTAAACGCTTAACTCCTGGGCTGGGCAGCCCTTTCCTGATGTCATGCCAGGATCTGCAAGGCAAAGGAGTACGTGTGGTGTTAAAAAGCTAAGTGTTACTCTCAGCCATCCAACACTGACAGTATTTTTGTTGTGACAGAAGCACGTAGAGGTTAATGTGTGAGCCTCAGGTATAATACTTGCATGTAATGAGACAGTACTCAGTGAGACATTTTGTCATCCCCAAATTACAGTTGATTTTGCTAATTTTAAGAAAGAATATTTTTACCTTTTTGGCTGTGCAGGACTGGTGCTATGAAAAGCTCATTTTTTTCCTTAGCTTTTCCCTTTGAAATTCCTGGTCAAGTATGAACCTGCCACCAGGTCAGCTGCCACCAGATTCTTCTAAAATGTCCAGAGTTTTGGTGAATAAAAAATTGACAAAATAGCAGAAGTCAGATCAGAATGGTTTAAGACTGGTCTAGTTGCCTGAAAATATCTAATACAATGTTATCTATTTTTCTAAGGATTTTTGCCCCAATAACATGGATGCTGGCACCTTCCGAATTGTAATTCAGAACAACGCCTGTGGGAAGTCACTCTCCATCTGCTCCCTAAAGATCACACTGATTTTTGAGGTTTGTCTAGAATTGGTTATAACTGAGGAGCTGTAGTCTTGATTTTGTAGCAGTTAGTGTAGTATCCCCTAATATTCCAACACAGTTGCTGCTAGAGAGTACTTATGGAAGTCAAACAGCCAGAAAGCAGAGGCAGGCAAGCTGGGAAAGTTTTAGGTATTTGGTGTTAACAGGGCTGGACACTTCTGCAGGTGAGGGGATAGGTGCAGGGAGTCAACAGCACTCTATGTATGTGCATGTGTGTGTGTATTTGCATCTGTGACTTTAGTGGTATAGGAGTGATGGTAAAGTTTTTAGAGGAGCATGTTTCTGTAACATGGTTTGAGCACAGGGCAGATGTAACTACAGAGGGAAGAGCTTCTTCCCTCCAGCTTAGACTTAGCATTTCCCCAAAGTGCACACAAAAAAGAGTTCTCCCATAGTGGGGGGTGAGGGGATAGTAAAACAAAGCAGCATGGCAAGGGGTGTTCTAGCATACACAATTGCCTGTGCACTCAGGAGCTGCTGTGCCAGCAGAACAGATTTCATCTAGAATGAGGACAATTTCTGTGGCTGTGAGGTAAGACTTGTCATGCAAGGGTAGACATTTCCCATTGAACTTGGTGGGTCTTGTCTGTGGCTCACATGTCTGGTGGTAGACCAAGATATAGTGTAAAGACTACAGAAAAAATAAGATGAAGGGCAAGAGGCAGAATACCAGTGCTGTTACACTAAGTTTTCTATTCAATTTCCTTTCATGCAATGTATCTGTTCCTTGTAGAGCAGTGAAATCAGGCTCTTGGAAGGAAGAATTCAGGAGATAGCCACTGATCCAGGAGCTGAGAAGAATTACAAAGTGGATCTCAGAGGAGGTTATATTGTGATTGAAACAAAACAAGGGATGAACTTCATGTGGGACCAGAAGACTACTGTTGTTGTTCACGTGGCACCATCTTTCCAGGTACGTATGGCATGGACTGAGAGTTATGATTTCAACCTCAGAGTTATGCATCCAGAACTGGAGCCCCAACTTGAAAAGCAGGGCTTGGAAAAGTATTTGATGCAGCGGACAAGAAGAAGCAAGCAGGCCATGTCTTGTGTTTTATTTCATTGTTCAGTCAGTATGAAACACTCCAGAATATTTGGAGCTAGAAGTAAAGCCAGACACTTTGCAGTATTGGTGGGCTTGTCACTTGGAGTCCAGCTTTTTCTAAGCCATATTTTGATGACTGTTTAGAAATTTGCAGCTATTTTGCCTTGGCCTGTTCTATAGTTTATTTTTGTCAAACAGTGGGCCGCACTCAAAATAACCAAACCATTTACTGTGCCTATGCAAATTACCCAGGGAAAAGTCTGTGGCCTTTGTGGGGACTTTGATGGCCGCTCAAGGAATGACTTCACAACCAGAGGGCAGTCCATGGAGATGAGCATCCAGGAGTTTGGAAACAGCTGGAAAATAACAAGCACCTGCTCAAATATAAACATGACAGACCTGTGTGCCGATCAGCCTTTCAAGTCTGCCCTAGGACATAAGCACTGCAGCATCATTAAGAGTAACATCTTTGAAGCCTGTCACAGTAAGGTAATCCTGTTCTCTTATCCTCAGTAGTTTCACACTAGGTATTTGTTGCTATTATGCAGCACATCTGCACACAAATTTTTACTATTAAAGCCTATTACACAGCATCCTGGAGTACAAGGGCTACCTCACTCAAAACCTCACTTTACAACTATGCCAGTTGAATCCTGTTGCACAGTATTGAGGAAACAGCAGTGCCTGTTTTGAGCAAGTGAAGAGAGAGGATAATAGTTGGCCACCAGAAGTAAAAAGTTAGCTACCCGTTTGTAAAATCTGGATCTAAATTAGTGTAGGACTGGTTGTATGGGGATCCTTGGGAAAGTTTATTCAAATTACCTAAAGAGATTAATAATTTGGTTTATTTTAGGTACAAATTGAATTAATCTAAACAGAAACAAGGCTACTAATTCTTAATGAGAACATCTATACAAAGCTTCAATGCAGTTTAATAAGCCATTTTAAAAGCAAACTTGGCTTAATTTCCTTGGTTAGTTCATGTTGGGACAGGTTAAAACACAAGAGATGCGAAGTTCAGTGGAAATAGGATTTCCTTTTATACTCACTTAATCACTATCTCTCAGTTAGAGAGTGCACACACTATATAGTTGTGCTAACCCAAAGCAAGGTAGTTCAGTCCTGCAGAAATTACACTGGAAAGTCATTTTGAGCATAAATACCAGTATTACACACATAATAGCTCATAGCTCTTTCATTACAATCCCAGTCTGTCACAGACTCAGCCTGGTTCTGCCAAAGAAACTGCTAGTGGAAGGCAGAAATTCAGAGCCCTTTCTCCCATTAAAACACAATGCAGCACGTATATCTGTGGTAACAGATCTGTTGGTATTTTGATAGGTGAACCCAATACCATATTATGAATCTTGTATTTCTGACTTCTGTGGCTGTGACAGTGTGGGAGACTGTGAGTGCTTTTGTACCTCAGTTGCTGCTTATTCAAGAAGCTGTAGCAGAGCTGGTGTCTGTATTGACTGGAGAACGCCTGCCATTTGCCGTAAGTATTGCACTGAAAATGCACACAGAAAAGCAGTGCTCCATGTGCTTAGGCACAAGGGAGATAAAGAAAAGCAGAATTCTGACATCGCTGTGCATGCGTGACTTAACAAGCTCTTGTTTGCAAGATTTGGAAAATGAACCCTGCCTGGTGTCTGAGACTTGGAGGTTTTTTATGCTTCTGTTCCAGCTGTGTTCTGTGATTATTACAATCCACCCGACAAACATGAGTGGTTCTATAAACCCTGTGGAGCCCCTTGTCTAAAGACCTGTAGGAACCCACAAGGGAAATGTGGGAACTTGCTGTACAGTTTAGAAGGTAATTCTTGCTTGACTTCAATGCAGTTTATGGGAGTTGAAGGTATTAGTCTCATTTTAAATGTCTTAAGCATCAAGGCTGCTGAAAGGCTATCCCATTTGCCCCAGAAACTCATTGACCATGCCTCGCCTGGGCTAATTCCCCATGTGGTGGTGCCATTCATAGCATAATTTGCCTGTTGCCTTTAAATCTGGGGAGAGATAAAAGGTCATTCAGTCTAAATTTGCAATGAATAATTAGCTGTTGACAAACAGAGTTAATGAAAACTTTTGGCAGAGAGGGAAAAAGAGGACATGGAAAAATAATTGGTAGTATAAAGAACATTCATACTGGGATGACATTCATTTTGGGATCAAATCTGCATCTGATAGAGGTATTTATGTATTTTCCCTGGATCTATGTGAAGCAGACTAAGAATGCTTTGTCTACTTCAACTTTCCAGGCTGTTACCCAGAGTGTAGTCCTGACAAGTCATATTTTGATGAGAAGAGCAGGGAGTGTGTCTCCTTCACCAACTGCACTTCATGGTAGGTCAGTTGATGGTAAGAGAGGTAGAATAGGACTGGAAAGGACAAGCTAGGCAATGTTTGGTTTATGCTCATATGCAGTGGCAATTATCATTAAATCCTCCAGGAGTAGGCTTTTATGTAAAAGTAGATGCCGTTGCAGACATTGTTATTCCACATACTAATTCAAGTCCATAAAACAAGTCTTCTCCTTTTCTTTTTATCCTCAGTGATCCTGAAGAGAAACTATGTGCTGAAGACTCCAAAGGTAACTTTTCATTACCCTCACCATTCATTGAGTGATGGTAGGCCTTTATTTTTATTATTATTAACATCACATGTTACTGCAGGGGTATCGGTAATAGGACTCCAGCTAGCTAGTTCAATAGGTGGATGCACAGCAGTACAGATATACTTTCATAAGCAAAATGCAGCCTTTGACCTGAAGAACTGTCTAAAGGATAATCATAGGGAGGAAGGACAGAGGCGTGAAATATGGGATTCATCTCACCCAGATAAATACCACTTCTCCACATTTATACTTCTTGGTAGTCAGTGAAGACAGACAGAAAGTAGTCTGAAGCAGGCCATTCATAGTACCTGTTTTAATGAGCACTTTTAGAACAGGGCAAATCTTGTAGAGGTGCTATTTCCTGTCCACTAATTTCATAATAAGCCTAGAGAGCTAGCTTATGAGAGACATGTTTGTGTGCCTAAAGGACACACTTGCTTAAGGTATGGTATTGGTTCATTCCCATATCTGGGAGAAACCACATCCCAAAATGCGGGGTGACCCAGTAGACAACACATCTTCAGTTTTGCTGATTTTGTTACAGTAATAGGTACATTCCCTTGGGTTCCTGAATGTACATTCTCCAAAACCTGGAGAGCTTCTCACATATTTAAATGAAATTGTTTATCACTGCATGTTCCTCATTAGTGGGTGGAATTGGCTGTGCAACACCTTCTGAGCCAGTGTTTTATCACTCAGCAAGCCAGTAATCCCAGTCACGTTCCCTGCCAAGAGGGAATGCACCTGTGCTCCATGCCGGGTGAGGATAGTGCCAGTTCTGAAGCTTTCACCAGCCAGTAATTCCTCTATGCAAGCTGACTCCAAGAAACACCAGCAACAACAAAAATCCAACCCACTTTAAATAAATGAGGTAGACTCCCAGTGCAACTTCTCAAGAGAAACTGAGGAAGTTTTTCAGCCAGGTAATTCATGTTTGATAATATGAGCTACAGAAGTTTGGTTTTCTTTTCATTTGTATTTATATTACAAGTGTCACCTGTTACCATGACATTTGCTCTTTAGGTGCCTCAGATTGCCTTTGCTGCTACAATGGAAAGACCTACACCTTAAATGAAACTGTGTACAGCCAAGTATATGGGACCGAGTGCAGTGATGCTGTCTGCGGCCCTAACGGAGAGATCATTAAAACACTCATCCCTTGCAGTACACCATCCACACTAGCACAAGGTACTAGGTTTATAAGAGGTTTGGTGGTGATTTTATGAAAGTCTGTAATGGTAATAAGATTCCTCCATCTTGGAAAAAGATTCCTACTGCATGTCTAGGATAAGCACAGAATTTAAGGTGGTTGAAGGTTCAGGAATGAGGAGTCAAATCTTCTAAACCTTGATTTTGTCCTTCTTATCACCTATATCACACTATGGTTCTTATTGTGCTGTTTTCTGCATTGGAATAAGTAAGTCTCAAATGGGTCACTGGAGCAAGAAAATAAAGCTGCCTGGTGGTTTACTCCTTTCCCAAAAGAGAAGTTGCAGGGTGAAGGGGATGTGAATGAACAGAGAATAGGAAGTAAAAAGAAATAAAGAAAAGGTGGAATTTTGCTACATGATTATAGCAAAGAAAAATAAGTGGCTAAAAAAATATGTATTATCCTGGTAGCAAATTATAAAGAGGGGACAAAGAAAATTAAAAGTTAGCTTCTCTACTCAAGTGAGTGGAAGAGACTTGATGGTGAGCCCATGTGTTTAGTATTTACTAAACGTGTTAACAAGTGGAATAAGAAATATAATGGAGTAACAGCTAGGAAAGGAAGGACTATTGAAAGCAGAGTGTAAGTGGCATAGTAAAATGTCTAAATGATCTGTCTGTATTTAAACCAACAGATTCTTCACAACAAGGCATTAAAAGGCAAAATGGACCGCCACTGGAAATCATTTCTCCAAAGTCAGGTTAAGTCCTGCAGGACTAGAAAGTTCAAAGAAACCTTAATTTGGAATGAATAAGTGACAGTAGAAGGGCAGTTTATTGTATTCTATACAGAAGAAAACTAACTACAAGGGGGAGTGTGTGTGTATTACTCTAGTAGCATACAATGTAATAGAGTGTATATAAAGACAGAGAGGATGATTTTAGTGTGTACGTGTACAGAATGTGGTGGATGTATAAAAATGATTATTTTTTCCTCTTTTTGTGATTGTAGAGAATGTGAGAGATACCATAGGGCTTGAAAGCAGAGTTGCAGAGGATTTGAATATTAATTGATTTAATTTCCTGCAGAACCACATATGCAACCTGTAACATCTGCACCTCCATCGTCAGTGGTAGCCACTCCCTGCTTCTGCAATGACAATGGACAATTGATGCAAATAGGTGAGAAATGAAGCAAATTTTTTTTCTGCATCATTGATGTGGAAAGATGTACTGTTAGATAAAGGTGCTTCAGCAAGTGCTCATTCAGCTGGCTGCAGTTACACATTACCGCAAGTTGTTACGTCTTTGAACTGTAACTAACACCTTCAGAACTACAACTCTCCCATATCCTATAACTTTGTCCTGGTTTGGATATCCCTGCTGTAAGGAAACTTATACCAGATGCTAACTTCAGTGGACTCCAGCACAAACCCTGAATCCCAAACTGCTGAACATGGGCTTGTAATCCACAGTCATATTCCAAAAACAGAGGAGGGAAGAGTCTTCTTCATCTCTTAGTAGCTCCTGAACCACCTATCTCCTGGTCTTTGTGAAGACCAGGTGCACTCAGTGATGTATTCAGTATTCTCTCCTCTTGTACTCATTTTCAATTCCTGCTAATGTACTTCAGAGCAGAATATCAGTTTAGCCGCCTGTGGCCCTCCCTCAGCCTTTACTATTTGGATGAACTGAGCTCTGGTTCAGTCACTGAATTCAAGGAGATGCAGACAGTCACACCTGAACATGGCCATCGGGTACAGGCAGACCCAGCTAGTTAAATGCAGGGCTGAGTATGTGGCTGACCTGTGATGCATAGGCCTTGAGAACTACCAGTTTCATGCACAGTCCAGTGCTAACAGTCAGGTTTTGGCCTTGCAGGAGAAAACATTTCTCTGCCGGTGAATGTATCGGGTCATTGTGCTTACTCCATTTGCAATTCATCGTGTCAGATTGAATTAATTTGGGCCGAGTGTAAAACTGGTCATACTGAGGCCCTCAAGATCTGTGATCCACACTCCAAAGCCTGTCCACCAACATTGGCTCCCAGTGCAACAAGCCGAGTTCCTGCTTCCACGGGGACTCCTGTGAGCGATTGTCTTGGGCTCATTCCTCCTAGAAAGGTGAGAGGCTTGAAAGAAGATGTGTTTCTTCAGCTACAACATTGCCTGCAGCCAAGGTTTGCTGTTCTCCTCTGATGCTGGTAACCACCACTACAGCAGGACTGTAGGTGTGGCTGACTTAGATGATTTAGGAGTATACCAGAAGCCCCCAAATAATTGAGGGAATAAGTTGAAGATTATTTGGTTCACCTGAAACATCTAAATGATTGTACATGGGCAGAGCTACCTAAGCTGAAAAAAGGCCAGGAAACCACATCTGGCAGTGTCCCATCATCGGAAGTGGTCAGGACCTTAATATTGAGTCCTATACAAAACATCGTAGAACAGAAGTAGATATCAAGGCTCTGTTGATTGCTGTATTTTTCATATTGCCTGGTTTCCACAGAAAGAGTAGATAGCAAATAATGCCATGCTAGACAATTATCTGAATGAAGCATAGTTGCTGTGAGTGATTTTAAAGATTTTGTTACATTGCTTTGTTATGTGTCTCTCTCCTTTTTCAATCTGTCAATAGTTTAATGAAACATGGAACTTTGGAAACTGCCAGATTGCCACTTGCCTGGGAGAAGGAAACAATATTAAACTGTCCAGCATGACTTGCCCTCCTCAGCAACTGAAACTCTGTGTCAATGGTTTCCCATTCACGAAACACTACGATGAAACTGGTTGCTGTGAAGTCTTTGAGTGTCAGTGTAAGTACTGCAGCAGGAGAGTTCCTGAAATTTATGTTACGTTCAGCTGGGCCTCAAGAAAGATAAGTTTACGTGGTCAACTTCTACATTATGTTCATATTAATTCAGTAGGATGTGAAGGAACAGAAGTTCCATCTAAAACATTGACTGTTAAGAGCAGATAAGAGTGTCCTTGCTGGGCTAATTTTTCTTTATCAAACTGGTTATTTCAGCTCTCACTGAAAGCGAGTAAAAGAGTTAAAACCACCTTGTACTTGCAGGAAGCTCAAAAGCCAAACTTGAAGTCTGTCACTCTGTCTTCCAGGTATCTGCAGTGGATGGGGAAATGAGCATTATGTGACTTTTGATGGAACATACTATCATTTTAAAGAAAACTGCACCTATGTCCTTGTGAAGTCAATTCATCCTGATTCTCACATATTCTGGATTCACATAGACAACTACTACTGTGGTGCCACTGATGGAGCAATTTGTTCAATGTCCCTTCTCATTTTTCACTCCAACTCTGTTGTTATTCTGACACAAGCAATGGAACATGGAAAAGAAACAAACTTGGTAAAGTATTGTGTTAAAATGAATTTTCAATATTATTTTGCAGTAGTTATATTACTGTACTGCCAAATGTCCTGTCACGACAAAGGATGAAGCTTGTAAAAAATGGAATGGGTAGGAAATGCAATTACATCGCTTTCTTTCTCTTTTTTCCTTTGTGTCAACAAAAATTTGTATATTCTAAAAACTTGGGAAATGATCACATAATTGAAAGTTGTGTTTTTCTTCCTGAGTATTCAAATATAAATTACAACATATTAAAAATAAATCATAGAGAACTGCTTAAACAACTGCCTTTGACAGACTTCATTTGGTGCACCTGCAGCCTGAATTTGTGCTGCTCTACTTTCCAGTTGCGCAAACTGTATACCTTACACAACAGAAGGATGTCCATAGAGACCTTTTGTTTCTCTTCTTTTTAGATTTTGTTTAATGATAAGAAAGTTGTTCCAGACATTTCCAAGAATGGTATCAGGATAACCAGTTCTGGCCTTTACGTCATAGTTGAAATACCTGAATTAGACGTTTATGTCTCCTACAGTCGACTTGCATTTTACATAAAACTCCCTTTCGGAAAGTTTTATAACAATACCATGGGACTGTGTGGTGAGTGTCCTCATCAGCTGACAGGAATGAATGCAATAAATTTTCTTCCTTCTTTCTCTCATCCCCTTGTAAAAATCTCTAAATGCTTGCAACTCCACTGTTTTCTATTTCTCACAAATTTTAATAAATTTATTTCTGTTTGGTGGAAAGACACTGCCAGGAGACAGTTTTAAGTCACTTTCTTTCTGTTCACAGACTTAGTGGATGGAGATAGGCTCTTTCTAAGCCCTTCCTCTTGATCTTACTTACTCAATATGGAAATGTATGAAATCTGGACAGTCCTGTGCTAGACAGAGCCATCTCAGTTGCTTTAGCCACCAGGAGAAATGTGTCAACCAACATGTCAACTCTGGTTTTCATGAGTAACTGGCAAACCATTTCTCTTTCTACAAACAGCTCTTGTGAACTCATCCAGGACCCCAAGTGTTCTTACCTTTCCACAAGGAGGAGAACTTCCCTCTAGGTTTTCTCTAAAAGCAGCTTCATCAGCATCAACTGTCCTCCAACTGTCACTTTGCTTTTATATTGCCACCAGGTACCTGCACCAACGAGAAGTCTGATGATGCCGTGAAAAGGAATGGTGAGGTTATCGAGTCCTTCAAAAAGATGGCATTAGATTGGAAAGTCCCAGATCCTACCAACAGATACTGTAATCCAGGTGTCTCAGAGCCAGCTGAGATTGAATATCATCAGCACTGTGAGCCTTCCAATCTGTGTAAAATCATCTGGTAAGACAACTCCAAAAAGTGCCAGAAAAATAAGTCCACAAGATAACTTTGCGCTTCACTACGTGACTTGAGTGAACTGCTTATAGGACATGATGAAAATATGAAGTCTAGCACACCTTGAAAAACTGAGCAGTGAACTGATATGTGAATGTTCCTGAGTTTGGCAGATATTTTTCAGCTGCATCAAAATCAGTCCTCCCTCAATAGGGTCTGCTGCTTGGCACTCCCTCTGCCTGTCAGTTCTAGAGAAGCCAACCAGGAACTAGCTACAATTCGGTATCTGAAAGCTCTGGATGAAAAGGAACACAGAATATAGAAAGCAGATGTGCGTGTCTGTTTTTAAAATAATTTTGTGGTTTAAAGCAGGATTGTCAAACATGCCGACATAAAAATGTCAGCATATAGAATTGTAATCGTGAGCTGTGCAGGAGACTTTTCTTTGAAGGTATGAGTCCAACATAAAATTGCTTCCTTTCAAAGCATTATAAAGAATGGGAGGTAAAGCTCATTCTTAATTAAGCTGTGTGGGTGTATTGCCTATCAGAGCAAACTGTAGTTGTATCTTTACCTTGAGGCTTTCTCTGGGTGTGGATGGGTTTGGTTCTGAGTTGAATTCTTCCTTGGAAGTAGCCCAAGGAAGTGAAATGCCATGTCTGTCTCCTTGCTTTGCAAAGGAACCTGACCGAGTGCCACGGCGTAGTCCCCCCTCAGCCCTACTATGAGGCATGTGTGGCCAGCGGGTGCTCAGAACAGCACCCCAGCACCGAGTGCCAGAGCATGCAGACATATGCAGCCTTGTGCGGGCTCCACGGGGTCTGCATGGACTGGAGGAGGCAGGCGAGCGGGCAGTGCGGTAAGCCTGGGAAGACCTGCGGTCTGTTCTTCCTCTCCTACACACCTGTTTGGGTTCCTCCACATCATCAGGCTTCAATCTTTCATGAGCTGCTCTGGACCCAAGAAAAAACAGGAACAAATCAAAGAGGTTGTTCCAGTCCAGAACTGGTGCAAAACGAGCGGGAAACAGGCTCATGGTCCCTCCGGAGCAGCTCAGCTGAGGAGCCCTGTGTGTTAGCTAGAGCTTCACCACCAGACGGCAACACACAGCTGCTCCCTGTGTGCTTTACCCTGCTCGGGGGACGTCAGTGATTCAGGGGCAAGCACTACTAGTACTGGCGCAAACACCTTGCTAAAGCCATCCATCCCCTCTTACTGAAGGTGCAGGGACCCCCTCACCGGGCAGGGGCCTGGGCTGTGTGGCCCCACGGGGAGGGCTGCCTTAGCACGTGCGGTTTGTCCGTTGTGCATCGAAGGGTACGCATGGGTCTAGGCTTTCTAATGTGGGTGTCGTAATCCTCCACAGAGGCCAGCTGTGCTCAGGATCAGGTATACAAGCCATGCGGGGAAGCAAAAAGAAGCACTTGCTTCAGCAGGTGGGTCATTTCCTAAGGCACTTTTCAAGTCCATAACTTGAAAATTGCTGAGGAAGGCTAGAAGTTCATATTCCCCTGGGATTTAAGTGTCTGATTGCCCTGGGGCACATTTCTGCCTCTCAGTAGTTCCTGTTTATATTCTAATTGCGCAGAGAAGTCATTATGGACACCCTCCCCTCCCAAACCAACACACCAGTGTTTGTTGAGGGATGCTACTGTCCTGATGGAAAAATTCTGCTGAATGATCATGATGGCATTTGTGTTTCTGTCTGCGGTAAGAAATAATGCAAATGGTGGGATGGGAAGGGGGGGATAAGAGCCTGACTAGAAGTGCAGATTAAGGGGAAAGTTCTGGGTACAGAGCAAATGGGGGAACCTTGGTACTGACCCTTTCTAGTTAGGCTGGAAATGTTTCAGATTGGCAATTTCTGCCTGCTCTTATGCAGGAAGTGCAACATTCAAAAGAACAAAGAGGAGGATCTTTAAGATGTTTTGGGTACACAACATGTGACTTTGCACTCTGGATCTCTCTTTTTCTTTGTGGCTGTTTCTTAGATTTCAAGACCTTCCTTCTATTCCTGTCCTGATTCTGTTGTTTTCCCAGTTCATCATTAAAGGAATCTGTAATTCATTTTATAGGTTGCACTGCACAAGATGGGTCAGTGAAACGGGTAAGGAAAAGGAAAATACTGTCTTTATACCATAGCTGGGTGCTATGACCTCCTGTAAAAATGACTGCATGAGTTTCTTCTTTTAATTCTAAGCTTAAATACCAGTGAACTGCAATGACAGTGGGGAAGAAAATGGCAGATTTTATTAACTCCAGTACTTCATTAGTCACTTGAGGTACAGAAGCAGAAATAGCAGTTTGTGGGAATCACTGTTTCCTGGTAGAACTACCAGGCTTCCCTTCTGGAAATACATAAGTCTATAAAGGAAGGTGGTGCGTAATAGCATTTTTTCTTACTGTTCCCTTCTCCTCCCTCTGGGATTTGAACTCTGATTTTCCTACATAATAAATTAGGCAGCCCAGCCATACACTGTCTTGCAACAGGCATTCATTAATATAATGCTTCTAGTTTTTGCTCTCTGAACTACTATCCTTATTGTTTTCACAGCCTAGAGAGGCTTGGGAGCATGACTGCCAATACTGTGCTTGTGATGAAGTGACCCTGAATATCTCTTGCTTCCCCCGCCCTTGTGCTAAATCTCCACCTATCAATTGCACTAAAGAGGGCTTTGTACGCAAAATAAAAACACGTCTGGATGACCCGTGCTGCACAGAGACAGTCTGTGGTGAGTTGATAATTCAGATGTCATAATGTAGCATCACTTGCCTTTAGCAGCAATCCTCAAGTGAGATCTGGTACCCCACAGGTACCAGCTTCAAATAAACACACTGGAGTGGTCATTTCTTCCATCTACATGCCAGGAGCTCTTGCTATCAGAAGAGACCTCCTCTGGTCTGGCTTGTATTCTAAACTAGTGCCATGACCTGCCAGATACTTATGTTGGAAAATCCCCCATGGATCATTGGGACCACTGGGTGCTTCACAGGATCCTCTGGCTCTTCTGAGATGAGAGGGTGATCCTTGCACAGAGATCCATCCAGTAAGGGAGGATGTGCTTGTCTTCCAGGCTCCCCCAAGCCCTCCTGTGGAGGTTCTTGATATACGTTTGCCCTCACCTTTCCATTTGCATCCTCCCAGTCCCAAATGCCCACCACAGCACAGGACCTCCTCTTCAGCCTGCTCCTAACCCTGGCCGTTCCCAGTACCTATAGGAAGATGCAGGACAGGGGATCCTGGCAATGGTGGTGGGATGTTTTTCTGTTCCTCCTCCTGTCATGCTGCCAGGCAGAGGTCCATTAGGCTCCTTGGATGCCTTGAGGGAGCAGTGGGCACTGTCAGGGTGCTTTGCCTTACATGTCCCAACCTTTACATCTTTGGCTCTCATCCACCGCCTCTTCATTTTTTTCACTGTCTGACTCATTACCTTTACACCAACTTGTTTCTTTATCACTTCTCTCAGATGAGGTGGTTTAGTTTTTTTAGAGATGACATCCAGTGGGGGAAGAGAAGCAGGAACAAGGCCCAGAAGTATATGCCCAGGGAAGAGCTTTACAGTAGAGCAAGCTTAGGGATGCTTCACCTGAACATGTCCCAAACTCCAAAGATGCATGGTTCAAGAATCATCTATTTCTACCCAATTTCTTGGATGTTCAAGCTTTGTCTGCAAGTAACACTGCTGGACAAGATGCTTTGGCGTATTTTATCTCTGTTGTCTATTGCAGAATGTGATATAAAAACCTGCATTATCAACAAAACAGCATGTGACTTAGGCTTCCAACCAGTGGTTGGTATATCTGAGGATGGTTGTTGTCCTATCTTCTCCTGTAGTAAGTACCATGTTTCCTTAAGGTGTTTTTTTAATTCCTTGGTCTATTTCATTTTTTCTAAATGAGTCAAAATCATAACCAGTAGCCTCCCCCCTTTTCTCTCAGCCTTTATTGTTGCTTTATTGGTGCTTTTTTTTCTGGAGGTGGAGTAACTGGTGCAGATTCTCTGTAGCTAGTATTCAGTGAGTGTAAGTTATTGATCAGATACTGAATGTCGGTTACATTGAACCCATCCAGAAGCTCTGCTGCCAAATTATATTTCCAGATTCACATACCTGACCCAGCTTCCCACTGGCTCTGTTACCAGCAAGGTGTTTAACAATAAAGAAAAGCTCAACTAATTTCAAGTATGGGTAAAAACCATGAGATAAATAGATTTTTCCATATGGAAAATACCAGGATATAGAATTACCCCCCACTTCATGCATAACATCTGAGCAGATGCTACATGTGGGCTTCCAAATAACAATTAGCACCATGTACTAGTTACTTTTTTCCCCTCTTTTGTGCGGGATATTAAGCCTAGTGAATAAGCTCAGTTCTACTCTTTGTCTCCTCTAAATCACTCACAATTCAGAAACGAGTACAGTTACTGTTTACATCATTCTTGGCACATCCTTTTCATTTTATTTTTTCTTACAGTACCAAAAGGTGTATGTGTTTCTGAAGGAGTTGAATTTAAGGTAGGTCTTCTTCCAGACACTTCTTTCCACAGGTTAATCCTGCCTGAGTCAGAATTTTCTGAATTGTCAACACTCACATAAAAAGCAGGGTTGGAATGGCACGTAATTTTTCCCTGCCAGTAGTCTATCAGGAATGTTACCAAATAGGTAACGCTAGAGACCAGTAGCTTGCTTACTAAATGACCTCTTACCTGTGTTTTAGAGTCAAGAAGTCAGAATTGTGATTGAATTCAAATTTAAAATCTCCTTGGATGTTGTAAGATTAATTACTAGGTCAAACTGAGTGAAAATTGATGTGTGGAATTTATGAGATAATGTAATAACTCATTTAACGTGATTGATGCACTTGGGAGTGTCAGTCTTGTGTTCATTTTGTGATACTGACAGTGTGAGGTTTTAGAGATCTGGAGGTATTGGTTTCAGGAAGTTCTTCCAAAAATAAATCCCAAGCGTAAGCATTCATTTTTGATAGTCCAGGAGATGTATGTTTATTCTAGAACCCACTGAATTCTTGCCATGGCCTGTCTCCCCTCTCCGCTATATTTCCAGCCTGGAGCAATGGTGCCTAAAAGCTCTTGTGAGGACTGTGTGTGCACAGATGAGCAGGACATTGTAACATGGACCAACCGCATCCAGTGTGTTCCAGTGAAATGCCAAACCACCTGCCAGCAGGTCAGCGCTGCATGCTCAGCCTCCCCAGTCATGAGCAATGGCTGTTGAGGGCATGTACTGTAAAACTAGGATAGTGTAACTGCTTCCTCACTGAAAGAGGAATCTAATCTTCTTTTAGACTTTTTGTAAAGTCCTTTTTAGGGTGCTGGTTATTTTTGCTCTAGCAAATTTAAGAGATCACCCTTGGAAAGATGTCCTGAGGGAGAATGATTGCAAACCCGTTAAAAAGTCCGACTGCTGAAAGACAGTGTTTGTGCTGTTCTGTTGGTGTTGCCCATTGTCAGCTCAAAAATCAAGATTGTAAAGAAACTGCACAGTGGTTTATATGTTTCCAGACACTTGTCAGTACTCATGAGCTGAGAGTCTGCACACAAACTTTCAGTCTATTACTGAATGTAAGCAAAGAGTGGTTTCTTTTCCATTCTTGCCCAGATAAGGCCAGACCCACCACCAATTGTAAAAATGGATAAAACCATTATCCTTTATCCTGAAGCCAGCCACACCCACACCCACACCCACCAAGAAACCAATGGATACCTTAAAAAGAGGGGAGGAAATAACTGATGCACGGTCTTCACATGTCTGACAGCAGCAATTCTTGAGGATAATCATATCAGACCAAGCACTGGTGGTCGATTGTGCAAGTAATCATATGCTGAATTAATTTATTTGGCCTGACTTGATTAGCCTGAAGAAGAATAGCTGATGACAGGGTCTTCATGGTAAATGAAATGTCCAGAAGTTGACATTCAATAAGGGAAAGAAAATGTCAGCTTTGATTGTCATGCTTAAAGTGGTTCCAACAGGGTTCTAAAGACAACAGAAATGAAACCAGAAGGGTGGCTCATTTCCTGTGCCATCTCCAGTGTGGCTTTGATCCAAAGGTGCTTCATGAACAAGACATCAGGTAACATGACTAAATGGAAACTTTATTCCCACAGGGTTTCCGCTATGTGAAAGAGGAAGGTCAGTGCTGCAGCCAGTGCCAGCAAGTGGCATGTGTGGCAAATTTTCCATTTGGCAATGTGACCATTGAGGTAAGCGCTCCCTTGCTCTGCACACAAGGCTGAATTATCAAAAAGACCTCAGCATTTTTTGAACCAGTGTCATACATTTTGAGGCTGGGAAGACAGAGGAGATTTTAAAATGTCCATACTTCCAAAGTAAATGTAGATGTTTATACAGCTGCTCTCTGCTGTGTGCATCTCACAGACACCACTGTGTTAAAAATTATGCATCTCTGGCAGGAATGGAAATCATGTTACCCTCCCTCCTCCTGACATGCAACAGAGAGAAAGAATTTGGAGGGGATGGTGACATTGTGTAATACTGCTCTTGCAGAGATACATGAGCTGGCTTCACATCATACTGCTCCAATCTGGAAACAGTGTCATTATCTTGCCCCGGACATACAGGGCTAAATAGTGTGAGCGAGCTGATATAGCTGTACTACCACTAGTTCTGAATTTGCTGAGGCAGAAATCAAAAGTGGCATAGCTGCTGTAGTGTAATGTGACTTAGTAACACACCCAGGTAATACATCATGTCTTGTGAGCATAGCATTGTGCAGACATGGACTGAGCCTCAGGCTAGCTCTTTGATTTTATTACAGCCTGCTACTCCTGTGAATGGTTAATGGTGGTGTCTCAACCAGTGACTGTTGTCTGACATGCTATTGCTTCTCTGGTAGCTCTTGTGTTCTGCATCTTTTCTATTTCATCTTTTTATTCCTTGGTAATTTATCTTGTAAGCTAGATTCTCCTGTGCCAGTATACAATTTTTATGTTTCTGTGAGGAGGCTTTGCATTTATCCATTAGCCTTTATTATGAAGACTTTTCTCTTCTTTCACACTTTTTGCTTTTCTTCCATCTATTAAAAAAACTGTTGAAATCCTTTAAAAGAATTATTTTTCTTTTGTGTATATTTTATTCCACATACATTAACATACCTACCTTCTGGCATTTCCATTCATACCTCTATGCTCATTCTGCCACCAGCTTTTGATTCTTTCCACCTAGGTGGCCACAGAAGGGATTTTGCATAGGCCGATAGTGGGTGAGTCTGGTACATAATTTGCAGATGTGAGTTGCAGGCATCTCAGCACTTTCAGAGTGATATGAACAGCCCAGTTCCTCTGCCAGTTCATTGACTGTATTACTGTTGCATTATTCTATTTTTATTGCTATACTATCTTGGGTTGGTTTTTTTTTTTTCCTATTTTTATTCAGGTTGGAAAGAGTTATAAAGCTCCGTATGACAACTGTACTCAGTACACGTGCACTGAATCAGCGGGCCAGTTTTCCTTGACTAGTACAGTAAAGGTCTGCCTACCATTTGAAGAATCAAACTGTGTTCCAGTAAGTATTTTAGAGCCAGAAAAAAAGACTTCTGGAATGAGCCCTGCTGCTGGTCTGGGACTTTTCTTTACTGTTTTGAATGAGCCACTTCAGTATTTCTTCATCTTTCTGAGCTGATCATCCTTGTTTGAAGGAAATGTGCTTTTTCAGCCCTGAATGGAGTGTCCCATGGAAGTAAAACAAAACTATTTGCAAACAACCCACACATTTTACTTGTTGTGGGATAAGCACTGAACTTGAAAGAGTAGAGTATTGGGGCAATAGCATTAGCAGGATTTTTCATCACTTGAGAAATGCCAATGTTACAAAATGAAATTGAGCAAATGGTAACTCACCATGGACCCCTGGGGGAACTGATGGACACAGTGTCTTCTGATATGTGGTGCATCACTAAGCAAAGAAGTACATGAATGAGCAAGGGGTATCATTTGTGCCCTAGCTTTCAGCAATTAGTGGTTTCCAGTAACCTTCAGAAACGTTGTGGGGCTTCGCAGCAGATCTGAAAACCAAAGCAGGGACAAAGACAGCCATTGAGTTGAATTAGCTTTGGGGCAGGTTCTGTGCAGGTCAAGCTATTCAATTCCAGGAGCAGCTGCTATTCTCTGGGGCTGGGTTTTTTGTGCTGGCTTCAATAGGACAATACATAAGGTCAGGCACATGTTACAGGACATCTCACCTGGCTTGTGAGAGGATATATAATTTTAAGAAAATTCACTCCCTTCTTTGCTGGATTAGGTTTTTTTTTAAGCAGTTTTATATATAATTGGTACACAAATAGGTTTGATGAGAAATCTGTGTTGGTTAGAGATGAGGGAATATACCTGAACTCTCATTGTTGCTACTAGCTGCTTAGCGATATGTGCATCTGAACTGTTCTGCTTATGTTTGCTTTCAATATAGGGGACAGTTGATGTGACTTCAGATGGCTGTTGTAAGACATGTGAGTGCATTAAATCACTGATTCCCTATTCTAATACTGTTAGGTTCTCCCCTGCTTGTAGTTCTGTTTCTGCATGCACTGGGAGTCTGCAGTTTCCACAGACTGGAAGACTTCTTACAGCAGCAGAGCTGTTTTGTACCTCACAGCTGAGGCTAAAAATCTGTCTCATTCTTCCAATGGGGGCACTAAAATTCTTTGATCTCCATTTCTGTGTTTTTAAACAACTGAAATACTGTTAGTTTGAACTACACTCCTGATAATATTTGTAGAAAATATGCTCTGTATTCTTTCATCTGGAAATTGCATGGAAAAAAGGGTCTTTTTCCTGTAGCATTCACCCAGAAATCATAGGTTGTTATAGAGTCACAAATGTCATTTATAGCAATTTAAAAAAGCCCAAACCCTGCATGTCTCCTTTAGGTCTTGGTTCAACAGTATCTTTACATGAACTTATACATAAGTCTTCATTTAAGCTAGTCCACAAATAGAAAAGTACCTTGACTAGCAGGCAATTGCTTTGCTGAATTGGTGCCTCTTTGCACTCTCATTTGGTTTTTTGGTTATGCATTTGAACTGTAAAAAGTTTTAGTAGGATGATCTGCCCTTGGTTTCCTAGCAGATACCTTTCAAAACATTTACTCCCCAGCATGAAGAAGTCTAACAGAAGTGTTCTCCTACGCAGGTATTGACCTGCCGCATAAATGCAAGCGCAGCTTGAAAGAGCAATATATCGTCCACAACAACTGTAAGTCAGCTGCTCCGGTTCCAGTGCCCTTTTGTGAAGGGACGTGCAGTACCTATTCTGTGTAAGTAGGAAACCTTTCTCTGTCCTCCCCAATGTCTGGTCTTCCTGGGTTTTTGTCACCAATGGGCTGCAGCTGTTTGTCCCCTTCCTGCTGTTTAAATGGGCCTGCTTGGGAAACTGGATGTGCAGAACAGCAGTCATTAGCAATGTGACCAAATGTCTTTAGTGTGACAGGGGTGCCTTATCTTAGTTAAGAAAATAGGTCCCTTTGAAAAGACATCAGCTAAATTTATTAACTACCTGTTTTTAAACATGTCCTTATATGGTTTTTGAACAGCTCTGGTGTTTAGTGGAGTTTTTTCCTGCTCTTCGGTCTCTGTATGAATTGTTCCTTTCTGCCTTGCCAGAATGGGCCTAATCCAAAATCCACTGAAGCTACTGGGATTTTCCCTGTTGTTGTCAGAGGATCTGGCCCTACATGGCTAGTAGCATCCTGAGGAAAGACTGCTATGAATAAGCAGAAAATTAGATAGGATATTTTGCACCTCTGCTCCTTAGAAGTACCTCCATTTGGAGCAGCAAATACGGATCAGTTTGGGAAGACGACAGGCAGCGGACTGATGTGCAAATCTCATTTCTATAGGTATTCCTTTGAGGCCAGTGAAATGGAACACAAATGCATTTGCTGCCGTGAAAAAAGAAGTCATGAAGTGAAGGTGGAACTGGTTTGCTCTGAGCATAAGACAGTCCAGTTCACATATGTGCATGTAGATGAATGTGGATGTATGGAAACAAAATGCCCAAAGAGGAGAACATGAGCACAAACTAAAGGAAATATTTCAACTCCCATTTAATGCTTCCCTAGCAAGTGAGTAGTTTAGAAAACAGCTGTGAGTAACCTTCAAATGAATATACTTCTCTCTTGTGCTTTTTCCTTCTGGTATTATAGGCAGTTATGGAAATTAGATACAGATTTTACTCTAAATGTTTGTAGAATAAACTGCATTTCAAAGAGGACTTGTTCTCCTGTTTCAGTGATGCTGCTAACCGGGCAAGGTGGCTAATGTCTTTAATCCCATAGTGGTGTATAAACCGAGGTTATTACAAGCCACTCTAGAGACAGCTGATGCCTTTCAAAAGTCCTGCCTGAAGAAAGTGCACATTGTAAAACCATAACCACACACATCACTTCATTTCCCTTAGAAGGGAAACAGCAATCACTTCCACAGCTGCTGGTTCAGTTGGAAAGGCAGGACTTAGCTCAGGGGCACGTTTGCATTCTTCTCTCCAATGGTCCTGAACCGACTTTGGCTGTGACTCTGGGTCACTGGAGGAAAGCAAGGTGCTTTTTTGCTTTTGCATAGTATGCACTGCATCAAGAATGTAAAAACATGTTTTACATATACACTGCAAAATTACAATATTTGCAGCCTTATTGTGAGTCCTTCTCTCACTGGTGTTTTTTATTATTTGCCAACATCAGACTCTGAGCTGTGTGTCAGGTGAGAGACTGATGTTCAATCTCACTACCGGTTACATGACTATGATTTGCATTATAAATGATTGACTCCCAGCTAGCATGTCCAATGGCACTGATGACAGTATCTTATGTGACAGGGATCAAAGTGGTCCAACAACACCTTCAGAGTATGCAAGAAAGGCAGATGCTTCTGCTACTTGAGCAATTTGGTCTTTCATGACCTGAAAGAGAACTGAGGACTGTGGCTTTCTTAGAGTGCACTGTCCTGCAGCCTGCTGTGTGGGGGCTTTTGGGAACTGTTTTGAAGGGAATGCTTTTGAACTGACCAAGTAGGTATGAAGTGCATTAAACTTTAGAATTCCATTTTAAAATGCTGCAGCTCTTGAGCCCCAAGTAATCTTTAATTTAATTCTTTTTCATAATAAATCAGTTCAGCTGATGTCAGGTTACTTTCATGTGTACTGTTTCATTATGGTGTTACTGATCTTAAAATTGTGGGAATCCTTGACTTTGAATAGGCATAGGAGTTGAATGGTACATGTTTTTCTCTGCTCTCACTTGAGAGTCCCATGCTTATTGGGTCGTCACTGTGATGCAATAGGGCAGTCCATGTTATGCCTCTGCAGGATTAATCTCAGATTGTTTTAACTAACCCATTCTCCAGCCCCTTTCTGGACTGATTTGTCTCAGACTAAGACTGGTGTAAGAGCCCTTGGGAAGTTATCAGTTTCTCAACACTGGGTATTTCGAGCACCAGGGTAGCTCGTTTAGACAGCTGAAGTCAGAGGAGGTGAATTTCATCCTTTGTTTTTATTCTGTTTCCTTATAAACAATAAAAGAGATGCTGGGTGTACCTAACGATCACAGTGGGAATAAGAGCACTGCAGGTATCTTTGGAAAACATGGACAACAAAATCCAACCAGGTGTTTGTGCTGAAGTAATGAATTATAGAATCATAGAATATCTCAAGTTGGAAGGGACCCATAAGGATCATTGAACTGAACCTGACTCTCCCATTCCCAGCCTCTGCACTAGTCAGTGGACCAATTTGCTTGATTATAAATGATAAGAATCTCCAAATAATTTGGTTAACTGTCAGTGTAATGCAACTCCCTTGGAAGGTCTGTGTTGCAATTGCTTGACAGTGAGGCTCATGTATAAATTTCACATTAGCCCAGAAAACAGTCTTACTGATACAAATCAAGTGCGTGCATGCATGCTTTTACAATGCAAAGAACAGCAGCAAAAAAGGACATTCCTTTCTTTCCTCCTTGCCTTTCCCTGAGGGGGAAGAAATCATTCGTGAGTGCTTTTGTCATCAGAAGAGTAAACAGACTCTGTAAGTAGTCAGATACACACTCATGTAAACCCTGCAAATGAATCATTCTCAGCAGAATGGCTTAGCCAGAACACGATCAGAAACCTTTCCCATCTCTGCATTAGCTTCAGGTGGGAGAAGGGTGTAAAACACAATCTACTCTTACCAGGTATACTTAGATTTCTGTTCTCCTGTGCATTTTAGTGATGATGAGACTTTATACAGAAACTGAAAATGGCATTGATTTAAAGGTATACTCCTCTGTTCGTTTTTGGCATGCATTTTGCTTTTCAGGCAAGTGGAATGCTGGAACAAAAGGCATATTCCCATCTCCAGAGTGCTTTTGAACAGGGGATCATGTGAAACCTCACATGCTTCTTCATTCCCAGTTACACCTGGCACTTCATTTGCTCACTCAGTCCAGCACCTAACTGGCCTGTGCAATACTATTTACAGTTCCGATGGCCAGGTATTAAAGTGAACACACTGGTCCTGTTTGCAGGTGCAGAGTCCTCTTTAGCTGAGTTGCAGCCAGCAAGGCAAAGCCTTTTTAATGAGAACTTTCAGCTTTCTCAGCTGAGAGACAGTCAATGGGTCAAACGTCTCCCCCTCTCCCCGCCCCTGCAAATGCACAACAAAAATCAGCCTGAAAGCTGCTCGACCTTGGGAAAGGGTTACACTGGAAGCAAATAGATGTAATGACCCACTTGCAAGCTGGCCCTTCTTGCTGAGTGGCTCTGCCTCTGCATGCAGCAGCACTGCCGCTTGCACAGAGCAAGCTGGACTGCAGCTGAAGTCATTACTTGACCATGATCCTGCTGCTGCTGCTGTGTGACTGCTTCTCACGTGTGCACGGTCAAGCCCTCGTCTCTAGCCCAGGCCATCTCTTCCAGTTAGTGACTGGTCTCTGCAAGTCAAACATTTCATTTCCCTGGTGTAACTCAAGAAAAATCAGTGGCATTGCTCCAAGTACTGTTTCTTCCTTTTGCGTGAATTCTTTACACCAGCATCCACTTCAATAGGGTAATGCCAGGAGAACCGGTGTTCAGCTGAGCCAGTTGGGCCAGGACTCAGCTGGTTTCAACCTGTAGCCATTCTTCTCTTATCATGCAAGGATGGTACTCCCACTCACTGAACATTTCTGAGGCAACATACCAGGAAGTACTGTCCCATATTGCTAAAATAAATATTTGCCAGAGATACCGCCTCGTGTCAGGTGAACAAATCCTAAGATGCTTTATCATGTCACTGGTGTGCTCTGAGTCTAGGTTGCCGTTATGAGATGAACTCTGACTTGCCTATTGGTTTGTGGCTTGGAAAGGTCAGTTCCCAACACTACTTTGACGTAGTTTAGCTAAATTTTTGTTTGGCTTTTGTCACCAATTATTGGTGTTTGCTAGGAGGAAAAGAAAATTAAAGGTGTGCTCTGGATTTTTGTTTGGGGAGAGGCACTGTTCTTTTACAAACTTTTCTGCTGAGCGGATCCCTTGGCTGTGGAATTGGACCTCTAGTGTTATCTACGGTGTGCTGTATTGCTATCAGTCTATTCTGGTATCTAGAATCTCGAGCTGAAAACAAAGACTGTGAACTGTAAATGCCTGTAAATGCCGTCTAATACAGAAAGGATTGTTTAAAAGAATGCTGCACCTATTTTGTTTTAGCGTACCGGCTTAACAATTAGAAAGTTGCAATGTAAACATGAAAAAATTTGTCTAAATATCACTCAGGAAAGTTACCTGATTAGTAATGAACCAGAAAAGAAAATAATCTGGCAAATTCAATGGTTCATCTTTCAGGCGAGGGGGAGACAAAGCATTGGGTGGTCTGAGAGCTGTGCCTCAGACTTCTACAGATTCATGTGCTCAAATACATGTTCTTGGCCTTGTTTATATTTCCTTTCTGATCTAAGATAAGCATAAGTTTCTTTTGTGTGATTGTAACATTTAAATTCATAAAGCCTTTTTGCAGTAGTATACAACATGCTATTTGCAAACCTGAAGCAGCTATACTCGCTTTTGCCAGGCATCCCAAACATCCTTTAGGAGAAAGAACTGTGACAAGTTTCCAAAGACACCAAGACAAATGTATCAGTTGTGAAAATCTTTCTGGTTTTTACACTTCAAAGGATCTGCTTATTCAGTATCTTTGGGGCAACAATGGAGTCTCAGTTTACCTTGTACAAGGCCATTCTCACATCCATTTAATTCTTTGACAACCGCAATTCGTCTCTCAGGAAAGCAACCCCATCAGTGGTGTGCCCAGGCAATTGGCTGTGTGTCAAAAGTAGGCCAGGGTTTGATCATGAAGCTATGGAGAGGTTGTAATTTCTTAGGCACTTTACTTTTGTCCAGGTATGAAGACCCAGTTTTCATCAGTAGTCTCTAAGGCAGTTTAATTGATACTCACTGGCTTTAATTTAATGATTTTTTTTTTAATTCAAAGGGGATCTGTCCAGTGGATACCTCTAACTGTAGGTTGACGCCTCTGTCTATAGATAACCCTGTTTCACTCGAGCTTGCTTTCTGTGAAGGCCTGTTTTTAAAATATCCTCCTTGTTGGAAAGAAATATTTAACTACTGATCCTCCCGAGGATTCAGTCCAGTGAGGTCTCCCATTCATATAAGTGAAGAAATCAAGGAGGACTAAGTGGGTAGGCTCTGGTTCATCCCATCTACCTAAAAGAACACATGTGTAAATTAGGACTTGAGGTACTGAAATCTTTCTGTGTAGTTACTGAAAATTGCTATGCATCTTTCCTGAGAGCTCAACTGTCTTCTGGAAATGCCCACACCTCTCCTTCTTTTGACTTCGTAGGCAGTCTAAGGTAAGTACAGCCCTATCTCGTCTAAATCCTTTAAAGCAATGTAAGAAGTTGATCCCAAATGCCAGTTTTATATATTTGTAATGGGAAGTGCCAGATATTTACCACAAATTCTGCCAACCCTATGTCCTGCCTTGAACATCTCAACCATCCTCACGACTTTCAGTGAAAGACTCTTTTGCCCTGATTTCTAATAAGAATGATGCTGAGAACAGTTTCATTATCTTTGACAGGTTCTTTGGCAAGGGCTTCGTCTCATTTGCTTTTAACATTTGTAGTGGTCTTGTGAATTTTCCCTTTACTCCCTTTTGGTTTTTTAAATGTAGTCCTTAGTAACTGATCTCATTCTTAACCCTGACACAGAGTGAGTCATATTTTGACCTACACCAATGTCCCTTAGTGTGACTCCAGCAAATCAAAGGGAGCTTAAAAATGGGCTACTTAGCAGGCAGGGAGTTTGCTGCCATTCCTGTGTGTTTTATATGTAAGTTAGATTCAGCTTGAATTTCTGAAGGCCACTGAAGAAGGGCATAAACGCTTTTGTGCTCTGAAATGCTGTTTTCTGTGTTACCACCTCTCCCTACACTGCTATTCAAAGATGGTCATGAGGCAAGTTCATTGCCACTCTTTTACAGCATCTTGCCTTCACTTCTTTACATATCCAGACATTTTTCTATATTGACTGATCCATTTCCTGTAATGCCATAAAAACCTGGCTTAAAACCAGTTTAGTCTGACCCTCAGTGAGCATTGTTCTATAAACAAAAGGCTACCAAAGTGCAATGTAGCCATACCAGCTGCTACTTTATGGCCTGAAATTAGCTTTCCTCCAGGGCTAGTTCTCTCAAGGACTGTAGCAGATACCTTTACATCCCCAAGCACCCCAATTTACTTCTAGCGTGCCCGCTTACACTTGCTGTTTGCTTTTGATGATGTTCTCTGGCTTTTTCAGATGCAGTCATTTCAGGTTAGGCATGGAACAGGTTTCCTGGGTATGCAATGTATACTATAACTTCATCTTTCTTTACTGTTACCCCAGGAAAATTTTCAGGAACTGCTACAATTCATCATACCCTTCCTAAATGACTAGTTTGGGAAATCCCTCAAAGAATTTTTACAGCCTGCAGTGCTTGCTCTATATGGTGAAGTGCCTGGCTGGAGGCTGTTTACTGAGAACCAGAATAGCCCCTGTGGCACCAGTGTGGGTGCTTGTTCTTGTCCATCACCAAAGAAATTGGACTGGACATCTTTCTAAGGACACCTGTGCCTTTCCAGCAGCAAACAGTTGATTGGTTGACATTTTTGTATCCTATGTTGTGCTGCTCAGACTAGATTATAATGATGACCCTTATAGCCTTTGCAAAAGGAAAAGCAGTTCCAGGCATGTTCTCACCCTGCATCCACACTTTCATAATTGGATAATTAGGTATTCGCTTACTGGTCATGCAAAGATTTCTGGCAGAAACAGAAGCCATGCCTACTAATTCACCTTTCCCTCAAGGTCAATGGCTTGAAAAACATCTGACCCCCCCCCCCCAAGTTAAAAAAACAAAGTTTTCCCAGCAGCCTCATACTTTGCTTTCAGAGCAATGCTTAAGAGTGTGCTTGACTTCCCTGACATGTTTTTATTAATAACTAATGAATTAAGCTGCTTGCTTTTGATGTTGATTTTTCATTGCGGAGTAAGACTCAGTGAAAGGAGTTTCTTTGCATCCTGGACATAAGTGTTACTGCTGTGTCTTAGTTCTACCTGACAGATATTTGTTCTGGGATAGCATGGCACTTCTGTTAACAAAATTGTCTGTTCCATAAAAATCTTAAAGAAATTAGTTGTTATTTGATGATCAGTTCTACATCACTGTGTAATATCACCCTTGCTCATAGATACTGCGGGATTCCATAATACAGTTACGTTTCACTGGTACTGAATCACTTCAAATTCTCCACTTTCTAATAGCTTTGGGCATGATTCTCTTCTAGTTTCTGGTTTATAAATCTGGGATAATTCAGAAATCATATTTTTTTTTTTAATCCCAGCATTTTATTACAGCTTTAAAACTGAACCGCATTTTTAATTTTTATTTCCCTCATAAGGTGGGCTGCCTCGCCTGAGAAAGATTCTCCTAACAAAACAATAAATAACAAAGTTTTTCATTATCATCAGCAAAGATGAATACTTTGTACATGGAGCTTTTAAAACACTGCAGGCTCCAACTATTTGAACAAAATAGTCTGTTAATAATGCATGCAAGGGATTATTAGTAATTAAGAACTGTTTCTCCTTGTTCCCATAGTCAAACCAACAGAGCAAACATTGAAATATGTAATCTTTGTTGCTAATGGATTCTGACTGGACTAGCAGGTTCTGCTTCATCTGCTCAGCTTTCTTTGAAGGAAATACAAATTAGTTATGTGTTCAGTCTGTACTACAGCTGGAGACATGAGATGGGTCAGTACTGTCCTTTAGAGTGAAATATGCACTTACACCAGCAGAATCTGAAAGTGAGAAAAGCCCTTGCTCTTTGTGAAAAACCCAGCCTGTCATTCGATACAAGCTGACATTGAAAGCAGTGTTATCATGTGGCAAAAACGGTGTGACAGGATCCCTAGCCAGCCAGTTCACTGAAGTGGAATGCTTTTAAAGTGAAAAGGGCTCTCCCATGCAAAAAAAATACCAGATACTTCCAGTCCCTACAACTGGATTTTACTGAGTACAAAATAATAATCTGCAACAGGATGACTCTCAGCAGAGGAACTGCAGAGCTGTTGGGCAAATCTGATTTTAAAACATTTGATTAAATAGGTCCCCTGTCAGCTGTGTTCATGAAGAGTAGGTCCTTTCCCCCAGTCCAGCCCCTGCCAGCACCACTGGGGCTGCCAGGTCTCTTCAGGGTCCCTGGGAAGCCTCCTTCTCTCCCTGACTTCTCAAGTGGGGCTTTGGGTCTGCTCTCAGCTGCAGAAAGCCCCTGCTCCTTCTCTCCCTGTCTGCACTCCTGTTGCAGGCTCATCACATATCTCTCACACCCAGTCTAGATCCATTTGCCCTCCCAAATCTTCTCTCAGCTATGCCTGTGCAGTTACTCTGAGGAAAGGAGCCATGTCCCCTTTCTTGAGAGGGTCTTCTTCAGGCTGCAACAAGTATTGGGCAGTGCCCAGTATCAGTGCAGACTGGGTGATTAATTAATTGAGAGGAGCCCCGCAGAGAAGGACTTGGGGGTACTGGTGGATGAAAAACTGAATATGAGCCGGGGATGTGTGCTCGCAGACCAGAAACCCAATTGTATCCTGGGCTGCATCAAGAGAAGTGTGACCAGCAGTTTGAGGGAGGTGATTGTCCACCTCTACTCTGCTCTGGTAAGACCCCACCTGCAGTACTGCCTTCAGCTCTGGGGCCCCCAGCACAACAAAGACATGGACCTGTTAGGTCCAGAGGAGAACCACAAAAATCATCAGAGGTCTGGAACACCTCTCCTATGAAGAGAGGCTGAGAGTTGGGGTTGTTCAGCCCAGAGAAGAGAAGGCTCCGGGGAGACCTTACAGCAACATTTCAATATATAAAAGGGGCTTAGAAGAAAGATATAGAAATACTTTTTACCAGGGCCTGTAGTGACATGACAAAGGACAACAGTTTTAAAGTGAAAGAGGGTAGGTTTTAGTTGGATATAAGGAAAAATTTTTTCATTATAATGGTGGTGGGACACTGGAACGGGTTGCCCAGAGAAGTTGTGGATGCCCCAACACTGGCAGTGTTCAAAGCCAGGCTAGATGGGACTTTGAGCAACCTGATGTAGTAAAAGATGCCCCTGCAGGGAGGTTGGACTAGATGATCTTTGAAGGCCTCTTCCAACCCAACCTACTCTATGAATCTATGATTCTAAGTACTCTTCCTCTCTACAGAAACACACTCTTTAACAGAATGTACAACGAACAGCAGTTATTTTCACCAAACTAAAAATCAGTTATGGTTACTTGGGGGGCTTTTATTTTTAATGAACACAAAGACCAGTGAAAAGCATGGTAGTACTCTGCATCCCTCTTAGGCTTCCCCATTAGAGGAAACCACTCCAGTACCTACCACCACCACCAAAAATCCCTCCTTGCTTGTTCTCTGGGCCTTAGTCTCTAACCTGCCAGGGCACACTGGCTGGCTTTCTACTTGTTTAACTTGCAACTGGTGTCAGCCTTTTTGCAGAGCCACACCCTAGCCTTTTGTCCCACAAAAATATTAGCAAAGTAACCACAAGTTGTAATAATTTCTGCTGTTAAAAATTTCATGCATAATTGCATCACTGGAACAGAAACCTGTTGCAAATCTGTCTTTCCCCTTCAGCGACATTGTTACTCCTGAGCTCACTACAAACACTCAGCATGGCATCTTATTTATTTTACATAAATCCTGGTTTTCTTTGAGCAAAGAGTTGCAATACTGTGTCAGAAAATAATCTTGGTCTGAACCTTTTGCAGTATTTTTAAATGTGACAAATTGTCAAGGTGAAAAAAATCCAGAAGTGAATTTTTTTAAAACTGTTTGACTTGGATTAGATTACTATACTGCTATATTCATAATATTATTTGTGCTCTGGCTTTTAAATTATACCAGGGGTATTGTAGGCATTCCAGAAATGAAACATTATAAAGTACCAGTTCATTCACTCTGGCAGGCCTTGATCTCTCCTTTATAATATCTAGAGAGCACAATTAATACAATGAAACTATTAACAGAACAAATTAAAAGCCAAAAGTCTATGTCACACCTAACAGTACCGAGATGCTTTCTCATGTTTTGATAGAGGATTTGACTAAAGTGCATCCACAAAGGTGAAATTTTGAGAAAAAAGCGCCACAGTTTGACCATGTGGCAATCCTAGGTAAACATTTTCTTGATTTACTGGAAATTATTTTTAGATTTAAGGGAAACATGGAGAAAAATTCTTTCTAAACCAGTTCTGGAGATAAATTACTTGATGGCCTTCCATTTCATTAAATGTCAGAATATTTAGCATGATAAGAATTTTATTTATAATCCTTATGGCTATACTTAACTATTCTTAAACGGTCATTCATTTTGCAGATATAGTTTATGATTTCCTAATATGTATTTTGATAGCCTTTTTTTTTTCTTCTGCTTGCACCAGGGTCTAGTGCAGTCATATTACTAATGGCATTCTCTCAATACATTTATACCATCAGTTATGGAACATCTTATTATGGATGACTTTACATCAGTTTTAGCATAACATATGCATGTATAGAGAAAATATTAAGTACTGCTGATTGCATTACCCATTAAGTCCATTTGAAACAAGCCTATATTGCTATTGCAGGTGTTACTGCTTTTAATTAGGCCAATATAGGCCAGAACAAAATTCATTGAAGTCAACAGAACTTCAGTGAGACAATAAAGAAATGATATGAAGAAAGAGTTATTTTTTCATTTACAGTAAAACATTAGATCTATTAGTACTACATCCATTTGATTGTATACCAGTCCTGTTATTCCATGTATCCTGTATTATAGTTCTCCTATTCCTACTTACACCCATAGTCCTTCTGCCTGTAAATACGGATGTGTGTTGAGAAACATAAAGATCTGATGCTGACAGCTTTTTCAGGTGAAGGATAAAAAGCCAATTTGCATATTTTGGTGCACACACAATCTGCACCCAGAAAGTCAATACAAGAAGGGTGGAATAATCAGCAGGGTTTACAGAGGTATTTGCTTTTTCTTCCTTAATCTGAAATGAGACATCACTTGTAAGCCATCAAACATGAAAGGCCCTGTAACAATTTTTCTTAGGGAATGGCAAAGGCAAAAGACCTATTGGGTTTAAGGTAGAGATCAATATGTTTAGGATAGATTACCTGATATGATTCCTTCTGGATACAAGAAGGGAATCTGTTGACCTGAGAACTCTCTTCCACTTTGAGGTTCTTAATAAATTCCATGGGTAGACCAGGGATGTAAGTTTTAGTGGCAGAAGTCAGGAGGGCCATGTTGATGCTTTTAGTCCACATCAAAGTCCATATTGCCTGTTTGAACAACATGTTCCTGACCGTTGGCATGTTTCTGTCCAGAGAGCCAAGTTAAACTTCATCCTCTTGCTTTCAGTACATGATTTGACATAAATCATGGCTGCAATGGCATGTCCAGGACCTTTGCCAGACTGAGAATTTAATGTAGCTTACGTCCTGAGCTAGTGTTCCTTACCCAGCTCCCACACGGGGTTTTTAGCACTAGCTTTATAATTTCTACTGTAATTGCAGTAACATCACTGAGTGTCACCTTATCTTATCTGTGACCCTTTCTTCACCATGAATGTGCCAATCTCAAAGCCTAAAGTTAAATCAAGTGACAGGGCTTTTTTTTTTTGCTGTGCCTAACAGGGAGATGTGGAGGCTTGTAAGACTGTCTCTGTTTCATGATTCATGTGTTGTTTGAAATTCACTGTCAGAAATTCAAGACTCTTTTGGGTGTTCATACTGCAGAAAATGTGACTGTATCTCCTTCATCCTAGCTCAGCCATTTTTTCTTTTCAGGATGGCATATCCTGTGGGACCAAGGGTTACTCCAGTGGTATTCTGCCATGCTTTGGGAGATCCCAAAGGAAAACATTAGTGAAGCAAACTGCTGTGTGTCGCTAGTGTTCTTGCACCGGACAATGTTTGCTTTTCAAAACCCGTGTTCAACAGAAGTAATAAATCATTTAATTGCTCTCCACATGTCTGCTGCAGCACAGCTAACCTCCTGCTTAACTAGCCAGGCAGACTTCAGCAAACACTGTACACAGGAGAGGTGAAAAGGGGCCCAAACACAATGGCAGGAGAAAATTTGTTTCTGTGTTGGCAAAAGCAACTATTTCTCCCTAAATCAAATGCCAGCACAATGGAGTCACCCCAAAATACAGTATATTGTGTTGCTCTTCATTTTTAGCATGGGAGTCTGTGCCCTCATTGTTCTTTCCCATATACCAGTAAGCAGTAGTGTTTACTGTACAATTTCCATGGGTTCAGCTTTTGTGCTTAGTTAATTACAAGGAAGCAGCTACAATTTAAAGTAACTGCATTTCTGAAAACAGGACAGAGTGCTACCAGACAAAACTTTTATGTTCTGTAACTGAGTGAGCACTTTTGAACAGCTTTTTGGCACTATGACCTTCATTCTTCCTATCCATGTCCAGCCCTGAGTCGTTTTCACCATGTACGAGTGAGCTCCACATCAAAGATGAATAAATTTATGAGTTTAGTAGATTTCCAATGTCGGTGTAAGTGACAGGATCTACCCGGGGAGCAGCAGATAATCTACATGGCATCTGGAGAAGTCCTGTGCCCTATTGCTCAAAACACGTACAGTGCAAGATGACAAGGGCCAGCACTGCAAAAAGGTATTGATGCAAAAGGCTTTTAATGTGTTAATTGGAGACGCTAATAAAGCAGTAATGAGACAAACCCAGGTCTGCTAGACAAGGACTGCTGTTGTCCTGTAAAAATGACCCAGACTTAAAGAAACAGCTCAGTTGCAAAGATGATGAACCCATCTCCTCCCTTTTAAACTGTACCTTTGACTTAAATTAAATGTAAATCCTAGAAAAGAAAGTAAGTAATGAAACCACACCTCCCATTCTGCTTTCTCCATTTACACTGGTTGATTAGTGAACTTACTGAAAGCTTATCTCCTTATGGAAGTGAATTTGGATTAAGGGTGTGTGTATGAATTTAAACTGTGCTGCTTGTCATTGATTGGCTTGCTGAGTGATTGCTCTTATCTGGGAATTAAGACTGGTCTGTGCACAAAGCCAATTCAGAATAAGACACTCTTTCCAGCTTCAGAAAGCTTTTTTTCTGAATTAGTTTCATCTACAAAGTACTGGGGTAACAGGGTCACACAGGGAGTGAGTGTAAGTCCCAGCATGAGATGCTCAAAAGAGGCAGGAAGGGTTGGAAGACAAGGCCTGTGTTATTGGCCCTACAGAGCATCAAGCATGAACCTGCCACCTTTTCCATAACCCACAAGAGATGATAACAGTTGAGACAAAAGACATTTATTTGCTGCTGTTTAGTCTCCATATGCCTTCTGTGAATAATTTGGAATCTTGGACAACATTTACAATTCTTCCTTATTGGTGGGCAATACAATATTTATAGTATTTTTCATAGAAGTAGAAGTGTTAACAACCTGGCATTGTAGATATATTCCAGCATGCGTACTTCCATTTTGCTTACCCACGGTAGCCCTGTAGTTTCAGCTCCTGTAGCCAAAGCATTTGCTTCTTCTTGTTCTAAACTGGCAAATAATAGCCATGTTGTCAATCTGTTGACTCACAGGGAAGGGCATTCCTGCGGCTTGCACCGTTATTACATCTGTCTGGTAAAGAACGCTTGTATCACCCATGCACAAAACATTTTTGCAAATACCATCTTTCCCTCATTCTTTTAACCATTCAAACATTTATCTAAGGAATAGGCATTTTTCTTGCTTGGCCAACAAGAGGTTTGGGATTTGTTTTGGTTTGGTTTTACTGGAAAAATTGTTTCCAGACTTTGTTTTTCAGAAATGCCATTTGACTTCTTCCTCTGACATGTTTTTCATCATGAGTGATTGCCATTCTTTCTCTTTTCCCTATTTTCTGATCTTTAGATATGATTAAAAGGGCCAATAGGTACAATTGGCATACTAACTCTAAGTTCACAAATAAAAATCTACACCAAGAATAATAAAGATTGATTAAATCTTGACACTGGGCTTGTGAGCAGTGCCAATATTGCCTACTTCTACTATCTACATTGGCTAATGATAATAATAATACACTCACAGATCCTAAGAGAGAAAAAAAATTAATAATTTCTCAGCATTCTCAGAGAGTAGCACACACTCTGTGCTCTTATCCCTATTGCTCAGAGATGTTGAGGCAGTGAACGCAGTGATGGGACACACTCTATTTACAATGGCCATGTGCCATACATGGTGGAAAGCATTTCACTGTCCAGTTCCTAACAAATTCCTCCAAAGCATCCGTGTTTAAACCTTGAGCAGGAAAAGAAGGAGGAATCATTCATATTTAGTTTGCATTGGAAAGTTTTTACCTTGGGATTTAAAGTTTCTGATGCGACCATCCCTGTCTACCTAAACAAAACTATATGAGTCTTGCAAGCCTGTCTGTCTTTACTGAATCAAGAATTAAGAGGACTTTTGTTAGTTCAGCTACATAAAGATGTAGGGACTGTCTGTTTATTTTTAATTGAGATACCTAGCCTAAATTGCCAGGATGTATAGTCTAATGACATTAAGCTTCATGAGCTACTTTTAAGAGTGTTTTTCCCAGGGTTGACCTCACATACCTTTCTTGAATAAAACCAGCATGTGCCTTCCTGCTTTACTCAATGGCAATGAGGGCTTCCCTCATGTTTTCTGCACACCCAGAGTGACAACAGTAATGGCTGAATGGAACCATTGAAATACTAATATTGTTCATTAAGGGGTCTTTCTTCTGCCACTGATTTTTGTCTAGTTTTTTTGAAAATCAAAGGAAATCAAACTTAACCAGAATGGCTGCAGCACTGAAAAGAAACAAAGAGTTCCACTAGGAAGATAGCCCAAAGCTGCAGATGTCTTACATGTTTATTTTGGTGGAAAGCATTTTAGAAGCTCTGTGGAGGAATGAGCAGAGGCCTATTTAACAATAAAAAAGGCACTGAAAATGCAATGGATTGGTAGAAAAGTTAATCTCCTTATGTTTTAAAGCATGATTTACAGCCAGAACTGTGATGTTGGATATGTTTTCAGTTAAGATAGCACACACACAGTACAATCACTTTATTTCATAAGAGCATTAGGATTCTTGGTGAAGAAAGGCGCTATTATAAATGCAATGCATGATTATAATTATTAATATGTTAACAATTGTAAGAATTATTGCAAAGGAAGTGAGCTATTTGTTCAAACAATATCATTTTATCATCAGTTCCTATCTATGTACAATATAAATGGGATTGAATCCAGTCCACAATAGTGTCAAAGTCCAACTGAATTTCATTTATAGTGCATTAAGCAGGAAAGAAAGATAATTTGGGAAGTGTGGGATGTTTGGACTTTGCTTACTTTGGCAAGACCCATTCCTGTATAATACATTTTTGCAGTCGAACATCTTTTCTTTTTTTTTCAGTGCCAGGAGATCAGTGTGCTTCTTACAAAACAAGGTTACATAATGCTCCTAGCACGTGTGAGCTGAGGGGAAAACCCCTCTATGCCATGTCCTACAGCCTTTTAAAGCCAGTGTTGGCATTTTTTTCACTCTGCTGCATGTGGTTAATTTTTTTTAACTTGCTGCAAGTAAAAAAAAAAGCAGTCCAGTGTTTTGAATGAGTGCATCTAGCACAGAACTAGATGGTCCCCAGCCTGATGCATTTGGGCCCTACACTGGGCCCATTTGGCTCTAAGCTTCCCCAGGTAGATGGGGATTTTACTGTTGGCTTTTCCCTTTGTCCCTCAATTACATGTTCTTGGCACAGCCTCTCTCCCAGAAGGCGTGAAAGAGCTCCAGTGCTGCTTTTTCATCACCACCCCCGGCGTTGCCATCTGCTCTGCAGGATCTCCAGCCCAGTGGGTGCTCTGGATTTATGGCAATCCCAGTCAGACTTTGCTAAGACTTGTCAACACATTTAGTCTTTAAATAGCACAAAAAGCTACATGGCTGGGGGGTGGCAGGGGGGGAGTACATCCTGAATGGTATTGCAAAAGCCTACATGGATTGCCTGATGTCCTTTCCCTCACCAGCTGCGGGCACTCTCTGAGGATGATTCCTGCATCCAGCTGCCTTGTTTGCATGTGGTAGAAGTGTGTCATAGGGTGAGAGAGGAAGGGAACAAGTGGCAGCTGCAAACTCTTCAAGATTATCCAAGGATCTTCTTCCAGGCCATGGATTAATTTCCGGCAGCTCCAGGTGTAAGCAAGACAAGCCACTACCTGGTGTCCTGACCTTCTGGCAGTCCTGTAGGCCATCTCTAGCCTTCACCAAATTACATCTGGCTACCAACTTCACAGCATGCACCCGCATGGAGACTTCCCCCCTGCTCCTTTTTTTTGTACTTCTTATGTCCCCCAGGCTAAGCACCTACAGATAGAAATTGCTGTGGAACAGCCGAAGCCACAGCTATGGACCTGCTGCCTGTACACTGTACACTGGCTCACATCTTGTGGGACTCCTGGCCACTGGGAAATTGGGGAAATTGCTCCTTTCTAAACTCGTTTCCTCTTCCCTGGGGAGGTGTGGGTCAGGCAACATGAGGAGGGAAGAGTAGGAAGAGTGGAGAGGCAGAGAGTCGCTACTCCAGTTTGAGAAGGCACATATGTGGTTGGATGCTGTGGGCCTTCTGTGGCCCTGGACAGGTCTGGCCAGTCCTACTGGGGGGGTCATCAAAGTCCGGCTCCCTGGGGAACTAACAGTTGTGCCTCTCCACTGCAGCATGTACAGGATCTTTTACCTGCAGCTGATCTCTTAATCATTGACTCACTGCCCTCCAAATAAACTTTATTTGACCTTAGTTGAATTTGTAGTCAGAAACAGGCTTGTGGCATGGCCAAAATTTAATTCTTCTTGCCCCTTTTGCTATCCTCAGACATTGTCCTGGTTTCAGCTGGGACAGTTAATTGTCTTCCTAGTAGCTGGTATAGTGCTATGTTTTGAGTTCCATATGAGAAAAACATCAATAACACAGTGATGTTTTCAGTTGTTGATAAGTAATGTTTAGTCTAAAGTCAAGGATTTTTCAACTTCTCATGCCCAGCCAGCAAGAAGGCTGGAGGGACACAAGAAGTTGGGAGGGCACACAGCCAGGACAGCTGACCCAAACTGGCCAAAGGTATATTCCATACCATGCGACATCATGCCCAGTATATAAACTTGGGGGGAGTTTGCCTGGGGGGGGATGACTGCTCGGGAACTAACTGGGCATCAGTCGGCAAGTGGTGAGCAATTGCATTGTGCATCACTTGTTTTGTATATTCCAATTCTTTTACTATTATTATGGTAATTTTATTATTATCATTATTAGTTTTTTCCTTTCTGTTCTATTAAACTGTTCTTATTTCAACCCATGAGTTTTACTTTTTTTTTTCCGATTCCCTCCCCCATCCCACTGGGTGGGGGGGAGTAAGCGAATGGCTGTGTGGTGCTTAGTTGTTGTCTGGGGTTAAACCATGACAGACATTCCGTATTATAAGACCTCTCACATACATCTTATGATTTTTGTTCTGCTTTGGGAACATTCCACTGATCCAAACTCTAGCCATTTTCAGGAAAGTAAGCGAAAACTGGTTACCATTAAATTTTAGTCATTGTTTAGTCTGATCTTGGACCTGTTGCTAATTGATAGCTCTTTATGCTGGTCTCTTTCAAAACCAAAGTTGTAGCTGCCACTCTTTGCTGCTTAACGCAAGAAGCAGGAGGTAGGAGGAGGAGGTAGAGACAGTTTTAAGACAGAAAAAAATTCAATCCTGTTGCATTTACAGAGAAATTTCTCTGTTTCTTAAAGGGTCACAGCATGCAGTTCTGTGACTTCAAAATGCACACAGTACCAGGAAGTTGATTACATTTTTGCTGATACCATATCCGAAGTATCAAGTGTTTGATAGACCACGTCTGTGCTAATAATGAAAAATCCTTAGTTTGTCAACCTATTGTCTTTATAGATCCTAAAGCTGTGTATGTTTCTGGAAAAAAAGGACATTTTTCCTTTAAAAAGTTAATTACTGAGCTTCTAGCCCATCCCCTCTTGATTGAGGTACATTCAAGAGTCATGGAGGGTTGGTCTTAAACAAATATCCCAATGAATTCATTACGTCAGACATGTTCACTCCATTGTGTCTAATGCTAAAGGTATTGAGGAAATTCCATCAATAAAATAGTTTTCCAGTCTCCCTCTGTTTATTGCCAAGAACAGCATCAGCACAGCTGATAACCAGAGTTGCTATTGGTCTGTAGCATACTTTTCAAAGGAAAACCAGAGCATAAAGAGCAGAATTACTGAAATACAATATAAATAGAGAAAAAAAAGCTTAAAAGGTCACTTTTTTGGTCCTCAGTTGAATGAGACTTTATGTGAAGTCAGTGGAACTTAGGCCTAAAGTGAAACAGATGCTAAAATTTGCTTCTTGAATAAAGACCCTGCCCTGGTTGGGAGCTGCCCATCTTTGGCGTAAATAGGCCAGTTCAAGGATGTTCAAAACTATACTGTAAGTGAAAGACTCTTCAGGGTGCAGTGCCCTTCCCAACTAATTTCATGCATGGTTGTTACCCTTACATGATGTGAGACCCCCACCCCATACAATTACTGTTCTCCAGTGGCCATTCCTGTTGTTTTGGTCACTTCCATCTTTGCAGAAGAATAAGGAGGCTGGAATGAGATAGATAAACTTCCTTTGTATCAGTTGGGATTTCTCTCTAGGAGAGTGAAGGAGATTTAAAGTTCTAAGTGGGAGTAATTAGAATAGCTTTCACTACACACCATCTTCAGTTACTAAACAGAGGCCCTCAGTGTAAACACACTGTTCCTTGTGCCTAAGGCCAGAACACGTTCTCTCCCTCAAGCAAACCAGAAAGACTTCAGGTGTTTTTCAAATCAGATTCTGGAACCAAACCCAACCAAACTTTAAGGTGTTCAAATTCTGCATTCTGATTTTCCACATGGGACCTTTCCCTATTTCACAACTCGTCTAAAAGAGAAAATAGAAGGATGTGGCTTTGCATTGCAAATGCTAAGCTCCTTCTGAATTGCCTCTCCCACTGCTTATCTTCATTCCTCTACTCATTCTTTCCTATATCATGTGCTTGTGATGCAATTGCAGAAACAGCATGTGGCCTCACAGCCCATGCTCACAGCAGAAATGTTATAGCTGCAAGATTACTGCATTTGTAGAGCTGGAAGAGTTATTGAAGAGTAAATGGCAACAGGCAACTTGAGAGGAGGGAGAGATGTTGAGAATTGAGGCATTGTTTTCTGGATTAATGGTTCGTACATTGAGAGGAAAGTAAAAACTTTTCCTGTTTTAGGCAGTTGGGATTGGTAGAGTCTGGTCACACCTTTAGAAAAAAATATCTTAGCAATTTACTCTAAACAATTCCAAGTAAACTGAAACTTTCGAGGTTGTTTAGTCTTTCTCCTGATTTATTATTCAGTGAAGACTTAACACTTGTGATCAGAGCTGTAGTGTTTAACATCTGTGATTGCAGTTGTAGCCATGGGAAGGGAGAAGTGTGCTGGAGGGATATATGTAACCCTGAGTCCTCCTGCTCTGCTAACTGTAGAGGACAGTAAGAGGTGATTGGCTGAAGCTGAAAGGGGTGAATGTTTAGAAGGGTAACCAAAGCACCTTGAGTTACACATAGAAAAACCCATCTTAACAGCGAATCACTAAAAAGGGCTATCCATTGTATTAATATCCTCTTAAATCCCTCTTCTAAGAAAGACGTAATCCAGTTGGTCAATACAACATTAGCTGCTATGCAGAACTATGTAAAAAGAAATTTATCTCTAGAAAAAGAAATGAGCGCAGCTAGAAGAAACTTCTCCAGGAAAAGTGTTAAGCAGATTCCCCAGTACCAAACAATACATGACAGTGTCTTCACTTACTTGTTGACCAGTAGATATCATTTTCATTCTCTTTTCTCTCCCACACCATGCCTTGTCTTTCCCTAGATAATTGCTTCTTCCCAAGGTACCTAAGATGATTTCTAAATACTTGCATTCTTCATGAAGGTACTCAGCAGTTCAGTTCCATAGGAGCACCGGTTTAAGCTCATTTAATGAGAAAATAGAACCTGTTGCTTGATCTACCCTGCATAATCATGGGTTGGCACAATACTAACATTGGTCACAAATTCTGTGGAGCCTGATGTACAATAACATGTAGATCCTTGCTCCATCTTAGGTGGTGCATAAGAAGAAGGGCTGGAGCACAAATTTGCTTGGTGGAGAAGCATTCTGTATTGTAGCATGATGGAAACATGTGCTGTATTGTAGCACTGTGAAACAAGAGAAGACATCTATTATATGTATTATAACAATGCTTAGGCATGAAAGAAACTCCTAGCAGTCAGGAGCTGTCAGGTCTTAGGCAGTAGTTCACAGCTACAGACCTCAAGGAGACTTCCCTAGTTCAATGGGACTTCACTTAAATACAAATTTTCTGAGTGTCAGGGGTTCATCAAATTAGATTTTGGTTCCTCTGATCCTCTTCGAGTTTTAATCTGTATAGATGAGGTCAGACCCTGAGTAGCCCAAATGTCACCCTGGGCTTATACTACCTAATTTCATCTGTTTCAGTGTGTTAGTGAGTTAAGACCTTTAGTTGCCCGCCAAGTCAATAGCCGACCAAGGCAGTTCAGCCCATTAGAGATATAAATCTCCTTGTGTTACTCTCCACTGAGTCAGGTCCTAATTTAAGTACCTCAGTTAAGTGCCCATGTCAGACTGAGTGTATTTAGGTCCCTCATATTTTATTGGCAGGTAAGCTTTTGGCATCCATTAAAGTTAGAATTTACTGTGAGTAATAATTTAAAGGTACTCAGCAGGGCTCCAACCTTCATTTACTGAGCACAAAGTGTTTTTCAGCCTCCCTACCTGTAACCCATCAAATGACTGTGGTCTGATATGGAGAGAGATCCCATCAGATCCCAGCCCCATATCAGGCCCCAGATTTGACTTTCCATTCTTTATCCTGCAATTTATTTTCCAGACACTTCCAACTCCTTCTGTGTGCTCCTTGGAGGATCCAAATGATTAGTAAACCCTCTTGTCCACAAAGCTCACAGTCTAACCTGCATTTACATTCAATCATACAGCAGTAGATGCAACAAATCCTGAGATGGCTCTGCTTGGAAATTACAGAAGAAGAATTACTGAGAAGAATTACTCAGTGAAGATTGGAAAGACAGCATAAAAATGGTAGTAACTTCATGATCAAGGAAATTTTCCTGAATGTTGGGGAAGTAGAATTCAGTTGTGCTGTCAGCAAATGTCAAGTTAAATATTACTTTGACTTCCAAAGGCAGTCACTCCATCTCTTAATCCTGCAAACCTTCCCAATCCTAGCATCACCCTTGTCATGTGTGCTCTTGTGTGATCAGCAGCATTTCATGGAAGTCAGCTCAAGCCAGCAGACAGGTGAGCTTCCAGGAAGGACCATATTTCAGCATCTGGGGACAGTTTCAGCATCCTGAGTGAAGCAGTCCATTTAATACAAAGCGTCAGATCTCAAGGGCAGAGAAGTCAAGGGAAAGATCCTCACTTACTACAGCTGGGTTTGCATCCCACCTGTCATCTTCATTTCACTGCTGCTGGTGATTTTGTGTATCAACTGACACAAAGGGAAAGCATTCCAAAATAGGGTTGTAGCTACATGTAATACAGAGTGCCAGGAGGGAAGCCCTCTGCAGGGGCTGCAGGAAATCAGACCTTCCTCAGTAGAACAGCAGGAATAACTCAGCAATAAAGAGGGCCACCCATTAGTTAATATGAAAAAGGCCTTATGCTTCCATGTCTGCACTTAATATCTGCTGCTGGTGAACAGTCGTAGCAGTTGTAGACATGTAGGAACTTCCCATAACATGACTAAAATTAATTATAAAGAATATTTATTTTTGCAGAATGTCAGGGGTCTCCACATTTATTAGCGTCAGTTCATCCAGCCTCCTTGTATCCCATGAAGAACTTTGCATTGTGAATTTCCCTCCCAGCTCTCTCTCTTCATACCATCCATCACAAGAAGCTTACACTTACTAGGTTACTTTGTTGGTGTTATCAGGACACTGAGGATCTTCATACTGTATTTCATGCTACTCTATGAATTGTCACTTAATGAAGGCTAATCTTTCTTTAAAATACAGGAGCCACCTACTAAATTCAGCTGCTGAATTTTTATCCTACTTTTGGCCTTTACCTGTTTACCAACCTTCCAAAAAGCCTTTAAGTTAATAGCCAGGACAGGCAATATTACAATACCCAGGAAAATGAAACCATTCTTTATGGATTAGTTTTTCCTGTCAACTCTGGGAAATAATAGTATAGGGTACTGTTAAATTGATGGCCTTATAAAACAATATTATTAACCTACCATCTTTACATTTTAGGATTTTATTGTTTTTTCAGCCACAGTTTCAGAAGAACACTTCTTTCTTTGACTTTGCTTGTTTCTTAGAATAAAAACATCCTGATTAAGTAGAACTTCAGAATGATGATCACCAAATTGTTATGCAAAACTAAATGTGCATTTATGAATGTTAATAACTTCCGTTTGGGGGGAGACAAAGTCATAGGTAAATAAAAGGGAATAGTTAGATAACATTTCCACAGTAATGGAACAATGGTTGTACGTTTGCATGGCTGTACTGAGACCAGAAGATTTCCTTTGTTGGGACACTGTTACCTGTTTAAAAACAAACTTGTTTAAGTCTATGCTGAACAGTCTACTTTGACTGACTGGATGAAGCAGAGCCAGAGGTAACCCCAAAGGGATGATCTGGGTTGCTCAATTTAGACCTAATCAGTTCTTGTAACTGGCCAGGGAGGTGGAGGTTTAGTAAGGTCTGCTCTACCACTTTGAGTCCCTTCCCTATCCTGCCTCCCCTAATCCGCAGGAAGACATATTCCTCCTATCCCCCATCCTGCTTTTACATAGGGATTGGTGAGGAACAAGAGAGAGGGAGAAGTTACTTAGCTGTAAGTACCAGGTTTCTCTTAGCAGTGAATGTCCCTATATAGAATTATTTTCCTTCCAGGCACCTCCTTAATTTTTAAGATCATGTTTGTGCTGCCGATGGGGAGCACAACAACATTCACTGGATGGACATTCAAGGCCAGGACCCTTGCAGCAATGGGTCAAGGTTGGAAATCCTACTGATACAGAAGGGGTTGAAAAGGCTTGAGTAGCATTAGCAAAGAGGAATATGGAGCTCACTGTGGGACAGTTCTGCCAGGAAGAAATCCTTGGCTTCTACTGCAGGAATGACTTCAGAGTAGTCAGGGCTGGAGATGAATAAGAGTAGGGACACTGATCAGCTGTTATACCAAAATCCATCAGCCATGTGTCCCAGAAAAACAGAATTGAAGGAAACGTGATCTACTGTAGGTTGGGGAGGCTGCTTTTCCCCCCAGGGTACCCTTCCCAATAGCCTAAGTTGTTAAAATGCACAGCGTATTGTTTGCTTCATAGTGGCTACTTACGTGACAGCTCTCAGGGTTAAAGTACCATAAATCATACATTTTTTTTGGTCAGGATGCTTAAAGATCTGATATAAACAGGCTCCTGACAAAAATGTTACACCACTGGAATGGCCAGGAGTCATTGATTTTATACGTTTACAGCTTCTCTTCCCCATATTCAAAACAATCCAGTTTACAGCCAAATGCGAGTTGTCATGGGAGCTCTTTCAAACTTTGAAAGCCAGTGATATCAATGGCTTAACAGTGACAGATTAGCTAGCTAAGAACTGTGGTGCTTATTCCTCATGATAATATTACTCATTTCATTCCAAATTATTTTCCCAAATATTTATATGAAACCATTAACCCAAAGGATAAGTTGCCCCTTACCTCAAACCAGTCTCAATTTGTGCTGGAGCTGTTATAGCACCACTGCAGAGCAGGACTAGCAAGTCCACAAAGAGATGGGGAGGGTAAAACAGCAAAACCCTGATTACAGAGCAGCTGAAATTTTTACCCAAAGGATCTCTCTTTTTCTTTATCTAAGAGGCAGGATCCTATTTTCTATTAAACTTACCAGGAGGTAGCAGTCCAAAGGAAAAAGTCCTCCCAAAATCTGCTGGAACAGCTGCTACCCTAAGGCTATGTGAAATTAGTGGGTTAATTCCACATGTGAAAGTCCTAGTCCTGCAGATGCTAAGGGCTGCATGGAATTGGTCAAGATCTTAAAAGGTTACATTTCAGTATGATCAGAGGTATTTTGCAGATTTCATTCAAAAACATGAAGGGGATGTTGATTTGGCTGAATTTTTTTTTTTCATAGCGTAGTTTACCAGAGGGGTTAGGTAAACCTGTGTGCATGTGTGGGTGTTTGGAGCGGGGGGGGAAATATGGGACAGACATAATCTAAGCAATACATTGATGTTAAAGAGCTAGCAAAAAATATGATTACCTTAATCATGTAGGAAAAATAACATATTTTGGAAATTACCAAATGCCCCACCAGGGCTCTTGGAAACCTGGCAACCATGTAAGAAGGTTTTATTTATGTTTCCAACAGGAAAACAGATCGTTTATTACAGCAATCATAGAAAATTCATCTGGAACCAAAAAATAAGTTTCAGACTCTATTTGATGGTGGCATAACAAGATTAGAAGCGAAAAAAGATAAAGCATTTATAACAAGTTACATGGCTCAATGGTGCCTTATCAGGTTATGTGAATAGCAAAGATCAGACAAGTGCCCGTTAAGAGTGTAATAAAGTCTATGCAATATTAGGCTTTAGCACTGTTGACACTTGCAGGAAAGCAGAAGGTAGGCTGTCTTACATATCTTAAGAAATCCCTTTTTAGTAAGCACTGTTTGCTTGTCATAAAATCAAATCACTAACACAGCTGTCTGTGCAGAATACTACCCACACAGTTTTGGATAAAGAGGACTTGTATCTTCATCCCTCAGTTTTCCTTGACAAATGGACCGAGCCCCTCTTCAGCAATTTTTTGTCAACACCTTCTGAACCATGAAAGTTTATGTGACACAGCTGACAAGTTTAGCTGCTTGTATTTCAATGGGAAAACTAAACCAGGAGATACTCAATATCCAGGTTGGTGTAAAATGAGTTCTTTGATGTGGTAAAAGGGGAAAAAAAGTAATTTTTTTCTCAGTTTTCAGTTTATTTCTTAGAGTATTACTGTTTTAATTTATTTAAAGACCCTTACATATAAGCATACAAACATACATATACATTTTTCTTAGTATTAAGTATAGTCAACATATTTTGTATTGCTATTTTCCGATAACATAAAAATAAGCAAAAATTAATGCAAGTTAGAGCCACAAAAGTGTCTCTAAAGTGGCATTTTTACCTTGCTCAAACATGTTTTTCTAGATTAAAAGTGTTGTTTTCTTTAACATGGTCTTGCAAAATATTTCCCTTTTTTCTTTTCAAGGCAAAAATGCTTCAATGGCATTTTCATTAATATTTTTCAGATTAGCTCAGTTCATGACCTTTGAGTGGTTTACCTTTAGTATTCTGTATTTACACAGCAGTTTGTGTTAAAATAATAGCATACTACTACTATATACCACATTTGCTCCAAAATTCTACTAGATCTTCTGAAATGATAACTAGTAAAAAACAGAACTGCATTATGATTCCCAATGGAAAAATAGATGTTTTATACCTTAAAAATGCATTCATTTAACTTAACATGATAAGATCATCATTTATCCAATGTTACTAATGGGTAACTAGTTCTCTGATAGTCCACTAAAATGCTCTGATGTGCCTGGACCTAGTACAGGGTCCACCAGAGTGAGCAATAAAGATAATGCCATTCTGTAGCTTTCCCTTGGTTAGGAGGAAGCCACCTGATGTGTGGACATAGCCTTTGAACATATTTTGCAAAAAGTACAAATCTTTAAACTTAATATTGGTACTGTATGTTGATTTGTTGAAATCCCCCTAATATGCATACAATTGAGTAGATACAAGTTGGTTCCTGTTTATCCTACACACAATGAAGAGAACTAGATTTAGGAGCTTATGTAGATCACTGTGTAATCACTAAACAATCACTACACGGATTATATAGATTTCTGTGGAAACCAGAGGATAAGTCAGAGGATCTATATCAAACCCTGTGAACGTCTGCTGCAGTGTTTCATCAGAGAGCTAACTCTCCAGCTGCTGGCTGCAATAAGATAACAAAGAGCTCAAGCCATAAAGTAAATCAGATCTGGATTTCAGACACTTTGAAAGTGGAAGAGTTTAGTTCAATTTAGCTTATTGCACTGACAGGGTCCATGAACAAAACAAGTAAGCAGACGAAACCTACCCAGAGCCAAAACCCAGATTCAAACACTCCTGGCTATGATGTGGGTTAAGACAGAATTTAAAAAAAAAAAAGAAAGTAAGTGCCAAATCCCCAAGTGCTCTCAACTAATCCATTCCTGTGAAGACACCCAGCAAAGTTTCTGATTTTCAATCATTGTCCAGAAAGAGAAAAAAAATTGTTTTACCTCATGTAGGTATTTTCTCACCACACACGAAATCAGAAATTTCTTGACTAGCTGTTCCTGCCTGGACAGAAGTTACTGAAAGGTAATGAAGAGTTAGGCAGTGATTTTGAGTACTTTCTAATATTATAAATGTACAAAATTCCTTGTCGTACTAAAACATCATGCTCATAGCTTTTCTGTATAATAAGAGATTGAGACAGTTCATTGTGTAACATCTCTGTTTATATGGAGAGAAAAACAAATTTGTGGGTAATTCCACTCATATATATACATATGTGAATATAAATATGGATGGCTTAATTTCTTTTTTCAGGTCTTTCACTCAAACCTTCACTTGTCTGATCTGCTCAGTCTTTCTCTTTTTCTATAAAATACATGTATTTTAACATGTGATCTCTTTTTTCTTGAGTCTTTGTTGCTCAAAAGGAGTAAGGATTATGAAGTAGTTTATCAAAGTAAATTAAAAGAGCATAGTTTATTTAGGCAAAGATTCAAAGGGGGTTATAAGATTTCTTTGTCTACACATAAAAGGTTTGAATCTGAAGTGGGGAGAAGAGAGATGCAAAGAGAATGATGCAAACTGGAAACCGAAGCAGGCAAAATATCAGACAGTGATAATCTAGTCATGCCCTTGAAACTACTGGATTTGGCATTGGTCTTCCAAAAGGCTATTAGAAGACTAAATAACTAGAAGATGGAATTCAATCCCTACACAAGGATTGACGTAAGTTTGGAGGAGAAATCCTGGAAATAGACTTTACAGTTGTGATACCTCTGCTCTCCTCCATTCTCGCAATATCTCCAGGGTCAGGGAGGGTGTTGATGGACAGAGTAGGAAGCAATCTTTACCCCATGTCCCTTCACATGTGATTTGGCTTCCAGGTATGTTTTTCAGACTTTGAAGTCCTGGAGCTTGGGCAGAGCTAAGAGGGTGCAGCAGTGCTCATGTGGCATTCCCCTCTCACTGGTACCCAGCTGCCATAACCCATTTGCACACAGAGATCTAAACCAGATATTTAGCAGAGAGGATTTTTTTCCTCACTGAAGTATATAGGAAGGGTTTGTTGGGTTTGGGGGGTTTCTTCTCTTTTCTCTGATATGGGTGTGATTCATCAAAGTCTATGTACATAGCAAACCCTACATCCCATTCTTTTCTGTATCCTTTGCTCTGTTCCTCATTATAGGATGTCTTTTTAGGCTCTGGCTAGGCTGGGGTTTTTATGCTTTCCTGATTTATGACCTCCAGGTGAGTTTCTTCTAGGAAAGCATTTTTTCAAAATTTTGCCTTTAATGTGATATCCATTCAAGAGGCAAGGCAAATGTTTGTAGGAAATAAAATACAGTAGGGCACAGTGACATTTGAAATTTATGCCATCTCCCCTATGCAGCAATAGTGACAAGCAGACATCTGCTCCAGCATTTTCATGAGGTCTTCTGCCTACATAGCACTGGTTTTTTTATTGGCAGCTTCATGCTCACTTTAAAGCTTTATCCTGCTATCACTGCATTGAATGGAAAGACGAGGTTTTCATGCAACCTTTCAACATCAGCTACTTTTGCTTTTAGAGAGGACTTGAGGCTTGTCATGAAATAGTGAGTGATGCCAAGCCTGGCTTTAAGCATATAGTCTCTTTGACATGAGGAAATTTTATGCAAGTGGAACCTATTCCCTGTTTTCTTGGCAGATTTCTGATAGGTTCACTGTGCCCTGATTGATTTGTCTTTTCTTGTGTATAACAGCATTACCCGTAGCAAACTGGCTAGCCTCTACAAATCATTTGCTGTGTGTTCTTGGAAAGATATCAAATCCAGAAAAAAGTTTAATTAACCTTTGTGGTCGAGCTGATAAGGCACAAACTTATTTGCAGCAGTAACACTGACTAAATACAGATGGTTAAGCTTGATGAGGACATGAGCCATCAATATGTCCTTTAAGCTTTTACTTCCCTCTATGTATCATTTTGGCAGCTGCATTTTATGATATCTCCCCTGCTATGAAATTTTAGATAGATGCAAATTCCTGGCAGATCTGTGGCATGCAGTTTAAATCTCTGCATATTTCTACCCAAGGAATGAGAAATTAGTATCATTTTGGCAGTTGGATTTTATGATATCTCCCCGGCTATGAAATTTTGGATAGATGCAAATTCCTGGCAGGTCTATGGCATGCAGTTTAAATCTCTGCATATTTCTACCCAAGGAATGAGAAATTATCTGATGCATTTCTCTGTCCTCATTTTGCTGTTTGAATGATGATGTTTCTGGCCTACATGTACTGGTGAATCCTCTTGGGAATCCTTTTGGATGAAAGGTATTACCCCAATGTAAATTTTAACGTGTTAGAAATACCACTTGTAACTTTGCGTTAGGAATTAAATGAACAGATGTTTGAAAAACCTGGCTAATTCCCTTTGAAATGCAGGGCATAAGCTAGCGCTGTCACCTACCTGGTTTGAGTCTAGAATAATACGAATTCAGGGAGTCCAGGAGGTAAAAGCAAGGAATACTGGAAAAGACAGGCAAGGTGTATAAGTGTCCCCACCCCCTACCTTCTCTTTTTTAGAAAAAAAGAGTCATCGTGAGAGAATCTGGTGGTTGTCTTCATTCAAAGCCTATTACATTACCAAGGAGTCTTGCCACTACCTTCATCAGCTTTGCTTACAGCTCTAAATTTCCCATACACCTCCACTGCTTTCTTGGTAACACGGCTTCCAGCAGTCCCCATGTCCATCAACCCCAGGAGCTGCTGCTCACCAAATTCACTCATTTTGCACAACTGAGAACAGGATGCTGCTGCACCTGCTACATGTTTGAAAAAAACCTGACTTATCCCAAAGAGTTGAGTCATTTTTACTATGTTCTTTAAGGTTGCATACACTGATTTATAAACAGAGGACTAGAAACAATCTGTGTGCCAGAACTGTGCAGTCTTATTTTGGAAGCAGATTAGAACCTGCCTTCAATGCACACCCTTTCTGCAATTGCCAAAGAATGAAGATCACTTAGAAGTTTTGTCTCCTGATGTTCAGACTTGGCTGATTTTGCCTTCTACCAGCCACCCTCACCCATGTACATCAGGTCCTGTATCCTTTATTGAACCCATACATACCATGTGCATTTCTTAAGTCAGCACCAAGGTTCCTGCCAAAGGCCAGAGGACGCCATGTGATCTCCATTCCTGTGAGGAACATCTCTGTAGACACTTGCTTCTCCTCCATACATCTCTACTCCATGCAGAATGTGAGAGATGGTATGCTGACAGGTCAGAAGCCAGGAACAAGAAATTGTGCAATTCCTGTCCTTCGGCTTTCTGTGTTAAGATCTGCACATGGGTAGACTCCAACCCCGCAGACACTGGCCGGAAGGTCAGCAGCAGCCGGGTCAGTCTGCTACGTGGAGGTGACCAGATCTCCCACTGCAGTCAGGCTGCACTGCTGTTTGGGGTCAAATAAAAAAACCTAGGGTTGAGATGAAAGGCAGATAGGGGCCCAAGGCCAACATTAAGGACAATGTAATTTTGATTACAGCTACAGCTTTACTGACATAGCAGAATTATGCAAAACTGGGTAAGAATACACGTACACAGATTCTTCACTGAATGCGCTCATTGGGTCACCCCACTGGGTGGTTAAGCTTTAGGCAAAGCAGCAAGGTGTTGGCTTCCTCCAGAAAAGTTTTTCCAAGTGATAATCTCTACTGTTGACATAGCTGGAGAAAAAAATGCTGGTCTTTCACTTCCCTTAATCCTGCTAGTTTGTAATGCTAGACAGTTAGGACAAAAATGAACCAGAATGAGAACGAAAACTAGTAGAATAAACGTTTCTACTATCTAACATGCAGCATTCTCTGCACTTCAAGCACATACACACCTTCAGTAATAACACTATCTCACATTAATTCAGGACCTTTCATCCTCTATCGCTTCACAAGCTGTTTTAAGAACATTGTGTGGGTAGGTGATTTCCATTTGTAGACAATGCAGAGCACAGAGAAACACTGCAGAATAAGGGATAATAATAGTACTATGTTTAGTCGAAAATATAAAGCAAGTTTTCTAGCCACAAAAATTCCTCCAAACTGGAATCAGACCACTATGGGATTAGTATCTTCTCCTTTACTAAATTTACCTCTAATCATTAATTTTTATCTGTATAATTGTTCTTTCAGCAAACATCATCTTCTAATGATATGCATGATGGATGGGAAAAAATGGTCTAATTCTGGGATAAGAGACGAATGAGTCACCTACTGAATTGTTTATATCACACATTAAGGGTCTCTGAAAGGTGCTATTCAAATACAAAATGGCTGGGATTATGCTATCAGACTATATCCAGCAAAAGCAAGTACAGGAATCACAGATATCATGCACTCTTACAGGCATTGAAAACTAAAGAAGCAAAATATCAGAAATAGTTGCTAAATTCAGATATGCAATTGTTCTCTGAAGTTATTTTCCTGAAAGTATAATTACTTCTTCTTTAGTAATGTTTTTATTAAAACTTCACATCCTTTGTGACACTGGGAAACTCATAAATACACACACAAATGAAAAGATATCCAAAAGAAAGCTCTTATGGGCTGATCTGAACAATCAACATCTGAACATATCTCTCAGGTCTTTGTTCTTGTAGAGTGCCTTTAAAAACCTTGTGGGTTTTGACAGTTATTATCATAGTGGTTCTGCTCTAAACCACAGTGAGGTCAAGTGGAGCATTTCCATTGATTTTATTGGCATTTTTATCAAGATCACCATGCCTAAGATTTTGATGTATTTTCCATTGGAACAAATCAGAATGTATGTGATTTTGTATGTACATTACTGACTTTTCACTGGATATGAGCCAATGGCCACTTCTGCTTCGCTTGCCCAATTTTTGACAGTTTAAAAGTCAGAACTCCTGGTATTTTTAGCTGCTGCTTTACTAGGGAAAAAAAACCCCAAACCAAAAAATGGCTATGTGACAAATTACTCTAGACTTTGGAGTACTGTTCCAAATTTCTTAAGTATTACTGCTATAGTAAAAGTATACTTAGGAATGTAGAGATCATTTTGAAGATATCAGGTGTTACCCCACTATTTTCAGTGATTAAACCTTAGAGACCCCAGAAGAAAAAAGAGCGATATGGTCAAAACTTCCTTCTAAAGACCTTTCCTAATCTCTGCTACTGGCATTCACTTTGACCAACACATACTGCCATATAATCTCTATGATATTTATTTAGGCCTTGCTGTTGGTTCACTGTTTTTACTTAGACAACAAGATTCATGGAAACATTCACATATCATAATCTAATCACAGATGAGATACTGTAAACGAGCTTTGCGTGACTATACTAGAGTGGCTTAACAGGTTTTTGTCCATGTCTAGTACACTTCTGAGTGGTTTTGATTTACGGTGACATCCTGTCAGATTTCCATCCAGAAGGGCAATCTAATATTGGTTTGGAAACTTCTTACAGCAACCAGTTCCTACTTTGCCTCAGCAAATTCTCCTATAATTGTTTTATTTATTTATTTATTAGTCACATACAGTAAGTAGTGTTTTGAACAACCTGGAAGATCCTTTATTTTGGGGGGGGTATTGTTTGCTTGTTTGTTTTTTCTCAAATCAAAGTAACCTGTCATTGAATTGACTGGGTGCAACCTTCTTGGCAACTGTGTGGACCTGTTTTCACAATAAACTTTCAGGTGCCTGCCTGTTGTTGGCCAAGGGTGAGAAACTGAGCTTTACTTCCTCCCTTGGGACATGCTCCAAAAACCAGTCACCGTGCATTTCCATTGACTTCAGTGAACTTACTGTGCATTGCTCATTCGTTGGCCACACATCTACTCATTGATCAATGCCTTTAATATGTTACCAAACCAAAAGGAGTTAGCAGGTGTTCTGTCTACATCCATATGCAGAATGACTTGCTAGCTGTGCATCAGGAAGATGAAAAGGGATTCAAACAGACAATTTTTTGTTGAACTTAATGAATGCTGCAGTGTTATCTAAGTTAGAGGACTTTCTCTTTTCTGTCAATCAATTGCAATCAATGTTTCTCAAGACCTAACTGAAATCCAGGAGGCTGAAACAAGTTCAGGGAAGGCTGATGCCCTGGAGAAATTACTGACAGATTTGTTTGAGGAAATGGAAGTTTAAGCCCCTTTGGAGATAATCTCAAGTATGATAAAGATTTTATGCAATTAGTCAAAGATATAAGCAGATGTAAGTATATACACAAACACTGAGGAAGCTTGGATCTACCTCTTGTGAAAATATTTTTATTGTAGACTGATAATCATCAAAAAAGAGAAAAAAAATCATCATCACAACAAACTAGATAACCGCATATAAATTATCTCAGTCTGTTTCTTTAACTGCGCTTTCAGCCAATTCCAGTTTCTTGGATTATATGGAAACAGGACAAAAGTGTAACAGGATTGTACAGTCTTTGAGAAGGTCTAGCAGTACTGCACTCCTTATACAACCTCTTTTCCATGAGCCCTGAGGCCACAACTTTTATGATAAAGTTCATCCAACTTTCTTTCAGTACTATGTTATGAATCGTATTGTGTGAACAGTACTGTAAAAGAGTCCGTTTCTGTCCAGACATTACAAAGGGAGCCATAGACATCTGATACAAACACTGCAGATATCCAACAGGGCGTAAGATGAAGTCCACCTTTTTTCTTTTGTCTAATTAATTACATTCTAGAAATAGTAGCCATATCTGTAAACTGTTATCGTTGTTACAGATCGATTGGGAGGTGCTCCTTTACGTCATACCCTTTCATTCAATATTGTTAATGTAAAAATATGCAAAAAAATGTAGTGAGGTTTGTTATGGTTACTAAAGATAAAGATCTACACATTCACCCCCTGCCTTTTTTGAGGCAAATTTAGCCTGATGGTTTTATTCCTTCATGCATGGGTAAGAGTATCTCTTGGTACTAGTGAGTCAATGGGGTAAATACTATGCCAGAGGGGAGAATGATAGCTGTGTGTGACTACCTTGAAGTGTCATGCAGAGTCAGAGACCCAAGGAAGAAGCTATATTTCCCATATACACTCCTAGTTCAATGGATCGCCTGGTCTGAATCTGGCTGATCTAGTTTGCAACAGCAAAACAAATTTGTAAAGACCCATATTAAATCACTCCACTAGGAAGAATTTTTGATGAATATTCTAAAGTCTGTAAAGCACATATGACTTCATCATGTAGAAGCTGAAACATGGACTACATTGATGGTGTGGTGCAGAACAAAGTTTCAGGATTTTCTTGGATTATGTGAAATACGTTCCCCAAATAAATAGCAAATATTATGGATATAATAAAGAGAAAAATCAAGTGCCCAGCTCAAGGGTTGGATGGTGAGTTGTAAAGATACACCAGATGCGTGATTGCCCAAGTGAACTGCACTGCAACATCTAGATAGGTGAAAATTTATTATTCATAAGTATGTCAAGTCATTTGCCTTTTTTATAAAACATCAGTTCATCTGACCTTTGGGCAAGTTCATGTGGAGAAATACCCATTACTTCAATTAAAGAAATAATGGGCTGTATTCTCCTGTGGCATGATTTGTCATTGCAGCACCAGTACAGTCCATAGTGTGACCATTATAGCAGTACAGAGGTATTACACTCTATTGTAAGTGGTTCACCTCAGTTCAGAAATAAACACTATGAGCACACCACATGTATACCACTCATATTACAGCCATGCTACATTTTCTGTTCTGCTAAAGGTGTGTGACTTCTACATACAGACAAAGCAAATCTGAAATAAAAACAACCAATCAAAAACCATTGTCTACTTGGAGGGATACATGTGAAATTTAGCAAAATAAGCAAGGTTATGAAGAAAAAACCAACATGTTGCATGAACTGTGGAACAAGAAGGCCTGATTTCATGCAGATCTGCATTATTGGTGATTAGTTCATGGTTTCTCTGACAGGTAACAAGGGTTGAGCTCACACAATGGCCTTTCTTTAAATAGGGACATTTTTTCTTTTCCTTGACCCTCTATTTTCATGGAGCTTTCAAGAACCTAGGGCCCTTGGGATCACATACCTCTGTCAGATATCACTGAAAACAGCCACTGACTTCAGGTGTTGTCTGGGAACAGCAGACAAGTAGACAGACAGACCCACACTGCATCACTGCATCATCTTAACTCCCACATAAAAACCTGAAGCAAGAAGAGAAAAGACAGGTTTTACTCAAAATTGTAGACAGTCGGAAGCAGCGGTTTTTATACTCACTTAAATGTACATTTGTCCAATATTCTGCTTTTCTGTTCCCAAGTCCAGTACATCAGTGAAATGGAGCACCACAACCTGGGGTAGAAAAAGACCTTAAAGGTAGAGGTGCAAAAATGCCCTTAGCACAGCTGAATCTCCAGAAAGGCCCTGTGGCTTTCAGCAATCTGTGTTTTCTGACAGGTCCTGCAGCAGAGCCAAGGAAGGAGTGACCAATGCTGAGCAGTGAGGTGTAGCACTGATGCATGGCTTTCTCGGCAAGCCTAAGGCCATTATATAGAGCAGCCGGGGAGAGGAGCCTAGAGGTGGCTGAGGTGTGGTTAAACAAGATAGCAACGAAAAATTTGTTGCTTTGCCTGTGCAAGAAGGGAGCCCAAGCTTTCCTCCCACACCAACTGTTTGTACACTCCTGGGCAATGAACTTCATGCACCTATGCAAAGAGTCCTTTTACCTGGAAAATGACACAGCAAGCTTCCTCCTCCCCCCAGGATCAATTGCCTTGTAGCACAAAGGAATGGTGTAAAAAGCTTTGCTGGAGAGAGAAGGAAACCTCTGAATGAGAGTGCCCAGCAAAGGATGACCACACAGTCAGCTCTGTGCCACATGCTTTGCACACCAGGTGGGTGCATCTCTTCCAAACTCTCGTTTCCAGACAGTATCTTGACTCACAGCGACAATGATCAACCGCCATATGTTGGAGCAAAATAAATCGGCTGTAATGTGGTATTTCCCTCCCAGCATCCCCTTCAGTCTTGTGTGACACAGAAGCAAAACAGACCCAACAATGAGGACCACTCCTCTCAGCCCATCCTCAACAAATACCTTCAGTTCCTCATTTGTTTCCAAGATGTAGAAGGGACAACACCTTCCATGTGGAAGCTGCAAGATGATGCCACTTTGTGTTCTGCCACCTGGGACTGTTTCAATTGCAAACCAATTAGAAGTATTTAGGTTGTTTAAAAAACCCCAATGTTACAGCTTTATCTTGCCAATTCTTCATATCTCTTTAGAGTACAGAAGTAGCAAGTAACCCTATGTATCCCATGCCAGTTTTGGAGCAAAAACTTGCAGCAGCTTTCCAGATGCTTTAAGAAGGGACACAGAGTACAAGCTACTGAAGTTGATCTTGCTGAACGAGCCCTTTTAAATTCAAACAGGTTATAAACCTGTAGGATCTTGACTAGGTGTTACGATCCTGCAACACACTTTCCATGAGTGATTGCCTCAATATCTTACAATTTTCTGGGGAATGGGCTGCAATTGCTGTAATTTGATTTGAGGACTGTCAATGACCAGCTTTAGGACAGAAGGGGTGGGAAAATGATTTTAAAAGTCTATTATCATTACCTTGATTTGGGATTTTGACTTAGAAGAATTGCAGCAGGTCTCAAGGATGAAGCTCTGCAGAGGTGCTGAACCTATTGACTTGGGACATATTTATTGCTGGGGTGTTAGATTACAGTTAATAGAAAGGAAGGAATGAGTTTTTCTGGTCAATACATAACAACCTTTCTACTAAGACATAAACAAATCCTTGTGCAATTGCCAAGTGACTTTTTTTTTTTTCCATCTCTGTGAAAGCATTTTGAACATTACAAGTGGCCACTTTGCTGACATTAAGAATGCATCTCACCGAAAACTGTTGGTCACTGCTGAAACAGCAGTCGAAGTTTGCTTGGACTTCTATCCAACGATAAATAAAACAGAGGAAACAACCACATGAAGAGCATGGCTTTATATCTTGAACAATCCAAGTCTAAAAATGACATCAAAAAAGGAGGACTGCAGGGAAAGGATCACATTATAGACTGACCAAATGTGACTGTACCAGGTCTATATTTTCTTCCAATGTAGCTACTCTACACAATAACTTGCAATAATGTTGTTCCCAGCTTTACTACTTTGCTGTCTCTGCTTTTCAGCAAATATAAGTAAACTATGAATATTTGCCTTCAGCTATCACCCAAACACAAATGCTTCAAGTTAGTATCTACTGTATATATGTAGTTACAGATTTAATACCTCCAAATACTGCAAAAAAAAAAATTCAGCATCAGTCTGGTCACTGCAATGTAACTGTTAATGCTGATAAAGAACAAAGGGAAAGGTTTTGACCAAACCGATTAAAATAATAATAAAAAAAAAGCTGGAAATGCAAAGAAAATTTTAGTTCATAAGCTAGCACATTTAAAAATATTAGCCTGTTCCCAGGATGCCACAGTTACTCAGTAAAAATGATATCCAGGAATGCCATTTGCACTTAGAGGCTTTTGGGCTTCTAAGCCTGGAGCTTTGTTAGAAGCAGGGCTCCCCCAGCCACTTCTCTGGCACTGATGGATCTTTCCAGAGGGTTTCAGGTTTATGTGAAAACAATATACTACACTATTTGCTTTAAAATGGTTCAGAGTTTGGTTTTGGATTGGAATTCTTGGCCATGATCTTGTCAAAAAACAGACTTAAGAGGTACATGTTAGACTTTCCAAGTTAGACATTTTACCTGCACACACAATAACAATGGTCATGAAAGCCTATAAAAACATCTGTTAAAGTGCATATTAAAAGGCATATTGTCAGTACATATCAAATATTAGGGATATCAGGAATACTCAGCTTTAACAAAAATCAGAGATTACCAACATGGAAAAAGTGGAGTAAAAGCTACACATTGGAATAAGGCTTTCAAACTACTCAAACTATTTCAAGTCAATGATATAGAAATTAATGCATACAATGTTAAATAATGACAGGTTAGTTAAAAAGCTATTTTTTTAAATTAGTATCATGTTTCAGTACAATCACAATATTTATTACAGTATAACAGGAACTATTTTAAACAGTCCTAATAATATAGAAGCTTTCAGTAATAATATCCTATCACAACAGTTTTTCTTCTCATACTCACAGTTTTTTGCTTAAGAAAAGCAAGAATAGCAGATGTTGGAAAGGAAGAGTTATTTGATTAGTTGTTTTGAAGCAACTTGCATTGGTTCTGTATTATATACCCCTTATTTTATTGGTTAACATTATAATTACACCACTTTTATATTATTAATATCACTAGAAACATAATGTCAAATATTAACTTTGTAAATGTCTTGAAAAATACTGCTGGACTTAAAAGGTTATTTGATGTACAATATCTTTACTGTGTAATTTATAAAGATTTCAATCTTACCACATGAATGCACTACAAGATTAATTGCTCATATTATTCCTTGAAAGGCAGCCATGTGACTGTTCTTACAGTAAGATAAACCATAATATACTTCTGTTATTTTCATGTTCAATGCTCATACCTTCTTCTGTCTGTCTGAGTAATTATGCAGCTTTTAGCAAGGCTTCTCAAACACTTACTAGTTTCTGTTTGCACAGCTCTACAGCCATTAGAGTTAGAAGCTTTAATATATGACCAGCTGACTCCCTTCTATATTCATGTAGTAATGTATTAAAAAAGCCTGACACAGGCTACTAATTTCAGTTCTCATTTTGTATGTGCACATCTTCAGTCCCTCATCAGACTTTGTTCTTCACGGCACTGTGTTAGGACCTTCAGTGGGGACACCAAAAGGGGCTTTATTGGGCTCTTGTGTCACATGAAAAATGGGTTTAGTCCTGCTTTGGAGGGATGTGTGAGTGCACAGTAACTGGATAGAAACACAGAGCAACCACATTGCAGAAGGCTCTTTTCACCTAACTTTGGGGATTTGAAGTTTGAGCACATAAGACCACATAGACAGGTCCCTTCCCCTATCCTAGTCACCCCAAAAGAGAGGAATCATCTTCTAGAGGTGCCCATCTCTCTCTCTGGACTAAGGGAGATCTGTCTGAACCCATAAGGCCAGAGAGTTGATTTCAGATGGCTCAGGTTAAGTGAAAGGAGTCCTGCTGAACATGACAGCGTATATCCTTACAGATACTTTTACAAATCAGCTGCAGCAGTACAGGCTAATTTAGATTCATTTTACATAGGTTTTGTGGTATGGCTGCACTTTGCTGCTGTTGGAGCGACAGCAGGGTAGACATACCTTTAGGAAACAGGATGTCAGTTTGTTCAGTGATTCATGCAAGACAATGAGAACCCTGAAGCCTTGCCAGTGAATGTGCTGAGTGTAGGCTGGGTACCATTGGGTGTGCACTGTTCAGTATTACTTGAGTGTACTACTTGTTTAGTAATTTATAATGCTCTTTTAAAGTAATAAGAACAACTGAAAATAAAGCCATGAAACAAATTAGACACTACATAATGAAAATCATCATGTTCTAGGTTCTTTCTGAAATTCTCAGATCTCTCATTTAAAAAAACAAAGCAGGTGGTTTCTGCACATCAGCAATATTTTCTTAAATACGTGGTACGGTTTAAAAGGCAGCACTAAATCTTGAAGGCATTGTTTTCCTTCCTTGGGCACTATGTAGAAAGAATTAGAAACTATCCCTGTGTATCTGGTGTTCATCTCAAACACGCATGATCTACCAAAACTAAAAAGAAGCTATTATTTGTAGAGAACAAATACCTGTTTCCTCATCTACTTTTTCTTCAGGCCACTGAATCTTAACTGGCAAACAAAAATGGCTTTGTGGCTCTGAGACTTATCAGTCTTCATCAGAAACGTTTATTTACCAGCAGTTCCTTGAAGTTGACTGTATTATATGGTAAATTCAAGTGTTTTATAAGCTAAGAGTCAGCACTTAAGGAAACTGATAAAACACCATTTACGTGAACAGTAGCACATCTATGATTGTGACCCAATATGTTTACTTACAGCTGGAGTATTAGTCTCAATCTAGAGGTTTTGTTACACTACAATAGCAGAATTATTTCTGAGATTGACAAAGCTAGCTCACTCTAGCCCCAGGGTAAAATATAAGGGATTCCCTTGGTTCACTGGAAATATGTACAGAGGTTCATACAGAGCATGCTGCATCTCCATCCTTCCTCACTCGTCACCCTGAACTCCACCAGAATTACCAACCTCTGCTGCAAGCTTATCACCCCCTGTGTCTCTACGGCTTATTTGGATATCCTTCAAATCCATGCATTTTTCTCTGTTTGGAATCTCACTGAGGCTCCTTGACACAGGTCAGCTATGTGCCAGCTACAGCAACAGCAATAAACAAAACTGCTAGTGCACCCCACAGCCCCTAACCCCATGCACCTAGTGGCCAGGTCTCTCTGGCCGTAAGACAGATACTGAAGATACTGTTACACAAACCTTCAGGCTCCATTGCCTGAGGAAAGGTAGGTGTAAATTCCTCTTGCTGATAAGCTGTTCCTTTTCACTGTCTGTTGTGAGGTTTCTTGCACTTTCCTTGGAAAGTGCTACTTGGCCAGCCATTGCCAAAGGCAACTTACAGGATTTGCAGGCTTGGCTGCCGGAATTAGTCTCATGCACCTCTTTGTAAATATGTTCTTGGTGTTTTCCTACCATAACTGCTTTGCAGCAATTCCCAAGAAATCACAGAAGGGCTTCTTGGCCTGCCAGCACTTGAGAAGACTGTAGGTGGAGACTGTTGGTGCCAGCACCAATTTCTCTTATTCCAAGAGGAAGGGCCATTATATATCTCAGAGAGATGAACCAGGCAGAGAGGGAAGAAGGTCCTGGGAGGCCAGAGCATGGGTAGGAGAGATAGGCAGTTCCAGCCTGTGGAAGACTGAATCCCTGTGAAGGAGGACATCTCCCTCTGTGAGCACTGAAGATGACTTTGGATTCAGATTAGGGTTCCTTTCTCCTAGAGACACTAGCAGTTTTCTTTAAATCTGAACAATGTCTAATTTAGAGAGCTAAAGGATAAAAAAATATTCCCTTTTATAATCTATTGACTTAAAAATATGTATATCAAAGGCACATGGACTGAAATTAAAGTAGTATGCAAACTGATGTCCCTTAGGAGCTTTGCCTGTGCAGTTTATTGCAAACACAGATCCAAATCTATCAAGACACTGAAATAAAAAAAAAAAAATCATGAGAAAATGAAAACCCAGCTTGAAAAATTAAGCTAACAAAAAATCTCTTCAATTCTTCATTTTTTTTGGATTTTCAGGTGAAAACCTTATTAATATTTCTCCTTTTTCCCTATACTTACTTTAAAACCCACCTCCCTACTCTTTCTTGGGGCATGCTTATATTCCCAAATTCCAACATAAATAATTGCCCTTTTTCTGCCCATCTAGATGTAGTTCACTAGTATCTTAACATGGTTTTCAGTCTGTCAGTACTGCCTTGTGAGCACATTTGATCGCAGAGGTAGATGGCAGAGTTGCTCCCCTACTTGTCTCAGCATTACAGACTTTCTCTTTAGTCATTACAATTTGTAAGCCACATATAAAATTTATTAGAGACTGTGCATATCTTCATCTTACAGCTGTGGTTGGAACTTATCTTAACAGTCACACAAACACAAAACTAGAACCAGGAAAGAAGTTGTACTTTCCTGTACGTAGTTTCTCCATCAGCAGCAAACCGTCACAAAACCTCTCAGTGGGGAGTTAAACTTTGACATGGAGCGTATCTCCATGAAACATCAAAAGTTAGAGACTTAATAAACTAGATCCTCCACTAGCTAAAACTCAAGGTAAGCCTAGTGAAACCGAAGGAACAGGGGTTGCTGACAACAATTGCTGATACAGCCTGTTCAGGTGCCTCCTTCAAGACATGCCCATTTTTTCTTACCTTTTTGACAGAAATGAGGTAGAGAGGCCATATAAGCCAGGAAGGATCTCCAGGATTCCCATGTACCAAATAATTTTATTTCACTGTGGCAGAAAAAAAGTCAAAGGACAGACTGGTAAGGGTTGTAGAGTTGCATCCACCTAGGCATGCTGGAGATTAACTCCTGTTTTACATATCTTTATGTTTCTTGTGTTACCTTCTCTCATGTAGTTTTTGCAATCTTTGTCCATTGAACTTCTTTTCTGTTTGGTAACTTGTATGATGTGTTGCCTCCTTAGCTAAACATATAGATAAAATAAAAAATTGAGAGGAATAATATGAATATGGTTATTATTATGTAACAAGTGTGTCATAGTTATATGAAGTACAGGGACATGGAGGCATCATCTATGTATAAGTCAGCAAGGCAAATACAATCTTGGGCTTCATTACACTAAGAAGATAATTAGTACTAGTCACCTCCCTCTTACCAGCAACAGAAAGACATTATTTCATATCAAAATGAAACTCATTTCACTATTAAGTTTCCTAATTTTTTTATAAGCAGAAGGTCCTTTTTTGGAAAAGCAGACTTCTCTTTTGCTTACCTTTCTCAATCCCATTTTTTGAAAAAATGCTTCCTAACAAGGGCCATAGCTTCCAAAAAATCCAAAATAGGGAAAATGGAAAGAAACATGATCGATTCTAAGTCCAGCTCTTCCAGGCTGCTCTTTCTCCCAAAGCCATGGTCTTTTTTTTAATTTTTTTTTTCCCCAACCATCTTACTGTTTTCTTTAAATATGAGTGACCCAAAAGAGTTATCCAAGCCAAGTTGTACAGAGGGACCTGTGCTTCACTCTATGAAACTGCAAACTTCAGAATTTTGAAGCTGCTCTGGGAAGAGAAACACACAATCCGTTTACTACAGGTTTTGGTCTCTTCTTTCAACTCAAACCAGTTTTGAAACAGCTTTCTTAATTTTTTAAGCTGCCTCTGAATTTCTCCCATCTGTCTCAGTTACCTGGTCCCCAACATGCTTTGCTTCTTGCCTGTATTCTCCTAAAGCAGAAAGACCAATGACCCTTGTTGGGTCCCATTTTGCCCCTTCCCACCTTCTAACACCACAGGCTGTCAGACCATATGCTCTGCTACCGTGCTAATGCCAAGGGACCTCTGCTTTAAAAAGAAAATCAGGACACCAGATATGGAAACGTCTCCTGGAACACATGGTTAATAAGTTAACTGGAGACTGAGAAGTGAACTGAAGGAAGCTGGAGCTGAACATTGCCCATGCTGAAGTTGTGGAGTTAAAATAGTCCCCCAGGCAAATGAAAACAAATAAATTGTATTATTTTCTCTATTGTATTTTCCAGAAAACCTTTTTGTTGTGACTAAAACACAACTAGAGACTTCCTTCTCAGCTACTGAGGCGGCCCTTACAAATGCGTTAACTTTGCAGAACCAGGAAGAGATTCTGAATCCCCATGTCACACAGAGTCTACAGTAAAATTCACACTGCTGGTAAAACAACCCACCCCCCCACCCTGAGCATGACAAAGACCAATAAGTCATGTGGTGTAATACAATATGTCACATTACTTGGCAAATCCACCAGAAGGACTGACCCTTGTGTAGTGCTTTGATAAATCATTCATGAACTGATTTTCTTTCAACTTTGCATGTGGATTAAGGAGAGGGGAGGAAAGGGGAAAATGTGGATGTCATACCAGGAACAATACAAATGAAAATACTGTCGCATGGAGAGATAAAATTCCCCAGCCTGCTTTCCCAGTTTCTCCAGGAGCTATACACGCATTTGAGAAGGTGTGCCTGCTGCCTTTTCTGCCTGATACGCCAACAGAAATGCTTGCATCCTGTCCACTCTCCATCAAGAATTTGACTGAGGAAATAGTACCTCTTCACCTACAGGCATTCAAACCTAAGTTCCAAACAGAGCATAAAGTCATTTCCTGTGCACTATGGTGATGACAGAGCAGTCCCTGTTTCCTGAAAATGTTGGTCAATATGTCTTAACTTTCAGGTAGTAGCATATTAAAGGGGGCTTTCTCTTGTACAAGGTTAAAGACTGGCAGGAAGTCACCTATGGGACTGGGCTTCGAGCATGTGACAAAGCCAAAATATTGCCCAGAAGATGGCTACAGCTAACTTCAGCAAGGAAGGGAAACCACAGTTTACAGGGAGACAAGGAGGGCTGACGCAGAACCTTTGTGTACAGCACTGTGTTGTGCAGGTTGTTGTTTGGGTGAATGTCATGGTAGGTATGTTCATGGATTCACCGGGGAAAAGCTGTCTGGGAGATCAGCAGAGGCTGTAGAACCTGTATGCTGTTCCCACCGTTCCCCCTCTACCAGCAGTATCAAAATGTTCCCAAATAAAGACCAAGCTTACCTCCAAAGTTCCCAAGTCCATGAGAAGAAACTTTGGACCAGGTCTGCAATGCACTTATCTTGGGAGGAAGAGCAGCCACTGAGAGCTTCCTGTCTCCACACACATCTGTAAGAGGAAGCAGTGCTCGCTCTCTCCCACAGAGGTCTGAGGGAGCATCCTCACATCTGAATTAGGTCAATCATTATTCTTCTTACTACAGTTTGCACCCTCATGGTAATGCACTGGATTTTGGCTCCTCAATATTTTACTCTGAAGCCCACCCTTGCAATTTTGTGCAAATGATTGCTTACTTGCTGTGCAGAGAATCTGCTATGGTATTCCTGAGAAATGTACCTTTCAACACATGGCTTAAGAAACAAAAAAACTGAGAAGGGGCATGGCAGATGCCTCTATTCAGAGTCATTCTGAATTTGACTGTGTTTGGGTCTGAAATGTTTCCCGAATAAGATGGTTAGTGAAAAATAAATAGAAACAAAAGAAAGTGACCCCATGGGGGAAATGGAGTAGTAAGACTCTCTATAAAGATGAAAGATTTCAGGAGCATTTATCTCCATAGCTACAACTGATGAGTGACAGTGGAAAGCAAGACAATGAGAAAGCAGCCTTATTTCTGATAGCAGCAAGTTCTGAAGCACTGTGTGGGTTTTAACCCTGTTCATGAACAGAGGTGGAGGAAGCTGGCTCTGAAACTGTATTGCTTTTTTTGTGGCATTCCTCAAGTTTTGTATCTATCAAAATAATCTCCTAAACACACTGTGTTTAACCTTGTGACCCAAAGAGAAAACTGCAGAAGAACTGAGTGAATACTGAAGAAGCAATTTTGAAATTAAGAGTTAAGAATTAACAACAAAGAGTTTGCCAAACAAGAGAAAAATTTGAAGTTCAGACTGAATTTATAAAGGAGGAATAGCAGTTCAATAAAAGTACCAGGAACAAAGACCTGAAAGTAGGAAGATGAGGGAAGCTCTTGAAGTCATAGACAAGAAAGAACTCTATCCTAGTGTGCACAGATGGCAGAACAGAGCACAAGAGCTAGTTCAGACAACCGGGACGCTCTCAGTCTCGGAGAGTAGGAAGAACGGGGAAGAAAGGACAGGAGAGCTGAAAGTGTCTTCATGACTCACAACAACTGGAAAGTACATGATTGCATAAAAAAGTACATCTTCTTTTACAGCTAAAAGGGGAGGTCATTCATTCCTCTCAGAACAGTAGTGCACAACAAGGGACAACCACAGTGGATTCATTCAGTTGCAGGGCAAAAAATATCCTGAACAGCAGTTCCACAAGCATCAGACCTAATAAAGTCAGGTTTCCTATAGGGTTCTGTCCTCTTGGTCCACTGAAACTTTGAGTTACACCAAATGGAATTTTAATTGAACTACACCAACATTGTTCATCCAAGCTAAGAATGTTATGAATGCACCAGCTTTCAGTCAGTATATACATCTTAGTAGATACCACAGAACCCACCCATCAGGACAGAGGTTTCTTAAGGTGTGGAGCAATGAAGCCTTGTTTCCAACATATAAGCATTTTGATGATAAGCTCTCATGTTGATTTCCTGTGCAATAAGGGGCAGATTAATACTGAAGCTTCTCCTGCTGTGGAAGGTCTTTAACAGAGATATCCTAATAAAGTTTCTTTCTTTTACTTGGCTAACTAATTTCTCTAGCCTTACAGAAACTTACAGGAACTTGAGACATCAAGCCATCTGCTAAATTTGACTGAAATTAGCCAAAGGTCCAGATAATGTTCTAGGGAACAGACAGATGTTTACACCAGTGAACATATTATTTTATAACACATATTGCATAAATAAGAGGTCATTACTTAAAAAGGGGATCTTTTCTACTAACTCCTGATGGTAAAGGTTGGAGTGACTTGACTGACCAGGAACATTTCTCTTTTCTGGACACATTCACAAGGCTTTGCCAAGTGCCCTGAGTAAAGCAGAGCACATGTCTGTGCATACTCACTGCTGCTTCTGGAAAATACTGTTTCTGCAGACACGGGTTGGCTTGTGTTCAGCGAGACCAGAAAATACAATCAATTTTTGAATGTTCACAGTGTCAAACATTTGCATAGCTGGCATACTACACCGGGGCGGGGGGGTTGGGGGGGGGGCACCACAGGGGAAGTGAAAGCATTTGCAGAAGAAACAAAACTGCAGGACAAGTACAGGGTGTGTATAATTTGTAAAGATCTCCACAACTTCTGAGCTCCCACACTCTAGTTTTGATTAAGCATTTCCTTACTGCTTAATTCCAAAGCCAATAAATATGGTCTCAGTTCTCTACAATTTCCATTTGCTGCTTTCGCTATAAATGTATATTGGCCCTCATTTGTTTGATAACAAGGTCCTATCCTGCCTCTTCCCTGATATTAACTTCTTGCAAAATAGAAACTCTATGTCTGCAATATTCCTAGTTCAGTTTACACTGGAACATCTCTGGGATCGCTTTATCACCCATAGCTGGTAACAGGTGAAAGGTATGCCATGGATGGTTTATCTAACTTAATGTGCCACCACCGCGTCTGGACATTTTGCCCAGGATAAATCAGACAGTACATCTTCTACCAGTAATGGCTAATGACTGCTTTTCAATGCACTATTAAGCAGTTTGGGATCATGCAGATTTGTGGTATTCCTGAAGGATTTCTCGCTGCTACCAGACTATAAATTTACCAGTGTGACCATGCTAACTGGGGAAGTCTTCCTCTTCTTTACAGATTTGCCAGTACATTCCTCCGTGCCTTTGCGTGTACATATATGTGTATATATTTACATGTATCTATTAGATATGATATGGTATGATGTGATATGATAGTATAATCTCAAAGGTGCCTGGTCCTAACTTCACCAGATTGTCTCCTTGCCATATGTCCTTGCCACATCCTGGTACAATTCTGGGCAGGGCCCATCATTGTGATACTCATGCCTCAGGTCTTATATTGATGTCCTGAGTTTGAATCCAGTTTCTGTTGTGTTGCTGCCCATTAGTGGGTGGTACTCTGATCCAGGTGGGGCAATATGAGCCATCTCATTAGCTTTCAACTGCATTTGCCCACTGTCTCAGAATGCTTTTATTGTACATTGCCCCACCTATTCATGTATTGCCAGTACAATTTATGTCTTATCAACCTCCTGGGCTGTATTGGGCCGTGTTGCCAGCTGGTCGAGAGGGGGAGAGATCCTTCCCCTCTACTCACAACTGGTGAGGCACATCCAGAGTGCTGTGTGCAGTTCTGGGCTCCTTGGTACAAAAGAGATATGGAGCTACTGGAGCAAGTCCAGCAAACAGCCACAGAGATGTTTAAGGGACTGAAGCATCTGTCAGGTGAGGAGAGGCTGAGAGAGCTGGGATTGGTTAGCCTGGAGAACAGAAGGCTCATGAGGTGCCTTAGGCTTGTGTATAAATATCTGATGGTTTATTTTCTTGCTGTTTTTCATGTTCCAGGAAGTTTCCAAACTGCTTATTGTAAGATATGATGTATCTTACACATGCCCTGTTCTCACAATATTCTGTAAGCATCTTCTGCTACCCACCTGGTTATTCACACTCTTTAGGTTTTTGTATTTTCAGGAGTATATTTGTGGTTTGGTTAACATCCAATAAACAATAACATCCATATTCTTGGTGTAGGTCTCTGTTCCCCTTTTGGAGATCCCACAGATGTTCCCTTGGTTTGCACTTCTGCCAGCAATGGCAAGTGGCTGTTTTGACCCCACCCTGCCTGAACTACCTAGATTTTAGTTTGTATCTGACATCATGCTCTCCCAACACTGCAAGTGCTTTTCTAGGCACTGTCTTCCTTCAAGGCCTGCTGGCACTATCACCTTTTCTGCCTTCAAGCTCTCACATAAATTATTCTGAAGACTGTTGTAAACTGTACCATTCAAACATTTTACTGAGGCATGATTGATGAACATAGAATATTTAAACATGATTATATAGTTGTATTTATTATTGTATATATTGTTATAACTGCTACTTGTCTGTTAACAACCGCTTTTCTGATCAGCTGAGTCAGCTAAAGGAGGTTTTGTGCAAGAAATGACACTTCTAGTGTCAGATGTCTGCAGATACCTATTCCACCTAAGCATTGCTTGGGCAGCATGACATTTAAGTGAATATACATGGTTCAGGAGACTGAAAATACAAAAGGGACCAGAGGTACAAAAGAAGGCTCTGATTTAGACAAAGGACATGTCCTAATCCACACTTAATCTAAGAATGGACACAGGACCTTGACTGAAACAGGGACATCCTGGGAGGACTGAATTTTGATCCAACAGTCTTTGCCTAAGAGAGGGGATGTTGTTTAGTAGCTTCTAAAATAGTTGTGAAAGATTGTTATCAGAGGAAACACTATCTAAACTGGGTCTCAGCTCACAAAGTAAAACTGTAATCATCCTAACAGCAAAAGCCAGCTCAGTAACAAGAAGGTTTTAAACAGATGGGCTTGAATCTTAAAACCAAACCAAAACAAAAAAATCCTAGCATGGTGCTTTCTGGTTTGCCTGCATCATGTTAGGCAGGGTGGAGGCAGGCTTATCCTGAGTCCCAGTGCTCCACCAGCGGCTTCCAGAACCGCCTCGAGCTCCTGCTGCCACCACGAAACACTGCTGGTTACCAAGGAGCAAAACCTCACTGTTATCTACATCAGTGCTATCAGAAGTTTTTCTTGTTTAAACTGAAACAGAAAAAAGGGACACATCTCCTTCCTACACAGGTGCTTTGTTAAGGGCCGTGTTAGTAAAAGTTCAACACTGATCCTAAGATTAGACATCCAGAGAGGAGCAACAAAAGGAGAACTGAACTATAAAGTAAACTACATGGCATTTTCCTCATAGATGTTTCCACCCTTGGAAAAGGGAACGTAAGCCCTAATAGTATGTTTCACAATACGTATTCAAATTTTCCATTACTTAGTGATGTGTGACAACATTTTCACAGTGGGAAGGGTTTGGCCACGTTGTGGGAAGAATGAATATATTTCATGATCTACATTTACTGGATTACCTAAACAAGCAAAACCTTGTTTCCAGTTCTAGATTTGGGAATTTTCTCAAATTCGATATTAATCGTTGACATTTTTGGTCAGAGAACTTATAAACCAGCGTGTACATCTGTGATCTTAAAACTCAAGTTTTTGCATGACTTTTTTTTCTTTGCTTTTCCTTTTTTGACTTCTAAAGATGGCAAAAGTACAAAAGCCCTACTCAAATGGAAAAAGAACCTTCTGATACCAAGTCTTTAGAAAACTGATCCCTACAAGCAGGTGGGCCCCACCTTGCAGTAAATTGAACAAATAAAGAATAATTTATCTTTAGGTGCAATAAGCATCATACAAAAGTTTGTCAAAGGCTGGATAATTCCATAAAACTGCTGAACAAGAAGCCAGAAGTGATTAGAAATGAAAGGTCTCACAACACCACCCTGAGTACTCAGCTCTTAATCAGGTTATCAGACAGCAGGGCTTTTCTTAATTGATATAGCCTTTTATCAAATGAGGGTGTTATCTCATTGGTGAGGTCATAAAATATGAGTCATACAGAGTCAATAGGATGTCTATCACAAAGGCGATGCTATGCATTATAGAGGCTAAAGATACTGTAGGTATTGTGAGTGCTGTTTACTTAAAGGCAACTGGTGAGTGTTGTGGCCCTCTTTGACCTTCAGAAAAAGCAGTTTTAACCTCATTTTAAGCTATGTCTACTGTTCAGGGTATTTCTGCTAATCATGATTTGATATTGCTGCCTTGGCAATGCTGTGTGACATTTTGAACTCAGGGCCTAACTTCTCATAAATAACTGTAGTTCCACTGATTTTCAATTGCCACGTAGCTGAGATTGTGATTTAGCTAAGCTGAATGCATTCTCTGAACACTGAGTTTTGTGTGGTTAAAATGGTAACCAACTCACTCATATTAGGTAAAGAAAAATGAACATTATGAATGAAGTATTTCACAGTTTTACCAATTTTTTTTCTGCAGAATGGCTGCCAGTCAGCACTGGACTTCTTATCTTGGAGATCTGGCTGTGATGACTCCTGGTTTCATACCTGAATTTTTGTATGACTTTTGGGAAGCCTTTGGCTTTGATTTTCTACAACTCTTAAGTACCTAACTCTTTGGTGCTGTACTCCGGCATAAAAACCAAACCAGTGCCTTAGAGTTTTCTTAGCTTCCTTTTTTTTTTTTTTGTCTATAAATTAAGAGAGAATGAGTCCATAAACAAAACCAAGGCATTCAGCTAACACTTAGGAGAATCCTAGCAAAGCCCACTCATAAAAGAATACTTCCATACTAGTTCCATCATCTAGCTGCTAATGCTTTAAGTCAGAGAAAACAATGCACTGCGTTACAAGAGCCAGTCTCAAGACCAGCATACAAATTATTTTCTTTCTGAAATTATTTTTTAAACCAAACCAAAAATCTTTAAGGTGATTAAAATATCACGTGTACATATTAGAAATGTTTTGTTTCACTTTCAAGCCCTTAATAATGCTTTTAAACATAGAATTATGCAAACATAAAAAGCAGAAAGAAAGGGGATTTTTCTTATCATAGAATATCTCAAGTTGGAGGGGACACATAAGGATCATCAAGTCCAACTTATCGGTGTCTAATTCATCAGTGGTGGCAGTTAGACACTCATTTTTCAGGAATCAATTTCAACCTGACAAATACACACAGGGCAGAATTGCCAAACTTGTTATAGTGTGCTGAGTGTCATTGGGTGTCATCCCTAGCACATGGAGTATGCAGCAACTCATCTTCACTGTTTCATTACAAACACCATCAGGGGTTGGTTTACCAGGCACATTGACACTATGACTTCTCCCACCTTTCTTCCCTTTTAGTTACTTAATGCAATAGTCTGGTCAGCCACATCAAGTGTAATGTTTTGTCTCATGCCAGAAATGGTGTCCAATGGATAAATAACTTTGTTCTGTTAAAATGGACCAACAGCAGCAGGGAAGTGCTTCCACACAGCAACGCAACAAGAATGACCAGAATAATAGAAGGTATCAGGTGACACAGGAAATTAATAAACCCTAAAGATTAAACCAATTATGTTCATTATAAATTTGCAAGAAAAAACCCTCCCAGTGTACCCTACAAAATGACCTGAAGCTTCAGCTTCAAATAAGGTGAAAAACTGCAGAAGACCATCCCACACACTGCTGCAAAGGAAGCATTCATGGTTAACATAGGTGCCTCAGATCCCTAATTGAATTATCAGAGAATCTGAAGGGTCTTAGGAGAATCAGAAACCCTAAGCAAAAAGCTTCTCCCTGCCACTGACTTTGAACAGCCTAAGGTTATACTGAACAAATTTCTACCCTCCTAGACAGAAAAAATCCTACTATTACCTTCTGCCATTAGACCCGTTCTGTGCATAGTGCCCTCAGCACTCAGGTAGTAGAGCACTGCTTAAGTCAGAATTGACATTATTGATGAAAAGTTTGTGTGCAATAAAAAAAAGAGATCATTGAGCTAAGAAGCTGAAAGTTTAATTTGAATGTTGCTTTATAGATTTGAAAGCTCTACCATGCTTACAAAGGCACTCCAGCAAAGCTGGAAATCGATTCCCTGTTTCATGACATAGGCATATGCACAGGAGTTCATTGTATCGCTGAGTAATTGTGTCCTAGTAAAGACCAGTGTAGTAATAAATTTTAAAGATTAGTTCACTTAGTTGGTATATATGAGATAATAAATAAAGAGTATATTGTCCAAATGAGAATTGGATAATCTCAAGTTACACAGGTTTATCCTGATAATGAAGTACAGGTACTGAATGTCTTAGAGAACCAATACTGAAATGTAAAGTCTTATTTCTACCAACACTGAGGCAATCCCCAGCCTTAGCTTCACTGACTGTGATTTACCATCTCCTGACTGCTACGTGGTACAGTTCAACCTATGCTGTAGTTCAGTGGCTTCCTATTAGGACAATGGCCATCAAACCACAACATGGCTAACAGCCTTCCAAAAAGGCAGGTCTTTCTATAGTCATGTAGAATGACCTAATTTCCAGGTTTCCAAGGAGTTGAATGCAGCTCAGCTTCTCAGGTATGTGGCTCAAGCTGTATGCAGAAGATTACGCTGAGAGAGGTACTCAACCCACAGATTTTTGTGATAGCATCTTTATGCCAGCAGGGAAGCAATGGGTGTGGTTTTGGAGAATTTCAGGTAGATTTTGAGCTCATTGCCTGACTGGAAGTCACACAGCCTGTGTTAATAACACTTGTAGTGGTAAATAATACAGGTGATACCAAGGTAAGACAAGAGCAAACAACCCATTCAATCTCTCTTTCACCTCCTCATTCCACAGGCTTGAATTCTTCTCCCACCATCAATGAGTCTAAGTGAGCCATTGCTGAAGGCTACAGCGATGGTGTGGCTGGCTCAGCAGTAGCCATCATGAAGTTCTAGGTTTGCTGCCTTCTCCCAACTGGCCAGCTCTGCAGCAGCAGTGAAATGTCACAAAATTCAGCCTCAGGATTGCAACTCAGACATCTGAGGTGGAAGACCACATTCCCTTCAAAGTCAGTGCAGGGAATCAAGATCCTCCAGGGGAATATTTACAGCATCAAACTTAGCATCCTCTATTCTCCCCTAGCAGTGGAAGAGGTGGGGTACAGCTACACAAACACAGGCATATGGTGCCCTTCACAAGTATCTGGCATCACCTGTGGTTGCAGAGGTAGAAGGACACAAATTCCCTGTTGATGCCTCTCAGATATCCTGGGCCATTTAGAGGGCCACAAGGCTTTTTCATTGGCACTATACTGAGGCAACTAAATCCTACTTCTGGGGTCTAAAGAAAGATGTCCAAAATCAGGCTGTGCCTGGCAGTCCCCTGTGCTCCCAGGTACCAAAATATAACAAAGTGCTGAGGGAGGAAGCATTTGTTCTCATTCTTAAGTAACAACTCCTTGCTAATGTATCAAGTAGTTTTCCTGAGTGATAATACGTTCCACTTTCAGCCTGTAGTGGGTTGACCCTGGCTGGATGCCAGGTGCCCACCAAAGCCGTTCTATCACTCCCCCTTCTCAGCTGGACAGGGGGGAGAAAATATAACAAAAGGCTCGTGGGTCAAGATAAGGACAGTTTAATAAAGTGAAAGCAAAGGTCGCGCCCAAAAGCAAAGAAAAACAAATGATATTATTCTCTACTTCCCATCAGCAGGCGATGTCTAGCCACTTCCTGGCAAGCAGGGCTTCAGTACGTGTAGTGGTTGCTCTGGAAGACAAAAATGCCCCCCTTCCGTCTTCCTTTACTTAGCTTTTATATCTATCTGAGCTGACGTCATATGGTATGGAATATCTGTTTGGTTAGTTTAGGTCAGCTGTCCTGGTTATGTCCCCTCCCAAGATCTTGCCCTGGCCCAGCCTGCCATTGAGGGGGAGGCAAAAATGTTGGAGAGACAGCCTTGATGCTGTGCCAGCACTGCTCAGCAGTAGCCAAAACACTAGTGTGTTATCAACACCTTCCTAGCTACTGATGCAGAGCACAGCGCTATGAGGGCTGCTATGGGGAGTAGTAACTCCATCTCAGCCAGACCCAATACAATCTCCACCCCTTATTCCATACCATTTGCATCATGCTCAGGTCCCACATAATTTAATACAGATATCTTCTAACCATGCCATTGTATTTAATTCTCATTACTGAAATCCCTTCTTACCAACACTTACAACTGAAACTACATACTTAAACCACTTTTATACCCAACATACAGATTTATACATTCTTATTAATTACTATCCCCTGTCCTTTAAGAGATAGATATTCCATGGGCTTCTTCCACTCCTCCAGATGTTCACACACAGGTTATGACTTGGGCCCCATCCGTCAAGATGAGTGGTCAGGACAGGAGAAGCAGTATGTTCGATCATTGGGCACCAACACCGGCTTGGTTTGGGTTACCGATGCACTTGTCTGGTTCCTTGCAAAGTTCACTCCTCTGCAGTTCAGGTCATTCCTGCTACATTACTTCCTACAACATACAACTCACATCACAGATTATTTTTCCCTCAAGGTTAAATGTCCTTGAGGCACACACTGGGTCTCCCCATCCTTCCGCATTACCCACCAAGTACACCCAGGTCCCTGAGCAAAGACAATCCCACAAATGGGTTTGCCTTTTCCCATGGGAGGAGAAATCCACACTGCCTTCCCCAGCCACTGCCCCATGTGCACTACGGGGACCTTATCTCCTCCCACAGTATGTAGGGGTTTTGTTTGGGCAGGACCAGGACGGTTAGCAGATCCTCTGGTGTTAACTAGCCAAGTGGCTTCTGCTAAATTTGTATCCCAATGCTTCCATGTCCCACTGCCTAGCGCTCTCAACATAGTCTTCAACAGTCCATTATATCTCTCAATTTTTCCAGATGCTTGTGGGTGATAGGGTATGTAGTACACCCACTCGATGCTGTGTTTCTTTGCCCAGGAGCTTATGAGGTTATTTCGGAAATGAGTCCCATTGTCTGATTCAATTCTTTCCGGGGTACCATGTCGCCATAAAATTTGCCTTTCAAGGCCTAAGATGGTGTTTCAGGCAGTGGCATGGTTTACAGGATATGTTTCTAGCCAACCAGTAGTTGCTTCCACCATCGTGAGTATGTAGCGCTTGCCTTGGCGTGTTCGTGGCAGTGGTCCAATGTAGTCAATTTGCCAGGCCTCGCCATATCGAAAGCCCAGCCACCGCCCTCTGTTCCAGGGAGGCTTTACTCTGGTGGCTCGTTTGATTGCAGCACATGTTTCACATTCATGAGTGACCTGTGTGATGGCCTCCATGGTCAGGTCCACCCCTCGATCATGAGCCCACCTATATGTTGCATCTCCCCCTAGATGTCCCGATGTCTCATGGGCCCAGTGAGCTACAAATAGCTCACCCTTACGCTCCCAGTCCAGGTCCACCTGAGCTACTGCTATTTTGGCAGCCTTGTCTACCTGTTCATTATTTCGATGTTCTTCAGTGGCACGGCTTTTGGGCATGTGAGCATCTACATGACATACCTTTAAAGTCATGTGTTCTACACGGACAGCAATGTCCTGCCACAATGCTGCTGCCCAGATGGGTTTACCCCTGTGTTGCCAATTGGTCTTCTTCCACTGCTGTAGCCACCCCCATAGGGCATTAGCCACCATCCAGGAGTCGGTATAGAGGTAGAGTACCGGCCACTTTTCTCGTTCAGCAATGTCTAGGGCTAGTTGGATGGCTTTCACTTCTGCAACTGACTTGACTCGCCTTCTCCTTCAGTGGCCTCAACGACTTGTCATGTGGGACTCCACACAGCAGCTTTCAACTTCCGATGGTTCCCTACCACATGACAGGATCCATCAGTAAACAAAGCATAATGCCTTTCATCTTCTGATAACTCATTATATGGTGGTGCCTCTTGGGCACGAGCCACCTCCTCAGGCGATGCTCCAAAATCTCTGCCTTCTGGCCAGTCCATGATCTCTTCCAGAATTCCTGGGTGGTTAGATTTCCCCAGTCAAGCCCGTTGCGTGATCAATGCTATCCACTTACTCCATGTAGCGTCGGTTGCATGATGTGTAGAGGGGATGTTTCCTTTGAACATCCAGTGTAGCACGTGCAATCGTGGTGCCAAGAGAAGATATGCTTCTGTACCAACAACTTCTGAAGCGGCTCGAACCCCCTCATATGCTGCTAGTATCTCTTTTTCAGTCGGGGTGTAGTGGGCTTCTGATCCTCGGTACCCCCGGCTCCAAAACCCTAATGGTCGACCTCAGGTTTCTCCTGGTGTTTTCTGCCAGAGGCTCTAGTTGAGACCATGCTCACCAGCTGCAGTGTAGAGTACATTTTGTACATCTGGTCCTGTCCGGACAGGCCCAAGAGCTACTGCACGAGCTATTTCCTGTCTGATATGCTCAAAGGCTTGTTATTGTTCAGGGCCCCATTCAAAATAGTTCTTTCTCCACGTTACTCGATAGAGAGGGCTCACAAGCTGACTATAACCTGGAATATGCATTCTCCAGAACCCCACAAGGCCTAGGAAAGCTTGTGTTTCTTTCTTGTTAGCTGGTGGAGACATAGTTGCTATCTTGTTAACCACATCCATAGGGACATGACGGCATCCATCCTGTGATTTTATTCCCAAGAACTGAATCTCCTGTGCAGGTCCCTTGATCTTGCTTTTCTTTATGGCGAAACCAGCTTTCAGAAGAATCTGAATTATTCTTTTTCCCTTCTCAAACACTTCTTCTGCCTCGTTGCCCCACACGATGATGTCATCTATGTATTGTAAATGTTCAGGGGCATCGCCTTGTTCCAGTGCCGTTTGGATTAGTCCGTGACAAATGGTAGGGCTGTGCTTCCACCCCTGGGGCAGTCGATTCCAGGTGTATTGGACACCTCTCCATGTGAAAGCAAACTGTGGCCTGCACTCTGCTGCCAAAGGAATGGAGAAAAAAGCATTGGCAATATCAATTGTAGCATACCACGTGGCTGCCTTTGATGCCAGTTCATATTGGAGCTCTAACATGTCTGGTACAGCAGCACTCAGTGGTGGTGTCACTTCATTCAGGCTGCGATAATCTACTGTTAACCTCCACTCTCCATCAGACTTTTGCACTGGCCATATAGGACTATTAAAAGGTGAATGAGTCTTGCTGATGACTCCTTGGCTCTCTAGTTGATGAATCAGCTCATGGATGGGAGCCAGGGAGTCTCGGTTTGTCCGATATTGCCAGCGGTGCACCGTCCTGGTAGTGATTGGCACCTGCTGTTCTTCAACTTGCAGCAATCCCACAATGAAGGGATCTTCTGAGAGGCCAGGCAGGGTAGATAGCTGTTTGATCTTCTCTGCGTTTACAGTGGCTACACCAAAAGCCCATCGGTACCCCTTTGGGTCCTTGAAGTACCCTCTCTTGAGGTAGTCTATGCCAAGGATACAAGGGACCTCTGGGCCAGTCACAATGGGGTGCTTTTCCCACTTGTCCCCTGTCAAGCTCACTTCAGCCTCCAATATAGTCAATTCTTGGCATCCCCCTGTCACTCCAGAGATCCAGATGGGTTCTGTGCCCCTGTACACTGATGGCACCAGCGTACACTGTGCACCAGTGTCTACCAAAGCCTTATACTTCTGTGGGTCTGATGTGCCAGGCCATCGAATCCACACAGTCCAGTATATCTGGTCATCCCTTTCCTCCTCCTGGCCGAAGGCAGAGACCCTCTATTGCTGTTCCTCATCAGAGTATTCACTGTCTGACCCTTGCGTTGCCAGACCAGAAGTCCCCTCACCAGAATCAAGGGAGGTGGTTTCAGTTCTTCTATGCCTGGAAGATCGCTGATTGCTTTCTTGGGCCTCTACAGCAACGACACTGACAGCCTTCTTCTTGGGTGACCCCTTCTTAACAGCTGTCTTCCCTCTCAGTTCACATACGTGGGCTTCCAGCTTAAAGGTGGGTTCACCATCCCACTTCCTCATGTCCTCCCCTTGGTCACGCAGGAAGAACCAGAGTGTACCACGTGGCATACGCCTTGGGCTTCCTTTCCCTCTGACCGGGGCAGGAGAGGACTGATTTCTTGGAGCGTCCCTAAGAGCCAAGGCACTGTCCTGTAGGGATGAGGAGACAGAGATTTTCTTCAAAGTTTTGGAGCCAAGACGACACTTTCTCCACAGTTGGTGTTTCCATATCTGGGCAATACATTGCTGCCAAGCTGTTAGAATATGACGCTGGGGCACCTTGAATCACCTTTCTCCACATGGCCTGTGTGCACAGGACATCCTCTGGATCTTTTGAGACTTCCTCATCATCTAGATCACTGTAGATGACTTCCACCACTGCTAACTCTCTCAGGTACTGGATGCCTTCATCTGCGGTGGTCCACTTTTCTGAGGAATTCACAAGATCTTCCTTGAATGGATATCTTGCCCTCACACTTGAGAGGAGCCGGCTCCAGAGACTGCAAATTGCTGCCTCTTTTCCAATTCCTCTTTCAAGTCCCCGGTTTCTAGTGAGGAATCCCAGCTGTTGGGCTTCCTTGCCTTCCATTTGCTGACTGTTGGCCCTGTTATTCCAGCATCGGAGCAGCCAGGCAGCAATCCGCTCACCTGGCTGGCGGCTGTAGTTTTTCCACGAGTCCCGAAGTTCCGAGGACGTCAGGGACCGGGTAGTTTCCACTTCCTGTTTAAGTTCCCTCACTCCTTCCTCCAATTTCTTTATAGAAGGACCAGCTTCTAGATTAAGCCTTTCCTCTTCTTCTTCTTCCCTCACTAATCGATGGTATGGACCTGTTGATCTCCTTGTCCACTGTTTCTTTTTCACTATTGGGGCAATTACTGTAGTTGTTGTTGTTGTTTGGGTCCCTATCTCGAGCATGGTGTCCTCAGATGCAGTCTGGGTCCCTGCCTCAACCGTGGTCCTCTGAGAGTGTTGAACTATGGCTCGGTAGGCATAGGCCAGGCCCCAGTACAGTGCGAGAAGCTGTTGGTTTTCATTGGGATAGGCAAGGCACCCTTCTATCAGGTGGCGAGTCAGTTTGCCAGGGTTACTTGCCTGTTCAGGTGTAAAGTCCCAGATTATGGGAGGTGATAACCGTCCTAGGAATCTGCCCAAATCCTTCCATATACTCTGCCACCCAGGGACCGGTCGCTTGAGGGCACATTTCAGTATTACCTCACCCGAAACTTGTCTTCTCTTATACCAGGACGAGACCAGATTCCGCAATACCCATAATATACCACCAGTATTAATTATTAATATTGAACAACTCACATAAGGGTGAACAAGGACCTCGGGAGCCTGCATAATAAAACCATTCGCATCAACGCCCGGTAGGGAGAGGGAGATGTGTTCCCTCATCTCCTCCACAAGATAGCTCCCACAACACAACAAAGCCATCAGTGCCAGGACAAAGCACATAGATATTATTTGTATTAGCATGTTCCCAAACTCAGCAAGGTAGAGATAAGCAAGCAGCCAACAAGCTCCGTGACCTGCACAGGAGCTTGCCACTTAGTAACTAGCTATGGCACGTTTAATGCAAAACTGCTGTTGTTGTGCCCCACGTTGGGCTCCAAAAAGGACTGTAGTGGGTTGACCCTGGCTGGATGCCAGGTGCCCACCAAAGCCATTCTATCACTCCCCCTTCTCAGCTGGACGGGGGGAGAAAATATAACAAAAGGCTCGTGGGTCAAGATAAGGACAGTTTAATAAAGTGAAAGCAAACGTCGCGCCCAAAAGCAAAGAAAAACAATATTATTCTCTACTTCCCATCAGCAGGCGATGTCTAGCCACTTCCTGGCAAGCAGGGCTTCAGTACGTGTAGTGGTTGCTCCGGAAGACAAAAATGCCCCCCTTCTGTCTTCCTTTACTTAGCTTTTATATCTGAGCTGATGTCATATGGTATGGACCCAATACACAGCCCTATTTCGAAAAGAGAGAGAGCACAATAATGTACAAAAATGTAAATGAAAAATATGATGTGATGCATTATCTATAACCATAAAAATGGTGCATCATCCATCCAAGCCCAATCTCATCTGACCCACTGTCAACAGAACCCATGGAAAATTCCAGCTCCTGTTTTTAAGCTGTATAGACAATAACAGCCTAAATTTTGAAGCCTAAGTTATTGGTAGTCACAGGTACAGAGTAATTAAACAGATACATCAAGAGATAATTTTTTTTAGTTCATTTGTCAAAGATTAAAAGGGAGTATTCTTGAAGAATGAAACAGGCACTGGTTTTTTTTCAGAATGGTAACAAGTGCTGTCCTTCCAACATGCTTGCTAAGATGCATACCAAATATAAATTATTGCTGCTTAATATTCATACTTTTATGGCACTATACTTGCTGCACTAGGGGATGCAACCAGAGGAGGAAGCCTGCTCTTGGTATTCTACCTCACTGGAGGGTATTGGGTATACAAGCACAGTGAGTTTCCATGGGCTTTCAAATCCACTTTGACTTGGGCAGGTATGTCAATGGCTCATACCTGATGAGCTTAAATTATCATCACAAGTACAAGCCCACTCCACAGTCTGGGAAACCCTTTCCGCAACCCCTGACAGAACTGCAATAGTATCCATGGTCTATTATAATTATCCCATGAAAACATAAATAAATTGTATCTACATCAAAAAAGTTTGCAAATGAAACAATAAACAATCATTCATGGAAAGCAAGCTGACAAGCAATACCTTTTCTCTTCTTACACCAAGAATGTAAGAATATACAGTGTTCCATTAATTGAGCCTGTTGTTTCTATTTTAATATTACAGGAAACAAAATTGAAGTATCTTTTCCATTTTTTGGTGTATATTAAAATTTACACCATTAGGTAGCTAGGAGATGCTACAGTGGTTTAACAAAGTCAACATCCTGGTGCAAAAAATCTCACATCGGCCAAGTAAAAAATAGCTCAACCACACTAAGTTTCTAATTCCTGTCAATTAATAATTAGCAGATGTTCTGAAGTATGATGTATATAGCTTACGTAACAGAACAGAAGACATATTCATTGTCCATATAACTGAGCAATTAATGTCTTCGGAATTCTACCTTACTTGTAGATCTGCCTTTTCTATCACTACAAACATTTTCCAAATCATATCTGACTTCATGATATGAGAGGGAACCTTCAGCTGGCCACTAATGCTTTAAATTCTCTTTGTTGGTGAATAAAATGCAATGTTTTCTTTTAGACTGATTCTTGTGCATTTTAAAAGTGTATTTTAAAAAGAAGGAAGTCACATTTTATGGATTTTAGATATACAACTTTTTCACCAGCTTGTTATTTTTCCCTTGTCTGTGTTTATTGTCTTTTTTATGGAAAAAGATCTCATGAACTCCATATAACCACCTTGTGACAACACCTTCTGATGTAATCACAAGCAATGTACTTGCTTTTGGAACAGTAATGATCTACTGCATCATCAGAAAAGCCAGTCACATAAAACAAAGACAGGACTCCCATCTCTATGTGAAATGTAATGGTTTCTTAAAGATCAATCCAAGCAATTTTCCACCAAAATGCAGTAGCTTCAGCTTTTAGAAACCTATCCACATTTCAGCGAGGTCTTTAATCCTATGTTCACATACATCATCTTGGGTCAATTGGGTGCTGGATCTGACTATGAACTTTTCTCATCACTAAAATAAAGCCTGAAATCCACTGTCAGGCATGAACATTGCAATCGCCTCAAGCTTGAAATTAACATGAAGTGGTAAAATGAACATTCTCGTTAAAGAAAAATAATTTCCTCTTGTTTTCAGGTCAGCTTGCGGGTAAGTTAAAGGAAAGAACTCAAGCTAAGAAACTGAAGAAGAAAAAGAAAGTCACAGTAAATGACTGGGAATGAGAACTACTTATTTGAAAACTGCTGTGTTATCAAGTTGGTATGTTTTACCACATCTGCAACCACTAGAAAAAACTACAGGTGTGTGCACTGTAAAGCAAACTGAATCTTAGAAAATATCTCCCCATTTGCTACCTCACATCTCATGCACTTTATAATGAAAACTACCAACCTTTTTAGAGTAAAGCATCATATATTTCTTTACTAATAGTGATTCAGAGCAACAAGCTGTTGTAAGAATCTATAGGATCTCATTTTCATGTTGCTTCAAATATTTGCTCATACTTTGACCGAAAAGAAATGGGGATTTCCAGGCAGAGAGATACTGCAATAAACAAGTCTGGGTTTAATGGTTCAGTGTGTTTGTCACCTGGACAACATCCACCCATGGTTTTGAAAAGCCCATAATTACAGTTCAGCCTAAAGACTAACAGGGCTCTGCAGGCTGACAAAAGTTGGCAGGTGGGAAGTTCGCCAAAAAATTCAATGCAGAACAGAAAAAAAATTAATGTTGAAAATATATATTGGCAAGTCTAATTATTCCACATCCCTGGTGCCATGAACCTGGGAAGTCAGGCATTAGTTCCTCCCATAGAAGAAATCTCACTGAGCTCCTACACCCTCATACTCATTCCTAAGTCCCGGTTTCAATGGCTCACTCATCTTGCTCGTATGCCAGCTTACTCCCAGGCTCTTTTCAGAAACAGACTAACTCCACCCAGGGTGAAATCTGGGTTTGAGAGATACCTCCACCTGGTAATTTCCCTCCTGAGGCAGAATGGAGAAGCCCATGTTAGGACCAGCACCTTCTGACCTACATGGTCCTTTAGCATTACCCAGCAAGGTCTTAAATCACCAAATGCCCCAGTCCCATGCCCAAGGTTCACAACTCAAACATTTGGCATCACGCTTTAAGATACCCCTGTCCCTTCTCATTGATTTGTGCACTTTAGACTGAAAAAGGCCCAAAGCAAACACAGAATAATTATGTTTTAGCGCCACAAAAGCCCCACATATCACCCAGAGGAAATCCAGGTCAAAAGCTTCCCAACATGAACGTGGTCAGTCTGCTCCAGAGGAAACTAGCCTTGGCAGTCAGAGATTGTTTGGATGATGTCTTTAGCTGTGAAGGCATAGTATGGTGTTTATGTCTACAGACTAATTTCTAATTTCTCCTCTGTAATGATCACACAGCTAAACTTGGCATCTCATATTAGCTTTTGATTTTCTAAAGCCAATTACTTTACTTTTTGATATATTAATCTTTACAGTTTTAAACATGCACACACACATGCACACATGCACATACAAGCCTATCAAAACCTAGACGTCTGAAATTGTTTTACAATGAAGTCCAACGTACTTTCATTCCTTCAAGCATACTTAAAAAATATTCTTTCGAATGTTTCAAATGATCAGATTTTTGTTTCTTCCTCTGACTTCTTTCCATTCCTTTCCGCATCTCCAAGCCCTTCTCTTTAGGATTAATATAATAATGAGACAGACGTTCTTTTACTTTCATATTTTCCTCTTGTACTTTTGGGTTTCTATCCTGTTGCTTTTCTGTTCAGTACTGGCGTAGTGATGTGGTACAGGAGCTTCACTTCCCCTTGGAAAGTTCTGATAAGTGGCAAATGGAAAAATGAATAATGAAACAACGCCATATACAATTAATTTTAGAATAATCAGTAGAAAAGGGCTTAAAACCTTTTTATAATGGAATTAAAGTAACTGAAATTTTTTTATATTTTGGTAGAAAACTGGAACTGTTTTCAGACAAGAAGAATAGCCCCCCCCCCCCCTTTTTTTTTTGTTTTGTGGGGCTGCTGCTTAAGAGATGGATATGTTGAGTTGTCATTCACAAGCCTCTGCAATATTGGTAGCTGCAGAGGTCAGATCCTCGCTATGGGGTATCTCCAGCCTGCCCACCAGCTGTGGCAGCCCTCATTTGGTGGCATGTGGTCATGCACGTGAGGGGAATGGATTCCAGCGCTCCAGTACATGCCTTTAACCAGGCTCTGTAGCTCACCATTTGTTTGTACAGGAGGAAGCATTAGGCAGTGTGGGCATCACTTACTTCCTGCACAGCTGCTCCTCATCTCTTCAAGGGAATGGAGCCAAACAGGAACAACCCTGAATGTGGACCATGCCAACAGGATACATGTGGCCCACCTCTGGGGACATCATTTTTTTTTGCAGGGAACTGATGTATAGTCGGTGTTACCATAAAGGAATATGGCTTGCCACTGGCCATGGCCACAGACAAGCTGACCGACTGACCCCACGGGTTCTGAGTACTGACACCAGCCATGCAGAATTGAATACTGTAGGCTCCCAAAAGATTTCCACCTCCCTGTTAACCCTGAGTGATGAGGGCTTTTTGTTGGTGGGCATGCCCAAGGGTTTCAATGTAAAGATTCTTACCGACTGTTTGGATAGAGTCCCTAAAGGCATCACGAAGGTGAAGCCTTTGCTACCTTGGAGTAAATAAGAATAAGTAAGAGTCCTATTATTGCCTTTACCAAGGCCTCTCTCTCTCGAACAAGTTGAGTCAATACTTCAGGGAGATTTTATATAGCTGGTTAAAAAAAAAAAACAAACTCATGAAAACTTTTATCTTCTTTTTGTGATCACAGATGTCTATTTCCTGTAATACATTCTATGTGTTTTCAGGAATACAGACTTTTAAAAACTGAACTGGAATCTTGATTTAGGGCACATGGAAAACATCTGGAAAATGTTAACTATTCTGTCCAAAGTGTGGTGGGCTCATCACCTTCTCTAACTATACCATTTGATCCTGTGAAGGATACCATGTAGCTTGTCCCCCCTCACATGATTTCCCCAAGCAGGTATTTTCTCTGATGTGTCTGAGTGCAGACTATTATTGCTGACACTCCCCCCTTGCTACCAGGAAGAGGCTGAATAGCCACACAAAAAGGAGCCTGAGTTTCACCATATCGCTTGCTTGGTCAGACTATGCTGCAAGAGACAGACAGTGTGGGTAATAAAACCATGTAAGTAGCAATGGGAAGTAAAGGAGGGGTGGTGGTGGAGGGGAGAAAACGCAGGCTGGTTTTTTTATCAGTTCATCTAGCCAGGGGCATCAGATGAATATAATCATTGACACAGAGATTTGTTGAGTTGGAACATAACCCAGACTTCGGTTTTGGCACCAGTACAGGAAGAAGTGAGATTGTCCAACTCAGTAACTTTGGGTGGGTTGCTATTTCTCTGGTTATTAACCGGCATCTGAGAGCTGCTAAATCAGTAAATTCTTAGCATATCTGGGTCTCAACTCAGCAAGCTTGACTTGCTCATCCAGTTACTGTTGCGCATGCTTTGACATCAACTTCAGCAAGGAAAAGGATTTGAACCAGGAACTCCTATAAACAATTTTTCTTTCAAATCAGATTAGCAAGTCAGAAATACCAAGTGATAAGAGAAGACTTTCCTTCACAGACTTCCTTTAGCAGTCCTGAGTCAATGGCATCAGGAGGACACAAACCTTCATATCCACCCAAACAGGTAGAAAAGTTGATTGACTGTCATCATGAAAGGTGTAATTTTAGCTTCATTTCAGCAAGCTATGGAACATAATTAGAGATGTATTAACATCAGACATACCTTCCCAATTTTAAAGCAGAAAAGAAAAAGGTATAATGTGCTTGGAGGAAATGTTCACCCCAAATCTGGATGAAAAAAAAAAGTGAAAATATATGGGGGAGGGAATCAACCTGTAATGTTTTTGCTTGCTGGTTTTGACATTAAGGTTCTTTGCAGGCAAAAAGTGAGCCTTCCAAGCAAGCAGATGGACAGCTGCTTCTTTTGGCTGGGGGAGGAGGGATAGAAGGGAAGAGTTGTTTCTTTTTTGGAGTGGACTGGTTGCTAGAAAGACCTTTTTAGCAACATCATCCTGGTATAATGTTCCTGACCAGTTCTAGCAGCAGCCCTTGTATTGATAGGAGTCTAGCAACTTAGAGATGTTCAGCGAGAGATTAGGAAAGGCCCATGCTTTGAGGTGTGGTATGCTGACTGCATAGCTGCACAATGGCATCACACCTACAAAATACACTCTTTGAAGAGCCAGATACACTGAAGCCTGTGGTTCCTCATCAAGCAGGCATGCATGTAAGATATACTGTGGAAGGAGTATTTGGTGAACGTGTGGGAGGGCAGTTGCTCTTCTAAAAATAACCGATTAGTTTCCCTTTCTTTTGCTCTGTTGAATTAGGATGATACTGGCCCATCTCAGACTTGACATGCTTTTTTTGGGCTGGAGCTCCAGGATGAAAAGACAGAGTGAAAGCAGGAGGATATTATAAGCAATTTAGGAACCTGCAAGTACCCAAACTGCTCCCAACCAAAAAGAAAGCTATCCAACCTAAGAATTTTCATCCTTATGTCTGTTTTTTTCTATCTTTATCTTACAAATATCTTCAGACCATTGCCATTACAAAAACACTACTGCTATATTTTTAAACTTCTCTATATAGCAAAAATGTGATAATAGTAATTCCAAAATGCAGGCTATTTCTACTATAGGCATGACATCAAAATGTCTAGCATCTATGAATTGGATGGGTTATTTTCCAAAAAGCAGTTTACAGAAGGGATTTCACACTTATTCTGGTTTACATTGGTCTAACAAAACCTCTCACACCTAGCCCATAGCATCCTACCCAAAATGAATCAGGAATTACACAGAGGAGGTGAAAAACTCAGAGTGTGAAATGCACTTAACTGAGTCTCTTAAATCCAGCACTTAGTTTCTTGGTCCTCCTCTGTTAACAGTAGAGAGAGGCACTCCCAGGAGGTCATTCAGCCCACCTAAAATCTGACTGGAACATGTAGTATAGCTACACCTGAAGTTACCATTCTGTAGCAAACACCATTAAAGCAGCATTCAGAAGTAGCTTCTGACACCTGACCCAGGCAGATCAGTGTCACTCTTTTGACTTGATCAATTTTAATGCAAAAGAAGAAAACACATTATACTGCTGGGAAAATGGAGCTAGCCCCTGTACATCCAGTATTTTCATGCACAAGCTCTGGTTAGGGCTGTGATCTGTCATCAGTGTGGTGGGTCATTACCCACAAGTATGGTGTTTCTTCTGTCAATATTTGTTCAAGTCTGCAAATAAGTGGATTACCTGCATGTATATGTCTCTGCAATTGTTTGCATGTTAAATTTGTTGTTATCAGATCACAGAGGGTGTAACACAAATTGGACTACATTCATTTCAAAGAGCTAAGCTCCTTTCTCACCCTGGTGATTTGCCACAGACTTCTCACAGTAGTATCATCTCCGGGACAGAGACAAGATCAAAAGACATAAAATAATTGACAGAGTAGGAAAAAATTCTACTTCTTTTACTTCTCTAGGTATAATATATAATAAAGTAGTCAAAAGATTTCTCATCAGAATCAGTTTTAAAGATAAAAATGGCTTTTTGAGTAAATGTGAATTCACCTTAAAAAAAAAAAAAAACAACAAACCACAAAAAACTCCAAAGGAAATGAAAAGAAAAAAAGCTCAAGAGAAATGCCTTTTTTCCATTCTCATTTTCAGAAACATCTGAAAGGTCAGGGAGAAGAATGTATTGAAGATGTTAATTTGCCATCCCTTACACATCTTTACTACATATCTCATGGAAAGGTGATTTTCCACCATGCTTTCTGCTCACTATATGAATTTACTTACCACAATGGTTCCTACTTTAAAGTGAGCAGAGCTTTAAGGGGAAAGTGTCACAGAGGTGAGCAGAGGATTACACATTTTTCTATCATGTCTGGAAAACAACCTACAGCACCTACCTTACTAAGCTGTCATGGAAGCCAAGATTCTGTTGAGCCATTAAATCAGGATCTTCCAGTCAATGGGAGAGTTTAAGTTCCTTTGAGGTTCCTGGTTCAGCGTTCGCCTCCATTTTCAGACAGTAAATGGTGAAATGGTGGGTTTTCCTGGCTTCAAAGGAAATAAGCATTTGCATTCATATCACAGTGCAAGAATGGTATATTCCACTGATGGGGAGGGAAAATCTATTTGGACTTGGCTGTGAATATTCATTCTTTCAAACCTATAAAGGGGACTTTCAGAGATGGTCTCAGTCTAAATGCTTCCGTGAGCAACACCTGCTCTAACTCAGAAGTAAAGCCAAGGAATTTGGCAGTTACAAGGACGCTGAAATGCTGCACATGAAATGAGCAGCAGGTTGAGACATGTAAGTTCAGAGTGGGTGATGAAGTCCATTTTTAATGCTACACAGCACTACAGCTAGAGGTACCAGTAGCGGGCATTCGGAGAAGCACTTGCACATGCTTGCACTACATTATGATAGCATTGAATATGAAAAAATAAAGACAAAATATGTACTTCAAAAATAATCAGGTGAAAGTGGTGGAATGGGGGATTTTGTAAGTCTTTAAAAGAAAATAATCATAATTATAACTATCATCTTTACTCCTGTACATTATTTTTATATCTTTGCTTTTAGTTTTTCTTTGCTTCCTGTTAATATGAAAATAATGTCTTTCACAAACCACTTCCATTAGTTTTGTTCCCAAAGGAATTTATTTCAAATTAAACTACATTTCTGCTTCTTTTACCCTTTTTCTTTCCTCTGTCTATATTTTTCCTTTAAAAAATTATTAATTTCTTTTTCTAATTTATTTTAAACCAGGCAACTTTCTGCTTGATATTTTCTTCACTAATGCCAACTAATTTTTTTCCCTCTTCCTTATAAGTTCCTTTTTCTTTTTATGAGCTTCTGACTTGCTTTCTTCTGATATACATATACCTATCTCAAGCCCTTTATTGTAACATTTATGGATTTTATATATGTGTACTCTATTTTATATCTTTTTTGTGTTCTCTTTAAAGCAAAGTACTTCTCTCTCTACTTTTCCACACACCAGTAACATTTTTATTGGCCAGATACAGAATATAAGCTCTACTTTGACACATTAGTGTGTCAAAGGGAAGAGTAAATGAGTTTGCTTTTGTTTTATTAGATATTTAAAATGGTTTAGCTGTTTCTTAAAAGAAGTTCATTTTTCTTTATACCTCATCCCATTATAATTATCTATGAAGTGTCCATGCTGCTACGGCTTCATATCTCTTCTGGTTTTGGCTGCAATTCTAACATGCAAATGGACGAACAATCAGCTTATTCCCAAATATCAGGTGAAACAACCATAGCCGGTAGGCAGCATAACTTCTATCTTTTTAGAGGTATTTTAGCACATCAACAAAAATAATTGTTCAGTGGAGGGCTGACATGCTTCCTGATTTTTTCTGCTTTTTCCCTTCCCATGACTGGTGATCCCTCCTCCCTGGATGCACAGAAAAAATCCAAACAGTAGGCCCAGATGGGAAGCTGTTACAGGTGAGCTCCACAACCTCTAGGACAGCAGGAACCTGTCACTAGATGCTGTGCCAGGTAATAGGCTGAAGTATTGCTTCTGCTCCTCTGCAGAGCGAGTACAGAAATACAGCACAGCCCTGCATCCCTGGGAAGGTAAAACTGTTTTATCCAATAGCTTTGGGCTTTGGATCTGAATTTTGGGAGGAGCTGCTGGCAAGGAGACTCTAATTTTGAGAAATGCAACTATGAAATCACAGGGACTTCAGATATAGTTAAACTGGAGAGTGTTACATCTGTTTAGGTCTATGCATCTTTTTGTTCCATGGAGCATTACTTGGGGAATGGTGATTAGTGCAAATTCCGAAGGGATAAACCACTTGCAGAAGCTCAGCTTCCTCCCAGAGATCTGCATATGATCCACCACCCATCTGCATATGCACAGGACTATTGGGAAAATAAAGAAGACCTGTGTTGACATGGAGCGGGGATTCTTATTTAATCCTAGAACTGACATAATGTTATTTCAGGAAGCCACTGAGCAGAACAAGGATCCCATACAGTTAATTGGTGACCTCTGTCTGTATCTCTGTATACAGGTGGAGATGAGCTATTTCTTTACGAGCCATTCTCGTAATTACTCTTTAACATCAAAAGGTATTGTCAGAGCTGACTGGTCACTGGTGAACAAGGTCATTACATCTGAAAGAGCTGAGTGCAGGTGCTGAACCATTTAGCTGTGCTAAGACTCTGTTAAGGTAAGAAGTTACTGTCACAGAAATTCTGGACTAGGAGGGGAAATGAGAAGTCATGTCTGGAGGTATCTTGAGATTTGGCCTAGGGACCATGAAGAAAGCCAGGGGAAGGGAGGAAAAATATGTGCCAATTCTTGACTGCTACATTCATGATGTATATTACATAGTGAGAACTCTAAACACTCCTGTGTGCTTTGTTCTGAAATATCCAAACATGTGTGTTTGTTTAATGAGAAATATGCGGTGTAACTGGGCTCTGGAAAAGAACACATAAACTTAATATGCAAGGCTTATGCCTAGGAGCAACTAGCTGAATAATACTCTCAGGCCAGTAAGAAATGTAGCTGATTGCTAGCCAAAGATCTGTGATTTTGAAATATTTAAAGACATGTAATTGTGAAGGGCAAGAATAATTTAGAGTAAGACCTGCTTAAATATTAGTAATCCACCAAACTTTAGAAATGAATCATAGATCCTCCCTAACACTAGAACTTTTCCTCCTTTATAGTGCGGAAGGGAGGAGCAGGATATCAATAAGGAGAGGAAATTTGGGAAATTATGCAAACTAGTGGCTGTATCCACACTAGGAGATCTGCAGTCTCTCCTGAATTCCACCACAGACTTATGTGAGGGCAAAGACCAAGCTACATGTCTGCTCTTTCTTAGTATTCACATCTATTCAGAGTGTGAGTTGGACTAGGGAGGGACTACATTTCACTCTACATGTGTGTGCTGGTCAGCATTATGGGGTTCTAACCTGCAGGTCTTTAAAATGATAACAACAAAAAAATCACATACTGTTATCCTTTTTACCTGAACTGAACTCTGTTCTGTTCTAGTTGCTATTTCAGATTGTTACCCAGCAAGATCTACGAGCTTTTCAGCAATTTATTCAGAGCTTCTCCAAAAGATTTTCACCTGTTTGCCACAAATCAAAAGCATCATGCTAGTAAAACACGTTCACAACTCTTCAAACAACTTTACATGGAAAGCCAGCAATTTCATTTTCATGGTAGCTTTTGAATCCTTTTTTTTTATCTGACATCCTAAATAAATGTTTAAAGACATATCAGTGAATCCTACTACCTTAAAAAAACTAGCATCTTTTCTGTTATCTCGCTTAAATCACATTACCTTTCCCACCCCCATATAAAAGCAGCTAGTTTCCAGTCTTTTTCATTCTTGCTACATTCTTCCCTTTCTTCTTATTCCTTCCCAGTCACTGCTTCCTTCCTTCTTCTCACCTCCTGGTTATCTTCCCCTCAGCCCAACAGTCTCCCTGCTCCTCTGACCTCTGCAAACTCACCGCAGTGGAAATGCCTGGAAGCCTGGTGTCAACCTGCCAGCCTGCACTGAGAAGACCAAAAGTGTTTATGATGAGATTGTTCTCTGCTCCAAATCTCATCTTTCCTATTGGCAGAGCAAACTTGTTGGGAGCTGGTAGTCTGTGTGGCACTGTCAAATCTGCTTTTAAGAGCATTATTGGGAAAAAAAAAAAGTCATAATCAAGACCATTCTCCACTCTGAACATTGCTCGCTGTTGAAGCAGCAATACACAGTGGCTATCGGTGTGAGCACTGGTTGAGAGCCTCTTCCATCAGCACCATGATACAGTGAATACAACTTGAAGGAGGTCCTCGTGGACCTCCTCATTCACTGAAGAGCTGTTTCTACAAATGGTACATGTCTTGTCTAGCTGAGGTCTGTCATAACAGAGAGAGAAAAAAAAGGAGAAACATTAGCTGTGGGTGACTGACTGAACACAAATAACTGGAGGGTAAAGAGGTTTAAAATGCAGCTCATTTCCCTCCTTGACCTAGTCCAAGCCTTAACTGTAACATCTTGGAAGTAAATGTTCAGAGGGGGCAGACGTTTTTCCTGCAGGGTGTTTTCATTTTGCATGCAGTTTCATGAGTTTCTCCTTTTATGGGCGTCTTATGCAATGCCGTGAGCCTGGCAGAACGGGCTGTGGCAGGGTGTTTTGGCATTTCAGTCTCGCGCTTGCTCCTTCCAGTCGAAGGAATGTCTCCAAGAGAACAGGTGTGTAGTGGCTGAGCAGATCAGCCGATTCCACACACACATGCACTTTCATTGGACCTGGATAAATATCTGGAGTAATTCTTTGCTAATATTTACTCAAAAAGTTGTCCTCTGTGCATATTCCATGGAAAAGCTGCACTACACCCTGCTTCCACACTTTCTAGTTTTTGCACTTGTTTTTAACTAAGACCATTTTCCCACACACTATTACTTGCATGCCATCCAAAGCCTGTTTTGCTGTCTGTTATTTTGTTCCTTGGTTGCAAGACCTTTGTGGCAGAGAGAAATATTTTGCCCTGTAATTACATGTCTAGCAGAGCAGAGGTTTGGCCTGAGACCGATATATATACATAGCTTCTCTTTATATGTTCATGACTTCATACCACCTTCCACAGCAACTTACTCAAGACTGGCTGTAGGTCGCCCAACTCCTCCTTCTTTCTCAGTTCATTATTCCTGTACTGGGCCATCTTTCGTCAATTCCCAACACTTCATTTTTACTAGTCAAATGGTCTGAGCCATGTATTTTAAAATAACAAACATTTGCCTGCCATAAATGTGGAACATGCAAACCCCAGTCTGTAACCAGAGGTACGAGAAAAGAGTGTGATCCAGATCCAAACTTTCTCAGGGTTTTGGAAGACATAAATTATGGTTTCAGTGTGTTCAGGTGTACATCTGAATTGCCACAGTGGAGGGCAGAGATTCCTAGTTTAGCATCTCTTTTAAAGGTTAGTTCTAGTAGCTGTGTGCTCCTCACTTACAGTGCATCATGGACCAGACTCATAATTAAATCAACAGAGCTAGATTTAAATAAGTAGAAGAGGGCTGGTTTACAGTACCCAAGAATTTACCTCCATTAATTTTTGTTAACAGAATAAAAATTTTCCTGCTTTAACTTAAATATTTAGAGGGCTTAAGTGTGAGACTGAAGTGTAGCACAACCTAAGTTATAAATATCTTTATCTGATTTTTAAGTATTACATTATTCCACAATTAAAAATCAAATTAAATATTGTCAGCAGGATTTCATCTAAGTCACTCTCTGTAAAAATTCAGTAATGGTCTCAGAGATGACAGCTTTTCAAAAGTTACTGTCTTTTGCCCTCATGGCTGCAGAGCTAGTGCAGCAGTCAGATAGCTCTGGAAGGCTGGTTATCAAAGGGGATATTAAATGAGATCTGCAAATGTCACAGGAAACAATTTCACAAAAGAGCCAGAGGGTCTGAGCTAGCAGAAAAAGCCAGTGTTAGCTGGTCCAGGACACTGCCTTTCTTGCTTCAGCTAGTTACGTGTCAATAATCAAGCAGCAGGTGAAAAAAGAAACCCTAAGAGTTCTGCAAAAAAACTTACTTCCATCCCACCATTCATATGAAAAATTGCATTTCTATGCAATGCATTTCTATGCTTTCAAATGAAAACAACATTTCTCTAAGGTTTTGTGTATTGCCTTCATCTTGTTTGAGACCAGGATGATTTTCTTCTCCTCCAGCAAGAGATCTGCATGACTGATGTGCCTGCCAGGCAGCCTTTCTTTTTGCCTCACCTTTTGGGAGACTAGAGCTGTCCTTCCAATCTTTTGCACTACTGGTTGCTACATGCGGCAAGAGACGGAAGCGTCTTGCCACAAACACTAAGTATTCCAGCACCTGTGTCCTTAATTGAGTGGAGAGATGCAGTACTTTCAGACAATTTGCCTTTTGCCTTGGAAATCTCTGCTGGGCTCCTCTGCTTCTTTCGAGTTGGATCTTACTGGTGAATCCTGTTTCCCTCTCAAACAGCATTAAACATGACTCCTATATAATCCCAAGAGGGCTTTATAGTGTGGAAAACACCACTTCCACCCATCTTCCCAATGTGAGAATCATGTTAGAAATGTAACCTAATTTTTTTTCCATGAGAAGATAGGTCTTATTTTCTGTACTTACCAAAAGCCACTTCCCAGCTGGCACCTTGAACAAATACAGAAACTTAAACAAATAAAAGTAGACAAATAATCTATAACTCCCAAAGATGGCAGATACAAATAGGTGATCTGGAGGCTGTTCATTGAAACAAATAATTATCAGAATAAGCACCTCTAGCCACAACCATCCATCATTAAGTTCATGTGAATGCAGAATTTCCTCTTTAAGTGTTATTTGAAAATGAAACGAATTATGAGAAGAGTCAAAGCCTTAATCCCTTATTTTCTGACCCTGCCAACTAGAAAAATGGTCTTTTTCCCCTTTGTGCCACAAAAGGTGTCTGTTTCATCCAAACTGCCCAGTTGCAACTCCCTCAGCATCATCGCTCTATTCTCACACAAGCTTTGCTCCTTGGATTGTTACTTCACTCCTTGCCAGTACAGAAAAGCAGCTAAACTGAGACTCTGCCTTTCCCCAGCTGCAGAGTGTCTTGCTGCCTCCCTGTAGCCCTGCCAGGAGACATAGTCAGGGCTCATCAGCCAAATCTCTGCTAAACAAGTGGGAAATGTGACTTGGAACAAGGCTTGATTTGGACTGAATTTCACTGGGACAGCACCAGAGTATTTTCTGAATTTAAAGTACTACTTTTCCAAGGAATGAAAATGTGCAGTCTTGTCAACAGGAAGTCGCACGCTGCAGGTACTCATGTTCTCAAACAACCAAGCAAACAATCAGAAGTCACGGGATAATTACACAGATGTTTGATATAATTAATTACAAGGACTATAGGGTCAATATATTTCATAGATATACTTTCACTTCAGCCATAGATTTTACTACAGATAAAGACAGAATACACTTCACAATCCAGGGTTTAACCCAACCACGGTGTTTTGGTTCAAAATAGAGTTAAATTTCCTGACTCAAATGTGTAGACCTGCAAGTGAATGTAATTACAGAAAGAACCTGGGGCATGCGCAGTAGCAAGACACATTTCTGAGGACTCTGTTTATTTCCTGCTGTTGCTGCACCATAGCTATCAACCAGCACACGCCCTTTCAGCGGTGTTGCTCCCTGTTTAGTCAGTCAAGAACGAAGCTCATGCTGACATTCAGGGTTGTGTCCAAGGACCTGCAACAGATACAGCAACATTTGTCTCTTCTGTTGTGTAAAAGATGCCGTCTGAGAGCCCCAGAAGCCATATGTAAACTGGCATGCTTAGCGTATATGCTAGTTGAGTGTGCTATTCAGCTCAGTATATTTAAACTCCTTATTGCTCCACAGTAACCACCAGGAATAAATGAGTCTTGTATTTACACTAGATTGATCAGGAGACCCCTTCAGGTAAAACTGCAATTTGGTTTTTGCAGTCATTGCAGAAACAAACACATTTAACCTTGTAGTGCTTGACATGTGAAATTTTGGCTGAACAAGAATTCTAGATTTGGGACCTGTATGGTTATGGACTGTATGGTTACTATCAAGAGAAGGCCTGGTATTTATCTGGGATAAAATGAAGTGGGAGTTCTGTACTTTGTTCTTACTGAACATGAGAAATTTCCTTTCAGATACCTGTCTGCACAGCACAGTTTAGTATTAAACATACATTTATGGGTGGAAACCAACCAACAAATGGTATTGAAAAAACGTAGAATAGAAAACATAGAATCATTTCGGTTGGAAAAGACCTTCAAGATCATCAAGTCCAACCATTAACCATGCCCCTTTAAACCATGTTCTGAAGTACCCTGTCCACTTGCTTTTTGAATACCTCCAGGGATGGTGACTCAACCACTTCCCTGGGCAGCCCATTCCAATGTTTGACAACCCTCTCAGTAAAAAAATTTTTCCTAATATCTAACCTAAATCTCCCTTGCCTCAACTTGAGGCCATTTCCTCGTGTCCTATCTCCAGCCACCTGACAGAAGAGACCAACACCCACCTCACTACAACCCCCTTTCAGGTAGTTGTAGAGAGCGATAAGATCTCCCCTCAGCCTCCTTTTCTCCAGACTAAACAGCCCCAGCTCCCTCAGCCGCTCCTCATAAGACTTGTGCTCCAGGCCCCTCACCAACTTGGTTGCCCTTCTCTGGACACGCTCCAGCAACTCGATGTCTTTCCTGTAGTGAGGGGCCCAACACTGAACACAGTACTCGAGGTGCAGCCTCACCAGTGCTGAGTACAGGGGAACAACCACCTCCCTGCTCCTGCTGGCCACACTATTTCTGATACAGGTTAGGATACCGTTGGCCTTCTTGGCTACCTGGGCACACTGCTGGCTCATATTCAGCCGGCTGTCAACCAGCACACCCAGGTCTTTCTCTGCCGGGCAGCTTTCCAGCCACTCTTCCCCAAGCCTGTAGCGCTGCATGGGGTTGCCGTGACCGAAGTGCAGGACCCGGCACTTGGCCTTGTTGAACTTCATACGATTGGCCTCAGCCCATTGATCCAGCCTGTCCAGATCAATTTGTAGAGCCTCCCTACCCTCAAGCAGATCGACCCTGCCTCCCAACTTGGTGTCATCTGCAAACTTGCTGAGGGTGCACTCAATCCCCTCATCCAAATCATCAATAAAGATATTAAACAGAACAGGGCCCAACACCAAGCCCTGGGGAACACCACTTGTGACCCGCCGCCAACTGGATTTCACCCCATTCACCACGACCCTCTGGGCTCGGCCATCCAGCCAGTTTTTCACCCAGTGAATAGTGCACTTATCCAGGCCACGAGACGTCAGTTTCTCAAGGAGTATGCCATGAGAGACAGTGTCAAAGGCCTTGCTGAAGTCAAGGAAAATAACATCCACAGCCTTTCCCTCATCCACTAGGCGGGTCACCTGGTCATAGAAGGAGATCAGGTTGGTCAGGCAGGACCTGCCTTTCGTAAACCCATGCTGACTGGGCCTGATCCCCCTCTTTTCCTGGGGTTGCCATGTGAGTGCTCTCAAGACAAACTGTTCCATAGTCTTCCCCAGTACTGAGGTCAGGCTGACAGGCCTGTAGTTCCCTGGATCCTCCCTCTGACCCTTCTTATAAATGGGAGTCACATTGGCAAGCCTCCAGTCCTCTGGGACCTCCCCTGTTGACCAGGAACGCTGATAGATGATAGAGAGTGGCTTGGCAAGGACCTCAGCCAGTTCCCTCAGTACTCTTGGATGGATCCCATCAGGTCCCATAGATTTGTGAGTGTCCAGATGGCCTAGTAGGTCACTAACTAATTCCTCTTGGATTAAGGGGGGTATGGTCTGCTCTTCATCCTTACCTTCCAGCTCAGGGGGTGGAGTACCCTGAGGAGGACTGGACTCAATATTAAAGACTGAGGCAAAGAAGGCATTAAGTACCTCGGCCTTTTCCTCATCACTGGTTGCTGTGTTCCCTTCTGTATCCATTAAAGGATAGATATTCTCCTTGGGATTCTTTTTACTGTTAACATATTTGTAAAAACATTTTTTGTTGTCCCTTACAATAGTGGCCAGATTTAGTTCTAGCTGAGCTTTTGCCTTTCTAATTTTCTCTCTGTATGATCTAACAAGATCCCTGTACTCCTCCCAAGTTGCCCGCCCTTTCCTCCAGAGACGATAAACTCTCCTTTTTTTCTTGACTCCTAGCAAAAGGCTGAACGGGGGTTCAGCCAGGCCGGTCGTTTTCCTCGGCGGTTCGACTTGCGGCACATTGGAATAGCCTGGTCCTGAGCCATTAAGATTTCCTTCTTAAAGAATGTCCATCCCTCCTGGACCCTTTTGCCCTTCAGGACTGTCTCCCAAGGGACTCTCTCAACCAGTGCCTTGAAGACGCCAAAGTTAGCCCTCCGGAAGTCCAGGGTGGTGGTTTTGCTGACCATCTTCTTTGCCTCACCAAGAACTGAAAATTCTATCATTTCATGGTCGCTAAGCCCAAGACGGCCTCCGACCATCACACCTCCCACCAATCCTTCCCTGTTCGAAAACAACAGATCTAGCAAGGCTCCTCCCCTGGTTGGCTCACCCACCAGCTGTGTCAAGAAGTTATCTTCCACACACTCCAGGAGCCCCCTAGATTGTTTACTCACTGCTGTGTTGTATTTCCAGCAGATGTCTGGAAGGTTAAAGTCCCCCACAAGGACAAGGGCACACGATTCTGAGACTGCTGCCAGCCGCTTGTAGAACGATTCATCCATCTCTTCAACCTGGTCGGGTGGTCTATAACAGACTCCCAGCACAATATCTGTCTTATTGGCTTTCCCTCTCATCCTCACCCCACCTTGTCATCAGAATCGTGTAGCTCTGTACAGTCAAAACATTCCCTAACATAGAGAGCCACCCCACCACCTCTTCTACCTTGCCTATCCCTTCTGAAGAGCTTGTAGCCATCCATTGCAGCACTCCAGTCATGGGAGTCGTCCCACCATGTTTCCGTGATGGCAACTAAGTCATATCTATCCTGCTGCACAATGGCTTCCAGCTGCTCCTGTTTATTGCCCATGCTGCGTGCGTTGGCATAGATGCATTTGAGCTGGGTTATCAAATCCACCCCTAACGTGGGCACGCTGCCCCCAAGCTCATCTCTGGTGCACCTAGTTTTATCCCTTACCCCCTTCGAACCTAGTTTAAAGCCCTTTCTATGAGCCCTGCCATCTCATGAGCAAGGATTCTCCTACCCCTTTGAGACAGCTGGACACCATCTGTCGCTAGCAAGCCTGGTGCTGTATAAGCCTCCCCCTGATCAAAAAACCCAAAATTCCACTGATGGCACCAGCCTTTGAGCCACGTATTAACCAGGTGTGTTTTCCTGTTCCTTTCAGTGTATTGCCCTGCCACTGAAGGGATTGAGGAAAACACTACCTGTGCTCCCGATCTTTCTACTAATCGTCCCAGTGCCATGAAATCCCTTTTGATTGCCTTTGGATTCCTCTCTGCAATCTCATCACTGCCAACCTGCACAACCAGCAATGGGTAATAATCAGAGGGCCGAACCAGACCAGGGAGTTTCCTGGTAATGTCTTTTACCCGGGCCCCCGGGAGGCAGCAGACTTCCCTGTGGGATGGATCAAGTCTGTATTCTTTGCTATTGTTCTTGTTCTCCTAGATAATGGTTTGAACAGGCTAGTCTTTGTTTTCACAGATGCTTGGCTCGAAGTTGTTCATTAGTGTTTTGGCACCAGAGAGAACAACTTTTTGGCAGTGCTGTGTACTTGCTAAACATTTTGTTTAAAAATACTGTCATGGTAAGAATCTGCTCTTCACTCCAATAGAAAATACTGGCATAATCAAACAGCACAGTTTTTGCACTAATAACTAATAACATAGAATGGGAAATTGCTAAGACAGGAATTCTATAAATTAATAATTTATTTAATATAGGAAATTCTTATTATATATTATACTAATATCACAAATCATTCTAGTCCTTTGAACATATAAATTGGTATCTGTTCTGGACATAGTTCCATTCAGTGTTTCATTCATGATTTGGATAATAGCATTTCTTGATGATACCAACCTTGGATGGGCAACAAGTACTCTGGAAAAAAGAATTGACATAAAAATTATCCAGATAAACTGGAAAAATATCTAAAATTAAGACCAGAACATAAAAACTATTTGAGCAGTTGATTTTGGTTTGGCAAAAGGAATTTAGGAATTGCAGAGGGAATTAGGTACCAAAAGCTAGCCAGGAAAGTGACATACAGTTTGCTATAATTTCCAGTTAGCATGTTAGTAAAATTGCATCATATTACTTCCATTCAGTTATTGCCTGTTTACCGTTGAGTAAGTTGGAAATTCTTATGCTTCCAAAGCACTGCTGCACAATCTTATGTATGCAAGCTGCCAGGAATTTATACCGCAGCCTCATCCTTAGTAGAGAAATTCTCAAATCAGACTTCAATCTGTAACTACCAGTGGTTCTTACAATGATTACATTTCCTGCTAGCAATAGTAGAGCATCAGGAATCACCATCAGATGTACAGCTATCCTCAAATAAAGCAGCCAAGGATATACTAATGAGACCCAAAGTGTTGGGGACATGAGGAGCAATTGCCAGTAAGCTGGATAGCTGCATAACTCTAAATACATTATTCATTGTAAGGGTAAACCTTCTCTTTAAGCTCAAAGATGTCACTTGCAGATTACGGTAGTGACACATGAAGGAAGAAGTCTGTTCATAACACCTTCAGTTCTGCTCAGCCCCTCTTAGTTGCATTTCCAGAAGGTGCTCTTTTAGCTCACCTTAACCAGTGCTGCAAAACCTTCAAGAAACTGTGTGCTGTAAGCAAATCTCTTTTGTGATTGTGGCCAGTACTTAAGATGCAACAGTACCATTCTACAAGATACTACTAACAACTATCATTCCTTCCACTTTTCCTTCTTTATCTCCCAAAATTCCCTTGAGAGGGACACAATAAAAATCTCTGCATGCCTGCTGGGGCACATTCTGTGGCAGCACTTCCATCAAGGGTTGTTTTATTCTTTGTGGTTATTGGAATGAAGAGAAAAAGCAACGCAGAGGAGATCTTTATCTGGAGCTGTTTCTCCAATACTGTGTATCAAACCATTTCTTCCCTGGTTTGAATAGGCGCACGTCAAGAAGGCTGCCAACAAAAGCATTGTTTCTGACTTCCAGTATTTCAACAAATACTGTTTTTACACTATGAAATGTGGCTCTGAGTTTTAAGTGCCTTGTTTTCAGGGAATGGCAAAGGGAAGAGTGATTGAACTTGTGCACCCAGAGTGTGGGCATTTAAAATCATCATCGATGCCATAGCTCTGGCCTCTACCCTTTCTTAGCATTTAGCCTGCCATCCTGCATCATTAAATACTGAGCTGTGTTATACACTGCCCTAAACAGTGGCTAGGCTTGTGTGTTTAAGATTTTAATGGGATTTGTCCTGGCTAATCTTATATGTTGGAACTGTACAGTGTAAAACAGTTATTGTTCTTTACAAAGGGAAAGTGTCCTTAGATCCATTTGTTTACTTATTCATTTATAATTCTGGCTCTGACCAGGTTTCTCAGGCATTTCTACCCTATCCTTTTATTTACCAAGGTGGGAACCAGCACAAATCACCATCCCTTCAATGCCTCTGATTTTTAAACTTCTAAGCTAGAAGCCAACTGTGCGTATCTATTTTTACTTACCACACACAAAAAATCCCACCTTTTGCAGTTTAGAAGTTAAAAAGAGTCATATTCCAAGCCCATGGAATTTTCCCCTAGCTTCTGTAGTGGAAAAGTAGATTGTCAAAGTAGATTGCTTATCCTGGTGGATCATCTCCCAGGACCACTGAATTTAATGAACTGCACGACACAGAAATAACCATTACTTCCTGTAGACTTGAGGGCAAGCTGAGGAAAAGTTTTGCTTTTGACTTTGAGAACAGCATAGTAAGTTTTGTGAATATCTGCAAAGGAATCCTTCAGTGGACAAAGTTTAATTGAATATTAGAAGATTTTATAGGTCAGATACACCAAAACCTGTTTCTACTACCTAAGAATCTAGGCTATTATAATGTTGCATGAGAGAAAATGTACAAAATTTGCATTATGAACTCCTAGTAATACTTATAAGTTCAGCTTGGAACCACTAGAGGGGAAAGTGATTGCAGTAAGAAAACACCTTGTATTTCCTCAGCTAGCTTAATCAGTGTAAACACAATGAATTCATGTGAGCAACTACAAGCTGGTTCAAATGGGGGTCTAGCTTGATGGAGCTTCAAGCCATAACATGCATAAATAGCTCAGCAATTACTAAGCGTTATACAAATTGTAAGACAAAACACAAAATCATTTAAGCCTTTTGATACGCAGCAGTTAGAGCAAAGTTGAAATACACCACAAAGCCTAAAAGATTATGCTGAAGTGACCATTGTACAGCTCCAATGTGGTCAAAACACCTTTGATTACATACAACCCAAATGATTCCTAACACAGTGAATGGCTTCTCTCACTTTTTTCACCTACAGGCAGTATTTTGTCTTGATCTGATCCACCTTCACTTGGTGTGGGATAAAAATGGACTGAGCTCCTGGGAGCTGAAACTCTCCATGAAAAACAAGGCAGTCAAACCTATTTTAGCCAAATTTTAACATCAATCTTTCAGCAAACCGACTTAGTGCTCAGCTGGACAATGCTTCAGCTACTGATGTATGTATGCTTCCTCCCCTCAACTCTTCCCTTAGAAAAATATACTGTGTCATTTAGCAATGTTGAGTATACAGCAACTAGAATGGCTTATCGACAGATGCAGACAATTCTCTGTCATTGGGAATCTCTGAGCCAAGAAGGGATGTTTGCCTAAAGGATTTCCCCTAAATCAAATGTAAATTGGTAAGTTACATGAAAAAAGTACAGGAAAAAGTGTATGAGAGTGTGGTCTGGTTTATAGAGGAGGTCTGGTTCAACAAAAATGATCACAATGATCTCTGATGGCTTTAAATCTTTGAGTCTTGAAATGTACTAGAAGTTGTTTGGAATATCATTGAAAGAGCATGGAACTCACAGGTTTACTTCTGCACAGCTCAACTGAGTTATGCTGAACTACTTTGAAAGCACACCTGCATAAGAGACTTGAGCTTCCTGGAGTCTTGAATTCAATCCAAAATCTGTAAGAAAGGAAAGCGCTCCCCACCTGTTTGCAAGTATGATTCAGAGAGAACAAATGAGCATACAAAGGAGTTCCAAAACTGCAGGATCCACACCATAAAAGCAAACTTACTTTTCCTGTTTCTCTTCTTGTTAGACAGAAACAGAAAATGGAGATGGACAGCCTTCTGGATTGTGCTTGTTTCCAAAAGCTTAAGAGCTCATTGTCTGCTATGAAACATATGTCCACCTTTTCTATTTCTTTCTCAGGACTGTAGTAGACTAATTGATTTGTTCCTTCTTGTAAAGACAGAAAAAATGTCTCCTCATTTCATGACAACATTTTCTCTATCAAAAATGTTATTGCATTGATAAGGCTAATAACGGAAGACAACCCTTTGTGTCAATATTAATCTGAGATAAACTTCAATAAGAAACCCTATTTCACTTTCAATTTCCAAAAAAGTCAGCCTTTTACAGAAATATGTTTTCCAGCCATTTCCATGATCATGTAATTAATTCTACAATGGACAAGCTTTCTTCAGATCTCTTCAGCATCCACTGCATAGAGATTGTAAGACTGTCAGTTCAGATCTGCCCTTGATGCATTTATTATTGCAGATCTTATTTGCTCTAATGCAGCATTTTCTATCTGTAGTATCCAAAACACTTTCCAGAAACAGTAACAACATTCTTATGTTATTAAGAGGGGAATGGATAACAGTGTTGAGCTTAGTTTGAGTCAACAGTCAAAAGTTTGCTCTCCACAAAATTACTTGAACTTCTTCAACAACAGGGCGTAGTGCTTTCACCAATAAGCAGGATCTACTGTTATTTCACGCACGAAATCGAAACATGCACAAATAATATATTGCAGCCAATGAGTTAAATGTTCTAGCACAAATTACTCTTGTTCTATCACAGACCATATTCTCAAAAGAAGGAAAAAAAGTACAGAAGACACATGAAGAACTGACAGAGGGGTGTTTCCCTAAAGCTAGTTGTGGGTCAATATAAACAAGAGATAAATGTGCTTTATTGTGTCGTACAAAAAGAATCGTAGCTCTTCTACTCTGCACCTGTAAAAGGGCTTCAGCCCACATGCATGTATCAGAACTAACCACACATAGAATAAGTCTTAAGATAACATAAGGTAGAACAAAATTATCAAGAAGATAAAAAAAAATTCCACATATTCCACCTTACCACAATGGCCACTCTATCAAGAGACAGATGAGATACAGAAGATCAAGTGTTTGAAAACCTAGCGAAGCAAATAAAAAGGCAAATCTATCTTCTAGAAATTAAGTACTTGAATACCATTTTTATTATGAAAACTAGATGAATTTTACACTGTCCAGGGAATCTAGAAATATAATTATTTTGATTTCTAGGGTGACTAGAAACAGTATATAATTTAGTCTTACTTTCCTGATCAGCAGCTCACCAAAATCTGCTTCAGATCTGCAGTCTGTGTGGGATTCTTTCTGTTCACTTTATTACTAATAATGCAGACTCTGCCTTAATTGAGTCAAAAATATTGTTAGCACTCGAAGGAGCTGCAGAGTTAGAAGATGAACTATGTCAAAATCAGACAATGGCTACAGCAATCATTACAAGCTTACAACATCATACTCCTACTGAAGACTGACAGTCAAGCTGCTATTGATAAAGTTTGCCTGATTATGACAATAGAAAGGAGCAGAATCATCTTCTGTTCATCTATAACTCTGGCAGTCATTTCAAGTCAAGGGAAGAAATTTCAGTCAATACAGTTCTTATGTACAAAACATGAACGTGCAACACCAGTTTTCAGCCACTTGCAGCAATGGATCAAAACAGATAAGGATTTTCATAGTTTTCAGATCAATAAAGCCGAAAACTGACTATAAAAGAGGTCAACAGACAATTCATCCACTGACATATTGAATGTTCAATATAGTACAAGTCTAGCTGCTCAAGTTTGACAACATTCTTGTTTTATATCATACTTTGGCATTCCAAAATGATAAGGAGGCTGACAGCTCAGGTTAGCAAACCATGCAGACCATGCGTCACCTCCATGATGCATATTTAGAGACTATATCTAAAAACCATGGTCTATGATAACTTAAAACATAGAGCCCAGAGAAATGATAATTTCTCATGAGAAGTTCTCCTCTGCCTACTCAGACACAATGATGAAGGATTACTTATGTGAGTAAAGAGTGCAGGCTATCTGAAGTTGTAATGTGCCATCTTTGTGTGTATGCATTATTACACAATCTCTAAGTATGTGATTGGATCCTGCTGTTCTCCACTGGGTTGCTATTTCACCGGGTGCACATCAAGCACCTGCTGTAGGGAGGGTGAACCCGGACTCAAGGCTGAACGACAGCATGTTGTGAGTGTGATGGTTGTCCACAGTCCTCTCTCTCATTGCCTGGAGAATTTGGCTGTTGTGGAGTAAATGTGGCACGCAGATGTCACCAAGTTGAAATGGATTCAATTTCTCCCTCAATTTGAATAGTTCTTTTTTGATGTTGCACATATCTGTTTAAACTGCAATTTTGACAGTGATTTGTTTTCTTCTAGATGCCATGCTGGACACTTCAGCATCTCAGCTGCAGAACTGTGGGACCTTCACAGTTCTACCCAAAGTCTACACTCTAAACATGCATACTACCAAAATAAAGCTCAGTACTTTGAAAAATGAATCCTAGGAGTGTTAGACTGTTCACCCAAAATTACTGGATACCCATAACTTTTCTATGCTTCATCTAGCAATATGTAAAACAAAGATAATAAACCCCAAGTATTTCCAAGCATATTTTCAAAAGCAATACATTACTATTGATGAACTTCTCAGGTACTCCAGTGATGGGCACCACAGCAAAGTAACTGAGGAAACTGGTAAATCTATATTCCAAGTAAGGTTTGAATAACACACGGTAACAAAGTGTTAGGACACATAGTTAAAAATAATTGAACAAATGACTTAAGATGCAATACTCATTATCTAAGCTCTGCCTAAAAAAAACAAGAACCCCCTAAGAAACATAATATTTCACTCAGGTAATTTAAAACTATCTCATGAAACTGCACTGACAGTCTTAACACAAATACCTCCCAGTGTTTTGAGCTTGCAAACTTAATAATATTTTATAAAAATAAAGAGGAGTTTTGCATAAAATTTACTAAACTAAAAATAAAACAATGGATGAAGAGAATGTTAATATAAAGCATTGTACCAATAACCACATGAGTGAACATCAGGATTGTCTTCAAAGTACTTACAGTCCTGTTCCCTGCTACTGCAATAAGGTCTTGCAGAACTGATGGCAATCCTTTGACACTTACAAACCTTATCCAAATTTCCAAGCGAAATTAATTTGTGGCCAATTTTTACCTCCCTGTATTTTGTCCAATATCTTCCATTAGTTTAAGTCTTTCTGCTGTACTATTATCTAGGTTTGTAAACTGAAATGCTAAATATAGAAAAGGAACTTTTTAAAGTTATTTTACAACAGAGATTCAACACACACACACACACACACACCCCTTTCAATAAGTTCTCCCCTCAAGGAGGATGACATAGCAGAAACTTTAATTATTAAAATGAATGGCAATATTTAAATAGAAATACTAAAGAGGTCTCTGCTAACTTTTATACCACAGCTATAAATTTAACTAGTTTCTCAGAGTCTTGAATCATACATGGGCCACAGGATTTTGTTTCTTTGTCCATGTTTGTCTTTGTTTCTATGCATTTGATTATATCTTCCATGCACTTTTTGGATAAAGAAAGTCTGCTACAGATATAAACCAAGGGTATATTTGCAAGGGTCTGGTGGAGGAAGAACCGTACAACTTCCACTAATAATAGGACTTCTGACAAAAGTTGCTAGTGGTGATAGTATACATATATCCCCTTCTTACACAGCCTGTTGTTTATATTATTACAAATGTATCTGAGTGTCATTCAGCAGAATGATGTCCACCAGAGTATTCTAGCACGTAGACTTTTCTGAGGTTGTATATCACTAATAGGTTCCTTTGAGGGTTTAGATATACTGCTCAGCTCAGCACTCCGTTTCATCCACTTTTTTACTAGTTGTACCATTTATTTCTCTGAGCCTGCAAACACCAATTTCTTCTAAAGACTGATTTTTTATTTTGAGGCACTATGGCACTACATAACAGAGTCCAGCTTTCAGCTGGCTTTAGGCAGTGCTGCTGTGACCATATCGCACAGTATAGCCCTGGGTAGAGATATCAGCTCAAATCCCAAACACAACGTTGCAGTGTCAGTGCCTCAGAGAAAGGCAAATTCTCCTGGCTGCAACTTCATATCAATGTAGTGACACTGGTTTTTATTATAAATTTACCTTGGCTGTTGCTAGCACAGGGATCTCCGCAACATGCACCACTGCACAATGTAAATATATCCTCAAGTATGTGTGTACATCAATTTTTTAGTCTATAATACCAATCTCAAATATTAGTATGCACAGTTGTGGTGTCTGTGTTTACAAGCTATAAAGAGGCTTAAGTGTTTATCCGCTTTATACACAGAGATATCCCGGATGTGTTCAGACAACATGGAAACCTCACTCTGGCCCCTGTGTTCATACTCCTCATGGTACAGGATGCACATTATTTTTTCTGCAGAACCTTCTCTTACTCAGAGCATTGCAGGGATCTTCCTGGTAAAATTGTCTTTAAGATTTCCTGCTTTGTTTATTTATTTGTTTGTTGCAGAACTTAAATTTGAAGTGACTGTATGAAGAAAATGCTGAAAAGAGCAATGTCGTGGTTTAACCCCAGCCAACAACTAGGCACCACGCAGCCGCTCGCTCACTCACTCCCCCCCACCCAGTGGGATGGGGAAGAAAATCGGGAAAAGAAGCAAAACCCGTGGGTTGAGATAAGAATGGTTTAATAGAACAGAAAAGAAGAAACTAGCTTTACTTTAGATAGACTATATTGTATCATACTATATGATACCTACTGCAACTGTTCGAAATGTAGTTCATCTTCACATAATTAAGAGAACACCTATAATGTTAATGAACAACTTTTGTGTAGAAACTGATCAGTTGCCTCACTTTTCCATAGAAACTTTCAGATAAAAAATGTGGGGTTTAATTTGCACAGATAAAAAATTAGGGACAATCAGAATGGTACTTCAGCTGAATGCAAATCCTAACATCCCAGCACCAATTCTAGAGCTTAAACTCAGCCTCAGAAGTGGGCAAATGACCAGCCAAGAAAAGCCCAGCAGGCAGATCCTTGTTAATTTGCATTTTAGCGCTGGCACAGAGGAAGTGCCATAGTTTCTATCAATTACAAATGTTTCTGTCCTTCCCTCAAAATGAAGCTACTCCCATATAGCACTAGGTGGACTAGACACCTTCTGCATGTCTCTACAAGTCCATCATTCTATCTCTTAGAAATATAAATGGAGAAACTGATTTCAATCATTACTGCACCTGAAAGTTAACCAAATTTGCTAGGACATTTTATTTGCATTCTACAGAGAGGATGTATGAAAATAAGATATGATGGTCTCATTTTTTTCTTATGAAGAACCAGATTCAGAAATCATGAGAAAGATGTGTGAATTAATATCATCACCGTGGAGCATTTGATCATGTAGGATTAAAAAGAATGGATCTGAAAATGCTAACAACTCTTTTACTGAAATGTTTTATTCAATTTAATATTGCAGATGGAGAGAGCAGGAATATGATCCCATGAAAAAGAAAGAGAAGCTATAGAAAGAAGTGTCAGAGTTTTCAGATCAAATGCAATGTCAGAATCTTTTATAATTTCTGTTAAAAAAACCCCCAAACTGTACATCAATAATTTTTTCTAACATATTAATACTTCTGCTTATGCAGTCAGCTGTACACTGGTTTGATTATAAACAGTTACACAAATCTGGACATGTTACTCCAAACCAATCTTAACAAAAATATTCTCCCATGTCACCTGTGTAGGTCTATTGAGTGAATGGGGGTGAAATACAATTTGAAAAGAAATTATTTCTGTGAATAATTAGTAATACTACTAAATTAATTTACCATAAATATTTGGAAATTATTTTTGCAAGTCTCATATTTTGATACATTTTATAATAATTTCTGAAAAGAATCAGCACAAGATAATGGAAGTTAACATGGCAAGAGGATTAATTAATGAAGTAACCACTTAGGAGTGTAAAGATAATGTGATCCATGACATAAAAGAGATTTGAGACTTTCAGCCAAAAATGCAGACATAGGGAAACACTTTTAGTGGTGCCTTAAAGCTCAAAGGGGTTAAATTTAACTGTAAACCAGTTTCAGCCTAATTTGTGATGGCCATACAAAGGGAATGATCAGTAGTGACCAAACTTGATCTCTGATGGGTCATAGTACTTCCCTGAACATGCAGAAAATGTTAACCTGTGTATATGAAGCCACAACACAGCAACTGCTGATATGAACTATTTTTCAGTGGTAGGCAAAGTATTGATTCATAAAGCATATTTTTCTTCTCACCAGCAAAATCACTTAATAAGCTTATGTATGTTACCCAGCTGACTTTACCATATTATTTTATAATTACTTTAATTATGCATCAGTTATAGCCATTAAAATTTTTCTTTTTTAGATCTTCATCCTGGAACTTTGATAATAACTGTTAGAGGCAGTAACATTTCCCTTAAATTTTCAGTGCATGTATTTCTGTATATACAATTATCCTGTAGTCATCTTCTTTCTAATTAAATAATACTAATAGGTAAATTCTACAGACTTATACATCAATAAAGTTGCCATAGGTAAAACTTATGACCGAAATCAACCAATTCTTTTCCTCAACACTTCCAATTTTATTTGGTTATGTCACTTTTATTTAAAAATAAATAACCAGTTGTACTTTTAAAATGTTCAGGAAAGACAGCATCTTGCTCCTGTTTACTGCTTAGGGAAAAAAATGTGCCTTTTATTTCTCTCTTAATGTGAAGTTACTTCCTCAAATATAACTGCTCCAGCAGAGAGAATACATATTGTTTTTCAGAAAAAAGTCATAGAAAATCATGTTTGAAGGAATCTCAAATGGCCATTTAGACTATTCCCCTGCCCCAGGGCACTATCAATAGCACTTACACCATTCTCAGGTAGGTGTTTTTCTAACTTGTTCATAAAAACCATCAGTGATGGAAATTCAACAGTCTTCTTGGGCAACCTATATGAGTACTTCACCATCCTTGCAAAAAGAAGCTTTCTCCCCAACACCTAACCTAAACTTCATTCCAGTTTTAAACCTAATTATGTCTTGTCCTCTTGCCAGAGAATATGGAGACCGTCCCAGTACCACCTTCTTTGCAGGAACTGTTTGATCCCATGTGGGATTATGGGATCCATCCTCCTACTGAAAGACTGTGTTTCTTTATACCCCAGGGTAAAACACTAGAAAAGGTCAATTCACAAGAGTAATATAGCTGTAAATAAATATATTAACATATTCACAAAACATTGTTCACTCTCTCGTTGTTCCTAAGATAAGGAACATTCCAAAGGACATTCTTGCAAATCAATCTTTTTGTGTTTCTAAGAACAGCAATCACCAAGAAAATCTATATTTTTTAATTGTAGGTAGAATCAATCTAATTTGTTATGGTGAAATCATGTTTACTCAGAAAAGAAACAGCTGAAGTAGCACTAATTAACTCATGAGCAAACTCATTAATGAGCAAACTCATTAAAAAAAATCCGTGTCAGGCGGAACTTCCTCGGGTTTTTTGAGAAGCTGTTGCCATCATTTACCATAAGGAGGAAAATAAAAAAAAAGTGAAGTAATTCATTCCAAGCTCCTGCTCAAAAGTCACTCAGAACTCCCTTAAATTGTATTTATCCCATAATATCTAACAATTGGGGAAGACTAAGCCTGAGCAAAAATTCTTCCTGCTCACTTCTTGATATTTCATCAAAAAGACCTGCAGAAAGAAGACTCCTCCTAGAGTGCAAATACCTGAGGGAAAGTCAGAGCATCCTCTATTTACCTGTGCACCTGCAAAGGAAAACTAAAATGTCTGAAGCCCCACCTTTTAAGAACCTTGTGAAACAATCTGGGAACTGAGCCAAAACCTACTCTCTCACTATATAAGACTCTGGAGCAGACAGGTATTTCCTCAGAGGCAGGTTGTTCGGTAGTTTCTACTGGACTTCCAGAAGATGGGCACAGGTGGTAGGACACGAATACTGCTACAGATATCAATACTAGCACTTGCCTTCATACAGATCAAAGGTAGGAAGATTCACTTGCTTGGCATTTTTACTATTTTAAAGAATTTATAACTTACTTTGGAGTTTGAAATGTTTTTTTTCTTGGCTTTGTGAAGCTAATGAACCTGTTACCTTTATGCAAGATTTTCTTTTCTGTTACAAATACTTTTCTTCCTAAGAAGAAGAAATTAACTGTCTTGAAAATTTGTATTGCAGCCTATGCTCTTATCCTATTTTCTCCAGTTGAAATCTGGAATAGCTCCACTGAATTCAGTAGAACTCACTCGGAACTCACGTTTCTACCAAAATGCCTCAAGATTTGCATTTAGCTTTTGATGTCCTCTTCAAGGTGGTATGACATTTCTAAATGCACAAACCAAAAGGTGCAAAAGTGGCTTTAGGAAGGAACAAATCAGTGGAGCCTGTCTGCATGCATTATTAAAGACTTTGTTTTATCAGCTGATGATACAGTACTGAAAAAAGGAGAGATTTTGCTTGAAAAACATTGGACAACAGATTTTTGAAAGTTTATCTATTCTTGCACATGAGGTTGCATAAAATCTTAGAGCACAGGGTTGTTTTTTGATGGGCTGAAAACAAATGGAGTTGCCTTAAATATTCTAAGAGGGCGTTTAATACTCACAGATGAGTGGAAATCTTTTTTACATATACTTCACCTGTTAATGTCCCTTAAAGCTCAAGGTGACAACAATGTTAGTTTTTAGTGCATTTTGATCTCAGGTGCAGATCCTATTGTATTACATTACTTTTTCCTACTTCCAGGTAATTCCACAGTAACTTATGTTAAAAAGTGGCGGTGTCAAAGAATAGCCCATCCAAAGACTAGCTGTAGCATTATCACACCATGCAATGGAAACAGGAATCTGCAATGCATATGGCATGAGGCAGAGTGTTGGAGCCATACAGTGCATGGTGAGAGAAGCAAAAAGCTCTCTGAGACTAGGCTGTGGAGGAGCCCAGAAGCACTGAATGGTTCATAGCTTAAAAACGGGCACAGCACGTCCTTCCAACACTAGCTGCAGATCCTTAGCCGGTGCGAAAAGGAAGGGACTTGGGGAGCTCCCTGCAGTTCCCATTTCAGCATTAGCCCCTCCAGCAGTGCTGCCCTCAGACTGTTCTTGTTGTGGGCTGCAGCAGAGGATGAGCCTGCCGCCTTGGTGTTCTCTGGCCAGCGTAGCCTCCCCTGCAACCTGCGCGCTGATGAACTCTCACTAAGTGGTGCATTAAAAGCCCCCCTGGCCCCTGCACATTTTGTGTGTATTCCTATTCTGATGCTGCCGTGGAATGGAGTGAGAAATGGTTTCTTTGCTGGAAGCAAAAAGGTTTGCTTTGGGGCAAAATCGACAGTCACAAATGTATCTATTGGAAAGGCCTGTTTCTTTGTGTGGCTTGTGCATTTATTTTCCTTCTGCTGCTTATTACAAAAGTGCTTGAAACTGTAAAATATAGAGTAACTTTGGCTTTCAGTAAAAGAGGACAGAGATCAGTCCCCTAACTCTAAAATGAATTCCTCCTGTAAAAAAGGACCTATTTTTAAAGCCCTCTGGCTAGACAAAGGGTTTTACTGATGCTTAAAGCACACAGTGATCATAAAAACTAAGCAAATGAAGTCCTTTATCTGAAAAGCTTACAAGGGCATCCGGGGATACTGTGACAATAACAGAATAAGGATCTGCTCAAATTATAACAGGCATGTTTTTGATGGCTTCCCTGCAGTAATTTATTACAGAAAAAAAAAAAAAAAAAGCTGAAGGAGAAGTATATGGCCATCGTGGTTACATGTAGTACAGGTCTTGATGCAAATCTGACCTCCTGTACCTGAACATAGCTTTGCTGGTTTTTGATATACTGACTGTTGCATGTTTAAACAGATATAATTCAGAAATGATGAGGGAACTCAAGAAAATTAGACATTAACATTTTCCTCCTCCATTCTTCTTGATGCAGTTCAAGCCCAGGATGATGAACAACAAACAAAATCAAACTATGTTTCTTCATCCACCCTGCAGCAACAAAACAGTAAGTATTTTTATAGTGATATATTTCTAAGATTTTGTCCCAAATTAAATTGATAAATACTAAGATTACTAGAATCTTCTTATTCCTAGCTAGAACATACTTTTCCTTCCCCTGCCCCTGTAACCCCCCCCCCCCCCCAAAAAAAAAAATAAAAGGGAGAGATAATTCCTCTGGACAATACCCAATTCCCAGCCAATCTCTGACTGCTCTAAACTGGAGAACTTCCTCTGAGATCTGGCCCAGTGGATCTGGTCTACCGATATGATACAGTTATCTAATCTTTAACTTCATGAAAGGTACATACCTTCTATCTAAAAGTGTATTTTCAGAAGAGGTGTGTGTATACATACATATAAGCAAGGTACTTGATAGTGGGTAATAAAAGATACATTTTTTTATGCTGTGTCAAGATGACTGCATCACGAGAGAATAAGAAAACTGTAATTACATTAAACATTAGAATAATTAAGCACTACAAGGTCATGCATGACACAACTGTACAGAGCAAACACCACAACTGTACCGAGCAAAATAAGGGTGGAAGGATACAATGCTGACTGGTATATTAGTAATGACAGGCTGAAACAATTAATCATTAAGCCTGCCCTGCAATCTGCAATTTATTAGGTCACTAGCTGGCAATTAAAATAATGATAAACCCAAAATGGAAGTGTACCACAAATTATTTAATAATAGTGAGTGCGTTTAATTATTGGAACAGATTGTCAAAGATGGTAATACGTGTGCTTTCCCTTAAAATCTTTACATCAAAACTAAATGAGATTGTCTTTCTAAAACACATATCTGTCTCAGTGATGTTTTCTTGGTCTAGATGCAGAAGTCAATGGCTGATATTGCACAATCTACAGTTTGGAAGTCATCAAATTCTAGAGTTTTGATACTTTCAAGGGAGAAACTGCATCAATTCCTGTCCTGGTTTCAGCTGGGATAGAGTTAACTGTCTTCCTGATAGCTGGTACAGTGCTATGTTTTGAGTTCAGTATGAGAAGAATGTTGATAACACTGATGTTTTCAGCTGTTGCTCAGTAGTGTTTAGACTAAAGTCAAGGATTTTTCAGCTTCTCATGCCCAGTCAGCGAGAAAGCTGGAGAGGCACAAGAAGTTGGCACAGGACACAGCCAGGGCACCTGACCCAAACTGGCCAACAGTATATTCCATACCATGTGACGTCCCATCTAGTATAGGAACTGGGGAGTGGGGGCGGGGAATCACCGCTCGGGGACTAGCTGGGTGTCGGTCGGCAGGTGGTGAGCAATTGCACTGCACATCATTTGTACATTCCAATCCTTTCATTATTACTGTTGTCATTTTATTAGTGTTATCATTATCATTATTAGTTTCTTCTTTTCTGTTCTATTAAACCATTCTTATCTCAACCCACGAGTTTTACTTCTTTTCCCGATTTTTCTCCCCCATCCCACTGGGTGGGGGGGAGTGAGTGAGCGGCTGCGTGGTGCCTAGTTGTTGGCTGGGGTTAAACCACGACAATTCCTCATTCTTATGTTAAGAAAATCACATTCCAGGTTCTTTAAGTATTCTATCCCTTTCATTGCTGGATCCAAAGAGAAAACACTGGATTTGGACATGGAAAATTTAGGGCTGGATTGTACCAATAAAAGTCTTTGCATGAAAAGCACATGATTAAAGTTTCACAGAATTTAAACTGTTTTTTAAAAAGTGCTTAGAGTTGGTTGTGCAAAAGTGTATGTCTCAGCACAAAGAAAGATATGAGCTTCAGAAAAAAACAGCTCCTGTTTCTTATCCTCACCTTCTAATATACTTCAATAACTTTCTGCTTCTAAGTGTACTGAGAGGCAAAGGTTCAGACATAGACATTAACACTGCTTTTTCCACATCACTATTACAACACTGTGCTCTAAGGATCAGATTGCTGCTTTTGAGTTCAGAACATCAGGGCCAGCATCAAATAGGTGTCTTGAACAAATAATGAAAGAAACTACTACAGCCAAAGGGCATGGTCTTTGGACTTCGGCTGTTAGTGAAATATATAGAAAGATGGAACACAAAGCACTGTGCAAAATCCTCCAATAAAACCTTGTGGAAACTTCCCCTAGAGTGTAACTAGTAGTAGGTGTCTTGGTTTTGGCTGGGACAGAGTTAATTTTCTTCCTAGTAGCTGGTACAGTGCTGAATTTTGGATTTAGTATGAGGATAATGTTGATAACACACTGATGTTTTAGTTGTCGCTAAGTAGCGCTTATCCTAAGTCAAGGATTTTTCAGTTTCCCATGCTCTGCCAGTGAGGAGGTGCATAAGAAGCTGGGAGGGAGCATAGCCAGGACAGCTGAACCGACCTAGCCAAAGGGATATTCCATACCATAGGATGTCATGCTCCTTATATAAACTGGGGGGAGCTGGCCAGGAGGGGCCGATGGCTGCTCGGGGACTGTCTGGGCATCAGTCAGCGGGTGGTGAGCAATTGCATTGTGCATCACTTGTCTTTCTTGGGTTTTATATCTCTCTTTTTGTTATCTTCCCTTTCATCACCATTATTATTATATTTTATTTCAATTCTTAAACTGTTCTTATCTCAACCCATGAGTTTTACTTTTTTTGTCCCGATTCTCCTCCTCATCCCACTAGGGTGAGGGGAGGAGTGAGCGAGCAGCTGCATGGTGCTTAGTTGCCTGTTGGGGTTAAACCACAACAGTAGGAAATATTAATCAATAAAGAGACTAGGCAATCTCTATCCATTTTTTAGGACTTCTAATAAGTTTAAACTTGATCATTTTTTCCCCCTTAGATTTTCCACCAGCTTTGAAATCCCAAGAAGTGAAAATCATTCCAACTTTTCAAAACACACTGAAAGTAAAGGGTAAGTTAAACAAATGTCATGGCTCAGATATCTGTGTTCTTGTTGATCACACAGGAAGACCATGGAGTGACTGAGGAGATTAATAAACTGTGTAAGATCCTTTAGCATCATAAAATAAAAAATGAACAAGAAAAGTAGCCAGTTCATCAGGTAACAAGGGTAATCTAAATGTGACTCCAGTACTCAGCCTGCATTTTGTTAATATGATGTAGCTGTAAAAAAAAAAAAAATTTTTTTAAATTATATATATATATAAAAAAATATAAATAATACTGGGATAATTTGTGTACAATATTTCCAGTAAAGAGAAGGAAATATTAATGTGTACAAAACACTAGTGGGACACCTTACCTAGGGTATAGGGTACAATTCTGACTAGCCGCGTTCAAGCAGGGTGAGTGTAAATCTGGAAGAGATGCAGAGAGGGACTGTGAGGATAATCAGGGAGATAGGAGACCGTGCTTGTAAGGAAATGAAGACTGAAAAGAGATAAGTGATTTCTATAATGGGTGGGGGGAGGAGCAGAGAGGTGGAACCCCTTTAAGGTGAAGTGTAACACTGGCACAAGAACAGCCAGGCATACAAGAGACAGGAATATGTTTTGGAAAATGCTGGCAAAAGTCTTCCAGCCATTTGAAGGGTGTGGCTATGAGTGGCCTTCCCTAGTAAGAGTACCAGCTAGTTTTAAACTAACTTTAAACTGGTTTTATGGTGAAACTTCATACCGGTTTTAGAACTTCATACATTTAGGAAAGGATTTATAGAATATGGCTGTCAGCAGAACCAAAGCATTGGACATAGTGAGCCAGGAGGTCTCTTCCAATCTTAGGCCCTCTATCCCTATGCAAAACAGATTAAACACAAAAGATAACTGAACTAAATAAATAACAGATCGATAAAAAAAATAGCTTGACAAGAAGGAAAACAGAAGATGGGCTTTTGGACAGAGGCTAGTGAAAGAAATAAAATGGGAAGAGCAACTAAAGGGAGGGTATCTACAGCAAATTACAGAAAATTCTTACTGCTTATTTTGAATCCGCAGCTGGCAACCCCTCTCACAATGGCCGTGTGTGCAGCACATGGGGTAACTTCCACTTCAAGACCTTTGACGGGGACATCTTTTACTTCCCTGGGGCCTGCAATTACATCTTTGCATCCAACTGCAAATCTCCCTATGAGGACTTCAACATCCAGATCAGGCGTACAATGGTGGAAAATGCTACCAAGATCACTCACGTCATCATGAAGCTGGAAGGAGCCGTGATTGAACTGACCTGTGACTCTGTCCGGCTTGATGGCAAATCGTATGTTCATAACTTGAAACTGCCATCACTGCTCTTGCTCCCAGTGGGCTCTTTGAGCGAGGGTCCTTTTCCCTCATTTGATCTCACATTGCTCCCGAGCAGCTGGGGGGCTCAGGTCCTTCCTGAAGTATTAACAAAAATAAGGGCCTGACAGTGAGCTAAGTGCTGCTTCTGCAGATTATCCCTGTGTCCATTTTGTTCAGATAAGCTATATCCCAGATGCTGCCCCACTGCTACAATTGTGTGTGTATATATACAATTGAGTCTGTAAGTTGGATTCAGTCAAAATGTTAGGTTTTTACACTCTAAGTTTCTACTTTCCATTAATTTTACCAGAACAGGATCCTTGAGAGGAATTTTTAATGGCTTTTGTCCTTGCACTGAACACTATGCAGTTAAGCAGTGACTGCAGCTTGTACCTGCACTCATTTAAAATGAGCTAGTCTGGAAACTTGCTAACTGTGCAGCAATGGTAGCACTGACTTTGGCATAGGGTGTGAAACCTGTCCAAAAGGCTGGGTAAATATTTGGGCAGCTATCCCACAGTGAGTTGTGCATTATAGCAGCTACGTACAGTGAGCTAAAGGTTATCTTGGGTACACCTTTATGAATGGCAGTCATATCACAGAAAGCTTAACAAGTCTATCCCTTTATTATCAAGGACTTTAAGGAGTAAATAGCAATATCCTGAAGCATACTGCCTGCAAAACAGAACCTCCCAGCACTTTTTTGAACAATACAACCGAAGACACATGCCAACTTTTTACCTAGCAAAACACCATTAACAGAGAGAGCCAAAAGGAACAGCAGGGAGGGCAAGGCTGATCCATTTGCACAATGAGATGTAATTGCATAGGAACCAGCCAGAATGTTTCAAACATGTGTTGTCTGTATTTAGTTACTGCTCTGACTAATTTCCTCACCTATGTACGTATGTTGAAGCTTCTCAAAGAGAATGAGAAAGGATATCAGTGTGGATATTCAATGGACATTCTGTCCCTACCCCCTGCTGAATTATGGTGATCTTTCCCCAGGGTTCAGATGCCCTACAGCCATATGGGAGTCTTGATAGAGAGAAGTAACAGCTATTTGAAAGTTTCTGCCAAGTTAGGACTGACCTTCCTCTGGAATAAAGAAGATGCCCTCCTGGTAAGCAAACATCCAAAACATGGCAGAAAGCCTGTATTTTGAAAATAGTCTGTTTACATCTTTGCAGTCTTAATCAGCCAGGCAGGCATTAATTACTTTTGGATCTGTGTCCATTTTTAGTGTATTGTTCTGTCTTCCAGTCTTCTCCCAGTTTCCCTTTTTTTTTTTTTTTACTATCCAGCTCAGCTCAGGATCAATAGACCCCCAATTATAAAGTTTCCACCTCACAGCAAAGTATTGCTCAGATTCCAGACCTGGCAATGTGCTGTTGTTCGCAGCCGCAGGGCTAGAATAAGACTAACCTTTTCTTGGTGGCCACTGACCTTCCCAATGGTGCCTACCTTGTTACCACACAACACAGTCTGCACAGCATACATATGTCAAACTTTGAGTACATAAGCAATATTGATGTAGGCTGTGTTCCTAACCATCAAGGCTGACGTTACTACGAACCTAAGCTCTCTTTCCTAATTTCTTTTAGGTGGAACTAGATAAGAAATATGCCAATCAAACTTGTGGACTTTGTGGGGACTTCAATGGAATTCCAATTAGCAATGAATTTATTGCAGAGAGTAAGTAATAAAAAGCATTATGAAGTATTGGTGCTTTGTTTTTCTTTCTTTTAGTAGTATACTGTAACATAGGTTGTGGGTTGTATTAACTGCAAAACTAGTGATACTTCTTCAGGCATTTCTGTGATGTCAGTTATGTATAGAGTCAGGGCTTTGAGATGTATTAGACTGCTTCCATCACTGTTAGATCTCTTAATATTTGCCACATGCAACTTTCAACTTGTTTTCAATAGTTAGGATCCAGTTCCTTGTGTACCTTCTTCATCTCCTTTTGCCTTTCATATTATAATGATATTATTTGGTAATCACTGTTCATGTCACAGCAGGTAGTGCCACAAAAGAAAATATCTCCATGCAAAAGCCAGTAAACCAGTAAATATTATTCTAATATTTGGACTGCTTTTTACAGACACAAAACTGACTCCCATTCAGTTTGGGAATAAGCAGAAGATGGATGGACCCACAGAGCAGTGTGCTGATCCTATTCCTCCTATTGTTCCAGTGAACTGCTCAGCTGAATTTGTAAGAACCACCTCGCTTAAAATTTGTTTTCTCAGTGTAAAATACATTCTCCTTGTCTTTGGAGAAAATTTGTTAGAATTGGAAAAAATATAGCATGAATATGACTCAACCATTGGTCTGGAAAGAAAATTTTTCTAAATTTAATTTTTGATTCTTTGCTAAAGTGAATGCTAAAAGTTGCAAGAGAAGACTGGATATTTTCAAGAAAGAGAAATTCACTGGGGTTGTCTTAATACAAAGAAACTGTATAATGCTTGGAAAGTCACCTGACCTGAACGTAACTCAAGATATGGGAAGATATGGGAGTTAATCAAAGGAGTTCCATGTGTACTTGCCTTATTGTTGTACCTTTCCCTAAACATCTGCTTATGGCTACTGTTGGACAGGTTTCTGGACCAGACGGACCTTTGGTTTGTTCTGCTACATGCCTTAAATATTTAGTTTCATATTTTCCAAACCCTTGTTTAACCTTCTCTATTTTCCCTCCTAGGCTTCTATCTGTAAGACAGTATTAACCAGTAAAGCATTTACAAGCTGTAATGCACTTGTGAATGTCCAGGACTACATTGAAACTTGCATACAAGACCTATGCCACTGTGATAGCTCTATGGCTGACTTCTGCATGTGCAACACCTTTGCTGAGTACTCCCGGCAGTGCGCTCATGCAGGTGGACAGCCTCTGAACTGGAGAACCTCAGGACTCTGTCGTAAGTATCTTGGGAATGGACTTTCACCTGTGCTTACTACCCATATCTAGTAAACTTCAAATATGTGAATTTTTTTCCTAAAGACGACAGCTGTTTAAAGGTCCATGTAATTCTCATGAAATCAGTTTTAACCTGAGCATACTCGAGACTTTGGGAATATGGAAGTTTAGAGGATTTTGCATTACTAAGGGTTTTCAATATATATCAGAAAGTCTAAAATGTTGCAGCCTCCACTTGGATCAGGATTCCCCATTGTATCTTGACAGAAAACATCCTAAATTGCGAATACTGTTTCCTTAACATTTCAAAGGAAAAGTCAGCATTATAATACTCTTTCTTCTTTCAGCCAAATTATGTCCTTTCAACATGCAATACCAGGAGTGTGGCTCCCCCTGCTCTGACACGTGCAGCAACCCGGAACGATCTGCACTTTGTGAAGATCATTGTACAGATGGCTGCGTCTGTCCTCCAGGCAAGTTACTTTCCTGCCCATTTTTCATATCCAGGAGAGCTAGAGCACTTACCTGCACACATTTAACAACTTTCATGCTCTGTATCATTCTCATTACATCATCACTGTTATTATCATCAAAGTAATAACTGCATTTCTTCCTTGATACACATGCATCATTTCTATTCAGATTGCTAAAAATGCCCTTTTAAACAACAAATGTGCCTGAGACATGTACATAATGACTGAACTGAGAATAAGATACTTCACTCCTAACAATAAGGGGAAGTCTTCTATTCTCAGCATCCATGTTCAGTTCACAGAAAGTATGTAATATTTAATCACATTTTGCCCGCAATGGTAACTCCTGGTGTTGGCGAAGCTGCATCTGGCTCCCCAAATTACCAAACCCTTCCTGTCCAGTGCTGCATGTCTAAACAACAAGAAGCTGAGAGAGCACTAGGCAGTGTGTAAAATCTGGTGCTTCAGAGAATTGTGCATGAGAACTGAAAATCACTACAAGACAAACAATGCAAATGTGTTCTTTTTGTGCATGCTTACTTCTGGGGTTGAGAATTGTTGCTCTTGTGAGCGACTGCATGGTAGGATCTTCACCCCTTGCAGCTCTTCTGCCCATCCTCTATGACATCTCACAGAATTCACCAGCACTTGTTTGTATAATAGCACTAACTTCTCTTAGATAATCCTCTGCCTTTGGGTATAGAAATATTTACTGTACAAATATGTCCCTGGGCAGTCTCACAAATGGTTCATCTATTACACCTCATTATCTAGTAATTTTCATCCTAATTCTATTCTAATGAAGTCAACAACAGAAAGGTATTTCCCTAGAGGTCTCTTTCAATCACCCTAAGATTTTAGATAGGCTTCAATGGAACATAGCCCTTCAATCCCTACATAGCTGGCATCCTATTATTTTAAAGTACTTTCTATTCATTTTCTGTGTAATACAGAAGAAATGGAACACGCTTTCAGGCATCTGCCACATACATGTACAAAAGCAGGTTCTGCAGTGCATAGAATAAGTAACAGACCATTTCTTTCCCTAGGAATGGTATTTGATGACATTAATGGTGCTGGCTGCATTCCCCGTCAAGAATGTTACTGTACCTATGAAGGTGAAACTTACGCTCCTGGTGCTTCCTTCTCATCTAAATGCAGATCATGGTAACATACTCTTTCTCATACTTTTTTTCTTAGGTGCATTGCCTGAACATTTTGAAGACAGGGAAAAATTACTAATTTCCCCTTAAAAAGAAATGAGGGACTACTTATCAACTGAACTTCCTTGATTACACATTTTTAGAGGATACTTACATCTCTGTTTTCTCCTCACACTTAGAAGCAAAAATTTGAGTTTACATATAGGTACTCCAATTTCAAGACCAATCAGTTAAAGGAGACAATCAAATTCAAATACCAGCAGTGTTTAAAAATGCGAATTACTGTGCTGCATCCTTTGTAGCACTATAGTGTAATACTAGGATGCTCAGGTAAATACTATGGAGGACGTGACATTTAGGGACATGTGGCATTAGACAGAGTGGGAGATCACCTTTGAGAGACATGTTTGACAGATATATATTTTTTAAATATCACTATAATTACTGATGCATTATTGCATAAGTGTGTGCAAATGCACCTATCTACCTATGAATACAAGAACCACAAACATGCATGTTATTTTCCAAGAAATACTTAGCATGTTTGAAGCTTGAGCCATCCTAAGGAAGATGAGGGGCGATCCTTCATATGCAGCAGAATGGATGCCAGGTTCACCAAGACCGAATTCTGTCCAAAGACTGGAAATGAACAGCAATATATAAAACATTATCACTAATATAAATGTGCCTGCCCCATATTTATTCTGAGATTTCAAAGCAATGTTGGTTTCTTTGACAGTATGATCAATGCTTCAAGAGGAAAATTAAGGCATCAACTGCCCTTATTGTCTCTTATTTCATTTATACTTGCATTACCCAAGGTTAGTGAATGCTTTCTTCATTTCAGTACCTGTGCTGGAGGTGAATGGTCTTGTATCACCCAGTCATGCCCTGGATCTTGCAGTATTGAAGGAGGCTCCCACATTTCAACATTTGATGAGAAATATTATTCCTTCTTCGGAGACTGTAGCTATGTCCTAACAAAGGTAAAAATGAGTCAGAATCCTTGCTATAAAGCAATATGCTAAAGGAAATTTTTTTTATTATATGTAATGTTGTTTAATTAAAACTACTGGTAATCGCATCAACTTTCTGAAATTTAGAGGTTCCACATGGAGCCTTAAATGGATTTCAGGGGGCTTTCTGTTAGGGTTATACTAAATAAACATATTGTAGTAGTTTTGTGTTCTTTGATCATCATTTAAGAATTGCACTGAGTTTTTAGGTTCCATGAAAAAATCTCCATGCTTCCCATTAATTTTTTAATTAAATATTGCCTGTCTAGTGTTTTATAACTACTTCTTTCTGAGCAATGTGTCTATTACATCCATTGGTACTGTCCTTTTTGTCATAGTTAATACAGTTCAATGGCTTATTTGATTAACAGTATTTGTAAAGGAATTATTATTATACAGCATTCATGTGAGAGGAGTTATTTCATTAAGATGATCAACCTTCCAGTCTTCCCCAGCAAACACTGAAGATTCTAGAGTTTAAAAGCAAAAAGCTAAGTTGTATGTGTATTCTAAAACTTGAATTAGAAATTGATGGCTTACAAAAATACCTAAGATTTACTAGAGTTTTTTAGATTAGTAGGGACTGAGTTCTGAGTAGATTTATCTAAAATAATGACTACAGATTTGCAGATTTTCAGAACCCTAGGTATATTTGATGTTTATTTGTACTGGATGAGTGATGTAAACAATTTTCATAAAAACTTCATATTATATAAACTCTGTTCTCAAAAAGCTCAAACTGAATGTTACCAAGAAAGAGAACTGTAAAAACTTAGAAAGTAGCTAGAATGAGGTAATTTAGAAATAGATTAGACTAAATCAATGAAACTTTTTGATGACTTTCACGAGCACTGGGCTCAATCTGCAATGGGAGCATAGATCAGACTTACATGCTAAACTCACCTTTTGGCACCAACACATAAAATTAGATTCTCAGAGGCTCTGGAGGTACAGAAAACCCCTAAATGTGGACACAAAAGGTCAAAAAGCCCACAATTTTAACATTAAATTTCCAGATGGCTGTAATTCTGCAACTCAGCTGTCCTTAATTTAATCTTCATTACACCAAGAAAATAAGACACATTCAGAATCACAGCCTTCTGCATGTTTCCCTGTAACGTCTTGGCCATTAGGCACACTTTGAATATACCTTACAGAACAGAGTCCAATGAGAATCAGAACCAAGAGAGAAACTGAATTTTGCCTTTATTCAGTAGCTTAGTGAATAGTGATATTAGCTTAATTTTCTCCTATGAGAGGATATTTAAATGCATATTTCCTACCCATTAAAAGAATGACCAAATCACCATTTCTTTGATAATCTATTCAGTGCAGAAAAGACTGGAAACAATTTCTCTCCTCTCCCAGGTAAACACCATAACCAGTGGGCAAGAAAGGCACACTTCCTTCTTCTCTAGCATATTAAACTAGTATTAACTAAACATTAGGAACTACTATTACCAAAACATTAGGAAGTTTTAATGTTCAGCTTGATATGTCTAACTTGCCCTTGAACGTCAGAAATAATAGACAACTTCCACTGTGCAGACTGCATGAATGCCACCTTACTTGGTGACTCTATGCATATATGTAAGAATGTATGAGCTGGAAGAAAAGGAATTAACAATATTTTAAAAGGACCACTTTACTAAGAATGCCATTTGAGTTTGAACCTTTTTAACTTAACAATATTTTAATATAACAAATCTTTTTAACAATATATTTTGTTTTCTTCTAGCTCTGTGACAGCAATGAGTTCACTGTTCTGGGAGATATCCACAAGTGTGGCCTGACTGACACTGAGACATGCCTCAAGGGTATAGCTGTCAGCCTAAGTGGAGGACAAACTGTAAGTAGCGAATGTAGACACCTAACATTCTGCAGGGATGTTTTCAAAGCTTAATAGACAAGTAGTTTGCAAATGACACATAACAGCACACACAGGAAATCTGCACTCGTTTTGTTGTTGTTGTATCTCATTTGAACATTATTCAAAGAAAAATTTAGCATAAAGGAGATACATTGGAAGTCAAGATCCTAGTAGTTTTCTGTCATTTAGTTGTCTTTGGGTTTTTGCTTGTTTGTTTTGACAGTCAATGAACCACTGTAATAAAGATTAAAGAAACGGTATAGGAATCAGAACATCACCACAGTCTCCCCCCATTTTTTTTCCTTTATCCTGAAGAATACTAGATAAAACACTTTCCAAATATTTTCTACCTTTCCTAAATATGCTTGAAAAATCTTTGTCTTTTCTTGTGGACAGAACATAGTGATCCAGCCTTCTGGCAGCGTATTTGTAAATAAGATCTACACACAGCTGCCATTCTCTGCAGGTAAGTTCCTCTGGAAGACTTCTGTAACTTTTCTCTTTTTTGACTTCAAAATGTTATTACATCATTTAATCTAAAGCCAAATTTTACCTTTGGTTACACTGCAGCAAAACCAAGGTACTCCAATAGAGCATAGTTTCTCATTTTTTAAGTAATAGGGTTTGCCTGTTTAACTCTTATAATTTTAGCAAAATTATGGTCTAATTTTAGCAATATCTAATTAAATGGAGATTCAATTCAAGCAAATAGCATCACTGCACACTTCCAGATCCAAACATTGCCATAAGAGAGGAAAGAAAAATTCTGATATGCAACAGGACTCCAATATCTCAAGTTGTTCAGTTTCCTGTGTTCCCTCTGTCCCTTTGCTTGGTGCACATTTATCACTGGAGAGTTTCTCTTGTGCCAGTTCTTCTCAGATACTACTGCACCTGAACAGAAAGCAAACCATGAAAGAACAGAATAGGTCCAGGCTGGAGTCTAGCACTAAATCATGCTATATAATTTCCATCAAGCAAATGTGGTCTTTTAAATAGCAACAGAAGTATGTGTTCTTCCCCTTATTTTAAAATACCTGACAGAAAGTGGAGGGGTTTTATACATTTGTTGTTTAGGGTAAAGACAGTCTGGTTTGGTGCTGGATTTTAAATCCCATATGGATCATTTTCCCCCCAGTTCTTCAGAAATTAGGATCATATCAAACACAACTGTAGAATCTCTATATAATGAACAGTCATTTCAACTGCTCATCTTGTATGAAATTATAACTCTTATGTTCTTATGTCCCTAGCGAATGTCACCATCTTCAGACCATCATCTTTCTTCATCATTCTGCAAACAACTTTTGGTCTTCAGCTACAGGTTCAGCTCATGCCTCTCATGCAACTTTTTATAGACATAGACCCATCACATAAAGGGCAGACCTGTGGTAAGTGATCTTATCGTAACAACTGCCTTCATCGGTATGCTTCATTCTGTAGGAGATTTACACAGCCTATCTGCTTCCTTTTAGGTCTCTGTGGAAACTTCAATGACATGCAGACAGATGATTTCAAAACCACCAGTGGTGTAATAGAGGGTACTTCAGCTGCCTTTGGCAATACTTGGAAAACTCGGGCTGATTGTCCTGATGCCAAAAATACCTTTGAGAACCCCTGTACTGTCAGCATACAAAATGGTAAGCTCAGCATATAGTAACCTCTTGCTGTTCTCTTTTAAGATGGAAAGAAGGAATAAGTTGATCTATCACCAAGTATTTAGCCAAAATAAGCAGATCATTTGCACACACACTGTTTTCCTCAGTTGATACTAGAAGTCTTCAATTAATAAATAATAACTAGGATAATATTTTGGATCTTCAAAATTTTCTTTTGGATAAAGAAAGCAAGTGTTTTTGCCAACTTACGTAAGGGAAACTGGAACCATACAGCAGAGCAGGGATCCATTCCTGGAAAGGACCGATTGTCATACAGGAAAAAAGCTGTGCATAGCCCCACTGAAGGTTGGACACAGTGTGGTCCTTCCACTGTTAAACTGAGAATGAGACTTACAATTCAGAGCTTCATAGCTCTCAGGCTCCATTTCACCCAATGAAATATGTAAGTTTTGAGCATTCACAAGCCACTGTTCTGTCTTCTGAGATGAACTAGCGTATTTTTAATTCACAATGTGAACCTTCATTTTCAAAATTCAGCTAAGGATGTCTTAGTTTATTCCATGACAACTACCATGAATTAAGAGCATTCAGTTTATGAAGAGTTCATAGTTCTGTAAAGAGGAAGTGAAAGACTGTGTTTCAGCAAATTCACAGCTGAATTCTGTTTTAAAGTTAAGCTCCTGCAATTTCCCTGCAGGAAGTATAGTTACATTGGGACAAGGGTTTAGACAATGAAGTGCAATAGAAATTCTTATGTATTCAATTCACAGACCAGTATGCTCAGCACTGGTGTGGACTGCTCTCTGATACCATGGGACCTTTTGCTGAATGTCACTCAACAGTGAATCCAGAAGTTTACCAGAAGGTACTTGGCTCTTAGCTTTTTTTCCCCATATAAAAGAAAAAGACTCAGATTTCTGATACTAACACCTGAGAGAAGAACTTGCCAATTGGGAGGAGATGCATTCATGGTCATTCTTTTCAAGCCAAGGGTTCATTTTTATCTCCACATCATAATAATTACTCCTTTGTAAAGGTACCTTTCTTTCCATTCCCAGGAGGATAAACTTACAGCTGTATTCCTGCTGCCCATATTTTTAGGTACTAACCTAAATGCCTAAGCTAGGAGCTTGGACTCCCTGGACTTCTTATGAGGTCAAAGGACACAAGCTGTCCCTCCTGAGATATGAGGAAAGCTTTAGTCAGAATCTTAACTAGCACTTTGCTTAGTTGCTCTGAACTGCTCTCAGAAGGCTTCTGCATATATCCAAGGACAAGGCAAGAAATGCGTGTAAGAAGCAGCAAAGAGATTTAGATAAGATGTGAACAAAAATGTTCCAGGAATTCAAGACGATGAAGCTCTGGAACAGACTGCCTGGGGACTTTACAAAGTCTCCCTGTTACTGGAAATCTGTAAGATTATGTTCAACATCTTCTGGAATGACAATATTATAGTGACCTTGCCCAGCATAGCTACAAATTAAATGACTTCTTGTTTTCTTTGTTCCTCTGATGCAGAGAGCCCAAGCTCCTAAGCTTAAGCCCTAAAAGTTGGGTGGCATTCAAATACCCTCTGCTTGTTCTAAGTATGTATGGCACAGTGGCTGCAAACTGAAAGTAGTTGGGAAACCTACCAACACCTGAAAAAGTAAAAAAGAACAAAAAAAAGAAAAAATAGTTTAAAATTGTGGACCTCTAATTATTCTCTCTCCTTGCAAAGAATCTTTTTTGAAAATGCTCAGTGAAATCTTCAAGTGAAAAACAGGCATATGTTTGTTTATGAATATGGATTACACTCACTTTTAGCTCTAACGGACATGAGACTAAAAAGTATAGAGCGCCATGGCTTTGACATGACAATCTGACAATCATATGTCATCCTCTGTCCCTAGAACTGCATGTTTGACACGTGTAACTGTGAGAAGAGTGAGGACTGCATGTGTGCTGCCCTCTCCAGCTATGTCAGGGCCTGTGCTGCTAAAGGAGTTCTGATCACTGGATGGAGGAGCAAAGCCTGCAGTAAGTTCTACATCCCTTTGCCTCTTGAAAATGATCATCCAGAATGCCCCACACAGCAGCTCTTGGGGATTACCACAGTAAATTGTGTTAAATTTTAAGTATGGCATTGACTTTCCATAATTCGAGGAGGAAGGGAATACCATAAAAGACAAGCAGTAAGCAGGGAGAAATATAAAAAAGAGTCTTTGTTAGATTACTTGCTCAGAACGAGAAGCAGAAACATGGACCTCAATACCCTTGCAATAGGAATAAAATAAGTGGAGTGTTTCTCAGTTTACTTTGACAAAAAATATGAAAATAGCAATGAAGAAGAAACACACTATGCATTAATATAATTGAACTTTTTTCTTCTTTTAACCTGAACAAAACATTTCTATTTGTGACACATTTATAGGAAAAAATTCTGCCCTAGCAGTACAAAAAAAATAATTATACTATCAAGGATATCAGTAAAGTATATGTACGTATATTGTAATGTTTATGATATATACTTCACCTCAAATACTGCATTTATACCTACATTGATTCTTAAATGAACTACAAATGTAACTCGCCTTTTTACTCTCAAGCAAAATACACCACCTTGTGTCCAAAATCCTTGAAGTACGCTTACAATGTCGATTCCTGTCAACCCACCTGCCGGTCTCTGAGTGAGCCTGATGTCACATGCAGCATCAAGTTTGTCCCAGTTGATGGCTGCACCTGCGTAAATGGAACCTACATGGATGAAAGTGGCAAATGTGTACCTGCTTCTAGCTGTCCTTGTTACTACAAAGGAATGCCTCTGTCTTCCGGAGAAGTTATTCATGATAATGGTGTTGTCTGGTAAGAGATTTGTAAACAAAGGAATGAGAATGGATATTGGCAATCATGGAACCTTATACACGTTATGTATCTATTCAAGTCATACGCATTTCTCTCCCTAATAATTTCAATTAAAAAAAAATCACAGATCCTTAAAAATTGTTAGGGCTATCCATGTTCAAAAGATTGTACTTAGACTACTACAGGAATTCAACAAACCATACTGTGGTGGGTTAGCCTTGGCTAACAGCCAAACTCCCACCCAGTCACTCACTCCCCACCACACATACTTTTCTTATTCATGACTGTAAAAGACTTGTTCCATGGTGAAAAATGCTTGATAATCCTATTACAGATTATTCCCATTATGAATGGAACCTGAACTGTTCTGAAGGACAGTTTTTAAGCAGGCAAATGGACAGAGCAAACCTGTCTTTATGTAGAATATGCTTGTATTTTTGTCTGCTCTAACATAAAATAATTTTGAATAGTACAAACTATCTGATAAAGGACACATTTTCTCTGTTTTATCACACAGTAATTTTTCATTATTTCAAATTCATTAGGAAACAAGCTGAAACTTAACAAGGAAAAGCAAAAACATATCCATTGTCTTTTTTCTTTTTATTATAGCACTTGCACTTATGGAAAGCTGAGCTGCATTGGAGAGAAACCTGAACCAGGTAACATATCACTTAAGACTTTCTTTAATTCTTCCTTTCCATGTTTACCCTTTTCAGTTCTCTCTTTTTTTTTTTTTTTTTGTCATAATGAAGCAAATTGTACAAGTCTGAAATAAACAAGAAAATGAACTGATGACTTCTGTAATGTAGAGGATATTCCCAAAATGTAAAGAAATACTGTCTTACCTTTCAGATGGCTGAAACAAGTTATAACCCCCTGGGTTACCCAGGGGAAAAGAATACTTGGTCACCTCACTGAACATGAGGAGAAAGCCGTCCACTTTTAAAATAAAATAAAAGTACTAAAAGCCTAAAAAATACAAAGTAAACCAGGATCTTTGTTTTCTTTTCTCCTTTTTTTTTTTTCCTTCCCTGAAAGGAAGTGTTTCATGAAGCTAACTAAACATTAATTTCTATGAGTAGTCCAAGCTTAAGCACAAAAACCAGATGAGCATGACTTCAAAACAATATTCAGTTTCTCTTTCTGGTCAAATGCTTTATATTAAGGTACACATATCTCACAAAGGAGTCTTTTTTTTTTTTTTTTTTTTTCTTCAGCCTGCATTAAGGAAACATAAAGATATAAATACATGGTTGATCTCACATTTCTCATGGCTTTTCTCTCTTTCAGTCTGTGTACCTCCCATGGTCTATATTGACTGTGGCAATGCCACTGCAGATGTGGTAGGAGCAGGATGCCAGAAGAGCTGTCAGACTCTAGATATGGAATGCGTAAGTGTAGACTCTTTATACCCAGTTGAAAGCATATTAAACTAGATCTCTTTTACAATTACCAGCTCCAGCTTGACTCTTCCATCAGGGAAATAAATGTTTCAAGTCATGTTTTCTATACGATCCTTACAGTACAGAACCCAATGTGTCTCCGGCTGTGTATGTCCTCACAATCAAGTGTTGGATGGTAAAGGTGGCTGTATAGCTCCAGAAGACTGTCCATGTGTTCATAACGGGAACTCCTACAGTCCAGGAGAATCAATCAGAGTTGGCTGTAATAACTGGTAAGAGCATGTTGAAAAATGTTATTTTCAAGCATCTGAAAGCAAATAGTTTAAGCTCTAGGTGAATTATAGCATTTCACTCTAGCAGTATCAAGGTTTATAGGAAGGAATCCTACATAAGATGATTCACTTCGTACCTAAAAAGCAAGCTCTGTCTGGTTTTTATAGTGGCACTCAGCACAGAAATGGCAAGTGGTCAGAAGAATGATATGGCTTGGATGCTGTATTCATTCTAGTCAAGAAAGCTTTTTCCTCACACGGAATCCCTACATTTCAATACATCCAACAAGATTTGGAAATATGAAAGATTTAAAGTATTTTCTAACCCAAATTATTCATGACATCATGAAGTAACACAGACTTTGGGTAAATCCCGAAGGCTCTTGAGCTATGCTGCATTTCTGAGAATAAGCAAGCTTTATTTTTTCAGTATAGGCTTAACACATTTTAAAATCAGATTGATGTACATGCAGGAATGTACATATAGCTATATTGTGTGTATGTCTGGTTTTTACATTCGGAGTGCTTTTTGTCTTATGTAGCACATGTAGAAACAGAAAATGGCACTGCTCTGAGGAACCTTGCCTGGAAACCTGTTCTGTTTATGGAGATGGGCATTACACCACCTTTGATGGCAAACGCTTTGATTTTGAAGGAGACTGTGAATATGTTCTGGTCCAGGTAACAGAGTCCTTCCCAGATTTTTGCACTATCGAAGTACCTTGCATTTTACATATGACCATGTAGCATAGTTAACACTAAATATCATTCCCCTGTTCCAGAACTACTGTGGTCAACAAGGTATGAATCAGGGAACCTTCAGAGTCATCACTGAGAACATTCCATGTGGCACTACAGGAACCACCTGCTCTAAGTCTATTAAAGTTTTCCTGGAGGTAAGTATTTTCTTTAATAAGTTGTACCCCAGGCCTAATGTGCCAGAAGGATGGAACAAGCTATCCCAGATAGACAGCATTGTAGAAGTGTTCTCCAAGAGAGTGAAAATGTTACTACACTTCTTTGATCACGACTAATGATTCTGCTCTCTGCTAGAGAAAGCGAAGCAGGGAATTCTAAAGAGAAATTTCTTAACATGAGGTTGTTTAATAGAATCATTTTGATGATAGAGTTGTTATTTCAATAACAGTTACTGGTAAGATATAGAACTGTACCAAATAGGTGACTTTTTTAATTGGTCTCTTTTTCTTTTCCTGTCTTAGAACTATGAGCTGGTACTCAGTGATGGACACTCTGATGTCATCCAGAGGACACCTGGAGGAAAAATGCCATTCCAAATCCGTTCCATGGGTATCTACCTGGTGGTTGACACTACTGTTGGCCTGATACTCATGTGGGACAAGAAAACCAGTATATTCATCAAACTTAGTCCCAGCTTTCAGGTACATTTTAAAATCCAAAACCTGGATAAAATTATTTCTGAAACATATTCATGTTATCTCTCAAAGGGAAAAAAAATGGAAATTTAGGCTGTAACCGGAAGACTGAAAGAGCAGCAATTGCATTTTATTATCCTTGTAGTGCTGACTTATGTTGTGTATTACACATTTTCCTTGAATTACATTATTCAGCAATGGCACAAGAGCAACTACATAGTAGCTTTCTTCATGAAAAGCCCTCACTGAAGAGGTATGTTCAGGATTAGGTAAAACTAATTAGCTCAATACTAAGAACAAAAACCATGAGTCTACTCTGCTTCCTATCCTTATCCTTCCTGACAATGTTAGAGACATCCCTTCATGAAAGATATTTTATGAAAGTGTCCAAGACTGTTAATGAAGAGGCCCAGACAATCTTAAATAAGATTCATCCTGAGGTCTGTTACTTGCAGATACTGAGAAACTGTACCTTACTAATCTTTGTCATTTTGTGTTTATCCCCATGCAGGGACATGTCTGTGGACTTTGCGGAAACTATGATGGCAATGGAAATAATGACTTCACTACTCGCAGTCAGTCTGTGGTAGGAAATGTGCTGGAGTTTGCCAATAGCTGGAAAGTGTCTTCTAATTGCCCAAATGCCAATCGTACCAAGGACCCATGCACTGTGAACCCATACAGGAAAGCCTGGGCACAAAAGCAATGCAGCATCATTACCAGTAAAGAGTTTACCAAGTGTCACTCCCAGGTATGACAAAAACTTCAGTCTTAAATTCTCTTGAGCAAGAGATTACATTAATTTTTATGTGGGATAGCTGAAAAATACACTAAAATACACTTTGTCATCCTTGACAAAGTGAAGTCAGATCAAGTTTCAGGAAGACTGCATAGAAATTATTTTCAGTTTCATTTTCTCAGCTTGTGCCTTGAACTAGTGCACTAAAAAAATTGATAGTTGTGGGGTTTTTAATAGAAGGGACAACCACAGATAAATCTGAGGTTATGTTTATTTTCTAATGGCATCATTTTCTACTAATATATATATATATATGACTGTGTGCTAGCTTGTAGTAATGTAACAGTATTCTTTCTGCAAATGTATCTTCAACACCAAATAGTTCTTAGCATTACAACTTGTTATTAATAGCTTTATTCTACATTTTCCTCTTGATTTTTTCAAAGCATTCTCATGGTTTCTTCCTCTCTTATCTTTCTCACACATATAGAGTTGTCAGTTTCAGAAATTCTATTCAGCTTTTTTAGGACAGTGAATGCCTTTTCAAAGAGGACAAGTGCATGAAAACTCAAATGTTTCCTCCACCAGGTTGAACCAAATGAATATTATCAAGCATGCGTGGATGATGCTTGTGCCTGCGACACTGGAGGAGACTGTGAATGTTTCTGTACAGCAGTGGCTGCCTATGCTCAAGCATGCAATGAGCTGGACATCTGCATTTCATGGAGAACTCCATCCATTTGTCGTGAGTTTCACCCTACTTCTTTTTGAAGGGGTCAGAGGGAAAGAAAACATTAAAGAAAAAAAGAAAAGCAAGTAGAAAGAAAAAAGAAAGAAGGATAAAATTGTATTTGTAAGAAGTACTGCTGTATTCTAAAAACAGCAAAAAAACCCCCCACAAAGCATTTTGGGTAAATCACTGGAAGCCAATCCATCTTCTTAAAATGAAACCATTGATAGTAACTTTACCAGTGGTGTCATTAGTGTCTGATTTACTTGTCAATCATGATACACAACTGGTGAACTATAATATTATATTACACTCCCACCTGTCTACATCAGGCTCAGTGTGAATAAATATTAGTGCATACTAGCTAAAATCAGTGATTCAATTAATTGATTTTTTTATGCTTAATGTGTAGCTCTGTTCTATGCTTTATAACAGTAATGGTGTCAAAAGGTGGTAGAAGTGTAACAACTGTATTAAATTAGAAATAAGACAATATACTCTTCACCACCTATGTGATTATGCTGATCACCTGGGATTTTTACCCAGAAAAACTGAAAGACTGTAGAGCAAAAAGAACAAAGGTCTTTTTCTGTCATTTCTTCTTCCTCTAGCTCTGTTCTGTGATTACTACAATCCACAAGGGGAATGTGAGTGGCACTACAAGCCATGTGGAGCCCCTTGTATGAAGACCTGCAATAATCCGAGCGGCAACTGCCTTCATGAGTTGAGAGGTTTGGAAGGTAAACATAATTATGCACATCTCATTCTACTTATAAAAAGCTAAAATGTAATATGATTAACAAAATTTATATTGCTCAGTGTGTGACATGTTTATGTTAGAAATTATAAGAAGAGATTTTCTAATTAGTATCTTACTCCCTCATGGATCATGACCTTTTTTGGAGTGAAGATGAGGACAAAATGCTCCAAAGCTTAATGTGTAGTCAAAGGAATAGCAGTAACAGTGTCTGAAATTCCACTTACTGTATGGGATAATTTGGGGAAAGCAGATATAAGCAGAGTATAGAGTTACTTCTACTTGTGAAAGGCCCAGTGTCAACATAACTCTCTTTTTTTTTTTTTTTTATTGCAGGCTGCTATCCACACTGTCCAAAGAATAAGCCCTATTTTGATGAAGAAACCATGACATGTGTTTCTAATTGTGGTTGTTATGAAAATGGAAAAAATTACAAACCGGGAATGCAGATGCCTTCAAAGCAGAATTGTCAATCATGGTAGGATTAGTAAAGATTTTTAAATGTTGAGTTTAAAGTTGTGGAACATAATTCATCATGCATTAAGTTTTTTGTTGCCAACAGGAACTAGGCCAGTCATAGGCTGCTGAATAATGTTTAATTTTCTTCTGTTCCCAGGAACTTAAATGATGATATGGTGAAACATTTTACCATAGAGAGATTAATTTACTAGTTATTCTGTACTCTTATTAAAGTACCTTTGAATTATTATTATTATCATTATTAAATTAAGTAAAAACAAAATAATAATAGTGAAGACAAGAGTCTGAAAACTTTTATTAAGATATCCCTAAAATCATTATGTGAAATTATATAGAAGTTAGCAGGCAAATAATCTTCATTGTTTTGAGTTTGTTTCTGTTATTGCACTGGTGCTTGCATATTTGCAACAGTCAGCAAGTATTCCCCACATTCTGTCAGAATTGATGACGTTGGGACAAGTGCTACTAAGCCTTCTATCAAATAGCACAAAGTTAGAAGAACCAGTTGTGAAGGAGTTAACACCTGTCCTATGATACCTTTAAAGTAGCTACACTTGAATACTGTAAGCAGTGCAGTCAGGATTGCAAAGAGCTTAGCATGAAGCCCATTGGAGCTAATCCAACTTTCATGGCACGTTTTGCAGTTCATATACAGCTTTGCCTGCATTGTCTATGTCATTAACGGCACTAAGCCTAACCTGTTAAATACATATCTATATTTACTTAAGTTTATTCAGTCTACAGATGCCCTCAGTCACTGTAAATAAACATATCAAGATTCAGTTCATAACAGATAATAGATAAATTCCCTTTAGAAACAGAATGCATTCTTGCATCTTTTGGAAGTCTGATGGAAATTCACTGTGTAGACAACCTCAACATCCGTGATACAGTGATCCTTTCTCAAATGATACATTTACTGCACTTTCCCTTCCAAAAAATAAGTATAGATATCGGGGAGGTGAGAACATTTCAGATTACCCATCCCCACATCTTTGCCCAGCCCACAAAAGCACCAATAAGGATACTGCATGTTTAGTATGCTGGCATAGAAGAGTTGCCTTTCTTGCCAGAAAACTGAGTGATCCTACCTAACCTGAATTTGTACAGCAGAACTGAATATCTAACTCAGACAAGACAGGGTCCTTCTACATTTAAACACACAATGAGTAGCAAAGGAAGGGTAGAAAAAAATTGAAACAATAGAATGATGTCGTGAGCCAATATATTCACATTCATCATCTCCTTTTTTCTCTTTTCCAGTGAATGCACAAATCATGGCAAAAAATGCAAATATGATGAATATGGTATGTTGACAAAGTTGTTTTTATCTGAATAGGATGCATTTGAGGTACTCTGCTCTGTGTTTTGGATACCAAGGAATATCACTCTCTTTTGATTTACAGAATGTGTCTGTATTTATGAGGGACAGAAATACAACTATAAAGATGTGATCTACAATACTACAGATGGCACAGGAGGGTGTATTGTTGCAATCTGTGGTCCCAATGGAACTCTTCAACGAGTTGTCTATGAATGTCCAATCTCAACATCACCCACAACAAGAACAACGTTTCACTTCAGCACTACACCACCTGCCACTACTTCCTCAGGTACATCCTTTACAGCCCATAAGAGCGTATTCTGTTCAGTAGGGAGTAAAATATAGCTACAAAACCATGCCCACACTCACAACATAAATGAATTAATACAACCTCAAAATAAATTACAGTCTCATTTGTTATTAGCATTTGGTTTCAGTCAGTATTTGGTTACCAAATACAAGGAAATAAACATAGAAAATAAAACCACTTCTGAAACACCAAAATGGCAACCACTGCACACTGGTTCGATACTATTATTTTGCTTATCTTCACAGTGAACGATAAAAAACAGTATCAGATTTATTATCTGTAATTGTAACTATTTCTATATCTGGAATAATCTTTACTGAACAAATAATAAATTATTTTTCCTATTAAATTACAGAATTATTACTTTCTGTAAAATTCCTGGTAGGGTTCATTGTATTGATAATTACAGTACTGAGTGGATTGCTCAGATATTGGCACTGAGATACTGACATTTTAATTTCTAGAATTACTGTTCAGCATTCTTCAGGCTGGCAATCTCTAATTACTATGGGTGCATGTTGTTTAATGAAATAAGTATTCAGTACAAAATTTAGAGCTACAAGTTTTGAAATCACAGAAACCATCAGCACTGCTGGAATTCATCAGCTGTTTTCCAGCCATTTCACAATGAGAATTCACCTGCAAAAGCTTATGGATTGCTCTCCAACCAATAAATGGTTTCGTAAGACCAGAGCTAAAGTACAAAGTGTAGGGCTGCTAATAATGCTGCATTAGATATCTTTTACGTCAAATGGAGGAGCAAAGACAATGCAGCATATTACATGAGAAGTCAACTCATTCCGAAGAGAAGGGGAAAAAAAAGTACCTATGAATCCTGATGCATAGACTAAATCTGATTTTTTCCACTGGATTTGAATCAGGTTTTGATGTTCCAGAGAGACTAGTAAATATTGAAGCAAGATACAAACTAAGCAATCACACTGATGCAAATGTAAAAAAATGTGAGGGTTTTTTTACCCCCAATGTGTATAAATTAAGCCAGAGACTTATTTCAGCACTTTGTAAAAGGTAATTAGCATTCACTTGACAAGTGACAGGTCTAAGCATGTCAGTACGTTAAATTGCTGGGTGATGGATTTTCTGTTCTACTTCATATTAAATAAGTACACTAAACTGATGCACTACAGGCTCACAATGGCAGCAAATGACCTTAGGAGAATTTTCAGCCCATTTAATATAATAAAAAGAATATCTACAGGAATTTATGTTAAGTTTTGTGGTCTCTTCTTTTTCTCTTTCACAGTGTCACCAACTACATCAGTATGTGTTTATGAAGTCTGCCAGTGGTCAGAATGGTATGATGGGAGTACGCAAACCCCTGGCTATGATGGTGGAGATTTTGAAACCTTTGATGATTTGAGAGCTAAAGGTTATGAAGTCTGTAAAGCTCCACGGGCTGTTCAGTGCAGAGCAGAGAAATTCCCTAATATACCACTGAAAGACCTTGGCCAAAAAGTAGAATGCAGTACAACAGCTGGCCTCATATGTTACAACAAAGATCAAAATTCAACAATGTGCAACAACTATGAAATCAGAATCTTATGCTGTATTTTTGTACCATGCTCTTCCACAACACATTTCAGCACGTCAACACCAATCACAGCTGCAGCTAAAAGCACAGAAACTACATCATTTCCAAGCACTAAAACATCACCAGTTACTACAACTTCTGAAAGTACAACATTCACACCTTCAGCTACTAAAGAAACAGCCCCAAGCACAACTGAAATGACAAGGCCTGTCACCACTTCTTCCACAATTCCTCTTTGCATTAAAGAAGAATGTTACTGGTCAATGTGGTATGATGTTAGCTACCCAGGGTCAGGATACAATGATGGAGATTTTGATACAATTGAGAAAATAAAAAAAGAGGGATACAAAGTTTGTGATAATAGAAAAGCTGTAGAATGCAGGGCAGTAAGGTTCCCTAATACACCATATCCCCTTCTGGAGCAACACATAACATGTAATACAGAAGAAGGCTTGATATGCTACAATAAAGACCAACTACCACCCATCTGCTATAACTATGAAATCAGATTTAAATGCTGCACAAATATAACAATACCGTGCCAGACAACTACAGCGCCCTATACAACTACAGAAAAACCAAAAACAACCTGGATGATTTCAAAGACTTCAACCATATCACCCACAGAATTAGCGACAACACCACACTTAGAAACCAGACATAAGACAACAACACTATCAACAATACGACCAGAAACAGACCATATTCATGTCCGAACTACATCACCACCACCGACACACACCCAAACTCAGACAAAGACAAAAAAACCCACAAGCCCCATGCCGACACCTACCGTATCCTCCACTGGCGTGACCTCCACCACCTCCACCACCCACTCCACTACCGCCTGTGAACCCGAAGCGTGCTCCTGGAGCGAATGGTTCGACGTCGACTTCCCCTCCTCGGGGCCCAGCCAGGGAGACTTTGAAACCTACCAGCACATCCGGGCCGCCGGGAAGGAAGTCTGTCAGCACCCAAAGGAAATCGAGTGCCGGGCGGAGGACTACCCCGACGTCTCCATCCAGTCAATCGGACAGGTCGTGCAGTGCGACGTCCACTTTGGACTGGTGTGCAAGAACGAAGACCAGGCTGGCAAATTTAAGATGTGCCTCAACTACAAGATCCGCATCCTCTGCTGCAGCCCGAACGACAATTGCCCAAGCAGCACCGCCTTGCCCACCACCAGCCCCACCACCACCACCCCCCGCAGATCAACCAGCACCGCCCCGACCTCCACCACAGTCACGACCTCCACCTCCACGCCCTACTCCTCCACCACGCTGCCCACCTCCTCGGAAACCACGCTGCAAACTTCCACCAGCACCACCGGCCCCACGCCGACACCTACCGTATCCTCCACCGGTGTCACCTCCACCACCCACTCCACTACCGCCTGTGAACCCGAAGCGTGCTCCTGGAGCGAATGGTTCGACGTCGACTTCCCCTCCTCGGGGCCCAGCCAGGGAGACTTTGAAACCTACCAGCACATCCGGGCCGCCGGGAAGGAAGTCTGTCAGCACCCAAAGGAAATCGAGTGCCGGGCGGAGGACTACCCCGACGTCTCCATCCAGTCAATCGGACAGGTCGTGCAGTGCGACGTCCACTTTGGACTGGTGTGCAAGAACGAAGACCAGGCTGGCAAATTTAAGATGTGCCTCAACTACAAGATCCGCGTCCTCTGCTGCAGCCCGAACGACAATTGCCCAAGCAGCACCGCCTTGCCCACCACCAGCCCCACCACCACCACCCCCCGCAGATCAACCAGCACCGCCCCGACCTCCACCACAGTCACGACCTCCACCTCCACGCCCTACTCCTCCACCACGCTGCCCACCTCCTCGGAAACCACGCTGCAAACTTCCACCAGCACCACCGGCCCCACGCCGACACCTACCGTATCCTCCACCGGCGTCACCTCCACCACCCACTCCACTACCGCCTGTGAACCCGAAGCGTGCTCCTGGAGCGAATGGTTCGACGTCGACTTCCCCTCCTCGGGGCCCAGCCAGGGAGACTTTGAAACCTACCAGCACATCCGGGCCGCCGGGAAGGAAGTCTGTCAGCACCCAAAGGAAATCGAGTGCCGGGCGGAGGACTACCCCGACGTCTCCATCCAGTCAATCGGACAGGTCGTGCAGTGCGACGTCCACTTTGGACTGGTGTGCAAGAACGAAGACCAGGCTGGCAAATTTAAGATGTGCCTCAACTACAAGATCCGCGTCCTCTGCTGCAGCCCGAACGACAATTGCCCAAGCAGCACCGCCTTGCCCACCACCAGCCCCACCACCACCACCCCCCGCAGATCAACCAGCACCGCCCCGACCTCCACCACAGTCACGACCTCCACCTCCACGCCCTACTCCTCCACCACGCTGCCCACCTCCTCGGAAACCACGCTGCAAACTTCCACCAGCACCACCGGCCCCACGCCGACACCTACCGTATCCTCCACCGGCGTCACCTCCACCACCCACTCCACTACCGCCTGTGAACCCGAAGTGTGCTCCTGGAGCGAATGGTTCGACGTCGACTTCCCCTCCTCGGGGCCCAGCCAGGGAGACTTTGAAACCTACCAGCACATCCGGGCCGCCGGGAAGGAAGTCTGTCAGCACCCAAAGGAAATCGAGTGCCGGGCGGAGGACTACCCCGACGTCTCCATCCAGTCAATCGGACAGGTCGTGCAGTGCGACGTCCACTTTGGACTGGTGTGCAAGAACGAAGACCAGGCTGGCAAATTTAAGATGTGCCTCAACTACAAGATCCGCGTCCTCTGCTGCAGCCCGAACGACAATTGCCCAAGCAGCACCGCCTTGCCCACCACCAGCCCCACCACCACCACCCCCCGCAGATCAACCAGCACCGCCCCGACCTCCACCACAGTCACGACCTCCACCTCCACGCCCTACTCCTCCACCACGCTGCCCACCTCCTCGGAAACCACGCTGCAAACTTCCACCAGCACCACCGGCCCCACGCCGACACCTACCGTATCCTCCACCGGCGTCACCTCCACCACCCACTCCACTACCGCCTGTGAACCCGAAGCGTGCTCCTGGAGCGAATGGTTCGACGTCGACTTCCCCTCCTCGGGGCCCAGCCAGGGAGACTTTGAAACCTACCAGCACATCCGGGCCGCCGGGAAGGAAGTCTGTCAGCACCCAAAGGAAATCGAGTGCCGGGCGGAGGACTACCCCGACGTCTCCATCCAGTCAATCGGACAGGTCGTGCAGTGCGACGTCCACTTTGGACTGGTGTGCAAGAACGAAGACCAGGCTGGCAAATTTAAGATGTGCCTCAACTACAAGATCCGCGTCCTCTGCTGCAGCCCGAACGACAATTGCCCAAGCAGCACCGCCTTGCCCACCACCAGCCCCACCACCACCACCCCCCGCAGATCAACCAGCACCGCCCCGACCTCCACCACAGTCACGACCTCCACCTCCACGCCCTACTCCTCCACCACGCTGCCCACCTCCTCGGAAACCACGCTGCAAACTTCCACCAGCACCACCGGCCCCACGCCGACACCTACCGTATCCTCCACCGGCGTCACCTCCACCACCCACTCCACTACCGCCTGTGAACCCGAAGCGTGCTCCTGGAGCGAATGGTTCGACGTCGACTTCCCCTCCTCGGGGCCCAGCCAGGGAGACTTTGAAACCTACCAGCACATCCGGGCCGCCGGGAAGGAAGTCTGTCAGCACCCAAAGGAAATCGAGTGCCGGGCGGAGGACTACCCCGACGTCTCCATCCAGTCAATCGGACAGGTCGTGCAGTGCGACGTCCACTTTGGACTGGTGTGCAAGAACGAAGACCAGGCTGGCAAATTTAAGATGTGCCTCAACTACAAGATCCGCGTCCTCTGCTGCAGCCCGAACGACAATTGCCCAAGCAGCACCGCCTTGCCCACCACCAGCCCCACCACCACCACCCCCCGCAGATCAACCAGCACCGCCCCGACCTCCACCACAGTCACGACCTCCACCTCCACGCCCTACTCCTCCACCACGCTGCCCACCTCCTCGGAAACCACGCTGCAAACTTCCACCAGCACCACCGGCCCCACGCCGACACCTACCGTATCCTCCACCGGCGTCACCTCCACCACCCACTCCACTACCGCCTGTGAACCCGAAGCGTGCTCCTGGAGCGAATGGTTCGACGTCGACTTCCCCTCCTCGGGGCCCAGCCAGGGAGACTTTGAAACCTACCAGCACATCCGGGCCGCCGGGAAGGAAGTCTGTCAGCACCCAAAGGAAATCGAGTGCCGGGCGGAGGACTACCCCGACGTCTCCATCCAGTCAATCGGACAGGTCGTGCAGTGCGACGTCCACTTTGGACTGGTGTGCAAGAACGAAGACCAGGCTGGCAAATTTAAGATGTGCCTCAACTACAAGATCCGCGTCCTCTGCTGCAGCCCGAACGACAATTGCCCAAGCAGCACCGCCTTGCCCACCACCAGCCCCACCACCACCACCCCCCGCAGATCAACCAGCACCGCCCCGACCTCCACCACAGTCACGACCTCCACCTCCACGCCCTACTCCTCCACCACGCTGCCCACCTCCTCGGAAACCACGCTGCAAACTTCCACCAGCACCACCGGCCCCACGCCGACACCTACCGTATCCTCCACCGGCGTCACCTCCACCACCCACTCCACTACCGCCTGTGAACCCGAAGCGTGCTCCTGGAGCGAATGGTTCGACGTCGACTTCCCCTCCTCGGGGCCCAGCCAGGGAGACTTTGAAACCTACCAGCACATCCGGGCCGCCGGGAAGGAAGTCTGTCAGCACCCAAAGGAAATCGAGTGCCGGGCGGAGGACTACCCCGACGTCTCCATCCAGTCAATCGGACAGGTCGTGCAGTGCGACGTCCACTTTGGACTGGTGTGCAAGAACGAAGACCAGGCTGGCAAATTTAAGATGTGCCTCAACTACAAGATCCGCGTCCTCTGCTGCAGCCCGAACGACAATTGCCCAAGCAGCACCGCCTTGCCCACCACCAGCCCCACCACCACCACCCCCCGCAGATCAACCAGCACCGCCCCGACCTCCACCACAGTCACGACCTCCACCTCCACGCCCTACTCCTCCACCACGCTGCCCACCTCCTCGGAAACCACGCTGCAAACTTCCACCAGCACCACCGGCCCCACGCCGACACCTACCGTATCCTCCACCGGCGTCACCTCCACCACCCACTCCACTACCGCCTGTGAACCCGAAGCGTGCTCCTGGAGCGAATGGTTCGACGTCGACTTCCCCTCCTCGGGGCCCAGCCAGGGAGACTTTGAAACCTACCAGCACATCCGGGCCGCCGGGAAGGAAGTCTGTCAGCACCCAAAGGAAATCGAGTGCCGGGCGGAGGACTACCCCGACGTCTCCATCCAGTCAATCGGACAGGTCGTGCAGTGCGACGTCCACTTTGGACTGGTGTGCAAGAACGAAGACCAGGCTGGCAAATTTAAGATGTGCCTCAACTACAAGATCCGCGTCCTCTGCTGCAGCCCGAACGACAATTGCCCAAGCAGCACCGCCTTGCCCACCACCAGCCCCACCACCACCACCCCCCGCAGATCAACCAGCACCGCCCCGACCTCCACCACAGTCACGACCTCCACCTCCACGCCCTACTCCTCCACCACGCTGCCCACCTCCTCGGAAACCACGCTGCAAACTTCCACCAGCACCACCGGCCCCACGCCGACACCTACCGTATCCTCCACCGGCGTCACCTCCACCACCCACTCCACTACCGCCTGTGAACCCGAAGCGTGCTCCTGGAGCGAATGGTTCGACGTCGACTTCCCCTCCTCGGGGCCCAGCCAGGGAGACTTTGAAACCTACCAGCACATCCGGGCCGCCGGGAAGGAAGTCTGTCAGCACCCAAAGGAAATCGAGTGCCGGGCGGAGGACTACCCCGACGTCTCCATCCAGTCAATCGGACAGGTCGTGCAGTGCGACGTCCACTTTGGACTGGTGTGCAAGAACGAAGACCAGGCTGGCAAATTTAAGATGTGCCTCAACTACAAGATCCGCGTCCTCTGCTGCAGCCCGAACGACAATTGCCCAAGCAGCACCGCCTTGCCCACCACCAGCCCCACCACCACCACCCCCCGCAGATCAACCAGCACCGCCCCGACCTCCACCACAGTCACGACCTCCACCTCCACGCCCTACTCCTCCACCACGCTGCCCACCTCCTCGGAAACCACGCTGCAAACTTCCACCAGCACCACCGGCCCCACGCCAACACCTACCGTATCCTCCACCGGCGTCACCTCCACCACCCACTCCACTACCGCCTGTGAACCCGAAGCGTGCTCCTGGAGCGAATGGTTCGACGTCGACTTCCCCTCCTCGGGGCCCAGCCAGGGAGACTTTGAAACCTACCAGCACATCCGGGCCGCCGGGAAGGAAGTCTGTCAGCACCCAAAGGAAATCGAGTGCCGGGCGGAGGACTACCCCGACGTCTCCATCCAGTCAATCGGACAGGTCGTGCAGTGCGACGTCCACTTTGGACTGGTGTGCAAGAACGAAGACCAGGCTGGCAAATTTAAGATGTGCCTCAACTACAAGATCCGCGTCCTCTGCTGCAGCCCGAACGACAATTGCCCAAGCAGCACCGCCTTGCCCACCACCAGCCCCACCACCACCACCCCCCGCAGATCAACCAGCACCGCCCCGACCTCCACCACAGTCACGACCTCCACCTCCACGCCCTACTCCTCCACCACGCTGCCCACCTCCTCGGAAACCACGCTGCAAACTTCCACCAGCACCACCGGCCCCACGCCGACACCTACCGTATCCTCCACCGGCGTCACCTCCACCACCCACTCCACTACCGCCTGTGAACCCGAAGCGTGCTCCTGGAGCGAATGGTTCGACGTCGACTTCCCCTCCTCGGGGCCCAGCCAGGGAGACTTTGAAACCTACCAGCACATCCGGGCCGCCGGGAAGGAAGTCTGTCAGCACCCAAAGGAAATCGAGTGCCGGGCGGAGGACTACCCCGACGTCTCCATCCAGTCAATCGGACAGGTCGTGCAGTGCGACGTCCACTTTGGACTGGTGTGCAAGAACGAAGACCAGGCTGGCAAATTTAAGATGTGCCTCAACTACAAGATCCGCGTCCTCTGCTGCAGCCCGAACGACAATTGCCCAAGCAGCACCGCCTTGCCCACCACCAGCCCCACCACCACCACCCCCCGCAGATCAACCAGCACCGCCCCGACCTCCACCACAGTCACGACCTCCACCTCCACGCCCTACTCCTCCACCACGCTGCCCACCTCCTCGGAAACCACGCTGCAAACTTCCACCAGCACCACCGGCCCCACGCCGACACCTACCGTATCCTCCACCGGCGTCACCTCCACCACCCACTCCACTACCGCCTGTGAACCCGAAGCGTGCTCCTGGAGCGAATGGTTCGACGTCGACTTCCCCTCCTCGGGGCCCAGCCAGGGAGACTTTGAAACCTACCAGCACATCCGGGCCGCCGGGAAGGAAGTCTGTCAGCACCCAAAGGAAATCGAGTGCCGGGCGGAGGACTACCCCGACGTCTCCATCCAGTCAATCGGACAGGTCGTGCAGTGCGACGTCCACTTTGGACTGGTGTGCAAGAACGAAGACCAGGCTGGCAAATTTAAGATGTGCCTCAACTACAAGATCCGCGTCCTCTGCTGCAGCCCGAACGACAATTGCCCAAGCAGCACCGCCTTGCCCACCACCAGCCCCACCACCACCACCCCCCGCAGATCAACCAGCACCGCCCCGACCTCCACCACAGTCACGACCTCCACCTCCACGCCCTACTCCTCCACCACGCTGCCCACCTCCTCGGAAACCACGCTGCAAACTTCCACCAGCACCACCGGCCCCACGCCGACACCTACCGTATCCTCCACCGGCGTCACCTCCACCACCCACTCCACTACCGCCTGTGAACCCGAAGCGTGCTCCTGGAGCGAATGGTTCGACGTCGACTTCCCCTCCTCGGGGCCCAGCCAGGGAGACTTTGAAACCTACCAGCACATCCGGGCCGCCGGGAAGGAAGTCTGTCAGCACCCAAAGGAAATCGAGTGCCGGGCGGAGGACTACCCCGACGTCTCCATCCAGTCAATCGGACAGGTCGTGCAGTGCGACGTCCACTTTGGACTGGTGTGCAAGAACGAAGACCAGGCTGGCAAATTTAAGATGTGCCTCAACTACAAGATCCGCGTCCTCTGCTGCAGCCCGAACGACAATTGCCCAAGCAGCACCGCCTTGCCCACCACCAGCCCCACCACCACCACCCCCCGCAGATCAACCAGCACCGCCCCGACCTCCACCACAGTCACGACCTCCACCTCCACGCCCTACTCCTCCACCACGCTGCCCACCTCCTCGGAAACCACGCTGCAAACTTCCACCAGCACCACCGGCCCCACGCCGACACCTACCGTATCCTCCACCGGCGTCACCTCCACCACCCACTCCACTACCGCCTGTGAACCCGAAGCGTGCTCCTGGAGCGAATGGTTCGACGTCGACTTCCCCTCCTCGGGGCCCAGCCAGGGAGACTTTGAAACCTACCAGCACATCCGGGCCGCCGGGAAGGAAGTCTGTCAGCACCCAAAGGAAATCGAGTGCCGGGCGGAGGACTACCCCGACGTCTCCATCCAGTCAATCGGACAGGTCGTGCAGTGCGACGTCCACTTTGGACTGGTGTGCAAGAACGAAGACCAGGCTGGCAAATTTAAGATGTGCCTCAACTACAAGATCCGCGTCCTCTGCTGCAGCCCGAACGACAATTGCCCAAGCAGCACCGCCTTGCCCACCACCAGCCCCACCACCACCACCCCCCGCAGATCAACCAGCACCGCCCCGACCTCCACCACAGTCACGACCTCCACCTCCACGCCCTACTCCTCCACCACGCTGCCCACCTCCTCGGAAACCACGCTGCAAACTTCCACCAGCACCACCGGCCCCACGCCGACACCTACCGTATCCTCCACCGGCGTCACCTCCACCACCCACTCCACTACCGCCTGTGAACCCGAAGCGTGCTCCTGGAGCGAATGGTTCGACGTCGACTTCCCCTCCTCGGGGCCCAGCCAGGGAGACTTTGAAACCTACCAGCACATCCGGGCCGCCGGGAAGGAAGTCTGTCAGCACCCAAAGGAAATCGAGTGCCGGGCGGAGGACTACCCCGACGTCTCCATCCAGTCAATCGGACAGGTCGTGCAGTGCGACGTCCACTTTGGACTGGTGTGCAAGAACGAAGACCAGGCTGGCAAATTTAAGATGTGCCTCAACTACAAGATCCGCGTCCTCTGCTGCAGCCCGAACGACAATTGCCCAAGCAGCACCGCCTTGCCCACCACCAGCCCCACCACCACCACCCCCCGCAGATCAACCAGCACCGCCCCGACCTCCACCACAGTCACGACCTCCACCTCCACGCCCTACTCCTCCACCACGCTGCCCACCTCCTCGGAAACCACGCTGCAAACTTCCACCAGCACCACCGGCCCCACGCCGACACCTACCGTATCCTCCACCGGCGTCACCTCCACCACCCACTCCACTACCGCCTGTGAACCCGAAGCGTGCTCCTGGAGCGAATGGTTCGACGTCGACTTCCCCTCCTCGGGGCCCAGCCAGGGAGACTTTGAAACCTACCAGCACATCCGGGCCGCCGGGAAGGAAGTCTGTCAGCACCCAAAGGAAATCGAGTGCCGGGCGGAGGACTACCCCGACGTCTCCATCCAGTCAATCGGACAGGTCGTGCAGTGCGACGTCCACTTTGGACTGGTGTGCAAGAACGAAGACCAGGCTGGCAAATTTAAGATGTGCCTCAACTACAAGATCCGCGTCCTCTGCTGCAGCCCGAACGACAATTGCCCAAGCAGCACCGCCTTGCCCACCACCAGCCCCACCACCACCACCCCCCGCAGATCAACCAGCACCGCCCCGACCTCCACCACAGTCACGACCTCCACCTCCACGCCCTACTCCTCCACCACGCTGCCCACCTCCTCGGAAACCACGCTGCAAACTTCCACCAGCACCACCGGCCCCACGCCGACACCTACCGTATCCTCCACCGGCGTCACCTCCACCACCCACTCCACTACCGCCTGTGAACCCGAAGCGTGCTCCTGGAGCGAATGGTTCGACGTCGACTTCCCCTCCTCGGGGCCCAGCCAGGGAGACTTTGAAACCTACCAGCACATCCGGGCCGCCGGGAAGGAAGTCTGTCAGCACCCAAAGGAAATCGAGTGCCGGGCGGAGGACTACCCCGACGTCTCCATCCAGTCAATCGGACAGGTCGTGCAGTGCGACGTCCACTTTGGACTGGTGTGCAAGAACGAAGACCAGGCTGGCAAATTTAAGATGTGCCTCAACTACAAGATCCGCGTCCTCTGCTGCAGCCCGAACGACAATTGCCCAAGCAGCACCGCCTTGCCCACCACCAGCCCCACCACCACCACCCCCCGCAGATCAACCAGCACCGCCCCGACCTCCACCACAGTCACGACCTCCACCTCCACGCCCTACTCCTCCACCACGCTGCCCACCTCCTCGGAAACCACGCTGCAAACTTCCACCAGCACCACCGGCCCCACGCCGACACCTACCGTATCCTCCACCGGCGTCACCTCCACCACCCACTCCACTACCGCCTGTGAACCCGAAGCGTGCTCCTGGAGCGAATGGTTCGACGTCGACTTCCCCTCCTCGGGGCCCAGCCAGGGAGACTTTGAAACCTACCAGCACATCCGGGCCGCCGGGAAGGAAGTCTGTCAGCACCCAAAGGAAATCGAGTGCCGGGCGGAGGACTACCCCGACGTCTCCATCCAGTCAATCGGACAGGTCGTGCAGTGCGACGTCCACTTTGGACTGGTGTGCAAGAACGAAGACCAGGCTGGCAAATTTAAGATGTGCCTCAACTACAAGATCCGCGTCCTCTGCTGCAGCCCGAACGACAATTGCCCAAGCAGCACCGCCTTGCCCACCACCAGCCCCACCACCACCACCCCCCGCAGATCAACCAGCACCGCCCCGACCTCCACCACAGTCACGACCTCCACCTCCACGCCCTACTCCTCCACCACGCTGCCCACCTCCTCGGAAACCACGCTGCAAACTTCCACCAGCACCACCGGCCCCACGCCGACACCTACCGTATCCTCCACCGGCGTCACCTCCACCACCCACTCCACTACCGCCTGTGAACCCGAAGCGTGCTCCTGGAGCGAATGGTTCGACGTCGACTTCCCCTCCTCGGGGCCCAGCCAGGGAGACTTTGAAACCTACCAGCACATCCGGGCCGCCGGGAAGGAAGTCTGTCAGCACCCAAAGGAAATCGAGTGCCGGGCGGAGGACTACCCCGACGTCTCCATCCAGTCAATCGGACAGGTCGTGCAGTGCGACGTCCACTTTGGACTGGTGTGCAAGAACGAAGACCAGGCTGGCAAATTTAAGATGTGCCTCAACTACAAGATCCGCGTCCTCTGCTGCAGCCCGAACGACAATTGCCCAAGCAGCACCGCCTTGCCCACCACCAGCCCCACCACCACCACCCCCCGCAGATCAACCAGCACCGCCCCGACCTCCACCACAGTCACGACCTCCACCTCCACGCCCTACTCCTCCACCACGCTGCCCACCTCCTCGGAAACCACGCTGCAAACTTCCACCAGCACCACCGGCCCCACGCCGACACCTACCGTATCCTCCACCGGCGTCACCTCCACCACCCACTCCACTACCGCCTGTGAACCCGAAGCGTGCTCCTGGAGCGAATGGTTCGACGTCGACTTCCCCTCCTCGGGGCCCAGCCAGGGAGACTTTGAAACCTACCAGCACATCCGGGCCGCCGGGAAGGAAGTCTGTCAGCACCCAAAGGAAATCGAGTGCCGGGCGGAGGACTACCCCGACGTCTCCATCCAGTCAATCGGACAGGTCGTGCAGTGCGACGTCCACTTTGGACTGGTGTGCAAGAACGAAGACCAGGCTGGCAAATTTAAGATGTGCCTCAACTACAAGATCCGCGTCCTCTGCTGCAGCCCGAACGACAATTGCCCAAGCAGCACCGCCTTGCCCACCACCAGCCCCACCACCACCACCCCCCGCAGATCAACCAGCACCGCCCCGACCTCCACCACAGTCACGACCTCCACCTCCACGCCCTACTCCTCCACCACGCTGCCCACCTCCTCGGAAACCACGCTGCAAACTTCCACCAGCACCACCGGCCCCACGCCGACACCTACCGTATCCTCCACCGGCGTCACCTCCACCACCCACTCCACTACCGCCTGTGAACCCGAAGCGTGCTCCTGGAGCGAATGGTTCGACGTCGACTTCCCCTCCTCGGGGCCCAGCCAGGGAGACTTTGAAACCTACCAGCACATCCGGGCCGCCGGGAAGGAAGTCTGTCAGCACCCAAAGGAAATCGAGTGCCGGGCGGAGGACTACCCCGACGTCTCCATCCAGTCAATCGGACAGGTCGTGCAGTGCGACGTCCACTTTGGACTGGTGTGCAAGAACGAAGACCAGGCTGGCAAATTTAAGATGTGCCTCAACTACAAGATCCGCGTCCTCTGCTGCAGCCCGAACGACAATTGCCCAAGCAGCACCGCCTTGCCCACCACCAGCCCCACCACCACCACCCCCCGCAGATCAACCAGCACCGCCCCGACCTCCACCACAGTCACGACCTCCACCTCCACGCCCTACTCCTCCACCACGCTGCCCACCTCCTCGGAAACCACGCTGCAAACTTCCACCAGCACCACCGGCCCCACGCCGACACCTACCGTATCCTCCACCGGCGTCACCTCCACCACCCACTCCACTACCGCCTGTGAACCCGAAGCGTGCTCCTGGAGCGAATGGTTCGACGTCGACTTCCCCTCCTCGGGGCCCAGCCAGGGAGACTTTGAAACCTACCAGCACATCCGGGCCGCCGGGAAGGAAGTCTGTCAGCACCCAAAGGAAATCGAGTGCCGGGCGGAGGACTACCCCGACGTCTCCATCCAGTCAATCGGACAGGTCGTGCAGTGCGACGTCCACTTTGGACTGGTGTGCAAGAACGAAGACCAGGCTGGCAAATTTAAGATGTGCCTCAACTACAAGATCCGCGTCCTCTGCTGCAGCCCGAACGACAATTGCCCAAGCAGCACCGCCTTGCCCACCACCAGCCCCACCACCACCACCCCCCGCAGATCAACCAGCACCGCCCCGACCTCCACCACAGTCACGACCTCCACCTCCACGCCCTACTCCTCCACCACGCTGCCCACCTCCTCGGAAACCACGCTGCAAACTTCCACCAGCACCACCGGCCCCACGCCGACACCTACCGTATCCTCCACCGGCGTCACCTCCACCACCCACTCCACTACCGCCTGTGAACCCGAAGCGTGCTCCTGGAGCGAATGGTTCGACGTCGACTTCCCCTCCTCGGGGCCCAGCCAGGGAGACTTTGAAACCTACCAGCACATCCGGGCCGCCGGGAAGGAAGTCTGTCAGCACCCAAAGGAAATCGAGTGCCGGGCGGAGGACTACCCCGACGTCTCCATCCAGTCAATCGGACAGGTCGTGCAGTGCGACGTCCACTTTGGACTGGTGTGCAAGAACGAAGACCAGGCTGGCAAATTTAAGATGTGCCTCAACTACAAGATCCGCGTCCTCTGCTGCAGCCCGAACGACAATTGCCCAAGCAGCACCGCCTTGCCCACCACCAGCCCCACCACCACCACCCCCCGCAGATCAACCAGCACCGCCCCGACCTCCACCACAGTCACGACCTCCACCTCCACGCCCTACTCCTCCACCACGCTGCCCACCTCCTCGGAAACCACGCTGCAAACTTCCACCAGCACCACCGGCCCCACGCCGACACCTACCGTATCCTCCACCGGCGTCACCTCCACCACCCACTCCACTACCGCCTGTGAACCCGAAGCGTGCTCCTGGAGCGAATGGTTCGACGTCGACTTCCCCTCCTCGGGGCCCAGCCAGGGAGACTTTGAAACCTACCAGCACATCCGGGCCGCCGGGAAGGAAGTCTGTCAGCACCCAAAGGAAATCGAGTGCCGGGCGGAGGACTACCCCGACGTCTCCATCCAGTCAATCGGACAGGTCGTGCAGTGCGACGTCCACTTTGGACTGGTGTGCAAGAACGAAGACCAGGCTGGCAAATTTAAGATGTGCCTCAACTACAAGATCCGCGTCCTCTGCTGCAGCCCGAACGACAATTGCCCAAGCAGCACCGCCTTGCCCACCACCAGCCCCACCACCACCACCCCCCGCAGATCAACCAGCACCGCCCCGACCTCCACCACAGTCACGACCTCCACCTCCACGCCCTACTCCTCCACCACGCTGCCCACCTCCTCGGAAACCACGCTGCAAACTTCCACCAGCACCACCGGCCCCACGCCGACACCTACCGTATCCTCCACCGGCGTCACCTCCACCACCCACTCCACTACCGCCTGTGAACCCGAAGCGTGCTCCTGGAGCGAATGGTTCGACGTCGACTTCCCCTCCTCGGGGCCCAGCCAGGGAGACTTTGAAACCTACCAGCACATCCGGGCCGCCGGGAAGGAAGTCTGTCAGCACCCAAAGGAAATCGAGTGCCGGGCGGAGGACTACCCCGACGTCTCCATCCAGTCAATCGGACAGGTCGTGCAGTGCGACGTCCGCTTTGGACTGGTGTGCAAGAACGAAGACCAGGCTGGCAAATTTAAGACGTGCCTCAACTACAAGATCCGCGTCCTCTGCTGCAGCCCGAACGACAATTGCCCAAGCAGCACCGCCTTGCCCACCACCAGCCCCACCACCACCACCCCCCGCAGATCAACCAGCACCGCCCCGACCTCCACCACAGTCACGACCTCCACCTCCACGCCCTACTCCTCCACCACGCTGCCCACCTCCTCGGAAACCACGCTGCAAACTTCCACCAGCACCACCGGCCCCACGCCGACACCTACCGTATCCTCCACCGGCGTCACCTCCACCACCCACTCCACTACCGCCTGTGAACCCGAAGCGTGCTCCTGGAGCGAATGGTTCGACGTCGACTTCCCCTCCTCGGGGCCCAGCCAGGGAGACTTTGAAACCTACCAGCACATCCGGGCCGCCGGGAAGGAAGTCTGTCAGCACCCAAAGGAAATCGAGTGCCGGGCGGAGGACTACCCCGACGTCTCCATCCAGTCAATCGGACAGGTCGTGCAGTGCGACGTCCACTTTGGACTGGTGTGCAAGAACGAAGACCAGGCTGGCAAATTTAAGATGTGCCTCAACTACAAGATCCGCGTCCTCTGCTGCAGCCCGAACGACAATTGCCCAAGCAGCACCGCCTTGCCCACCACCAGCCCCACCACCACCACCCCCCGCAGATCAACCAGCACCGCCCCGACCTCCACCACAGTCACGACCTCCACCTCCACGCCCTACTCCTCCACCACGCTGCCCACCTCCTCGGAAACCACGCTGCAAACTTCCACCAGCACCACCGGCCCCACGCCGACACCTACCGTATCCTCCACCGGCGTCACCTCCACCACCCACTCCACTACCGCCTGTGAACCCGAAGTGTGCTCCTGGAGCGAATGGTTCGACGTCGACTTCCCCTCCTCGGGGCCCAGCCAGGGAGACTTTGAAACCTACCAGCACATCCGGGCCGCCGGGAAGGAAGTCTGTCAGCACCCAAAGGAAATCGAGTGCCGGGCGGAGGACTACCCCGACGTCTCCATCCAGTCAATCGGACAGGTCGTGCAGTGCGACGTCCACTTTGGACTGGTGTGCAAGAACGAAGACCAGGCTGGCAAATTTAAGATGTGCCTCAACTACAAGATCCGCGTCCTCTGCTGCAGCCCGAACGACAATTGCCCAAGCAGCACCGCCTTGCCCACCACCAGCCCCACCACCACCACCCCCCGCAGATCAACCAGCACCGCCCCGACCTCCACCACAGTCACGACCTCCACCTCCACGCCCTACTCCTCCACCACGCTGCCCACCTCCTCGGAAACCACGCTGCAAACTTCCACCAGCACCACCGGCCCCACGCCGACACCTACCGTATCCTCCACCGGCGTCACCTCCACCACCCACTCCACTACCGCCTGTGAACCCGAAGCGTGCTCCTGGAGCGAATGGTTCGACGTCGACTTCCCCTCCTCGGGGCCCAGCCAGGGAGACTTTGAAACCTACCAGCACATCCGGGCCGCCGGGAAGGAAGTCTGTCAGCACCCAAAGGAAATCGAGTGCCGGGCGGAGGACTACCCCGACGTCTCCATCCAGTCAATCGGACAGGTCGTGCAGTGCGACGTCCACTTTGGACTGGTGTGCAAGAACGAAGACCAGGCTGGCAAATTTAAGATGTGCCTCAACTACAAGATCCGCGTCCTCTGCTGCAGCCCGAACGACAATTGCCCAAGCAGCACCGCCTTGCCCACCACCAGCCTTACCACCATTACTACCACATCTGAGCCGTGCTGCACCAGCACTTCTTCTACCCCTGTATTAACACCCTGTTTCTGTAAAATTGGCGATGCTATTTTTTCTCCTGGTTAGTTTACCTTTTTTTATCCTTCTATATATCTCCTATTTAGTGTGTTGTATTTATTTGTCATTAGGTTTTTTCCTAATTTTCTGTTCGATATATCCACTAGTTTTACTTGGAAATATTTTTTTGCCCCGTTTAATTTTTGATCTTCTTTTAAATCTTTTTTTTCTTTGTATATACTTTATTTTCTTTTTTTTCTTCAGGTGATGTGATTTACAATAGAACTGATAGTGATGGATGTAGATATTATGCCATCTGTAGTCCAACATGTACGGTTGAAAGACATACTGTACATTGCAATGTTACTACTCCCCTGACCACAACTTCCCCTGCATCATCTACCGTAACAACCTCAGTTCCTCTACATACTACTTCTGGTTTTTCTCCCATTTGTGTTTCTCCTACTTACCCTCCCCTACAGGTATGTGGTTTCTGCGTCCATTTATGATTGTTGAAATAATATCAATGTTAGTGTGATACCAGAAAGGAACATTCTCCAGTCTTTAAACCTTGTATGTGCAGATTGCCAGAATAAGTGTTGCTAGTGATGGGCAATATACATGACATAAAATCTGTATGTGCCTTCTTTATAATTTTTTTTTCATACTGAGAAAGCAAGCTACAATAATCTTTTCTAATGACTTCTGTTCCAATAAAACACTTTCTGATGCACTGTATTGCATAAATAACCAACATTCTCACTGAAATAATAGAGGAATATTTCTTGTGCATTTTGTTTCTTCGCTAAACAGAAAAGTTAAGCTACTGTGCAGGCTTGTATCTGTATCTGTTCTCCTGCCTTTTTACCTGTACTTCTGTACGCATTCTTTTTTTTTGATAGTGATGGTCTATGCTGATAGTGAAGTACAAGTATGCATAGCTAGTATAAAGGACATCAGTTCCCTTAATCTGTGACCTATCCCCCAAACCTCAGAATAGCTCCTCATGCAGAAGAAATAGCTGGCATCAAGGTTCCCATCTCCTTTTAGCATAAAAAAACCTTAATTGTGTAGAATATTGACAACCTGGTACTATCAGTGAAGATTTTCATTTTAGTCTTTGCTTCATTTTGGAAAACAAAACAATTTCTGATCCACCATATCACAATCAGAATTATGAATGCCTCTGGTCAACATTACAAATCATTAGTACCACAAATTGAAGAGAAGTAACACATATTAACTTCCTTTCCAACACCACCATTACTGGAAACAATATACCATTAAACTAAAAACATGAGTAAAGTTCACATCTGTTTGCAAACTGCTGTGACAGCAATTTTTGTTCATTTTGCAGCTTGGACAAAGATACAAATTATCCAACTGTACAGAAATCATCTGTAAGGGAGACAACAAGGTAGAAGTAATTCCAACACACTGCCCGCCTGTAAAGGAAATTACCTGTGCGAACAAATATCCAGCAATACTGGTACCTGATGAAGATGGCTGCTGTTACCGATATGAGTGTCAATGTAAGCACCAGTAGATTAAGGAATAATCTTTTTTGAAAAAAGCAAAATTTTGCACGGATTATATAGGCATTTTGTTTTCTTAGGGTTGCCTTATAAATTGTAATATATTCACTTCAGTTCCTAAATTCTTTCTTCTACATTAATTTTCATGTTAATCTTCTAAACATTTTCTTTCTACCAGGTGTATGCAGTGGATGGGGTGATCCTCATTATATTACTTTTGATGGAACCTACTATACTTTCCTCGAAAACTGCACTTATGTCCTGGTGAAACAGATCGTACCTAAATATGACAACTTCCGTGTTTACATTGACAATTACTACTGTGATTCAAAAGATGGACTTTCCTGCCCTAAATCCATTATTATTTTCTACAAATCTGCAGAAGTGGTGCTGACCCGTAAACTCATGAATGGTGTGATGACCAATGTGGTAAAGTACACGTTTTTTATTTCTCTATTTTTGCAAAAAAGAAATAAGATCCGTAGGCCTTACTGAGTCTCATTTGAAATACAGTCTGTTAGAATATCGCATCATGGAGGTAATGAGGGCAGAGGGTATCATTAGGGGAAAAAAAAAAAGATTACACCAGTATCTAAGACCAAAATGTCAGAAACAGCTTAGCACTATGCAGATATGAATATATTATGTGCATGTATGTGTATATATAACACTAGGAAACAGACTAATACAGCTGATAGAGAAGACGGAAAGAATGCTTACACTAGTGATTAATTCATGTTTCATGAAAACTAGTACATTGTGCCATTCACTTATGTAAACAAACACATTATAAAGAAACATGAATGCAAATCACAAGCGTGATTCTTCTCTCATGTTGAAGATGGGTATGTATGCCTCATCAGCTGGATGACTAGGGACTGCTTCCTCTGCATAGGGAACTTAAGGCACCAGAGCCATGACATGATTCCCCCTCCAGTTCCCTGCTGGGAAGAGAGGTATAGCTGAAGAAAAGGGGCAACTGGGGGTGTCACTTCACCTTCATGATCTTAAAGTAGTGCTGGTAAGCCAGTGAAAACAAAAAGTCAGTCCCACTGTTACACTGGGGAATTTATTAATTGATTAGAGAACACAAACAGGTGGGAGGAAAAGTTTGTCTCAATATGCACTCTACTCCTGCAGAGCGATGCCAAGTTCTCCTTACCTACAGTCAGAAAGGCGTGCTGAAACAATTAGTCCCATGCTTCCCTGTGAAAGAAAACAGTAACTGTCAGCTTTAACTCTTACTTTATCCCAATTCAATATGAAGAAAGTTGCAGAATAATTCCTGACCAAAAGTTATTAAGCAAGTATGTCCACCTTCATAGCTCATATAAGATACAGGCTGCACATGGAACAGCTGAGATTAATGAATAAATATGACTGATACATAAAACTGGCACCAGAGACATTTGACTTCATTTTGAATTCAGACAACTCTTCCAATGCCAAGCAACATGTAGTATAGGGACAGTGTGATTTTGTAAATATATACAAAAATAACTTTTGTAAAGTTATTACATAATAATGGCAGGAATATTTCTGTAGTTAAAGAAAACCACCACTCATTTTCATATGAAAAATGTTTACAATAAACAAAATTATGAGGGATACAAAGAAAATACTAGAATTTAGAATGCTGTGCATTAGCACACAATCTGCACAAACACAGTACATAGAGGCCACTTAGATTATTATCACACTAGCAATATTGCAATACAAGCTGAGATATTAATGCATATATATCCTGTTATTGCGATGCCAATGGGCATTGGATGTGGTGCACAACAATATGGAGTTATGCATGATTATGAAGATTAGAAAATACATTATTTAAAACAATCAGGCAGAAGCAGTGCTTATTCTGAAGTTGTGGTTTTTTTTAACCCTGCATTCAGATGTACTTCAACCAAAAGATTGTCAAACCAGGCTTCAAAAAAGATGGCATTTCTTTCTCCACACTTGGCATCAACATGATTGTTGAAATACCAGAGATTGGTGCAACCATCACCTTTAGCGGGCTGATTTTCTCCGTGAAACTCCCATACAGCAAATTTGGCAACAACACTGAAGGACAGTGTGGTAAGACAGATGCACTAATTGGAGGTGGGACTCTTTCCCCACCCTACTGTGGTTATTCTCACCCACTCTGGCTATGCAGTCTCATGATTGACAGAAATTTTTAAACTGCCATAAAATGGAAGTGAAAACAATTCTGGTCTTCAACTTCTGTAGGATCAAAAGCTCAATATTTCAGCAACGTGGGTTTTTTTTCTTTGGGTCTGGGGTTTTAGGTTTGTTTGCTTTTTCCCTAACCTAAATTAAAGTTAATATAACTGTAAAGAAAGCACTTACTATGAAGCAAGGCACCTTGTATACTTCATAAGCACCTCATGTCCAAACGTGATATCAGCACAATAATGTATTGTGCATCACTGATGTGTCTAATGGGACTTACGTAGCTTGTCTCTTCCAGGAACGTGTACAAATAATGTATTAGATGAATGCCGCTTACCAAGTGGTAAGATCATTTCTTCCTGTCCCCAAATGGCTCATCACTGGATCGTTGATAACAACAAGTCATGCCATGGAGTACCAATACCACCAGTTGTAACCACACCTCCACCAAAGCCTCACTGCGAAACGCCTCCTCTCTGCAATCTTATCTGGAGCGAGTAAGAAAAAAAACTGAATGAATCCACTCTTTCTAGACAAAACTGTCTCAGTATCTTACAAGAAGAGTAAGAACTATAGCCCTAGCATGTGATAATAGCTGAAAAGGTCAGCTTAATGGCAGGATATATATAGTAAAAGGCCTTTGCAAAATAAACTGCTCTTCTTCAGTGACTTGGGTGCCGAAGATAACTGAGTAAGGAGAGGTGAAGTCAGAAAATCAGGGGTGCAGCAAGCACTAAAACCCATAATCCCTGGGTTGCAACCATGCAGATTTTTGTTATCTTTCTCCCTCCCTACCTTCCAGGGTATGCTCACTCACTCTTAGTTACACTATTAAGTAAACACTGAACTCTAAATTTGAAATGGGCCTTCAGCGCAAACCGTAAAGAACCTGGTTGCCAACCAGGTTAACTGAGCAGACAGAAACATCTCAGCCAAAAAGCATCCTTCATTCTTTGTACATTTTGTATAAAACATGGAGCTCCAAAAGCACAAAGGCTTGTTTCCTGCAGTGTTTCCTATACTTGTGTGAGCTCTGGCAAAAGCTTTTTTCCAGCTGGGTCACTTACAAAGGCCCTCTTACACATGCTTGCTGTAATGTCTAATAAGTTATGAGCTATTGTATGTACAATTTTTCTATCTCTTGGCTACTTTTATCATCCCCTTTTCCTCAATCTGACGCAGTTGCCTTTTTCATGAAATTTCTAGTGTCAGACTGAGGAAAAGTTGTGTACACATACAGAAACACTATGAACATTAGCCTCTTCAGAAAAAAAAAATGGAGCTTCAAATTTCCTAACCTTTCCTTTCCTGAATCTATCTCCCAGATTATTGGCCATTCTTATGGTTTTGTTTCTCGTAATACATTTCTTCCTGAAGCAGAGAGTCACATGCCATTAGCCAGGAAGAGCTATCTGACAGAAACAGATTTTACATAACGACTGGTTAACATAAAAGGAGTTGGTTTCTGTTTGCAGGATTTTTGCAGAATGCCGTGCTGTGATACCACCAGAACCATTTTTCAAAGGCTGTGTTTTTGATGGATGTCGCATAGCTGATGAATACATGCAGTGTTCCAGTTTGGAGATGTATGCTACAGAGTGTGCTGCTAGAGGTGTCTGCATTGACTGGAGAGGAAAGACTAACAATACATGCCGTAAGTATTCCAGAACTCAAAAATGTGTGTTAGAAATGGTAGCAATTAATGTTTTATTCAGTAAACACATCTTACATCTAACACTTGACTACTGTCTACAAATATGCAGTGATGTCCTTACTCACAGAAGCTGCAGATGAAGAAGGCAAAGCTGTAGTCACTTTTGCTGCAAAAAAATGCATGTACTGTCAATTCTTGATCTTTTTTTCTTCTTTTTCCATACAGCATACAACTGTACAGCAAGCACAGTATACAAGCCATGTGGGCCCATTAATCCTGCTACCTGTGACCCAAGGTATGGAAAGAAAATAAACCACCCCAAAACAACTGCTTATATCTTTCTTTTTTTCTATTTTTACCTATCTACTTTCCTTAGAAAATGGCGTTACTTCATTATGAAATGTCTTGTGAATTTGGATAATTTATTCAAGATTTATAATTATCAATTAATCAGCTCTATGAATATACTCTTCCTGTTGCACTTCAGAAATTCTTTTGTCTCCCTTGTATCTGACACAGCGACCTTCTACATATGCTGCTCTCTTTCCTGCTTCATTGCAAAAACATTGTACTCACATACATTCCTCCCACTCTAGCTTTGTTGAGCTTCCTGGCTATGGAGTAACTGAAGGATGTTTCTGTCCTGAAGGAAAGACACTCCTGAGTAAAGACAGCAACATCTGTGTCTCTGAATGCTGTAAGTAATCTGTAGCTAGTTTGGGGAATAAATAGGGATCAGGATTGATAGTCAGGAGGCCTGGGTTCTACTGCCAGCTTCTACATGGTCAGATCATGGACAAATCAACCTCTTTAAGTTCCTTTAGTCTCCCCATCTAAAAACCAAATAATAATCAATATTACTTTTTTCCCATCTTCCTTCCTTACATGAGACCTACCAAGATGGTATAATTCTACATTTCAGAAGACCTAGTCTGCATATTCATTTTCTTGTTAGTTTTATCTTCACAGTATTTGTATTTGAAACTGCACAAATTTACTCCTTTATGTCAGTTTTCTGTGGTGTAAATCTCCATTCTTTTTTTTTTTTTTTTTTGTCTTCTTTCCAGCTTGTAGGGAATCAAATGGAGTATCCAGATGGGTGAGTATCACAATCAGTGTGGTTTATCAAGCACAGACAAGTGAAGCAAGAGGATATTTAGTGTTTCCCAAAACCAAAGTTTTGCTTAGGTTGGGGGAGACTTTAGCTTTTTTTCAAATGTTTGTTCCCTTTTAGTCTTAAAAATAATTACAAGTGCCAGAGCAGAAACCACATTACTCCCTAAAAAATTTAACAGTAAGTGATGGGATATTCTTTCAATAACCATCACCTCACATACTGAAAAAAAAAAGAGAAAAAAAGAGATAGATGATAGCAGTGGAACTTTGGCATATATGCTGCTTTTAGTTCCACAAATTTGGCACTAAAGTTACTAGAGATGAAGGGACAGATTACCTGTTGCTGATAATATTGATAGTCCACATTCTTAGTTCCTCAGCTGCATACAAATTATAGAAACTTCTCTCTGTAACATAATGTGCAAATAAGTATGTCATATGATAATCACTTATTAAAAAATGAATGCAAAGCTCAATCACTTCTCCTTTAGACCTCTTGTATCATCACACTAACACTAGTAATAAATAGGAAGTGATAGCTGTGTGAACACACTCAGAACCTTCAGTGGTTTCCAGTATCTTCCCCTAATTAGCTTCAGTTTCAGGGTTTCTTATAAAATCTAAAAATACTAGAAATATGAAAAGGCTGATGTAATCAGGTATCACTGTATCCATGAATAAGTCAACTAGAAACAAATAGAATGATTTTCGTTTGCATTTATATATAATTTTTTTCCTCCTTTTTTTTCTTTTTTATGTAGCCAGGAGAAAAATGGACAAAAGATTGCCAGGAATGTGTCTGTGACAAAAATACTCTTAAAGTGCACTGCACAAAACACAACTGTTCTCTGACACAGCAAGTATTTTGTGACAAACCAGGTTACATGCCTGTTCAGATACCGATACCAGAAGATCCATGCTGTACCAGGACCGAGTGCTGTAAGTACTGTCTTAGTTCTTTTTCATGAGGAATATACTATATTCATTCTGAGGAAATACAGCAGTAATTTCTCATTTTTTAATACTTTGCCTTGATTTCATAATGCTTTTCTCCCTCATCCCCTTCTTAGGACCTTCTTGCAGAGCATTTACTAGATGCCTGCAGAGAACAAATTCAAAGATGAAAAGATTTTACATAGTTAGACACAGAAAAGTAACTGGAAATCTCCTATAATTTAACACTGAAAACACTAATGCTGCCATCACCTGAAACAATATTCAAAAACATTTTCTGTTTCAAAGGCCAATATAAAAAAAAAAGATCTTAAAAAAGAAGAAGTCTTGAACATTTAAAAATTGCTTGAGAAAGTTCCTGAACCTCTGAGAGTCATCAGATTTCCCAATTGGTACAAATTTCTCTTTGGAAGTATCTCTTTCCGGCAATCACCACACTATTCTTCTCAGACAATGCTTTATTTTACAAAGGTTATAGAAAAGCCCATTCACTTTAAAAATAGCTAGGCAAATATACTGAATTAGTCATTAAACTAGCTTGTGTAAACAACACCATATTTGCCCCATGGGAAAACTTGTGAAGTTCATGCAAAACAAAATTACTTTCATTTAAAAATTCTCAGTTCATTATTTTCTATGCTCTCTTACATTAAACAGATTGCAACACTAGCCTCTGCCCTGAGGTCACACCCCAGTGCTTAGAGGGGCAGGAAGTAGTCACAGTAATGCAGCCTGGAAAATGCTGTCCTACCTTTGAATGCAGTAAGTACTATGCACCATCTTCATGTGTTATTCACAGCTATATTTTTCTAAGTTTATGAATACAAAAACCTTAAAAGAAAAATATGCAAATTAGCTGTGTTATCATATTGGGCCAACAAAGCTGTAGTTTTTTCACATATTTCTGTTTCTTAAAACTTACACATCTATGACACCATATTTCTTCCTTCTTTACAGGACATGGCTGTGTAGTCAATGAAACCTACTATGCAGTAAGTACACAGAGTAACTCACTATAAAAATACACCTTCACAAAGGTTCACAATGCAATGGTTTTGAGACTCCTATCATGGACCATATTTTGCAGAAAGGCCTGAGATAAAACTTTCTTAATTATCTAATCAAGGTCAGCATATCAACACTCTCCCTACACGCAAAAGCATTTTCTGCTTTCCCTTCTGCATTAGCAGAATTTAATTCCAAAATGGATATTACCAACAACAGAAACTTGCTTAAATAAAACAATGAAAATTGTATTTAAGGATAGTTTAGCCCATACATAGCTCAGCTTTGTATTACCTGTGATGTACATACACAAAGTAACTTGCTTTTACTGACTAATAATGACTTTTTTCTGACTTCCCCTAGCCTGGAGCTGTCATTCCCTCAGGCCCCTGTGAAGAATGCACCTGCTATGAATCCTCTTACTCAAGGCCTCACCACGCTACTGTCAAGTGTGAGCCTGTTGTCTGTGACACAGACTGCCCACCGGTGAGTGCTATTTTGCTGTCGGTAATTCTTACTCCACTCAGCTCAAATATCCACCAGTTAAGGTCAGTGTCCTGACTCAATGTAATCTCCTCTCTATTTCTTTCAAAACAGGGTTATAAGTATACAGAGAAACCTGGACAGTGCTGCGGCACATGCAAAGCAGCAGCTTGTATAGTAACTGTGGGAGACATTACACGTGTACTCCAGGTAACTATCCCCGTTTTAGCTCATTTCTGGTGAACTCTGCTAGTCTTTGCACTCTTTCCTCTCCTTGTCTTCGTCATTTATTTGCTGCATATTTTCTTATGTTAGACAAATGCTTATCTGGGCAGGGGTTGGACTGTCTCACACAGCTTGAACAGTACCTTGAGCCATGAAACTCCAGTTCTAACTAAGACTTCTGGAAGCAGCTGTGATACTGAACAATGGCTTTCAGAAATCAGCATAGAAAAATACATAGATGAAAACAATGGGCCCTTATTTGCCTTCAGCTCTGAAAATATAGCACATGTTTTGCTCAAAGGATAATTTTATCTGTGGAGGTGGTTTTCTGCTCCAAACAGCCAATCTCAAGTTAGCTAAGAGCTTTAGGACAGGATGAGTCAGTGAAGCCAGCAGAAATTCTGCCATGTTTCTGAAGGGACATACACATAAATTCTGATGAGAAAACCATTTAAACACAAATTAATCATTCCAAATGAGTCCACATACTTATCCTATTCACACAAAAAGCATGTCCATATCCAGATAAAAATACAGCCTCTTCACTTGGCTAATGAAAAACACTTACAGCAGTATGATAATATGACAAGTAACTATCAGCTGAAATTCAAGGAAATTGTTCAGAATAATCAAACCGCAATAGGCAGCAATAAGACACTGGGGGGGGGGGTGTGTTTCATTTTTATATAAGAAGATTTTTATTCACTTTAATTTTAACTGCTTTCAGGTTGGAGAATTCTGGAACCCACCTGGTGATAACTGTACAACTTACACATGTGAAAAACATGATGACCAGTTCATTCAAGTCCTTTTACAGAAAAGCTGTCCTGTCTTTAACCCTGATGACTGTGATCCAGTAAGTACTCTTCTACCAGTTCTCATGTTTGAAAAGGTTGCAGTGGCTAACACCAGCGATAGAAGGATCATGGTGTCCAAGGCAAATACCTAGCAGAAGCATCACACAGGATGTAGCTCTCATTTTATCCTCTCTGAATCTGGTCCACATCAACTTTCATTTCAGAAAAGCACATCAAAATTAAAATGGGTGATATATCAATCCTCATTGAGGATTGAGCATTAGAGAAAAGGGTACAGCATAATGTTTTGGATATCTAAAAGCATCAGGTGACCTAGAAGCAAGAATCTTATTGAAAAATAATGGGATTTTTATTCCTGAACTACTTAATATTATAAATTCTTTTTTAGAATTCACTTATTGAGACCAAAGGTCAAGGAAAATAAGCTACTTCAGTTCACATCATCATTCAACTTAATACAGCTCAGGGTAGATTAAAAACAACCCCACACATCTGAGGAGTCAGTTATTTCATTAATTTTGTTACCCTGTCTGACATAATCCTTCACCTGTACTGACTTTGGTCACTCAGAATATCCCACATGTGCTACAAGCTTTATTTCTGAAATTTTGCTGCTGAACTCTGACAGCAAAGCAGTTCCAGTCCCCCTCAATGTCAGCTTTCAAAGAACCCTTATTAATATTGAATTGAAGTAGTTATGTGCCCTTAATATTTAGCCTTGCTTGAAAATAGATTCCATGTCAATACAAAAACTTTCTGGTGCCAGAGAAACTTAGGAAGAAGGGAAAGTCTCTGCTTTAGTATGCAGATATGAAACCTTAGTTATCTTTTTCTGTTTTCCCACTCAAGGATGACATCAAGCTATCTGACGATGGCTGCTGTAAAGAGTGCCAAGTAAAACTGAAGAGTAAGTAATAATAATTTTGTTAAGAGCAAGTAATGACAGTATGCGCCTTATTAGGTTTATCAGTCCATCTTACATGGTAGATGCATAGACAGAAGAAATGAACAGACCAAGTTTGGGACCACTGCCTCACACTGGGGTGAAAAAAGAAACAGAGGGGAAAAGAAAGGAACAGAACATTTCCATCACGCACTTTAGGGCCTTGGAATATGGTGAACTTTCCCATCCCCTACTGTTAAATGTTAGCCTTTTTGTGGGAGGGAGAAGACTGTGACAATTCTCCAACTTGCATAGATACATTCTTTTTAAGGAAGAAAGTGAAGCCAGTCCTCGGAGGTGGGTGTGCATTGAGCAGTTACCACAGTACTGCTCTTTATTTCTGCATCCTGCACGAAAGTTGCATAAGCAAAAGGGAATTTTTCATTCATTGACAAGCAGCAAGAGTAATCATTTGGCCCTTAGCAATTAAAGAGAAATGCACTGAGACCTAATTTCCTATTTCAGCTCCATCCATCTCAGTTTTCTACTACAAACTGTCTATCATACACAGATACCTATTTATATGCACATATATTTTAACCTGTTTTCCCTTGGTTTGTGACAACCTTAGGTTGTATGAAGCACAATACTTCTACTGTCATCAAATACCATGGATGTGTATCTCCTGCACCTGTTGAGATGACATACTGTGAAGGCAGCTGTGATGCTTACTCACGGTAAGTGCTATAAAAGATAATTGTGGTCTCTTGTCTTATACTCTTTATACTAGTTATATAAAGCAAATCACAAGTGATTTTCTAATATGTCCAACATCCACCCAGTCATCAGCTGTTTGCATTGTGCTAACTAGAATTTTTAACAGACATGATGTTATACTAGCTTAATTACCTCAAGACTCAGAATGTTTTAACAGCCTGTTCAGTGTCATAGTGAATAGACCTGAGTTTTGATTTTGCCCATGCGAAAGTGAGGTTATTTGTTTCTCGCTATTCTCTCATTTTGGACTGGCTTAATATGTGATCTGGATTAATTAATTTACTTTTTCTGTGACTGAATGAAGAGCTAGGTCCACCCATTTTTACAATGAGAAGCAACTTACTTATATTTCACTGTAAGAATGGTAATACTAAGCAATAGTCCTACATTCAAGCACACAACTTCTGGTTATATTTAGTAATGGTTGGGACGGGCAGTGGTATTTCTCACATAATTTCTGAATCTTTCTCTTTCGTTGGTTTTGCAATCAGATATTCTCCAGAGGCAAACACAATGGAACATAAATGCTCATGTTGTCAGGAAATCAAGACCAGCCAAAGAAAGGTGACTCTGATGTGCAGTGACGGAACCTACCTTGATCACTCATACACCTATGTGGAGAAATGCAGCTGTGTGAGCGCTGAGTGCATTCCCCAAGTCAGCACCCAGCAGGCAACGAACCAGATAAAGGCCTCTCAGGAATAAGTGAATGTCTGAAATTAGAACTAGAGAGAAGAAGTAAAACAAGGGTTGAACATAAGACTAAAAAAAAAAAACTTCGACAAAATACAAAAGTGTCGAAAGCAGCTAAAATTTTGGATGAACAGATGATATTTTCTGCATACAAACTCAGTATGTCTGTCTACATTATTTCAGTTTTCATTACTAATATATCCCGCATTGTTTTTCATGTCTTTTCTTTTACACCTTCAGAGGTACAGCATAAGGTTATTTTGACATTTTCTGTTAGTTTGTCTTCTGAGAAGTGCTGTACCATAAGACTGAGAGCTGGATTTACACTTGCACAAAGTCTGTTATGAGAACAACATTCTTTTCTGGCTTGAAGCTTGCCTGTGGTGGCATAATATAGACACTTGGCAATATCTAATATTTCCATTGACGTACACTGACCTTTTTTATAACATTTTAATTCCAGTTCATTGAGACAAATCAAAAACTAAAGTCCAGAAAACAAACAAACAAACAAAACCCAAGGAAAACTGTAGCTCTCTGTTTCTTTATTTTTCTTTTTGCATTAAGGAAAACTTAGACAGCAGAAAGCCATACCTTCTCAAAACTATAAACTCCAATATTTTGAACTGTTTATGATAGGCATATTTCCCTACATAATCTCATGAGAAAAAGAAAGAAATCCTGTCATGAGAAGCTGCTGCACACTATTCTTTGTTTACATAACACCATCGGCATAGTAACTGTATGAAAATATGGAATTTTTTTCGTTTGTGGTTAACTGTTTACAGAAGAAGTATATATATATATTTTTTTTTTTTTTTCCCCCCCAACAGGGGCATATGAAGGATTTTTGTAAAATAATAATAATAATAAAAATAATAATAATAATAATAATAATAATGTAAATTCTTTCCTAGGAAGCTTTTAAAAGTTGAACCATTGCTATTTATTTTGGTTTTGGAAAATTGATTTATTGGGCCATTTCTTTCAGAATTAATGTTATCCCATTTCTTAGTCTTAGTCATGTTATCTGGGTGTGGTATATTTTCTTCTTCTGTTTTGTTTCAGAATATTGTTTTATTTTTGTTCCTTATGAAAAGAAGTAACAATGATTAATAAATTTTAAGCATTTTACAGCATCTCACCTTTGACTTTTCACTGAATCCCTTACATGAGAGTTGCTGGCCCCATAAAATATTTGCTTCCCATCCTGCTACAGCCATTTCTCAATAGCTCCAGGTCAAAAGTCAGTCTAGACTGTGGTACCTAACCCCCTGTAGAGCTTTGATACTGCTTTGAGTGAAAGGCACTCAAAAGCAAATACTGAAAGTGCTCCAAGCATATCACTTCAGATGCTGTCAATTAGTGAGCTTCCAGTAAGCAAGCACACCTTTGAGCCTGTACATATTTTGTAGCTCTGAAAGTTCTTTACCTGACAGATAGAAATTATCCAAAGTATTCTAAACCAGTTAGTCTCATATTTTAGAGCCCACCGCAACATACATAAATCTCAAACTTGAAATTCACTGTTGTAAATCTACAAGTTTTGACAGGTTACTATGCAGCTTTAGTTACACTATACTTTGAACCAACCACCATGGATCTGACTGTAGATTGTGCAACGCCAAGCAACATGTTTTACACAATTTACAGATGACTACCCTAGGATCAGTAGGGGGAGCAGTAAAAAATTAAAGGTGATGACCTTTCTCCCAGCCTTCAGTTTGGACAGCTCAGTAGAGGGAGTAACAGGGTAACAACATCACATTTCTGCAGGTGCCCTGCAGCATCTTAGGCCACTTTCTCACCCATTTTTCTTTCACGGAACAATAACAACCCATACACTCCCCCTCTGAGAGGTGAGCACTGAGTTCTCCCTGAGGATCACTAGTCATGATCACACATCATACTTCCTGCTGGCAAAAATCCCTGCCTCCTCCCAGCTTCCTGTTGACAAATTGTTACTTCACTATTTGTTTTTCTAGTCCTTAGGCTCTTCTGCTTCCCAAATGAGGCCTCAGGTGGCATACTGCTCTGTTCCTTCCTTTCCACTTAACCCACCTGCCTTCCCAATGCAGCACTACTACTGAATTTCTGACCGGTTTGGTGAGTGACAGATTCTCTGGCCTTCCCAGGCAAGCTAGCAACTTATTCTTCTCCTACTCATTCTGCAGAAGGGAAAAGAGATTGTCTATAACATAAAATCAATTATTATGGTCCACAACAGTTCCTTGTCCACAGTTAACCCACTGAAATAACAGATTCCCTGCATGTTGCTTCAAGATCATTAGTTGTTTTTCCATGCAAAGCCTGTATCTCAGTATCCCAGCAGCTACCCTCTTCTCTGGAAAACTCTGTGTGTATTAAGTCTGTGCCACCAGCCACTTCATACAACTCACTGAAATAGGAAAATCTAATATGATGAGGAAGAAAGGAATGAAAGACACATAATATGCGGCACATGGGAAGACTGAGAGGTGATAATGACAGGGACAGCAGAGGCCAAAACCAGCTTAGAGTTTGGTGGCACCTAAAACAGTGGCATAAGAAGGAAAAAAAAAAAAAAAAAAAGAGAAGCAAAGGAATGGACAGACTTTGGTCCTGGCATGGGGACACAAGGAGGCAAGGAAACAAGGAAGGGAAACATAAGCCAAGGCAAACCATGGAGGCACACAGAACCAGTGGCTGAGGACGTACTGGAGGCCCTGCCTTGGAAAAGGAAGGATCTGTATCACGGATGCAGTCTCCATGCTGGGAAAGAGCAAATGGGAACCCTCAGTTCAAGAGAAGGAGAACAGGGGGACAGCATGCTTTGGGCATGAAAGAGCAAGTGGAAAGACTTGCAGGGACTCCCTGAAACAAGACACTGAGTAAGTGAAAAACAGAGAGCTGCAGTAGATGTAGTAGAGCAGCCTTACAGGCTTCCTAAATTTTCCTTTACATAGGCCTCATCTTTGCTCTGAGTTATTGCTGACACAGACTAGGTAATAGCCCCAAAGTAAACCTTTCTAAAAACTGGGATGAATGAGATCAGTTATATCTCTCAAAAATAAATTGCCAATTTTTTAAACCATAGATAATAATAAAGTCAATAAACAAACAGGTGGAAGAAAGTGATTGGCTTGGTAGCTCTTTATTGACACAGGTCAGATTACCGTGCAGGTCACACTGAACTATACTACTGTAGACAATTAATGTATATTACACAAACACTAACACTAGAGGGCTCTAGGCTCACAGTTTACAAGCCTGAATGAAAAGATTTTCTGTCAAAACTGTTTCTTTCAAGGCACTTCGAAGTGAGCCACGTATAGCTATTGCCTTGCTTTCAAATCATTCAGATAAACTTTGCTCTTAACTTACTCTTGAATCTACAGGCATCCATTCCACATAACATACCAAGACTTGTTTATACGTCACTTAATTTTTTTTTTCTTATCTGACCATCTTTGGTACACAAATAAATTGCAGCAGAGAAATCATTCACTTAGGACAGAACTTATTCCATCTGTACAAAAAACATTCAAAGGTCTAATTTCAATATTGGCTGTCAGTAGTCCTTCCTTGGGCATTCATACACTTGCTCGCCACTCAGGACTCCTATAATGTAGCCTAACTACTGCATGACCAGCTTATTTTTCCCCTTTTTCACACAGCATTTTAAAACTCTGCAGTGTAAATAACAAATCACTAATAATCACTTTTCCACTATGCTTTGTAATTATCAGTAACACATAAAATATAACCTGAAATTATATGTCTATTCAGATTTACCACCTAGGAGTCCACTTCAAGTAATTCATTTCACTGTTAAAGCATGACAGCCAGCTTTTAAGCCACATCACATTCTGAAAACAGCTATGGAAAGACTTAGGATTGTTTGTGGCACAATCCAGGAGCAAGGCTGATAAAAGACAACTCAAAATCGGAAACCACACTTTATAATAGTAAAACCCAACTCAAAGGAGAGAGCTTTCTTCCTGTTCAATAGGTTTTGTTCTACCATTGCAAAAAAAGAGCAGCTCTGTTGCAACCAGCCAAATTAAAACAGTTTTATAATAGAACAGGAGACTACTTCTATTTGAGCATTATTAATTTAATAATAAAACAATTATAAATGCACAGAAAACACATTTTTACAAATGATGCAGTGCTCATGACTGTCAGATTTTTCTTTTACTCCTTACTGTTTCAAAAATTCTCTTCCTTCTTGAGTCTCAGATTTCTTTTGGCATTCATTATAACTCTTATTTATAACTACAATTTGGTTATAAGGAACCAGCAAATGTTTGCACTGTTACAATAATTGTTGTTACTAACAATTATTCACATCATACTTAAAATAGACAGAAATTTTGTCTGCTAACTCCTCTCCTGCTGTTACAGCCATGGATGCAAATAAAATCCCACTTTTGCCGCCCGCTCTTTGAAGAAAGTAAAGGCTGTCCAGGCAGTCAAAAATGGAGCCATTAAACATGAGCAATTATAGACATCTCATGCACTAAGTCTCACAAAGTGCTGTAGACAACTGCATGAGTCTAGTAGCCAATGATGAAACTAAACCATTGCTTCTGCACTTGCACCAGTCTAACCCCAAGGATATCCCTATGACTGTTACTGGTTTTCACTGATTTCAGAAAAAATAAATGCCAGAAATATTTAAGGGGAGCCTGACTCCAAGGCAAATTTGGAACTGGCCTAAGTTTGGGGGAATATTAGGTGTGGACTCTGCAGCTGTTCCCTCACCCAGCAAGGAGCCAGTCAAAACCTCTCCTTCCACTTTAGCTGATATCTAGGGAGGTTTGGGGTCAAAACTGAGCTTTATCGCATTGCTCAATGTCACACCTACTGAGGCACATGACTGCCAACTGCAACACAGGCACAATATGAGAATTGGCAGACATATTATGACAGTAGGTGATACAGAATCTGTGGAAAAGGCATAATAAACACCATCATGGAATGACCTCCTGCCACAGCAGAACTTTCTTATTCACATTAGTTGGTGGCTGCTCTGTGTTCTGGAGAATGAGATTATTCTACTTGATGCAGTTCTATCACTTGCTCTGCTAATAAGGCTTTCGTGCTGTATGACTTCATTCTAATGGAAATTCAGGTCCATTATTCAGATATCTGTTATTTTACAGGAAATGAGCATTATAATTGCACTAAATATGTGCTGACTGAAGATAATGCAAAACAATACTGAATCACATGCTTCATGGCAAGGTGCAGTTGCATAGCATTCATAATAGAGAAGTTGTCACAGTACACTTGATCTAACAGAGGCATCTAAAAAACCTTTACCTTTAGCAAGGAAGCTATGGGATCAATATAATCCATCCCTCAGTAATCCTAGACAGAATTTTAATGACCAGTATTTCAACAGTCTTTTAATCTCAGCTGAGATTCCATCAGAAGTAATTTTTCAACCTAAATCATTCTCAGATTTCCAATATACTCTGGACTTTTATAAAAGAAAAAAGAAGTTTGTTAGTCACTGTAAGTGTATATTATGTTGTTATAGATTCTCTATTTATTTTTATATATATGTGTGTGTGTGTTTGTGTAAAGACCAGCAAAGGTATATATGGGACAAACTCATCAAAAATTCCACCTCTCATTTATCTTTTATCTTCAGTCTGAAATGCTTAGCACCAGAAGCTTCACACATGCAGTCTGTTAATTCAGGGCAATTACTAACCAGAAATAACAGAGTAGCCTGCAATTTTGTTTCAACCTAGCAAGCTGGAGGTCCTGAAGAAAAGGCATCTCTGAAGCAAGCTTTCCAGCAGAATACAAACAGTTAGCAGAAAATTCACAAAATCTGGCTTTTTACATAAACAAAGAGTAGCCCCTTCCCACGTTAGCTTATCATTGATTTATTAGATCTGCTCGTAAATTCTTTCCTGAAGAATTCCTTTATGTCACTGTCTTTGCGAGAGGAACAGTGGGCTTGAGGGAAAAGGAGGAATGCCACCAAAAAGCATTATGAACTTCAGTCATCAGACCACATGGATTCATCTGTGCCTTTCCACCAGTGCAAGAACTCACCCACGAAAGGAAGCCCTTCCATAGCAGAGGGTGACCAAGGCCTCAGATGTATTTACATAAAACCAGCACAGCCACTGCTGAATCACACCATGGAAAAGAGAGACTTCTGTAGGATCACCAAAAAAGCCAGGTGGTGGAGGGAACACAATAAAAAAGTGCACCTCATGGGAATGCTTGATCTTACAGATTGCCTTTGTAAGTTAAATTCAGAGATATATTTGTGCAAAAATCTGGGCCAAACCTTTGTTTATACTTAAACTCCTACAAGTTCTCCTGTGACACAACTGCACTATAAAATTGATTTAAATTATCAGCCACTTATCTGGCACAAGGAAGACTTCAGCTGATTAAAGGACTGCATGATCTACTGTAATCTGCCTGTTGTCAGCTCTCCAGGCTCAGAGTACAGCACAGGGACAGTGTGAAGAATAGCTCAAGTCTGCTCAATTCCTGTGAACCTCACAAAGCTCATGAGCTATTCTGCCTCAGTATCAAAGAAGCCATTTTGGCACTCCCGAAGCAGAAATTCACACAAAACAGCAATCCTAAGCCACAAGGCCATCAAAGCTAACCTGCGCTCCAAGAGACAAGTTAAAACCTGTCAGCATTACACTGACATAACTACAGTGGACATGATATTAGCAGGATCTCAATTTACCTTACAGGAAAATACAAATATGTGCTGTGAGTAATCTCTGAGACTTTCAGGAAACTATGAAAATAGCTTGGAGACTCTTTTTTACAGTTCATCCGTCCCAACTGAAAATATTACTGAACATCCCAAATGCCTCAGTAAGCACACCTCACTTACCCAACTGAGGAAGAACATTTGAACAACACACAGGGATTAGAAATAAATAGACAAAAGTTACCAGAGAGAGACAGAGACTTTCTCCTACCTTGGTTCACTCATTCTGGTATGGTCACACTGGTGTTATTCCATGATTTTTCTAGCACACATGACAGGAGCATCAGGCCGTCATATGCTGGGAATCAAACACAAAGTAGAGCACGAGGATTATGATCTTTCTTGCATTTATGATAGCAACAATAAAGAAGGAACCATCTTTCTAAAGGCAGGTTATTTTTTCAAGTTGTCAATTCACTTTAACCTCAAATCTCATTTGAGATTAATCTGATCTGGTGATGCGGCCAAGCTAAGCATTCAGAAACTGCCCATGATAAAGCTGCCCAGTAGCAAATTGCTTCAATTCTGGCGACTGTGTTTTTTAAAAGCTTGTATCAAAGACAGAATTAATGCAATGCATTACAAATAATTTCTCACACAGAATTTAGTCACAAATGCCATTAAATAGTAAAGAATCAAACCACACTGTGCCCCACGTGGCTCTTTGAAAACTCCTTTTACAAGGGCTCAGAGTAAACAGTATGGGATGAAACAAATTTACCTGAATATGCCACAACTTTTTCATCCATGATGTAAGAGCATTTGGGGAGGGAGGAAAGAGAACAATCTCCCACTGCCTTCATAGGGCTTTTCCCACTCCAAACACCATCACAGCTGTCACAAACCGTTGAAGACAATGCTTCAAAAAGGTGGCAGCACAGGAGCTGTGAGGGGCTGGGCAGAAGGAAGTTGTGTCCTTCCCAGGGCCTAACCCCAGACTCAGCAAGGTCCAGGAGTGTCCTCCTGAGAAATATTGAGAAATATAACAGAGAGGATGCCCTTCCCCAGGTGGCCTTCGGTATGTAATCTTAAACCTGCAGGACGTGGGGCACCAGCAGGAGGAAACGCCTTGCTCCTGGGTAGCTGGCAGCTGAGCAGCTAAGGTGGTCGGCCTGAGGTGTGCCACACTCCCTGGCTGTCATCGAGGCTGGGTAAAGCCCCCAAGGATGATGTCCACCTAGATGCGAGGTGTGGCCTGCCTCCCAGAGAAAGTGCTGCCCTTCGTCGGGGCTGCTGGCCATAGTTTACCTCAGCGCAGTCCCCCCCAGACGGAGGGGTGACCGGCACCACCCAGGCAGTACCTTGTACCACACATGCAGTGTGCCTGCAGCTCCAGGGATGGCAATTCACCATCACCATCACTTCAGCAGAAATGCAGTAAGGTATGTACCTGCAGCGCTCTACTCCCACTTCTTTGGGAAACCTATTCTGAGAGGACTTGGCAAGTCTGTTGTGCTTCTGCTCATGGGACGGCAACCAAAACTGTGCCTGAAAGGCCTGGGACTTTATTTTCCCCTTTCTTTTAATTGCTCCTTTTTTTGTTTGGTTGGTTTTTTTACAGGAATTTGGGGTGGAACAACTCCATCCTCCCTTCCAAGCAGGCACCACAAATTAAATCATAGGGTTTCCACCCCAAAATGAGTTAGTGGAGTACAAGCTAATCTGCCTCAGCAAGGTAACCTGTTAACTCATACCCAAGATTACATGTAAAGGGTGGAAAAGCGCTGGTGGCAAACTGCCCCCCAACAACTCCCAGACCCTGGTAGGGCTGCTGTGGCCCTGCTGCAGCCCCAGGGCCAGCATCCCTTGGCCCTTGCAGCAAGGGCATGGCAATGCCCTGCCTCCCTCCTATATCCTCTGTGGCAAAGCACACACCATGCAGTATTTATACAGGTGGTATAAATACACAGTATTTATACACAGGTGAACAAAGAAACCTACCCCACCATTCTCCATAAAGTCCAGTTTCTAACGTCACTGGGATTTGGTATGGTTTTAGCTTCCTTAAAGGTTAAAAGAGAGAAAAATGTCTCCAGCTGTTTTTTGAAAATATGTCCTTTTTCCAACCTCTCTCTTTATCAGCAAGTTTTTGCTGATTGATCCTAGTTGCCTGGCAGAGCAAAGTTGCATAGGTACTGCGTTTTACAGTGTGCCTTAGCAGATGCTCCCCTGTCTCTGCCTGGTGCACATTTCTGCTCTGTTCACAGGGCCTTCAGGCAAGGCTGAACATTCTGTTAGTTTAGACAATGGGCTGAATCAGGACAATATAGGAAAGGCTCAAAGCTCTACATATTCCTCTCTGTAAGGTGTGCCAGACTGTGTTCTGGTACTGGTGAGAATCTGATGTGTCATACCAATGAACTCAGCTATCCTGACTGCAAAAATAATGACTGTCAAGATCAAACAGGTCACTTACAAGGAAATAGCAGAATGTATGCAAGCACAACCTGTTTGCCACCTTACCAAAAGAGCAATTCTATCCTTGCTTATATTTCTTGAGGCTATGTCTGTCTTGTTATTTATTCTGTGTTTTGTTCTTAATATCCGTTGTATCATGCAGCTTAATGCATATTTGTACTGATGATTATATTGCATCTCTTCTGTTTCATGATATAGGCTACTGTTTCATTCTTACTGACATGTATGTTTTCTTAAAGTTTCAAAATACGTATTTGAAGCATTTTTTTAAAAACAATAATATGTATTTATATTTTAAATGAAATCCATAAGTTTTCACTTTTCTGAAGAAACTATGTTATCAGTCTCCAGGAAATATAGCTAGCTGCTTTCAGAATCACACAGGAAGTTTTTCACAGCTGTGCATTTGATTTATTCACCTATCAGTTGATGCATAGAACATCATTGGTCTATCTTGTCAAACTTTTGTACAATACAATAGCAAACAGAGTGTTCTGCTTGAGGCAGCAGGTTATTTTGTTCCTTTCTCCCAAAAAGTTGTGTGTAATCTAGGATGTGTCTCATATTTCAGCTGTGTTAGGCAATCTGCGTTGATATATATGAATTCTCACGTTAAGAGTACTTTCTGTGGTTAGTGCACAAGGATCCCAAAGGGGAAAGGATCTATAGGGAAAGTGCAGATTTGTTGTCTATCATTGTTTGCTATTTCAACCAAATTTTTTCCTCTTATTTGCAGTAATCAATCTGGAGCTACTTGTACCATTACTTTTCTGAGGTCTACCCAGCCTTCTCTCTCTCTCAAATGAAGGTCATAGGTAATACAAGGTTTGTAGGTAGAGATAATGTTTTATTGGCTCAGCTGGCATAATTGGAAAAATTAGGCAAGCTTTTTGGCATGGAAGCCCTCCAGTCATCTTCAAAAAAAGGGGACTAAATATTTTGCCATCAGAGAGTTATTTTTTAGATAAGCCTACCTAAGGAAGTGGTAAAATCCAGCAAAATCCTACTCTCCTAGCCCATTCAGCTGAAGCCAGGAGGACTGGATTTGCCCACTCAGGACAGAATTTGGCCCACAGTCAGCTGCAGGAAAACATTTGCATCATTGACACTTGAAGAAAAATCCGGCATTATTCTAGTGATATGTTTAAAGGCTTGCTTTCTCCATGTACTTCTATTCTACTATAGACACTCTAAACAATTAGTACTACTACTATAATATTAATGATAATATTATTAGTGTATATATATTAGTATATATAGAAATATATATGTCGTGGTTTAACCCCAGCCAGCAACTAAACACCACGCAGCCGCTCACTCACTCCCCCCCACCCAGTGGGATGGGGGAGAAAATCGGGAAAAGAAGCAAAACCTGTGGGTTGAGATAAGAACGGTTTAATAGAACAGAAAAAGAAGAAACTAATAATGATAATGATAACACTAATAAAATGACAACAGCAATAACGAAAGGATTGGAATGTACAAATGATGCGCAGTGCAATTGCTCACCACCCGCCGACCGACACCCCGCCAGTCCTCGAGCGGCGAATCCCTGCCCCCACTTCCCCGTTCCTATACTAGATGGGACGTCACATGGTATGGAATACACCGTTGGCCAGTTTGGGTCGGGTGCCCTGGCTGTGTCCTGTGCCAACTTCTTGTGCCCCTCCAGCTTTCTCACTGGCTGGGCATGAGAAGCTGAAAAATCCTTGACATTAGTCTAAACACTACTGAGCAACAACTGAAAACATCAGTGTTATCAACATTCTTCGCATACTGAACTCAAAACACAGCACTGTACCAGCTACTAGGAAGACAATTAACTCTATCCCAGCTGAAACCAGGACAATATATATGTTGGTAGATGTAAAAGGGACTTGTAGGACTGACTCCCACTAGCTGTGCTGGTGCAACTTTGTTTTTTTACTTCAAGTAGAGCATACTGTAGTGTTCCATTTACATGTCTATACACTGCATAGAAGACATATACCTATGTAACAACCACGTAGACAAATACTAAACAAGCAGTCAGTATTTTACATGTAAACACATCCCAGAAAAGCTCCTGGGTCTTGAGGGATTGCTCCCAGCAGGAAAGATTGGTCCTGCTGGTATTAACATTGGTGTGTTTGGGGCAGTGGTGGTTATTTTACTGAGTCTGGTTTCATGGTAGGCTGTTTCAGGGTCCTCCACTTCTATCCATGCGTGTGACATCATTAGTTGCTCGTAGTGGACAAAGTCCTCCTTCTAACTGGAAAAACTGCTTTGCCCTTGAGTTCTGCAAAGGTTGAAAGTAGCTGTCATTTTATCCCTGATAATAAATCTCCTATTCATTTTGACAAAGGCTTAGGTATTTAACAGGCGTCACACAAACTGAATCCATACAGAGCAAACAGTCAGACAGAAACTGCCATTGTGGATGAGTTGTATTACCTTCAGCCTTGTGCCTAAAAATGTCATTGAGGTGTGGTCTTGGCTCTACTCCAACACAATGCACATGCTGACAGATCAGAGCCTTGTAAAATAATTGCTGGTAGATAAAGTAAATCCTCATCAAAAATGTACTCTCTGATTAAAAGATCAATATCAGTAATCAAGACACTCTGTTTGGAAGCCATGTGAAGGCTACAGGAACACAGAAGAAGGACTGGGAGTTTTGGTTGAAATATTTCTGTAAAAATCATGCAACGGCATGAGTAACATTCCTTTATAGGAGGGAATGAGTAGCAAGAAAAGGGCGAGCCTACTCTGTCTACTCTCTCTCCCTCTGTTTTTCCTTTTTTTCCTCTCCATGTCTGGGGTTTTTTTTCTAGTTTTCTGATTGCATTTCATTAAGAACATTTCCATTTGGGACTGTGGGGTACTGGTTCTTAGTTGTCAACTCAGCAACTTTCTTGAGAATTTATGAAACTCTAAACTCACAAATAGCTGTGTTAGAACAACTGGGATTACTTATGTCTGTAAAGTCAGATTCCACTTAATACCCAATTCCAGTCCACGTACTTATTCAGAAAGGTAGTTTAAGAACATATGCATTTCAGAATAAACTAAATGCTTGCTTTGGCATTAGTGTTACCCCAACACCTAAGAACCCCACTCACATGGACTAGGATTTTCCTGTGCTAGGCACTATAATATACTATGGTCTGAAGCAACTCTTTGAAATATGCACATACATGCTTTGCCAAACTAGATTAGAGTTTCATTTTGATTAGATCTCTCTGCATTGTCCTATTATTATTTATCTAGATATTTATTAAGCCACGGTGGTGTAGTAGAATGGCATACAATTACTCTCTGCTGTGCTGTACAAACATGAAACGTGAGAATTCTTAGAGATAAAAGGTAATATAAAGACACGGAAGAGAGGAGAGGGAGAACAGTAATAGGCATCTAAGGTTACCTGTGCTATTTATGAAGTTTAAAGGAAACAGACAACTGCCTGAAACTGGGATTTTGCTAGTCATGTCAGTAGTAGTGTGGCCCCTGCTCTGCTAGTTTTAGGACAGTAGTCACAGTGTTCACGGAGTGAACAGCAGTCATGAAACAGGGCAGGGGGGGTGGGGGCGGGGAACAAAGCTGACTAGAGACAGACACTTTTCTTAAACTCCAGCAAGCAACGTCATTTAAAGGAGACTGAGGTACAAGGATGTCCGCACACCACCTCCAAGACAAATAAAATTCAGAAGCGTGACGTCCTTTCCATGGCTTGCCCAGAACAGTACAGAAAAGAATTCTTTATACAAATAGTTATAACATCCCATTCATTTTCTCACTTGCTAAGCTCTTTCTTTGACATGCTATGTTGGCCACGGCCACAGATAGAGTATTGGGTTGGATGGACATTTCCTGTCATCTACTGTGGTCATTCTTATACTAAATTAACAGAGTGGAAGTAGTTCTCATCTGGATAAAACCAACACCAACTTACCTACTGTTCTTGTTTTACGTTAGTGTTGGGGGAAAAAAACTCCAACTTATTAGCAAAGCAAACACGTATTTATCAGAAAGGTTTGATTCTGTTTCCCAGTATCTAGTTTACTTTTCTGCTGAATTACAGAATTAAGAGTTTGATTTGGCATCCATTGAATGTTTTACCACACAATGGAAATACTGGGATCTCTCTGAGCTAAATGTAACAACCTAGGATGGCATCAGCAGTTGTATGAACAGCTTGAATTCTTGTAAATTCTAATGAACAGTGTTTTGCTTTTCAAGTGTAGTTGTCAAGACATGCTTTTAAAACAGAAGTGAGATCCCCCCAAATTCCCTTATCCTGCAACACGTTGATATGTTAAAAGATATATCAAGCATTTTATTCTTGCCACTTTCTAAACAGCTGGATCATTCTGATTGAAATACTTCCTGCTCCTCCTTCCAAAAATACTTGGCACAAGTAGATCAAAAGTCTGTAAAATCTCAACTAAATGATTAAAAGCTTGACCAAATCATAGCAGTTGGAAAGAGGGTCTTAGCATGGAAAATGTTGTGTAATCACATCTGGCAGTGCTGTAAGGTAAAGATATAAGAAGATTCAGGAACAAATCAAAACTACAGTTGGTCATGTTCTAGCTAATGTATAACTGATAGTTCAAGACACTAATTCATATCAGTAGATATGCAAGTCATTCAGCTTCCACAATTCTGCATTATACATTGCCTTGGAATAGGAAGGTTTTTGCCCACTTAGTAAGCCAGCATGTGAAAGGATACAATCATTATCAAAGTATACATTATTAAAGGATTCATAAAATTTGTACGAGCTTCCATAGAAGTCTCTTCATTGATTTCAGCGGGAGATGAATAATGTTCTACATATGTTAAATTCTTACCCAGCTGTGAAGAATAGAGGATATTTAAGGTTATTGCTAAAATACAAGTCCAAATTCTTATGTTTTAGCAAATTAGCATAATTTAAGAAAAATATGAATTTGCATAGATCTTTGTCATCACTTTCATTATCTGGATCTCTGGACCACAGAAAAAATACCCAAACACAGTTCTTTTCCCAAGGCGTTCTTCACTAAATCAATTCAGCTAATCTTCCTGCCTGTAAGCCCACAGGAACAACTTTCCCACATTAACATTCAAGGGCCATTGAATAAAAAAGGTCTGAGGAAAATTATTTTTTAAATAAGTTTTGGTGTAGAACTAAATTACATGCATAAATATACTTACATTCCTTTATCTTTATGAGCAAATATTAAGTAGAAGAGTGACTAATTAGCAGGTACACCCAAAAGAACAACCATAAGAGTTTCCTGACATTCTCTTCTCTTCTCCTTGGTTTCAAAATATAATATACCAAAGGTTTTGCTCCATTCAGAACTTTTATATGGATTTGATCCACAAATATCCTACCAAATAATTCTAGAGCCAGATGTCTTCTTGGGTACAGCTAATGTCTCTGATGTACAGAATGACCTCATTTAATTGTTTCATGAGTGGTCAAACTAGAAATTCTTTTCCAAAGTCCTACTTGTCTTTGATCTTGATATATACAGGATGTTGTTTCTGTTAGGAGCAAAGTAGCACTTTGGAAAAAACCACTGGATTGTCCAGGGTGTATATACACCATGCTCTGTGGTTGAGACCACCTTCGCCTTCATGATTAAGATGTGTTAATCCAACAATAAGTTTTATTACATACAAGAGTCCCAAAAGGTTCCCTCACAGTTGACATGATTATGTTCAAACTGAATGCAATGGAAAAACTCCTTATCAACTTGAAAGGGAGCAGAAAAGAAGTCAATTTATCTCTCAAATGTATAAAATGTACCTAAAAAGTCCTTGAGTTGGCCAAGTTTGTGGCTTGAAACTTTAAACATTACTTTGAAATTATCTTTGGAAATGTCACGGAACCACTGTACCAAACTGAGGGCTGCTGTGATACTGAGCTGTGACTCATAAAGGATAGACATAAGACATTGCATATGCCTCCATGTATGGAAGGACATGTTTGGCTTCATCTGAGCAATACTCATTACAGTCAAAGCAGGAGGTGAAACACCGCTTCCACAAGTAGAACAAGAGAGGACTAGTTCCTTTGCTCAGATTAGGACAACCTGAAAGCTACTTTAATTTGCTCCTAGTGCCAAGATATAACAAAGTCATTGCAGGTGGAAGAGCCCATTCCTACCCTCTGCACACCAAAATCTGGGGGGAAAGGTTAGCATGTTAAATTAGCAATTTTCAGTAACTAGGGTTTTTTACTCCAGTAGCAACCAGTATCAAGTACCTATCATACTAGTATGTAAATGTAGAGACATTTATAATAAAATTCTTTTAGCCATGCAAAAGATAGAAGGGAAATCACCCACACAGAGGAATTTTGCACATTAGCATTCTGCAAGGAAATCATAAAGTTGAAAATAAATTCAAGGACTCCTGACTCTCAGCAGACTGCCATAGCCACTTTTGTAAGACACCGTAGCCCCACCAGATTCCTGTTAATGATCACACTGCTACTTTGATTCTGAATTACAGCCAATTTATTTTGATATCTTTTCTAATAATGTTTCTTGCAATATACATCAAGTTTCTTACTGTGAATTGTGTCCTACCCATGTTTATACTCAGACATACACAGAAATACCCAGCTTTTGTTTCCTAAGTACTTTGAATGAGTTGCAAGTGGTTTGAAACAGTTCAGCTGCTTTACCTACCCTATCAACAGATGGGTTAGGAGAGATTGACAGGTTGTTTAACACACTTCATCTTAGTCCTCAGCACTGGGTATATGGAATATTATGCTCTACATAGACAATGAGCTACACTGTCTCAGGATAGTATGGGTATGGGATACCCTAAGAAACATGTAATGAAATTATCTGTAGCCTCCTTTTTTCATTATGGTGGGAAATTTCAAGCACTTCTATATGCAATGCTATTTAATAAGCTACTTTAATATTTACTCATGACTTAGATGCTATCAAAAGAAGTTAGAGTTAACAGGCTTGAGTAGTTACTTGAGCTACAATAAGCTGCACACAGGAATTGTTATTATCAGAGCTGGAAGACACATCTTTATGGAACACAACTGTATTTCTGCTTCTCCAGTCCCTTTCCTGATATTTCTGCTTCTTTTATACCCATATTATGCCCCTCTTCACTTTCCCTTTTCAGAATGGCAAGACATGCTTCTGCAGTGAGAAACAGTGATTGACAGGCTGCTTCAGGAGTACGCGGCAAACATATGTCCAAGGATCTTATTTCCACGAAGGGCCAGAAAGCATGAGGTGCTCTTGTGTGGAGGCGTTTATGAAGCAATAGGCAGGGTGAATACTGGAGTACAAGTAGAGGTGTTGCAAGCAGCATAGGTTGAGTTTAAAAGGAAGTTGGAAGGCCATTTGGTAGGACGTTTCGGTGAGTACAAACAGCTTGGAGTTGCAGAGGAGGCTGTTTGCTGTCTGTGGGTAACAGTGGGATTGAAGAGTTAGGCAAAGGGGTGAGGGCTGCTGTAGAATATGCAGCTGAGGTGCATGGAAATCCATCAGCAAAGAAAAAATAGAGTGGTGAAGAAAAAAGCAGTGTGTAGCCCTTCACACCATTGCCTGCTGTTTACTGAAAGAGAACCAACAAGCTCAGCAATGAGATGGCAGCAAGATTTTTGTTCCCAGGGACTGGTTTTCATATTGAAGTCTACCCTTCCTACATAGGATCCAAGGAGTTCATACCTTAACTCACGAATTTAAAGAGACCATATGTGCAGTGACATGAGTTTCACAAAGAGCCTGTGATAGGCAGGTATTTGGATGATGACCTTCAGGATCTCAGAGCACCTCTTCAGTATTGTATAGCCTCCTGTCTTAACTAAGCCACTTTAATACCACACTATCTGCATTTAATCTGATCCTCAAGCTTCTTATCTGTAAGCAGGGTACCTGAGTACCTTTGGCTATGACATACAAGAATGTAAACGAGATGAGAATCTTGCTCATTATATTCAGAAAGCTGCAAGAATAGTTTTTACTGTTCTTTGCAATGTTTCTACAGATCAGTCAGCACCATTATTGAATGTGGTCCTAAAATACAGTTGAGTTTGGATGCAATAAAATTGCTAAAGTTGTGGAGACTCCCTTCTTCTTTACAGACATATGCCACAGAAATGAGAAGAAGTGAAGCCTGGTTCATTTCAAATTCTCTTTGGGAATTTGAAACTAGAAGTGAAGAAACAAACCCCCTTACAGCTGTCAGGATCATCTCCTTCAGCGGCTGCAATATATTAATTATGGTAAACCAGCAGAGCAGCATGCATATACGTGCATACATCAAAAGGTTACAATGTGCAAATAATAAATAGAATGGGTGACTTGCAGCCTCTCCCAGAGCAAAGCCTGACTGCATGAGATCCATCAACATTCTGCTTTGACTGGTCATTAAATACCATATGCAGAATGGCAATTCATTTAAACCAAGTGCGAGTTGCTTTGCATGTTCTTTCTGTTTGTAGGGAACAATACTTAAAATTAAAACTCACCTCAGCAGTAAAAGAATAACAGTAAGTAATACTGCTCTATTACTTTGAAACCTTTTGCTGCAACTAGAAGCAGTCAAACAGCGCAGTCAGAGAAACATCAAGATTCTTACCGTGAATTGTGTCTTATCCACATTCATACTAAGACATAAGCAGAAATACCCAGCTTTTGTCTCCTAAGTACTTTGAATGAGTTGCAAGTGGTTTTAAACTCAGTTCAACTGCTTTACCTACTCCAGCAGTGGCAGGCAGCACTTTGATGTCCCATAATTCTTGGTTGGTCTTAAAGGATGATGTTGCAGTCTGTGGAAAGCAGGAGCTTGCTTACCCCTATTCCTGCCTAGCTTCTTTGTCTGATTAGACTGGGGCAAGGGAAATAACACCAAATTCACATCCATTCTTTGCCTCTCTCATTCTGTTTGCTGGCTGCAGAACATACTCAGCGAGCAGGTGCTGAACTCACCATCAGCCTGGACTGTGTTTTGAATGTCTAGTCCTTACTAGTGTTTTGACAGATAGCATTCAGAGAGCATTGTAACAGGGTAATATAGCCACAGCTACACAGCTCACAGCCCTTCTCCCCCATGAATATGGCAGCCCTTGTGATGTCTTATGTACAGGACAATGCCTAGGGATTCAGAAAATTCTACTTTTAGGAAGGATTTGATGAAAGATGACTATATATAGAAAAAGGAATTAAACTAGAACACCGATTCCCTGTCCCTGAGCGGACAGAAGAGCATTTAATGATCTCATGGTGATTTTTAAACATTAAAGAGGAGTTCTGAAATTGAAATAGGAATAAGTAAGGAAAAGAAAGATTGAAACAGAATTAGTAGGAAAGGGAAAAGGCTTACAGGTGCTACTGCAGCATCTAAATGTGCTACAAGAAGAAAAGGAGGGCTTGTATGAAGTCCTAGAAGCTCCCTCCAAAAAATTTCATGCAGCAAATGTTAGCTATAAAAGATGTGTTTTCAGTTCATGTACCCAAGAATTTTGAGAAGCAATAGATCATAAACCACAAAAATTAATTGATTCCTGTAATTGTCAAAACTTTAGAAAATAATTAAACTCATGGTGGATAATCTTGCACAAAATGGTGATGAAATTTTGCAGCCGGGTCATTCACTGAGCCAGTTCACTGTGGGGGTCATAAGAGTGCTGGGGCTGGAGCAAGGGAGGGAGTGGTCATGTGTAGCCACTGCAGGGGAAAAGGAGATAGCAGCAGCTCTGCTTTAGGTGGGTTTGAACTTCTTGGGAACCACGTCTTAAATAATGGGGTAGAACGGGATGTCACAGGTGTCACAGAGGAGAGCAGTGGGAGGAACTGCTGTGGTCGTCTGCACTGATCATTAGCATCAGCCATTACAAAACAGATGGATTCTGCTGCACACTTGGTAGCCCACAACAAAACTATATTGAGCTTTTATTTGCAAATTGGGCTATTCCAGGAGTCAGTTTGTGTAAGACTTTTCTCAACTTGTAGATTTGTCTCATACTCTCCATTGATGATAGAGAGAGAAAAAGGGAGCAGAAGACCCATGAACTGAAAACTGAATTGTTGCATTGTTGTTTGTCTGCTCACGACAAAGCCAGGTAACTTCCATTAATCTGAAGAAAAGGGCAGACAAGGAGAATAAGGGATGATAAGCTTGACTCCTTAGGCAGAAGTTCAGCTGAGCCTCTAAACTCAGTCAGCACTGCAGACAGGAGTTAAACTTAGATCCTGGTCCCCACATACGGTCTTCAGACTGAACTTAAAGTTGCCTACCAATATGGGCATAAATTTAGTCTGTCAAGCATTGAGGATATGCGCAGCACTAATAAGCATACTCAAATCTGAACAGTTTTTCATAGAACAGATGCAGAAATGACTCACCAAGTATCACTGAGAGTGTCTCTTAATACAGGGAAAAATACACCAAAATGTGTTCAACAGCGGATTCTGAAGTAGCCAAAGAAATGCAAATGAAAACTTGAGGGTGCTTTGGAAAAAAAGAATTAATACAATGAGGGGCTACATGCAATTACTGGGGCAGGAGAAATAATTATGCCAAGCTTGTGGAGAAGAAAAACAAAGGAAAAAAATGAACTATATCTAAGTCTCCCACCAAGGATTCAAAAGGCCAGATTTGGCTCATGTATGTTATTAGTATCGCACAGAATAAGCAATTTATGAAATGAAGAAAAGATGCACAGGCAAAGCAAAAGCACAATAACATGTAGGACAGTGAATGCCAAACAGATAACAAAGCATCAGTGGTGATATTAGTCCAGAAAGGCATACTCAGCACTATGCAGAAGAGGAAAACAAAACTGAAATATAGCCAGAAAAAAACAAATGAGAGCTATAAACACCATCTTAAAACTGTGAGAACCAAGCAAATACTGAAGTTGAAAAATCTACCAGCTGATTTTTTCAGATAGCACGTACAATGGAAAAGTTATGCTTTCAGCTGAATTAAGTGTGCAATGAACCTAAGGACATTAAACCTGGTAAAAATAATTCACCACATACATATATACATTTTCCCAACTCTAAAAAAAAAAAGCACGCAACAGTCAAAAATACTGAGATAAGACAAGGCATGGCAGCTTTCTGGCAGCAAAGCTATTAAATTTTTTCCAGATATTTTTACAGGATGGCAATTAGACAAAAAAATTATTCAGCCAGTACAGCTGAGTACTCACATAGTTAAAGCCCAGGAGCAAGAATTACAATAAGAAAGGTGTTGAGCTCACCTGGGTTACATACTGACCATGTAGAAGTCAAGCAAGCTGTGCACTTAAGAAGATCTATTACATTTGAAAGCCACAACATGAATGACCACATGTCATTAATTCAATTTGAAATGCAGAGAAGCCATTGTTGCCAAGGTATTAGACATGAGTTTCATTTATTTTTCTTGCATCTTTCATTCCCCTTAGTTACGGCAAGCAGAGCAAGAGCTCTGCTGTTCCTTGCCTGCCAACTGTTCAAGATACCAGTTACAGGCTCCTTTTCCAGATCCTTTAAAACAGAACCAAGAAAAGGGAAGACAGCACAACTGTGCACTTAAGGTGTCACTCTGTAATTAAGGAACTATGACTAATGTCACTGAAAAATGAGGCAATTTACTTCATTTCTTCTAACCTTCACTACTTTTAGCTCTCACTTGTTTTCCATGTAGATGATCTAATCTCTACAGCCAGAGTTTTCTTCCACACTCCCTAGTACCTTGCATAACCAGTGCTAAAGTTACTGTAGCAAACTAAAAAGTGCTAATAACCATATACAGCAAAAAGCTCATCTGCCATTCACTGTAAGAGTTTAACACTATCTCCACATGCTTTTCACTGTGAGGTGAAAGCTGTGCGCAGCTTTGTTTTCCATGGAGAAATGTCTCTGAGATTTCTCAAGTGGTGTGACACGTTATACTAAAGAGAAAACAGACTGCATCACCTATTCCAAGAACCAGGGAAAGGAGCCTATGGACAGAGTGTGTCCACCAGTTTCTTCCACAGTGGCAGTGCATGTATTTATTAGGGGGAAATTAACAGGCCATTGAAAAAAGGGTGGAGAGTGAGCATGAATCCCTGAGTAGGGCTGGAAAGCGAAACCCTGGTGAGTCACCTGTAGACTGATGGAAGGAAAGAACAGTTGAGGCTATCGGAGAAAGGTGAGAAAAGCATGAGCAGAGCAAGCCAAGGACAGCAACTAAATCTCTACAGAGCTAGGTTGAAAGGGTGTGCTGGATCCTCTGCTTAGATTAATGCTAACTTGGTTTACGCTAATTGCAGACTGTCGTTACTTTACATTACTATCCACACCACAATAAATATTCTCTTCTCTAACCAATCCAACTATTCATCCATTTTCCCAGTTCACATGGCAGGCAAGGACTTTACAGCTCTGAAGCACAATGCAGCTTTACCCAGGTCCCAGCTACCTCTGGTTTATCACACTTGTAAGGAGGTAGAAGTTCACAACACCAGTGGAGTTGTAATTTGAACACAGAAGGTTTCATTAATAGCCTTAATACTACCACTTCCTAACTTCTGGATGCTTGCCTTTGCCACCCTCATATTATATGATCTACTTTCAGGTTGTAATTATAGTATTTATAGTATATATGATATCCACATTTTATCTGGCATTTGAAATTTTGCATTAAATGGGTATAATCAACATCTCAAATTTTGTCCCTATTTCTATGCAAGAAACTAGGAAGAAAAGAGAATTGGAAAGATAATATACATTGTCAGAATTATGGGTCAAATAACATATATTGGATTTACTGTTTACAAGAGGTACTTTTAGTGACTGATCCATTGGTATAGATTTTTGATACAAGATCAAAATAAGAGTCAGAAGTATATGTGTAAGCTGGATCCTTGGCTGTTGTAATTAATTTCCAATAACCTCCTATAACATGAGCTGGTCTATATCAACTTTACAAATCTATTCTAAATTAATTTATATGTTATTTGACACTGGGATGTCAAGATAACCTTCTGGGTTTCACGCAGCATTAAAACTGAGAAAAACAGACAAAAATGTGGGAAAGAAACAGAAATGCTTTCAACACCTCCCTGAACATTCCCTCCTCCAAACAAAAGTGCTTTGTTTTAGTGCCAGGCAATACCAAAACTGTGGTCCCTTAGTGGATTCCTGGTGTACATTAACAATAAAGACAGCTACGTAAGTTTCTGTTATTAAAATACTTGAAAATTGCTTCTGAGGTTTCTTACCCGTCATACAACTGAAGAGGACACCTTGCTCCTCCCTATCTACGTAGGTAGGCTTTTTTCACTGTACCATCTGGGAAACTCAAAAGTCCTCCAACTACTTTTTTTTTTAATCTACAAGAACCACTAGGAGCAACTGCCCATGTGGCTAATAAACATGTTTACTTAAAGCCTTCTGGTTTTCATGATACTCTCATCTACAGATATGATTCCCCCAGCAATCAGTAAAATCTCTTAGCCTGATAACTTTCAAAATTTCATAAGCCACCTAACAGAGTGACCTGAATTTCTTCTGTGCCTGTTTTGTTATTACCAATTTCACCCACTCCCTGTGGTGGAGAGGGAGGAAGAGAAGGAGGCTGTGTGGCTGGATAAGCTGAACATCATTTGAATATCACTGCTCCCTGGAGATCAAAAATTTCAGTCTGAGCAGAAGCAATCATAACAACTCCAGAATATGTAAAGATTTGAGAAATGTTTCTGAGCAACACCTTTTGAAGAACACCTTCAAATACAACTGGGACAACATTCACAACAGCTATATAATACTGTGCACTGGTGAAGCAGCATATTCAAGTTTGACGTGCATTGTTCTAGTCACAAAGAGTTATAATGAGTGAAAACTAAAAACTGTCTTAGAAAAAGAAATGTTTGATATTAGCACTCTGCTTAGCAACAACTCCAGTAAAAGAGACAGGGCAAAGGAAAAAACAGCCTTAACCCTACTGACACACCTAGTCATCCTAGCTACAGACACCCTCCTCACCTTCACCATATGAGTATCAAAAGCACTAATTGCCCCCTCAGAAAACTCCTCCCTTTATCAGTAGTCCCTTGCTCTAGTACACCCAATGGAAAACAAGAAACTCTCTCCAAATGTTTTAAAGTAACAGAAGAGGATCCTGGTGTTCTGTTATTCTCCTCATGCAGAGGTGGATGTAACTGAGAAGGGAGGTAAGCTCTGCTATTTCTGACCATCACATGTAGCCTACTGCTAAAGGTATATGCGCATTAGTTGCTGAAAGCCTAGTCTCTTGGGTGGCTTGCTTAATTGCTTAAGTGAGACTAGTGTATATTTATTTAATATAGCTAACTAGTCACGTAAACAAGATATCATTTGTCTTCTCTATGTACAGATGAATTTATATTCATTAAGAGTACTGGCACAGAATAAAACAATGTTCTATGGGCAGGAAATCAAGTCTTTTCTTTTCTCCTGGTCTGCTGAAGCATGAAGACATAGATCTAGGGTGTGTAAACAGCTTACTACTGATTATGAAGATGTAACTTCATTAAACATCCTGGATATTTTGACAGGGAACATGTTTCATGCTATAGCAGGCCAATATGTTGACTTAAGCACCCCAACCTTGCCATAGCAAGTTACCACTGATTTCAGTCCAAAAATCAAATCCACCTCATAAAGGAACTCTTTTTTGTTTATTTTACAATAATAGAGTGAGTATCTAATATATTTAGTGCTAAACAAAAGTGGAAATAAGGGCTGAACTGAAATAAATTGAAAAAAAATAACACCATTCAGTTCAGTAACACCTGAAAGGAATATTGTATTATACTTTCCTATTCTTTTACTGAAATATTTTAAAATTTGTAATTGTGGGGTAGGCTTTTGTTAAGAACCCAAGGGAATTAGGCATCCAGCTGTGATCACATTTTACAATTAGGACACCTTCTCAACTTTGTCTCCTTACCCTGCTTCAGCAAAAATGACAGATATTAGTAGAGACTGCTGAACTGAATCTTACCAGGCATGCCAAAGATAATACTGTCCCATTTTACACAAAGAAAGTCCTTTCTGCATATCTACACATCCTACTAGTATACATCTTTTTTTTTTCTCTTTCTCCTGTGGCTCCCCCACCTGAAATATATCTCCCAGGTGCCTTTTGCTAAATCCCCCACTGAGCAGCAGCTCTCATTCCATTTCTTATGATGAAGATTTTGGGATTCATCAGCCACCTTCATTCTCGTAAACTGGCAGGAGGCTGAAGATGAACTGAGGGCAAACGTTATGTGTATACCAAGTGCTGGACTGTGCATCATTTTTACCAAACCTAGCAGATTTAAAAGAATGGTTTCACTAACTTTGAACGTTTTTGTCCACCTTTTACCATGTTAAAGTAAGGTCTATTGACCTTGGAAAGAGACAGAAATCTGCCCAGAGCAACTCATCCTAGTCCTCTCTGATGCCAAGCTAAAAAAGGATAAAGTGACATCAAGTAGCAATACTGTCTGTGTTTATTGAAGTATACATTCATTCCTGCTTTTGAAATGATAATCCAGTAGAACTGCAAAAAGCCAATATTCAGAAAAAAATATGTTAAACATTTACTGGCAAGCCTTATAGGCCTGATTCATTGCCTGTTTCTCTAATTTGTAGTCCTTATAAGTCCATGGATGTGAGTGGAATTACACAAGAATGATACTGAAACAATGTGATCGTGATTGCAGGCCATAATCAATCTAAACATTTTTTTTCTCCTACAAAGCTGGTGTAAGGATGAAATTACTCCTGATACTTGCCACGAGAAGGCAAAATCAGATTATGCAGAGAATTCAGAAGTAGGTTTCAAGGTTTAAGCCCATCTCTAATAAATGTAGGATACAGTTTAGGTGAAGCTGGCTTTATGTTCCTCAGATAGGTGTCTAATGTTTGTCAGTGCCACACAGAAGGGTTTCCACGGCATACACTCAGTGTGACCGTGTGATAGTACAGGACCCTTCAAGGTTGTTAGTCCATTTGTTTTAGAAGATAGCTGCCCCAAGAGGCACGGTGTGACTTCCTAATGCTGGGACTCCACATAGGAAATACTCCACACCTCCTCAGACTTCAGAAATAAGCAGGATCTTTTTGCCAAGGAGCTGCCTGGCATCAGTTACAGTATTGAAAAACCTAGAATAGTTACTTGCATGCCATCCGCACAACTGTAAAGCAGCACCAAATTAAATTTGTTCCAGGACCTGTTATTGGTGGAGGACTTGTGTTTGATTTGCAATCATGTTATGTTTCTTTATTAGATTGAACCTTAACAAAATATACGTACGTATATGCATATACTCCTCCCAAAATGCAAATACCATTGGCCAGCTTCTGAGGAAGGAAGAGCATCCTCTGTTTACCTGTTCATTTGCTAAAATCCCCCAAACCTCACCTTACTAGACTCTCTGAATCAATCTGGGACTGAAGCCAAAGTCACCTACTATATAAGACCGACAGAGCACAGGTGAACTACTCCTCCTGACCAACTTCAGACCCAACATCCTTGTGCCAGACTCCACTGAAGATGGGGTTTGGCAGAGGGATATGGGTACCAGAATGGGCTTTCCTGTTAGCAGTTTGCTGTATCCATCAGATAGGTAAGAAGTTCTCTTTTTTATTGGGAAAAGAAAAAATACTCTGTTTAGATCTAGTAATATATTTTAAACAACTATACTCATTTTATTGTTTCACTTAACAGATGGTTGCATTTAAACAAGATTTCTTTATATCTTTTTTTTTCCATTTTCATTAAATATTTAATGTCTGTCTTTTAACTGGACTGATTTAATTTACTATTGCCTCAAACTGCTACATATAACTGCATTTGGAAGATAGCCTTGAAGATCAAATCAAAAAGAACCATTATTCATGTCTTAAAATGTCAGGTTTTCAGTATCACTTATGCCTTACAAAAGCATTTTATTCCTGTTGCATTTTGTATTAGGACTGATTATGAATGTTATGTTTTTTAAGAAATTTAAAACACTACATTTTCCAGTTGCTAGATCAGACCACTGGTCAATCTTTTCCAGTATCTTGTCACCTACCAGGAGCTAATACCAGATTCCTCAAGATTTCTTGCAACTTCTCTTGCAAAAGAGACTAGAAGGGAATATTCATGTGGCAATGATTTTCAGTAACTAACTGTGCATTGCTAATACCCTATGCAAAATATTTATATAAATTACTGATGTTAAATGTGAGCAGGACTGGGAGATTTATCTGACACATGCAATCCATCATTTTGCATGGGTTTTTTTCTCCTGTCAATACTATATCCATCAGGGCTGGTCTTGGCAGTTTTTATTAGTATGAGTAGCTCTATTAAGTCAATGGGACCACTCAAATTGAAATTGCTTGCATGAGTACAAGCTTGCTAAGTTAGTCCCATTCATGTACAGTAATTACTGCCCTGTCAACCAACATTTTTAAATCTTCAGATTGCCTATGTAAATTTATCTTGCATATCATTTTCAAAACATTGACAAATGCAAATATAATCTTAGGCTACTTTATAGTTTGTGAAATAAACACTAAAATACTGGCAAGTTGATTTAAGCACAAAATAAAACAATCACTTCGAGTATAAGCTTACGTTTAGAGTTACGCAATGTCAGTCAAAAGCATCTTCAGCCATTCATTGAACAAGAAAGTTATTTGTACTGTGCAATGCTAATCTGATGAGTAGTGGTTAGACAGTGTCCAGCAAACCCCTCTTTATTTGAATCACACTCTGTGGAAAATATTTTCAGACGTCCTGAGTGACTAAAGAATATTGGCCCACACACATTCTCTGCCTGACTTTATATTTTGGGTCAAAACCTAACTTTTATAAATTGATTGTAATGATAATTGCATATGTGGATTGGCAGCTGGATTTAGACTTAGTAAGGTACATCCAGAAATATTCTTAATAATTAGGTCAGTTCCCAAATTATCAAATAGTAAATTATCTTGACTATTCTTACAATTGAGAGACACTTATTTTTATAATCATCAACAGCATGGCATTGTGCAATTACTAAATAAACCAATGCAGCTAGAATTTCCTTGGGAATGATGTATTTGCTAAGCAAATAAAAGGCCCTGCTGTTTCCTTGAGAAAAATTAACAGACCAAAATACATGTTTATACTCTTTTGCTCTGCTACAAAGGTTGTTATGCTAGAATAAACATTCTATGATTCTATGCCTGCTGAGATTCCTATAGATGTGTTGGGCGAGACCAAATTCTGGCCTATTATTAAGACTTACAGAGGCGTTTTTCTCACCTGATCAGTATCAATTATAATGATGTGAATGCATTTACCTAATTACATTATCTGTGATACTGAAAGACTAACAGGAAATGGAAAATGGTTAAACGCTGCCCTAAGTTACTTCTTTGTGCATCACTAGTGGTCACGCATAAAGTTAAATGAGAAAAGAATTAAAATCTTAGATCTGAAAGAAACTGCAGACACTGCAGCAACTTCTAGATATGGTGAGGCTCCCCAGAACCCTCTCCTCCAAAGCCATCAGTCTCTTGGGGACCTCTTTGGGAGTGGGGGCTTGAATCTCTTCAGACAGGCATCCTTCAGCTCTGGGGTCAAATACTCAATCTGCTTACATGGTAGGCACAGCCAGAAATTACATTAGAAAAGTAATTTTTAAAAAAAAGGTGCTCCTGATCCTGTTATTTTTAAGGCAAAGGTAGTTGTCCAGCTTTCATGGAGGTATCTGGGCTGAGGTTCTTAAGTGGAGGAAATGCTCAGCAAGGAATGTAAGCACCAAAGGGGACTGGGGTTTATGGCTGACTTCAGCATTTCCCTGTTTTCCACCAACATGGCTCCTTGTTCGGTGAGATGGGTGTTATGCATCCTGTTCTGAGTCAGTGAACTCTTCCCACCTATTGCATAAGGAAAAAGGGGGCTTAACTTAGGTCTAAATTACATAGGCAGTTCCTCTTTGACTGAGAAATTCTCTAGACACCTAGAGTGCTCATTCACATACTCCTCATCAGGATTAAGATATTAGTCATTCCATCACCTAAATCGTTTGAGGATTTAGACTTGGCAGGTTATAACTACATGTTAGTCAACATGTTCTAAGTGTGGTTATCACACGCTGACAGGATTCAGTCTTTCACAAAATAAAGTTGTAGCCACTTTTCTTTCACAGGAAATGCCTGCCATATTTATTCATAAAAGACAAGAGCTTAGAGCACCAACCTAGGAGCTCAGGGTCAGTCTTTTTCTAGGCATGAAAATGTTCAGGTCAATATTTGTCATTTCTCAAGTCTTTGCCAATACATCCTCTGGTATGGTATTACTGCACCATGCATGGAAAGGAATTTAAAACTTACAGAGTCATGATAGAAGAACTCATCTGGAAAACAGTTCATGTAGTTGATCCATTTAACTGGAGGTACAAAAATAAGCCTTGAAGCAAGGCACAAGAATAGGACAGTTTTGATGTAGCTGAGTGCCCTAATCATGTGGTCACATGATCATGGCCTATTTTTTCCTCCTTTGTCACTGTCCCACTGGTTTTGGCACCATGTCTCAGCTTCAGGTGGGGTAGCAAGAACCCTTGGTCAAATAGACTTTGAGTATGATGTTTAAGGTTTTCTGCAGAGAAGATGTGAGTTTGAACCATCTCAGAGTGAGAAGAGGGGTAGAACAGGAAACCTGGTTTCTCTTGGTTTCTTCTCCTGGGTTACTGCTCAGGCTATGGGCCCTTGTATTATCATGCAGAGGTACCTTCTTGCATCCAGCTGTAAAACAAATCTAGATCCCTGATTGAGGCTTTAGATTTGCTCCGGAAGAAAAGGCCCTATGCTTAGGTACTAAAGAAAATGGCATACAAATATCTGCAACCAGTATTGGATCACACCCTAAGTCCCTTGTTTCTTTTAACCAGTTCTGGTCCTTTCCTTATTATTACCTAGCTACTACACAGCAATTTTAATAAATGACTCCCTTACACTTTGTGAATTCTTCCTGTGATTTTTTCACCTATTAGTGAGATTTAGTGCAGCAGTGAAATAAGGGCTGTGATCCAGTCATTAGAACCCCCTGTAGTGAGCTTTAAGAGAAACAAAGAAAGCAGATATGCCTGAAATGTTATTTGGATTTCAAACTCTGTGTATTTGTAATAGAAAGTCTCTTTCTATAATTACATTTTACATCTGGGGGGGGCCTGTTTCATTTTTTCTGATGTGATAAAGGACTCTCCGCTTTGTCTTACAGAGATGTATCTGGGTCCTTTGATCCTATCTAAATGCTTTGCTTTAAAAGTTCGGATGCAGGACATTGTACTTGCTTAATACACTTTTTACAATTTCTTCACAGGAGCCCAGACTGAAATCCAACAGGAACCAGGAAGCAAATACACTGAGGTTGTTCAGCAGAAACAAAACAGTACGTTCATTTATACTGTGTATTTGTATTTATTTGCTACATCTCTACTAAATAATAAAAATGCCTAAAAAACCTCCCTAGCATACTGCTGGTAGTGCCAGATAAAGATAAATGTGTATTAACAAGCCTCTATCTATATAAGAATAGTAATATATTTATTAAATACCAATTACTAAACACACAAAGTATGGTTATATTTGTATAATAATAGGTGACTAAGAAAGCATATATGTGTTTGTAGAGGCTATATCCATATGTGCATGAATATATATATATAAAATCAAAGTAGAATATATGTGCAGGATGTTTGGTTCCTTATAAACAAGGAAATAAGACCACTTTGGCAAGCTATAAAGTCAGGGGCTGATGCTGGGAAATCAAGATGTCAACCCAACTTCATTGATTTTTACTACATAATGATTTGTGATCATCCTGTACAATGGACTTGTGGTCATTTCTAAAGGGTTTTCAGCCCCTTAACAGAAAAATATTAAACAGAGAGCAAAGGGGATAATTAAAGTTTTTATTCCCTCCTTAGAAAGAGGAGGTGTAATGAGAAGGCAACTACGCTTTTGTACCAGTAACAGGCTAATTTAGTACAGCTTAATGCTTTCTATTGTTCAGTGTGTCTGAAGCACTCCAATGTGCAGACCTGTGAATTTCTGCATATTCTAACACAATACAGAGTTTCATAAAAGGGTCAAAATTAAAAGGTAGGAAATGCAGATCATCACAGTTGAAAGCAATTTCTTATGATTTAACTATCCTCTTTTGAATTTGAGTACGCACTTTTAACCTGATCCATGGTCTGTATAAAACAAAAAGGGCTTAACATTATTCATTGGATCAGGCATATTAACTTTCTAGTCCTTTCTAGGTCAATTTTACGTGCAATTTTTGGTATTATACTAGTTTTTGTTTTCTTTCTTACTTTTTTTCTATCTTCTGCTACAGTTTCATCTAAGGTGAACATCATCCAGCCAATGCTGACAAATCCAGTAATAACATGTAAGTAAAGGAAATGAAATATGATCAATAAGTTTTCAATTTTAGGGGATGTAGACAGAGGAATCTAATACAAATAGGGAAAGGCATTGGTAAAGGAAGTCATGGATTACTAAGACGAGAAAGAGGGTGATTAAGAAATAACATCAAACTGTTATTTTAGCTGAAATGTGGACAACTAATAAAGCTCTAGCTGAACATAACTATAACCATTTATAGGGGTATATAAGATGAGTAACAGATATAAGATGAGTGAAGAATGAATGCACAGTTTTATAATGGATAGATGGACAGAAAATAACGAATGGAGGTGGGCAGGCAAAAACTATTCAATGACAAAATGAAGCTTTGGACAAGTTGATTTTCACCATGTTAAGGCTGGGAATTTTTTTAAAGCTACTTTTAATTCACAGCTTCCAATCCTGCTCACAATGGCCGCGTGTGCAGCACATGGGGCAACTTCCACTTCAAGACCTTTGACGGAGACATATTCTCCTTCCCTGGGCTCTGTAACTATGTTTTTGCATCCCATTGCAATGCTCCCTATGAGGATTTCAACATCCAGATTAGGCGCACAGTGGTGGAAAATGCTCCAACAATCAACCGTATCACCATGAAACTTGAAGGTGTTGCTGCTGAACTAACAAAGGATGTTGTCATGATCAACAGCAACAGGTAAGTTTATTCGTAGCACTTGTTTGGTAACCACAGACTTTTTTTTTCAAACTTGCCAAGTACTTTGGTGTATTTGGTGGAAAAAAATTATGTGTTCTTCAATAAATCTGACAACTTTACCAGCATAAATAATGAATAGGTTGCTATTAATTCCTTTTGCAGTAGATTTATCATTCCCTTAAAGATTACCTCAAAAATAAAATTTGGATGAAAAATCCTGAGAGGTTGGATCCAAATTCAGATCCGTATTTGATGAAGTTGGACCATCTTATTTTTTAATTGCTTTTCTTTCCACACAACTGCATTATTTTAGAATCCCTACAGATGCTGGATACCACAAGCCATTTTTTTTCTCTTTATCAAACATCTGAATTAGAAAATACCTAGCATTCTTTCTGCCTTTTCCCAGAGTTCAACTGCCATACAGCCAATCTGGAATTATGATAGAGAAAAGCAGCATTTATGTGAAAGTTGCCAGCAAAATGGGTATTGTGTTAATGTGGAATGAAGATGACAGTATCCTGGTAAGAACTGCTTCGGGACCTGTCTACACCTTCAGAGACCAGAGCTAATCTTTGATTAGGCCAGTCCCTATCTGTTTAGGGGGTTACTATTGCCTTCTGATCTCATACTGTTGAGCAATTCTTTCTTAGTAAAGATAGGTTTGCATCCAGGTAGTCCTAAAGAAAATTACATGGATTTACATCTAGTGGATAGCAGGTGTCTGCTTAAAATAGGGTAAAAAAATCACTTTCATTATATCATTAACATATTGACATTGTTACAGGGCCTACTTACCCCTTCAAATATAATTTTCTAGCAGAATTTCACTCTCTTAGGACTTCATTTTTGCTGCGGATTTGATTTTCTTTCTGAAGAATGAATAGAGAGAAAGAGGCTGAGAGCAATATAGATATTACAGTGAAAACTTAATTCTGCATCAATAACATCAATAGCTTGGACTTTGCATTGTAAATCAAATCCAAGCCAACTCTTCATTCTATCACCCAGGTTTGAATTAGATTGCTAAATAAAATTACACAGATCTGAGGAAAAATACTTAGAGGCAGCAGGTGCAGGTGCTCTTGAATATATTTTAGAATGTTTATACTAACTTCTATCAACTTACTGTCCATCATTTTAGCTAGAATTGAATGAGAAATATGCCAATCAGACCTGTGGACTCTGTGGGGACTTCAATGGCTTTCCAATTTACAATGAGTTCTATTCAAACAGTAAGTTTTTTAAATAATAAAAATTGGCTTCTGGAGTCTCCAATATGCTTTTTTGGTATTCTTTTAACTCTAACATCATCAACATTCCTCTCTCCTATCCTGTTAAATGATTTACCCAGAAGATATGATTCAATCTCTGTTGAAAAATATGTAGTACAGAGATCAGATAATATGATGCAATACTTTAAGTATAAATATAGTACTGCTGCTAACAACTGATTGCATATTTCTTGTATGCCATGGTTTTATTTACCTAATCAGCTAACCCCATTAAAATGAGCCAGATTTTTATTAATAACATAAATAAATATAGAAATATATTCAATAAAACAAGAAGTAATTGTATTGTCTAGTCAGTACATTTATTGTTTCAGTTCTGTCTTAAAATTGGTATAACTACATATGCCTGCTGAATTGCGTAATCTTTAAAAGATCTTATCTTCATCATTCTTTCTATTCCCAGCTTGAGCTTTCTCCTAAACCTTGTCTCACAGCGGTCTCCAATGTCCAAATCCCTGTTTAGATTCTTTTCTCTCTTCCCTGCATGGGGTCAATATAATCTGAAAACAGTTTGTTATTTTTCTGGTCAAAATCTTAGTTTGCGTCTAGATGTAATAGGCTGAGAATTGTTTTCTAATGTTTGCTTTTTCCAGGGTGCTGTGCAAGGTAAGTTGAGACAGTGATGTAGTGCTTCCTTTGGAAGGGCTGATGGTCAATTTTAAAGACTTAAGGGAACTAGCTGCCTTGGCCAGTCTTGAGCACAATTCGAGAGGAGAAAAAGATAACAGGCAGTTGCATTGAACAAAAAAATCCAACCCTTATTATTGAACTTTTGTACAGATATTAAGATGACACCCTTGCAGTTTGGGAATATGCAGAAAATGGATGGGCCAACAGAACACTGTGAAGAATCTACTTCTACCCTGCCAGATAATTGCACTGATAATTCTGTAAGGATCTTTTGACTATTCTTTTATTTTTCTTTCAAATTTATCTGTAACCTTCTACAGCTTCAGATGGGTCAACAGGAAAAGCCTTCGGGTGACAGCAACTCAGAGAGGGATATAAGTTTCTATTAAAGAATAATTATACAAAGTAACAACACCAAAACATTGTTCCTTTCTATTTTCTGGAGGTTGTTTAATTTTTTTTTCTCCCAAGGATGACATATGCCAGAAAACATTGACCAGCTCTGCATTTGCAGAGTGCAATGACCTAGTTGATGTTAGAGAGTACATTATGGCTTGCCAAGATGACTTGTGCCGCTCTGAAGAGTCTAAAAATGCCTCATGTATCTGTGACACCTTTGCTGAATACTCTCGGCAGTGTGCTCATGCTGGTGGGCATCCTCTGAACTGGAGAACCTCAAAACTGTGCTGTAAGTATCACTGGAGATACCCTTACTTTATGCTCAGTAACTAACAAACAACAAGCTCTCAGATGATGCTGAGGATGCGTAAGAAGTTACAGGCCATTCAAGATTGTCTTCTCCGGAGGGTTCTGATGTACAAGTTCCAGCATGAAGACTTCAGCAAAAGAGCTAAGGGTTTTAATGCAAACTGGATTAAACACTCTCAAATACTTACATGGATACTCTAATGGAAAGTCAAAGTGTTATTTAATTAACTGGGACAGTAAAGGAAGCAAAGGAGAAAGAAGGAGAAAGAATGAGGCATACTTGCTTGCTTGTGTTCCTGTTTCTTTCCTTTTCTCATGGTGGCTACAGCATTTTTTATTCTCAATTATTAACTGATTGGGTCTTCATAGGTGTTTGGCTGGTTAAGCACTTATTTATCTCCTCTTGCTTGGTAGTGAGGAGTCTGCACCACTGCAATCTTCACAGAGATTTGCACTGAACTAAACACGTACTAGATTATGGGGTGTAGCTGTTGATACTGTCACCAGCATTTGCTCCAAAACCCAAACCCACAAGATACTATTTGCCCTTCCAATGGTATCTGAAAAATGCAAATATACCAAAGCTTTAGGAACTTATGACTTACATTTCACTAGCAATACAGGTGAAGGGTGCCTTCAGTAGAAACACAGGCCTTGTTGATTCTGTGGGGTCATTACCTTGCTGTCCCGAGAAATCCAGTCATTGAGCCAGTTCAGCACCAGACAGCCATGGAAAGTACATCTCAACTGTAAAATATGGATCTAGGTGACTAAATTTGCAAATTTTGACAGCTGGTGGTTGATCAGCAGTTTAGTGTGGTTTTACATCTGGCTGAAAAAACTAAATGAATGTAAATATTTTCATATACAGTGGCTAGAAATACTGAAAAAAAATCTATCCTCCTTTAAAATTTCAGCCAAGAAGTGTCCTTCCAACATGCAGTACCAGGAGTGCAGCTCCCCCTGTGCTGACACATGCACCAACCCTGAACGATCTGAGTTTTGTGAAGAACACTGCATGGATGGTTGTTTCTGCCCCCCAGGCAAGTTCTTATGTACTCATGTGTCTGATCTCAAAGAACAACAGCAGCTTACCTGCAGGATTTGGGCAGGTTCCATGGGGTTGAAGCCTTTTATATTTGCATTTTTCACAGCTGCAAGTGACAAGCATTTGTCATGTCTCAGCTGAGAAAAGATATCTGAATTAATTGCCAATACATGTGCAATATTCAGAAAGCAGGAAAGCAGAACAGCAAACAGATCAAGACCAGTCTCTCAACAAGCCACCTGTGCTACAACAAGTCCCTCTTTCAAAGCAGGTGGAATTTAATAATACAAAGGTTGAATCCTTCACTATGCAAATTGGCATAGTCCTACTGTCCTCAGCATAGGTACGTCCATTCATGACAGCTGCAGATCTGTCTCTAAGGCGATACTTAGGATTTGTAACAAACAAAAGTAGTGTATAGGAAATGCCTCTTTAACTGATCACGGTTTTGTCTTTTTTTTAATCTAGGGACTGTATTTGATGACATCAACAATTCTGGCTGCATTCCCCCTCAGCAGTGCTCCTGTGTTTACAATGGCAAGACCTACGCTACAGGAACTTCTTTTTCAGAGCAGTGCCATTCCTGGTAATCTTTGTTACTTTTCTAACTTACTATTTCCTCTCCGTATTTAATGAGTTTAATGGTTTATTATATGCAATTGCATCACTGGTAATTGATATGTGCATTTAACTGACCGCTACAGTTCCAAAATAGCTCTAAAGAACATTCATTGTTTTATTTAGCAACAGCCTTAACTAGTTTTGCACTCTGACTCAAGGAGATCAAAGCAAGGATTTACAATGTTTAGATTTCTCACCAGTCAATTAAAATACTTCCTCTTTGCTTATTTTGTTCAAACATTTGGACTACTCCAAGAGGAATGAAGTTGCAGTCATTTATGTATTTGCAAACATTTCTTTTCTCTGGAGAAAGCAAAGGATGACACAGTACAACCTCGATTTCGCAATTATTAATCCTGTACCTGTGCACTACCACTTCACTTTAGAAAACAGATATGTCTGCATCAGGAGTAGATGTGGGGTTACATTTCTGTTAGTTTCTGATACATTTGCATAACAAAACAGAAGAGAATTTAATTTGTCATTGTGCTCTATGTTAGCTGCAAAACCCAAGAAGTTACTCATCCAATACCTGTTGCTGGAGAGTTCACCTGTTCAAAGAAGGAAAACAATTAAATAAGCAAAGTGAATGTATACCACAGTCATTCTTTTTAATGCGTTGCATCACACATTCACAACCTTTTGGAAAGTCTTAAACCTAGATTTACTGTGTGTCAAACTACAGCTTGAAGGGCAAAACAGTAGCAAAATAGCTGAACCTGACGTCACTGTAATTCCTTTTACTCTGGACCACTGCTAGTGATTTCAGCTAACTTTATTCTCTCTCTTCCAGTACCTGTAATGGAGGCCAATGGAGTTGCCAAGACATGTCATGCCCAGGAACATGTTCACTAGAGGGAGGTTCACACATTTCCACATATGATAAAAAACATTACAGTCACCATGGAGACTGCACTTACGTCCTTTCTAAGGTGGGAATCAGATATTACTAGGTCATAAAGCGTTTCTGTTATAGAAAGAAAGGGTGATCTCAATCAACACTTTTGAAACTTACTTCTTTTGACATACAGATGTTAAATTGTCTCTCACCTAGCCAGATTTTTACTAGAGCATATGCTGTGATTCAAATGACAAGCATCGGTTAACTATTAGGATGTCATGTAACAGTATGTGGTGTTTACTGGGGAATTTCCAGTTCTATGACGTCGTAATTGCTGAAGAGCATTGCCTTTTTTAAGAACTTGTTTAGTCTACAATCTTCAGTGTGATTAATCCAGCTTTCTTACAGAGTTGCATAATTTTTGCCGTGTTACTGTATTATATGGTATTGGGCCAAATGGTACAAGTCTGAAAAATTACACTAACAGTTCTGGGGGAAAAAAAAAAATTATAAGACTAATATTTTTATTTCATTTCTGGGAAGTTCAAATACAGAAAATCAGTTCAAGTCAACTGATACATTTCATTTAGGTTGTGAACATTTTAAACAGATTTAAAAATAGGTCAAAAGAAGTAGAAAAATTAAAAGTTAAATATAATAAAAATATTTAATTACAGCAATGTGCAGGTGAAATGTTTTGATCTTTTAGGGGCTTTTCATGTTTGTTCTTTGCTTTCCTTTTTCCCCATCTGCACAATTCAGTAAAAAAACCCCAAAGCTGTATGTTACTGTTCTCCCGAAAAATGTTTTATCTGAAATGTTTGTCTAGCATTGATACCAGCTACAGAAAGATGAGAGATACAGTAGAATTGAATCAAACATTAGAAGTGGGCATGAATAAAAACTCCAAATATGGATATCATCAATAAAATGCAAAACCAGATTATAATTCTCTCGTTGTTCCTAATCATTACAAAAGGCAAAACTGAATCTTAGGCCAAAGAAGGGCTGGGATTTGGGAGAGTCTGGATCTTCTTCAGAAACAGAAATATTTTTTCAGAGTTGAGAGGAAAATTTACAGGGAAAGCTTATGTAATTAGCCTTTCATGAAATAACTGTTGGCATTTTTTTTCAGCACTGCAAAGATGAAACATTCACCATCCTGGTAGAACTACGCAAATGTGGCCTAACAGACACTGAGACATGCTTAAGGACAGTGACCCTCAACATGAATAAAGGACAAACTGTAAGAATGCAAAATAAGCATGGGAAACGACTATTGAAAATATGGGGAGCAAAGAAGCTAGGCCTTAATCAGTCAGGGAACTGCATTTCTCTCTCAAATGGTCAGCATATGTGATAAGTACATGTTATTTTTATTCGAGCGAAAAGAAATTGATTTTGTTAAGAAAATCAGATCAGCCATAAATTTGGCTTTGTGGAAGTTCGTTAAGAAAAACATTTTACTCACAAAGCAGAAAAAAGCTATTTCCTCTGCCAACTAGAAGGAAAAAAATGAGCTTTTAAGTTAGAAACTACAAGTACAACAGTAAGGGATGTAATTCATCACAAAGATGTGTTCAAAGAAACCAAGATGATGTAATTCCCTAAGAAGCTGAGAAAGTCTCTTCAAAAATAATACTTTTATGGCACGGAAAATTAGTAAAGTGTACAAAGTGGAAAGAGGGAGGAGGTGAAATCACAAAAACCTACCCTTTTCATTTAATATCTGTGAAACTAATATCACTGGAGTCATCACCATTATTACTCTTTGGACTATAGTTATCCTTCACACAGTTGCCTCTTGTTCCTCTTCCTTATCAGCTCATTGAGGTCAAACCTGATGGTGGTGTGTTTATGAACTCGATCTACACCCAGCTGCCCATTTCAGCAGGTATTTTTTTCTCCAACAGTCCGTGAGCAATTATCTCAGAACTTCAACTCCACACCTGCTTATTTTCTTAAACTATGGAAGATAAAAGGAGTTGTTCAGAACCTGCATGTTCACACCTCAGTTCTCTTCATGGTATTTCCTGAGTCACAAAAGTGCTTCTGAAGTAGAATTGGGAAGTTTAGTGTCATAAAGAAATAGGAGACAGTACAAGCATAGGCAAGAGTTCAAACAGAAGCAAAGAGCATTTAGACTCTCCCGATTTGATCACTGTAAGGATTACTTCCTTCTCACTGTACAAAATTGAACACAGAAGACATCTGTTTACCTCTTCTACCTCTTCTTTTTTTTTAACTTACCACTCCTGTGCTCACACTTCCTCAGACAGAAATTTGATTTTTGCTGTCTCAATAACTAATGATTCTATGCAATATCTCTGACCTCCAGATCTGCTTATTCTCCCTTTCCAGTGAAGTGAGGCCTCCAATGTATGCTGAACAAGCTGAGAAACAAAACCAGAAGTATTCTTTTTAATGCTCAGTGCCATACAGTTTTCTTATTCTCTTGGAAGGAGTAATCTCAAACTGCTTAATGTTGAGACAGCAAATAAAGTTAACAACTTGGTAGCTACAAGCAAATTCTGAACTGTAAATTTAGATTTAGATTTCTCATTCATTTTCATAAAGATTGGCTTTATTTGACCTCAGAATTTGCAACAATTGTGATAGGAATTCAAGAATAATAGTATAATGATGCACTGTTTTCAGCATTTGACCTCATTCAGAAAGTGATCGTTCTGTTTTTCATCTGTAGCTAATGCCACTGTGTTCAGACCTTCATCATTCTTCATCATCATGCAGACAAACTTTGGCGTCCACCTTGAAATCCAAATCATACCCATCATGCAAGTGTTTGTGCGACTGAATCCTATTTTCAAAGACCAGACCTGTGGTAAGTGAATGAAATATAAGACCATCTTGCTTAATGTCTTCTGTCTAGTATGAGCAGTATAAACTTTTCACTGCTTTTCAACAGGTCTCTGTGGAAATTTCAATAATATCCAAACTGATGACTTCAGGGTAATGAGTGGAATAATTGAAGGAACAGCAACAGCATTTGCTAATACGTGGAAAACCCAGGCTTCATGTCCTAATATCCAGCACAGTTTTGAGAACCCTTGTGCACTCAGCATTGATAATGGTGTGTACTTAGATTTTTTTCTAGGGGTTTTTTTGCCTATCCTAAGGAAAACACATCCCTTGGAAAGCAAAATTAAGAGAATAAAGACTTACATACTTGGTAAAAACATACATTTGAAATCAGAAAAAAATAGTCAAAATGAAAGCACTAGCGATAAATAACAAAGTAAGGAAGAGTCATAGAAACATAACTGAAGGAAACTGTATGGTCATTGAAAACAGAGAAGATGTCTAAGCTGACAACTTGGTATCGGAGTAGTGGATTGCAGGAGTATCTTTGAAAATCTTTCATTCATCCCCTTCAGCAAGTCCTCTTCTTTGGTTTTAGGAACCTTAGCCCAAAAGCTGAGTGAAAAAAAGACAGGAGGAGAGATTTGATGTAATTTCAGAACTGGCTTCATGGACCAGGGCAGTGTGGTTTTGTGACTAATGAAAAACAGAGAGTAATGTGCATTTGTATTGTTTGTTCTCTTCACAGAAAAATATGCTCAGCATTGGTGTGGACTACTAACTGACAGCAAAGGACCTTTTGCTGATTGTCACTATGCAGTGAATCCCTCTGTTTACCACACGGTACTTTGTTAGACTGTTTTTCCCTTTAGAAAATACAGAACAGTATCACTACAACTAGCTACCAGAAAAGGACTGTTCCAGACATGTCTCGTCTTAGGCAATGTCTGCTCTTTCATTTCTGTGCTGCAACACTTCCTTCTTTCAACATGTGTTTCTGTTTGTGTTGTAATCTTACCTTATTTCAATTGTCAGTCTTGGCTTCAAGATCCTGACTTGCTTGCAAATGAAAAGGCAGCTATTTATTCCTGGATGGATATACCCATATAGTAGGAATGTATGTAGGCATGTCAAATGCTTGTTTGAATATCAGTGAATTTTTGTCTCATCAGCCTTGTATCTCATTAATAACTACTTGGCACAGAAATCCCATTAGCTAATTATCATCATTCTGCTATCAATGTGTTGCCAATCTTTCTTCTCACTATGAATTATCCAGGTATGGACACTGGTGAAATGACATGTCTAGACTGCATATTGTGAATAGAGCTTTGTATGCTATTGTGTAGCATATTCGTAAATATGGTTCAGAGGAACATGAAGCTGTTAAATATATAACAGACTTTAAGACCACTATTTCCCAATAATAATTGCAGACATCGACTGAATTTCCATTACCTTCATTCTCCCCTGTCAGGAAACTTAGGCAAAGACTGGAAAGTGATAAAGCTGTGTCAGTGTTTTCTATGAGTCAGCATGTCTGAAGAAGGATTAGAGCATAAGACCAGAAAAATAACATTCTTTTTTTTAAGATTGACCATGTTACCAGTGCTGAGATTTTATTTTTCTCTGCATTCTTAGAACTGCATGTTTGACACATGTAACTGTGAAAATAGTGAGGATTGTCTGTGTGCAGCCCTGTCTTCCTATGTGAGAGCTTGTGCTGCAAAAGGACTCCAGCTGCGTGGATGGAGGACTGATGTCTGCTGTAAGAACTCTTAACTATCCCTATTCCTAAGAACACACACCAACAAAAACTGCTGATCAGAGATTATTTTGTACTGATTTCCAGCCAAATCTAGTAAGTGTTGAGGAAGGGATTTTGCTAAGTGCACTCCTGGAAGTAATTCTCTGCTGTTCCCTTAGAATCAATTCATTGCTAGCAAGAGTGAATACAAAGAGATGGGAGATATAGGTTGCTTAGGAAAGAGACTACTGTTATGGAAGTGCCTCCACCTGTTTCTGTGCAACTTTGAATTTCACTGCAGCTTTATATATCACAAGTTATTGTAGATCAAATGTGATGTATTAGAATAACAGTTCTAGTAATACTAACCAGAACACTTGCAAAGGAAAGGTCTCTGAAGCTGCATGCTACATTCCACTGATGCAGTAGGTCTGTTTTCAGCATACCGGGAGACGTTCAGGGAGACATATTCTCTCATACTTTAAAAGTTTTAGAAGTCTTGGCAATGAATGGCAGCACCAAATGGAGGTTTCTTTCTGAAATTTCATTTGAAAAAATATTTTCTTCTTTGCATACATCATTTACTCCACATGTACATTAGCTTTTCAGGTCTAACTCTGGAATTATTCAGAAATAGATTTACAGGAGAGATGCAACATAGACAGAGGTAGTACAGTATTGTTTACATGTTATTTCTGCTGCTTATGATTTCTTTTTTCCCACCAGAAATTACCACCTGGAAATAACAAACCTATTCTATTTTCGTCTCTCAAGCAAAATACAGCACCTCATGCCCCAAATCCCTAAACTACAGCTATACCATTGCTTCCTGTCAACCCACTTGTCGGTCTCTGAGTGACCCCGATGTCACATGCAACATTAAGTTTGTCCCAGTTGATGGCTGCACCTGTGTAGATGGAACCTACATGGATGAGAATGGCAAATGTGTGCCTGCTAATGAATGCCCCTGCTACTACAGAAGATCTCCCATACCACTTGGAGAAGTTGTCCATGAAAATGGGTTGGTATGGTAAGTAAATATTTTGCAAAACACTCAAGCAATAGTATATGTGTTTTCTTATTAAAATCTGCTGCATTTAAACTGGTGTCACCCTGCCTTGCCTGAATTTCAATACAATGCTCTCTCATATTTTTCAAATTTAAGAATGGTACATATTCCCCTGAGCTGGAAGACAGGAACACGAAGCAGAACAAAGCACCCATAATCCAAGGGGAAATGGTTAGCAACCTGCTACACCACTTAGACATACACAAGTCTATGGGGCTGGATGGGATCCACCCAATGGTACTGAGGGAGCTGGCAGAAGTGCTCACCAAGCCACTTTCAATTATTTGTCAGCAGTCCTGGCTAACCAGGGAGGCCCCAGTTGACTGGAGGTTAGCAAATGTGACGCCCATCTACAAGAAGGGCTGGAAGGAGGATCCAGGGAACTACAGGCCTGTCAGTCTGACCTCGGTGCCAGGGAAGGTTATGGAGCAGATCAGCTTGAGTGCCATCACACGACACGTACAGGACAACCAGGTGATCAGGCCCAGTCAGCATGGTTTTGTGAAAGGCAGGTCCTGCTTGACTAACCTCATCTCCTTCTGTGGCAAGGTGACCTGCTTAGTGGATGAGGGAAAGGCTGTGGATGTTGTTTCCCTGGACTTTTGGCACCATTTCTCCTGGAGAAACTGGCTGCTCAAGGCTTGGACGGGCATACTCTTCACTGGGTAAAAAACTGGCTGGATGGGCAGGCCCTAAGAGTTGTGGTGAATGGAGTTAAATCCAGTTGGTGGCCGGTCACAAGTGGTGTTCCCCAGGGCTCAGTATTGGGGCCAGTTCTGATTAATATCTTTATCAATGATCTGGGCAAAGGGATCGAGCGTACCCTCAGAAAGTTTGCGGATGACACCAAGTTGGGTGGGAGGGTTGATCTGCTGGAGGGTAGGAAGGCTTGACAGAGGGATCTGGACAGGCTGGATCGATGGGCCGAGGCCAATTGTCTGCGGTTCAACAAGGCCAAGTGCCGGGTCCTGCACTTGGGTCACAAGAACCCCATGCAGCGCTACAGGCTTGGGGAAGAGTGGCTGGAAAACTGCCTGGCAGGAAAGGACCTGGGGGTGCTGGTTGACAGCCGGCTGAATATGAGCCAGCAGTGTGCCCAGGTGGACAAGGCGGCCAACGGCATCCTGGCCTGTATCAGAAATGGTGTGGCCAGCAGGACTAGGGAAGGGATCATCCCCCTGTACTCGGCACTGGTGAGGCCGCACCTCAAATACTGTGTTCAGTTTTGGACCCCTCACTACAAGAAAGGCATTGAGGTGCTGGAGCGTGTCCAGAGAAGGGCAACGAAGCTGGTGAGGGGCCTGGAGCACAAGTCTTATGAGGAGCGGCTGAGGGAACTGGGGTTGTTTAGTCTGGAGAAGAGGAGGCTGAGGGGAGACCTTATCACTCTCTACAACTGCCTGAAAGGAGGTTGTAGCGAGGTGGGGGTCGGTCTCTTTTCCCAAGTAACAAGCGATAGGACAAGAGGAAATGGCCTCAAGTTGCACCAGGGGAGGTTTAGATTGGATATTAGGAAAAATTTCTTCACCAAAAGGGTTATCAAGCATTGGGACAGGCTGCCCAGGGAAGTGGTTGAGTCACCATCCCTGGAGGTATTTAAAAGACGTGTACATGTGGCACTTTAGGGACATGGTTTATAGGTGGACTTGGCAGCGTTAGGTTTATGGTTGGACTCGATGATCTTAAGGGTCTTTTCCAATCTGCATTGATTCTATGATTCTATGATATTTACAGATTCTATGATTCTATGATATTTACAGATTTATAGAACAATTGTATTTAGCTGCCTTTTCTATTTAATTCTATGATTTTTCAAGCATAAAATTATGACAACACCAGCAAGGAGAGATCTTATGAGAAAGTAAGTAACAAGCAGAGACATATACTCATTTCAACCTATGATTTTTCCTTTTATGCAATAATGGATCTCATATGAAAGCAGCACTGGTAGTGGTATTGAGGGAAATTCTTTCCTGTGACTGCAAAACAGCATTCTGGAATTCCTTTGAAAATTCTGAAACTTGATGAGAGAGAAGTAGCTCTCAGTCTTAGTACATGGGTTGAGAGGAGGAGAAAAAAATGTTTTTCCCTCTCTTACAGCACTTGCATCCAGGGAAGACTGAATTGCATTGGAGCACCCAATCCAACTCCAGGTAAAAAAAAAAAAAAATCTTCCACTTATCTTTTTCTCCATGCCAGGTTTTGGACAAAAATAGTTGATAGAATTGACTTTTCTTAATGGATTTTTAAATAATGGAAGTATTTCTCATTTAGTTATAGTGCAACAGTTATCATAAAAGGCAGGAGTGAACCTAGATTAATGATAAGACCTCTTTTTCACAAAGATTTTTTTCTGAAATACTGTGAGGTTTTTTTCTGGGAATTCAATGCTCTGAAGTGAATCTATTTAGCAGATTGAATAGGGACAGCAATCCCTACTAAATTAAATACATAATTTGCAAAGAAATTCTAGATGGTTTTAATGGCTACAGCTGTGGGATAAACCTTGTGCCATTTCTTACTGCTCTCGCTTCTTTCCTTCCTCTAGTCTGTGAATCTCCCATGGTCTACTTTGACTGTAGAAACATCACTGCAGGAGCAACGGGAGCAGAATGTCAAAAAAGTTGCCAGACTCTTGATATGCAGTGTGTAAGTATGTCATGGTTGGATGAAATGGTATTTCCAGGTTTTGTCTGTGCTCTTGGTGCTAAAGTAATTGATCTATCTGAACTACTCCAAATCTAAAACACAGATACTTTGTTCTTGTAGCAAAAGTCTAAAACTATGTTATGAAGCATTAAAAATGGGACCCTTAGACCAAAATATAATAAAGCAACATCTAATTTAATTAATAAGATTAGTGTCTACCTTTATTCAGCTACTTCAGGTAACAGTAATGAGTAGTGAAAATACCTAGGGCTCTGCCACACATTTCACTTCTTTAGGAGAAAATTACTGGCTATAAACTGGCTAGGAGAAATCATTCTTTCTCACACCATGATGCAATTGTGAACTTCTTGCACATCTAATTATATCACTCCACCTAGGTGCATAGTAGCCACATGCCATTTTGTGAATAAGTACCATATGAGATAAGCAGATTTCAATGTAACTCAACCAAACTGGAAAAAATATTACTTATTTTCTTTTTAAAGATCCATTCAATAACAAATCACCCACTACAAAGTGGAAGGCTTCTTCAGCTAACACAGAACAAGACCTAAGATTCAATGTATTTCAAATTTCACAGGCTCCAGCAGAGCAAACAGGATTGGCATACATAAAACATTTATCTTTAACAGATTTATATTCTGTTAAATCAATAGCTAATAACTTCCTTTTTGTTCCATTGTCCTATAAGTAATTCTTAGTCCTCTCCCATTTAAGCTGGGCAGCAATAAGACCATATAAAGACATTTTATGAGAATTTAATCTTCCTTTTTTTATTGTGATTATTTCATTCTGAAATTATATCTCTCTCTTGACTTTTCCAGTATAGCACACAATGTGTATCTGGCTGCATGTGCCCAGCTGGGCTCGTGTTAGATGGGAATGGTGGTTGTATTCCTGAAGAGGAATGTCCATGTATTCACAATGAAGCCATGTATCAGCCTGAGGAAAAGATCAACGTTGACTGTAACACCTGGTAAATATTTCCTCGGAAGTAGCATTCCTGGTTCCATCATTTGCCTTTCCAAAGATCTTAAATAATATAGCAGTGAGGAAAGATTTGGATTGCACATTTCATCTATTGAGTTGCCAAACACATACTGAGTTGTTGGGGTATGTCTACACAAAAAAGTGAGTTGTTTTATTATTAAAATGTTTTATTCTCATTCCTAGTGTATGCAAGAATAGGAAGTGGGAATGCACCAAAGATCAATGTCTGGGCACTTGTGTTGTTTATGGAGATGGTCATTATAATACCTTTGATGACAAAAGGTTCAGCTTCAACGGAAACTGTGAATACACACTAGTCCAGGTACTGATAATTAGCAATAGTAAATGAGGCATAACCTTGATCATGTCTACAAAAATAATACATTTTTAAATTATATTCTCTACCCAGGACCACTGTGGGAAGAGTGGCACAGCCAATGGGACCTTCAGGGTTATCACTGAAAATATTCCCTGTGGCAACACTGGGACCACTTGCTCAAAATCTATCAAAGTTTTCTTAGAGGTAAGAAGTTTTTGCATATAGACCACTTTTGTTCTGTGTCTGTTTAGGGCTTAGGAGAAGCCTAGATATCCATTCCTTCAAGGAAGTTGGAAAAATATTTTAAAAAGCAAATCAACTTGTAAATTAAGTTTTAATCAGATTCAAGTGAAACGTTTGGTAGAGCTTCCCAGCTCTCTATCTTTTCCATTTCCCACCCTATCTTATACCACTCTTGGGCAAACTACAGGTCTACAGAAAAATTGTCTTTAGCAGAAATTTAGCCTGTCATGTCAGAAGATTATTTTATTCTGTGCAATGTAGTTCCTCCATGACTGCCAAAACACCCTTTTTTGACCTACGCCATTTAAAATACCTTTTTACCACAGTACCAGGAACCTGAGATTTTAACTATATAGTTTTGATTTATCACATTTGGATTATTTGTTTTCATTATATAAACTATACATAGTACTCTTAAAAGCAGGAAACATGTTTGAGAGCACAACTGCAGCTATTGACTTCATTTCGAATCACCTTCTCCTCCTTTTTCAGAGCTATGAACTGATACTTGGTGAGGAGCATGTCAGTGTCATAAAGAGAGGACAAAATGATGAGGTGCCATACACAGTCCGCTATATGGGTATGTACTTGGTAATTGAGACCACAAGCGGACTGATCCTTATGTGGGACAAGAAAACCAGCATCTTCATCAAGCTCAGCCCTGATTTTAAGGTGTGGAACTAGGAGTAAAATGGCAATTTACAGTCCAGATTTGGACTGGGTGTGAATTTTGTTGAGACTCTGCCAAGATTCCAAACAGGTGATGTGTCTAGCATTCCTGAAGGACATCCCATGTTGGTTTTCATTCCTCTGGTGCCTCATGAAGCCATGTCATCATCCTGCTGCTATTCTGAGCCCTGAAGGCAGGTTTCAGTGCCTATTTGGCCTGACAGAACTTGAGTTGGCAAACCACTTTTTCGGACTTGACTTTGTTAAAATTACCCACTGAACCTTGGTAAAGGTTATTAGACCTTATTAAAATTACATAGCTACATGTGTAGAAATCAATTGAGTAGTCTTGATCTTGAAAGTAATCCATTGTTTCCAGTTCTCATTGACACACAAATCAAATTATCATACTTCAAGAAAAAGGAGTGAAATTTTATGAGTGAAAGCCTCTTGTAAAATGCTACCATGTGTTTTTCAAGCATATATCTACACAGGTGATAAGGAAAACATATTCCTGTTGTCATACTCCTTCTCCTAGCTTATGATATATAAGTACTAAAAACTGTAGTAAATGAGGAATTTGCTATCTTATTGTATACCATAGTGACATTTCAATTAGATATGTAAATTAAGTGTAATTTAGAACTAGATATACAAATTTATTCCAGTATCATAGGTTCTTTTGCTGCCTCACCCACTGGTACTTTATGAAAATAGTAGTAATATGGAAAGTATGCACCTTATATTCATACAGAATGAATAGCATCTATTGTAGCCTATCACGGTTTTACAGATTCATAAATTTAGAATAAGGGATATTTCTGGATGTGCGAGGAAAATGTAATTTATTTTTATACCTGTGAGCAGTTGTAACAGTAAAGACTCAATGAGTAGACTATGTGGCTGGACTGGTAGTATTTATGACAGCTTTGTAAGGCTGTTTTTTATATGTACATCTATTGTACAAAACAAGGCTTAAATGGAAAACTTAGTCAGCTGAGTCCTCATTTCCTTGTTAAAGACATATCTCAAAGACAGAAGGTTACAATGACAAACATGGTTTTATTGTTCAGATTTAAAAGAAGAAAAGTCAACAGCAGTATCCTTCTACCCTTAGTGGTCATGTTCTGTTGCTGAGGAAACAAAAGATGAAGATGTTCAGGAATGCTGGAATAGAATGGCACCATTCTAAGAGCTGAATTTCAAGTATTCTTTCAGTCTCAGATGTTGTTTCAAGTTTCCTCACATCCATTATTATTTTATTTACTTCCTTTTGCAGGGCCAGATCTGCGGCCTCTGTGGAAATTATGATGGCAATGGCATCAATGACTTTACCACAAGGAGTCAGTCTGTGGTAGAGAATGTCCTAGAGTTTGGAAACAGCTGGAAAGTATCCTCTACATGTCCTGATGCTTACAGCATAAAGGACCCATGTTCTACCAACCTTTATCGAAAGTCCTGGTCAGAGAAACAGTGTAGCATCATCAACAGCAACATCTTTGCTGCCTGTCACTCTCAGGTATTACCAGGGCAGAAGTTTACTGTGTGAAGATTAGGTCTGTGTATTATTGAAGCTGTTATCCTCATACATTTTAACATGCATGCCTAATTCATTAGCATGTTTCACTTTGAATTGTGTCAGGAAAACTTCAATCCGAACTCCACTCAATGGGACAGATTTATAGTCCCTACATGTAAGAAATAAAAGGACATCTAGTTCATAGGAAATATCGACCTATTATGAAAGAACAGTAATTTCATAATTACTATGTATTTTCTTGTATAATAAATAAATATTCTTGTATAATAAGTAATATAATAATAGAATAAAAATTCTCATATACCACATACAGAACACAATCTCAAAGAAATAATAACATAGTAATGAAGTATCAGCATAGCCTTTATCTGACACTAAGTACATACCAAACAATGCAGGGTAACTCTGTGCTCTTCCTGTCACCTTAGTTCTTTCCACTGGCAGAGGCCTTCATTTTCAAGTGCAGTTGCCTAATATTGCTTGGGAACATGAATCTAATCTTCCACTAGGACCCAAGTCTGCATGTCTAAAAATCCATCAATACGTGATTTGGATGTATCATCTGGCATCACCTCTGGTGTTTAACAGTGTATATAAACAAAAGGAAAAGAAATTACTGATGTAGGCCTTTTTTCTGAGATACTACAATTTTAAGAAAATCACCCTCGCAAAGCTAAGAAAGAATTTAGAAGGCAGGATGTATAGTATTACATTTCTTTTTAATAACAGGTTGAACCAGCAAAATATTACCAAGCATGTGTGACAGATGCTTGTGCATGTGACACTGGCGGAGACTGCGATTGCTTTTGTACAGCGGTAGCTGCGTATGCTCGAGCATGTAGTGAAGTTGGTGTCTGCATAGCCTGGAGAACCCCATCAATCTGTCGTAAGTTTTATGTCATAAACACTTCTGAGAGTGTAGTTAAATGTACAGTGCCTTGCTGATGTCCTTGAACACACAGTCTGGGTATCTTATGTATGAGCATTATAATCTCACTGTGTAGACTTTTCACACTAAGCTGTTTTGATGGTCACACAATTTCACCTATTTATTCACGGTTTTTGAGACTGTTCAAGCAGCATTGCAGGGACATGAAGAACAGACATGAGTCAAAAAAAAGCTCTCTTTTTTTCCTGAATATGTCCAAATTTCTGTTTCTCCTTAGCACTGTTCTGTGATTACTACAATCAACAAGGGGAATGTGAATGGCACTATAAGCCTTGTGGAGCCTCCTGTATGAAGACCTGTAGGAACCCAAGTGGAAAATGCATCCATAACTTGCCAGGTTTAGAAGGTAAAAGAGAGCTGCAAGTACCTTTAAGTGGGTACATTTTATTATATTTTTAATGGTCTTTAATGTAGTGTATTTCCCCCATCAGCTGCATTTGCACCATTCAATCTCTTCAACATCATTGCATCCACATGAATGGAGGCAGAGTACGGAAATCAGAGTTAAAAATATCTCTAGGACAAAGTCCTTGTGGGTGGGCTCTGCTGATGCTAGTACTCTGCATTTCTTGTAGAATTATTGGAAAGAATTCAGTAGTAAAAATTATAACTATTAAAAACAAGACCTGCAAACACATTCTGCACAAATAAAACCTTTGCTGACCGTATCCCATTCTCACCTTTTCTATGCCCTTCTATATGCCCTTTCCCTTCCTTCAGGCTGCTACCCTAACTGCCCGCCAAACAAGCCATATTTTCATGAGGATCAGATGAAGTGCGTTAGTCTCTGTGACTGTTATGATAATGAAGACGGAAAGATATATAGACGGGATGAATGTCATGTGTGGTAAGGCTTAACATACCAGCCTCGTCTTGTACAAGGAAAAGCAATCAAAACAGCAGTGAGAAATTGCATGTTCCTGCTACATGACAGGACTAGTTTATGCTGCCTGTGTAAAAATAATGCCTTACTATCTAATGCCAGTTTCTTATTACATTAGTAGTAAGAAGTTCTTATGTGATTTTATGTTCTGTTGAATTTGCTCCTGATTATGTTGTAAATCCTCAGCATAAAGATACAACAAGAACAGTAAGTCCTTTATGACCAGCCTTTCTCTACTTCCCATTCCTATGGCAGGAAAAATATTGTTCCAGGAGTACACATATCTAATAGGGGTCTACTTCCAAGGATTTTATTACATTCTTATACTGCTGTTAGTATTCAGACTCTTTCCCTGCTTTTTAGTACAAAAACATTGCAAGTGCAAGGAGACTGATAAGGAGGAAAGGCGGCAAGCCTTCCTTAAGACTTCTACCTGTAGCTTTGCATAATATTTAGCTTCACTTCTATTTATAAGTTTGGGTTTAATAGAAAAAAAGATTTTGGAAAACCATGGCGAAAAAAAGCCAACATGAACTGGACACTCAAGGAATAAACACAAATAAAGTGTCCTGTCTTTTGATGTTAGTATCTGGCAGAAAGATGACTAATAAAATTACCTCATAATCAAAAAATATGTGGTTTTTTATGTTTTTTATTTCAGTGAATGCACATCAGAAGGTTTACAGTGCAAGTTTGATGATAAAGGTAAGAGAGCTAAGAAGAATTATTAAGAACATGAAATACTGGATATTATCTTTGCATACCTGCCTGACAGTAAACTTCTTCTGAATTACAGCATGCCACTGTATATATGAAGGGAACAGCTATAAATATGGTGAACTCATCTACACCACCACAGATGGAACTGGATGGTGTTTCAATGCAACATGTGATGTCAATGGAACAATAAACAGAAATATCTTTAAATGTGGCATCTCTACAACAATCCCGTTTACGTTTTCTACAAGTCAGCCTACAACTACTGCTTCAGGTACACATTAATACTCTTTAAAATAACTGAAAAATCTCTGGAGGTGACTGAAAATTGCCTGAAAGGGAGGGCCTTTTCACCAGTTAATGGCATATAATTTTACCTGAAACTGTTGCCTTCTGCTGGAGCCACCAATTCATCTGGCAGCTTTGGTTGCTAAAGACACCATAATCAAGGATGTAGAAATGAGTACAGCATTTTTTACAAACTCAGTCTCTACTGTTTAACCATGATTTTTCCAGGGGAAAAAATAACAGAGCTTATTAATCATTGTACTCTGGAGAATCTCCTCATTTCATTGCAAACAATAACCAGCAGTTCTAGACCAACTTTTGAAAACACAAAAGACAATTACTGCCATTTTTTAAATTACTGACCACATTAGTGCAAACTGAAGGTAAGAAATGTAGTTTGAGGGAATGCTCCAATTATTTAAACCCATTCTTTGGAACGTTTCCTAATTGTATTTAATAACCAAATCAACAGTTTCCTTCTACTCCTGCAGTACACTTCTACATTATTCCTGTGGTTAACTCATTATAGTGACCATGTAATTCTGAGAAATTGTGAGAAATATTTCCACAAAATTATACAATACTACAGCAAGAAATAAATATTCAACTTTAAGTCTTTTTTTAAGTAACATTCATATGAAGAAAGTGGTATATATTCCACGTGGTTATCTTCATAATGCTAAGAATATGAAAAGAAATCTTATTAAAAGAAGTAGAAAATACTTATTAAATTATATATTTCATATATAGTGTATATGTGTATTCTATATTATAATGATTATATATAAAATACATATGTTAAATATATATTTTATATTTTATACATATAAATATATTAAATGTTATAATATTAAAATAAGTAGAAAAGTCGTTATCCCTTAAAAATATTTTAAAGCCTATGTGGTTATGCAGTTAAGTGTAATTAAGTACAGAGATAATACCAAGGAGAATAAAACTTCCACTTACTTATACCATAGAAATCATGAGATCACTTTATCCTATGTATTGACATTCCACACAAAGGATATCCTATCAGCTATATTTAACTACAAATTTTTAATAAATGTCACATAAAGTACCACTAGAAAAATAATACAGACATGAGATCAAAACCTACCTTGGAAATGAAATTCAAGACTGTCAAAGCAAGTTCATTAAAATAAAAACACTACATTAACATATATAATATTACGTACAACATTAAAATGTATGGAAGATAAATAATTTTTTCCTGGCACTTTCTTTAATAAGAACACACAAGACCTATGTTTCCCCCTATTAATTACAGAAACGACAACTGCAACACCAGTGACAACTGTATGTGTGAAGAGTGTATGTGCATGGTCAGAATGGTATGACAGCACACATCCTGAAGACAAAGAGGACAGTGGAGATGATGAAACATTTGAAAATCTCAGAGCTAAAGGCTACACTGTGTGTGAAAACCCAAACGGAGTTCAATGCAGAGCCAAAAACCACCCAGATACAGAAATATACAATCTTAACCAAACAGTACAATGTAATCAAAGCAGAGGATTAATATGCAATAACAAAGACCAACAAAATAAGCAGTGCTATAATTATGAAATCAGAATATCATGCTGCAGCTACAAACCATGTTCAGAAATACAAACTACAACGCTAAGAAACACAAAAGAATTCACAACAACTACTGCTGTAAAATCAACACCACTTACAATAAATACGAAGATAAAACAAACACAAACACAAAGAACTGAAGCACAAAAAACCGAAGTACCTAAAACATCAATAGAACACAGAGAAAGCACAACTCATCTGACTGAAACTTCAGTTACAGAAAATACATCACAAGTCTCAACAACAGGTTACCAGACCACGGCAACTCCATCAGAAATCACCACTGTGGGAACCCAGAAACAAGCATCACCCACTACTGCCACCAGCCTCTCCCAGCCAGCAAGGACAACCACTACTGCCACCACGGTTGTCCCCAGTAACACTGCCCCGCCAATACAAGGCACGACCGTCATCACAACCACCAGCAGGGCCAGCACCGCCAAGACCTCTCCCCCGCTGACAGAAAGCACAACCACCATCATCACACCCACTCCAACAGCCCCCACCTCAGCCAGTAGCACTACCAGCACCTCCAGGACCACCACACCAACCACCACAACGTCCAAAGCCACATCTGTGCCCACAAAAACCTCCTCTGTGAAAACGCAGACTCCAACATCACCCACTACTGCCACCAGCCTCTCCCAGCCAGCAAGGACAACCACTACTGCCACCACGGTTGTCCCCAGTAACACTGCCCAGCCAATACAAGGCACGACCGTCATCACAACCACCAGCAGGGCCAGCACTACCAAGACCTCTCCATCTCTAACAGGAGGCACAACCACCGTCATCACATCCACACCAACAGCATCCACCTCACCAACCACCTTCACTGCTAGCACCTCCAAGACCACAACCAGCTGCCTGCAGCACTGTGCCTGGACGCAGTGGTTTGACTTGGATTCCCCTAGCCCCGGTAGCCAAAACGGAGACATAGAGACGCTTGCAAAAATCCGAGCTGCTGGGTATGCACTGTGCGACGAGCCGCAAGACATCATGTGCCGTGCTAAAGATTACCGTAATAGGAGTCTGGACAAACTGGGACAGAAAATTGAGTGCAGCCTTGACACTGGGCTTGTGTGCAGAAATAAGGATCAGATCAAAAAGTACCCCATGTGCTTTGACTACGAAATCAAGGTGCTGTGCTGTGACCGTAACCACTGCGAGACAACATCAGAAACAACAGGCACCACTGCAGGCTTCTCCACCACATCTGCTCTTGCAGAAACCTCCACCACAAACACCAAAACTCCTGCACCACCAACTACTGCCTCCACCCTCCCACAGACAGCAATGACAACCGCTACTGCATCCACGGTTGTCCCCAGTAACACTGCCCCGCCAATACAAGGCACGACCGTCATCACAACCACCAGCAGGGCCAGCACCGCCAAGACCTCTCCCCCGCTGACAGAAAGCACAACCACCATCATCACACCCACTCCAACAGCCCCCACCTCAGCCAGTAGCACTACCAGCACCTCCAGGACCACCACACCAACCACCACAACGTCCAAAGCCACATCTGTGCCCACAAAAACCTCCTCTGTGAAAACGCAGACTCCAACATCACCCACTACTGCCACCAGCCTCTCCCAGCCAGCAAGGACAACCACTACTGCCACCACGGTTGTCCCCAGTAACACTGCCCCGCCAATACAAGGCACGACCGTCATCACAACCACCAGCAGGGCCAGCACCGCCAAGACCTCTCCCCCGCTGACAGAAAGCACAACCACCATCATCACACCCACTCCAACAGCACCCACCTCAGCCAGTAGCACTACCAGCACCTCCAGGACCACCACACCGACCACCACACCAACCACTACAACATCCAAAGCCACATCTGTGCCCACAAAAACCTCCTCTGTGAAAACGCAGACTCCAACATCACCCACTACTGCCACCAGCCTCTCCCAGCCAGCAAGGACAACCACTACTGCCACCACGGTTGTCCCCAGTAACACTGCCCAGCCAATACAAGGCACAACCGTCATCACAACCACCAGCAGGGCCAGCACTACCAAGACCTCTCCATCTCTAACAGGAGGCACAACCACCGTCATCACATCCACACCAACAGCATCCACCTCACCAACCACCTTCACTGCTAGCACCTCCAAGACCACAACCAGCTGCCTGCAGCACTGTGCCTGGACGCAGTGGTTTGACTTGGATTCCCCTAGCCCCGGTAGCCAAAACGGAGACATAGAGACGCTTGCAAAAATCCGAGCTGCTGGGTATGCACTGTGCGACGAGCCGCAAGACATCATGTGCCGTGCTAAAGATTACCGTAATAGGAGTCTGGACAAACTGGGACAGAAAATTGAGTGCAGCCTTGACACTGGGCTTGTGTGCAGAAATAAGGATCAGATCAAAAAGTACCCCATGTGCTTTGACTACGAAATCAAGGTGCTGTGCTGTGACCGTAACCACTGCGAGACAACATCAGAAACAACAGGCACCACTGCAGGCTTCTCCACCACATCTGCTCTTGCAGAAACCTCCACCACAAACACCAAAACTCCTGCACCACCAACTACTGCCTCCACCCTCCCACAGACAGCAATGACAACCGCTACTGCATCCACGGTTGTCCCCAGTAACACTGCCCCGCCAATACAAGGCACGACCGTCATCACAACCACCAGCAGGGCCAGCACCGCCAAGACCTCTCCCCCGCTGACAGAAAGCACAACCACCATCATCACACCCACTCCAACAGCCCCCACCTCAGCCAGTAGCACTACCAGCACCTCCAGGACCACCACACCAACCACCACAACGTCCAAAGCCACATCTGTGCCCACAAAAACCTCCTCTGTGAAAACGCAGACTCCAACATCACCCACTACTGCCACCAGCCTCTCCCAGCCAGCAAGGACAACCACTACTGCCACCACGGTTGTCCCCAGTAACACTGCCCCGCCAATACAAGGCACGACCGTCATCACAACCACCAGCAGGGCCAGCACCGCCAAGACCTCTCCCCCGCTGACAGAAAGCACAACCACCATCATCACACCCACTCCAACAGCCCCCACCTCAGCCAGTAGCACTACCAGCACCTCCAGGACCACCACACCAACCACCACAACGTCCAAAGCCACATCTGTGCCCACAAAAACCTCCTCTGTGAAAACGCAGACTCCAACATCACCCACTACTGCCACCAGCCTCTCCCAGCCAGCAAGGACAACCACTACTGCCACCACGGTTGTCCCCAGTAACACTGCCCAGCCAATACAAGGCACGACCGTCATCACAACCACCAGCAGGGCCAGCACTACCAAGACCTCTCCATCTCTAACAGGAGGCACAACCACCGTCATCACATCCACACCAACAGCATCCACCTCACCAACCACCTTCACTGCTAGCACCTCCAAGACCACAACCAGCTGCCTGCAGCACTGTGCCTGGACGCAGTGGTTTGACTTGGATTCCCCTAGCCCCGGTAGCCAAAACGGAGACATAGAGACGCTTGCAAAAATCCGAGCTGCTGGGTATGCACTGTGCGACGAGCCGCAAGACATCATGTGCCGTGCTAAAGATTACCGTAATAGGAGTCTGGACAAACTGGGACAGAAAATTGAGTGCAGCCTTGACACTGGGCTTGTGTGCAGAAATAAGGATCAGATCAAAAAGTACCCCATGTGCTTTGACTACGAAATCAAGGTGCTGTGCTGTGACCGTAACCACTGCGAGACAACATCAGAAACAACAGGCACCACTGCAGGCTTCTCCACCACATCTGCTCTTGCAGAAACCTCCACCACAAACACCAAAACTCCTGCACCACCAACTACTGCCTCCACCCTCCCACAGACAGCAATGACAACCGCTACTGCATCCACGGTTGTCCCCAGTAACACTGCCCCGCCAATACAAGGCACGACCGTCATCACAACCACCAGCAGGGCCAGCACCGCCAAGACCTCTCCCCCGCTGACAGAAAGCACAACCACCATCATCACACCCACTCCAACAGCCCCCACCTCAGCCAGTAGCACTACCAGCACCTCCAGGACCACCACACCAACCACCACAACGTCCAAAGCCACATCTGTGCCCACAAAAACCTCCTCTGTGAAAACGCAGACTCCAACATCACCCACTACTGCCACCAGCCTCTCCCAGCCAGCAAGGACAACCACTACTGCCACCACGGTTGTCCCCAGTAACACTGCCCCGCCAATACAAGGCACGACCGTCATCACAACCACCAGCAGGGCCAGCACCGCCAAGACCTCTCCCCCGCTGACAGAAAGCACAACCACCATCATCACACCCACTCCAACAGCACCCACCTCAGCCAGTAGCACTACCAGCACCTCCAGGACCACCACACCGACCACCACACCAACCACTACAACATCCAAAGCCACATCTGTGCCCACAAAAACCTCCTCTGTGAAAACGCAGACTCCAACATCACCCACTACTGCCACCAGCCTCTCCCAGCCAGCAAGGACAACCACTACTGCCACCACGGTTGTCCCCAGTAACACTGCCCAGCCAATACAAGGCACAACCGTCATCACAACCACCAGCAGGGCCAGCACTACCAAGACCTCTCCATCTCTAACAGGAGGCACAACCACCGTCATCACATCCACACCAACAGCATCCACCTCACCAACCACCTTCACTGCTAGCACCTCCAAGACCACAACCAGCTGCCTGCAGCACTGTGCCTGGACGCAGTGGTTTGACTTGGATTCCCCTAGCCCCGGTAGCCAAAACGGAGACATAGAGACGCTTGCAAAAATCCGAGCTGCTGGGTATGCACTGTGCGACGAGCCGCAAGACATCATGTGCCGTGCTAAAGATTACCGTAATAGGAGTCTGGACAAACTGGGACAGAAAATTGAGTGCAGCCTTGACACTGGGCTTGTGTGCAGAAATAAGGATCAGATCAAAAAGTACCCCATGTGCTTTGACTACGAAATCAAGGTGCTGTGCTGTGACCGTAACCACTGCGAGACAACATCAGAAACAACAGGCACCACTGCAGGCTTCTCCACCACATCTGCTCTTGCAGAAACCTCCACCACAAACACCAAAACTCCTGCACCACCAACTACTGCCTCCACCCTCCCACAGACAGCAATGACAACCGCTACTGCATCCACGGTTGTCCCCAGTAACACTGCCCCGCCAATACAAGGCACGACCGTCATCACAACCACCAGCAGGGCCAGCACCGCCAAGACCTCTCCCCCGCTGACAGAAAGCACAACCACCATCATCACACCCACTCCAACAGCCCCCACCTCAGCCAGTAGCACTACCAGCACCTCCAGGACCACCACACCAACCACCACAACGTCCAAAGCCACATCTGTGCCCACAAAAACCTCCTCTGTGAAAACGCAGACTCCAACATCACCCACTACTGCCACCAGCCTCTCCCAGCCAGCAAGGACAACCACTACTGCCACCACGGTTGTCCCCAGTAACACTGCCCCGCCAATACAAGGCACGACCGTCATCACAACCACCAGCAGGGCCAGCACCGCCAAGACCTCTCCCCCGCTGACAGAAAGCACAACCACCATCATCACACCCACTCCAACAGCCCCCACCTCAGCCAGTAGCACTACCAGCACCTCCAGGACCACCACACCAACCACCACAACGTCCAAAGCCACATCTGTGCCCACAAAAACCTCCTCTGTGAAAACGCAGACTCCAACATCACCCACTACTGCCACCAGCCTCTCCCAGCCAGCAAGGACAACCACTACTGCCACCACGGTTGTCCCCAGTAACACTGCCCCGCCAATACAAGGCACGACCGTCATCACAACCACCAGCAGGGCCAGCACTACCAAGACCTCTCCATCTCTAACAGGAGGCACAACCACCGTCATCACATCCACACCAACAGCATCCACCTCACCAACCACCTTCACTGCTAGCACCTCCAAGACCACAACCAGCTGCCTGCAGCACTGTGCCTGGACGCAGTGGTTTGACTTGGATTCCCCTAGCCCCGGTAGCCAAAACGGAGACATAGAGACGCTTGCAAAAATCCGAGCTGCTGGGTATGCACTGTGCGACGAGCCGCAAGACATCATGTGCCGTGCTAAAGATTACCGTAATAGGAGTCTGGACAAACTGGGACAGAAAATTGAGTGCAGCCTTGACACTGGGCTTGTGTGCAGAAATAAGGATCAGATCAAAAAGTACCCCATGTGCTTTGACTACGAAATCAAGGTGCTGTGCTGTGACCGTAACCACTGCGAGACAACATCAGAAACAACAGGCACCACTGCAGGCTTCTCCACCACATCTGCTCTTGCAGAAACCTCCACCACAAACACCAAAACTCCTGCACCACCAACTACTGCCTCCACCCTCCCACAGACAGCAATGACAACCGCTACTGCATCCACGGTTGTCCCCAGTAACACTGCCCCGCCAATACAAGGCACGACCGTCATCACAACCACCAGCAGGGCCAGCACCGCCAAGACCCCTCCCCCGCTGACAGAAAGCACAACCACCATCCTCACACCCACTCCAACAGCACCCACCTCAGCCAGTAGCACTACCAGCACCTCCAGGACCACCACAACAACCACCACCACGTTCAAAGCCACATCTGCACCTGCAGAAAGCTCCACTGTGGCAACCCACGCTCCAATATCTCCTACTACTGCCTCAACTCCAGCTCACTTAGGAATTAGAAGCACCATTGTCAGTACAGATATTCTTCTAACATCTGTTTCCTTAACTGGACAAAGTACTGCCACCATTGTTTTTCCCACAAGTTTGACTACCACAAGCAGCCCAGGTATGTCACTGTCTACCTCTGGAAAGGTTTCAAACAGCTATTTCAGCAGAATATCACTGGTATCACTGTCTTCTGTGAATTCTTCCACTATCATCCCTATTTCTTCCAACACATAAACCACTTTCTCATCTGTCTGTCCCTCTGCTACTGGTATCTGTGTTAGACAAGTGTATGAGTGGACCCCATAGCTTGATATTTCTTATCGAGGGAGATAGTATTGACTTTGAAACTTTAAAAAACATTAGAGCTAAATGTCATAAGATTTGCCAAATTCCAGATGATATTCAGTGTAGAGCTCAAAGATTTCCACAATCCCTACTTAGCAACAGGTCAAATAATTGAATTTAACAAAAATGTTGGCTTGATTTGCTGGAATGTTGAACAGTCCTCTCCAATATGTTAAAATTATGAGATCAAAATTCTGTGCTGCAAACTAAAGTATGTCTCGTGCTTAACAGTAGCTACAACTGGTACGCCACAATCAAGTCATGTTACAGCAAGTACTTCTGCAGCCTTCAGTTCTTCCCACAGCACACCTGTCATAACAGAAGCAAGTACATATGTTACATCAAGCAGAACAACTCCATGTTTTTGTCACGTGTTCGGTAACCTTTTTTCTCCTGGTAAGTGTCTTATTTTATGGTTATAAAAATTTTCATAAGTAATATAAACCCTTAATACTCTATTCAATTAAATATAACCACTGAAAATCATCTAAACATAGAACTTTTGATACATGAAAACACTTTATATTTTCACAATATTTTCTTGGCTTTTTTCCCCTAAGTATATTCATTGGTCTTTTAATTTCTCTTCTGATTTTCCTCTGCAGGGGAAGTGGTATACAACAGAACAGATAGGGCTGGCTGTAATTTTTATGCACTTTGCAGCAAGGAATGTGAAATTCACCCATTCCAGGGGCCATGCTATTCGACAACTCCTTTCACTTCAGGCACCTCAGAAACTACAGCACAAGCCACCTCATCCACAGAACATGTATTTTCTTCTGTCTCACCAACCACAGCAACATCCCTCACAACTTCAGTAGAAAGAAACTGTACTGATGTCAATCCTCCACGAAAGGTGGTTTCCCCTCGTTATTTTCTAATATACCACCATTGCAAAACCAACCTGATTTCTGTCCTCTAATAGCCAGTTCAAATCAACTTGTATGTATTTCAGTTACAAAGTTGGTCATGTTACAAATGACCTGATGGTGCACAATTCTTCAACCTGGCATACCAGGCTTTTAAGTAATCTGGCGATGGAAAAGCTCACTAATACCATGGCAGAAACTTTTTTTTAATAAAAGACATTTAAATGTCATAGAAATAAGTAGACCAGCTACGACAGTGTTAAAATCTCATTCTTCCTACACAGAAGAAAATTCTGTGATTGTTCTCAGCTTGCCTGCTCTTAAGGCCTGAAATCATATGCTAAGAAAACTCTAATCTGAACTCCTTACCAATTTTGAGAGTCTATCTCAAGTTGAAACAAAACTACTAGGGTGAGAGAGCACTTAAGAATAAATAATTTACATATTTTCAGCCTGGAGAGAACTGGATAAGTGAATGCCGTAAGTGTGTCTGTGACCCCCTCAATGCTACGGTACAATGCCAGCCGCTCCCATGCCAAACAGCTCAGACACCAATTTGTGACCCAGAATTTGCTGCTGTGACTGCACTACCACTAAAAGACACATGTTGTCCTAAATATGAATGCCGTAAGTATTAAAAATACATATATAAAGACCAGGTTACGCACTGGTAAATTATATTTGCACTTCTGTTAATATCTAAGCAAGTTCTTCATGTATCACAATAACAGCAAAACCTTCCTTAAATTATTCTGGCTGAGTGAACATGTATCAATTTTTGGCTAAATATGCATTAGAAGTTTATTTAAAAACAAAATGTTATTTTCAGTGAAGTTTGCTGAGAGATTTGGAATGGGTGGGAGAGCAGGATAATACTTCGAACCTTCAAGTGGTCTGTGTAGCTCAACTATCTCTGTATCTATAATCATCAAGGTTATTAATACATTTTATTTAATGTTATTAATGTAACATTGGAGCACATTAACTTTAGCCTAACTGTAGCTAAACTAAGGTGCATAAACATTAAGAATAAGCCAGCAGAAAGCTTAACAGTTAACTACAAAAGCAAGTATCGTGAAGCAATAATACAGTTAATTGTAATCAGTAACTGAATTGCCAATGTATGAAAAATAATAATTATACTTACACTGTTGTTGAATGCTCATGAAAATTTAAAAGTCCAACAGTTATATATGTTTACATACATACATAAATTTTTATATACATATATTTTTATACACATACATTTATACAAAAGAATAAAAAGAAAAAGGTAGCCATAGTAAATTAAGCCTGAAACAGGAAGGTCAAAACAAAGGAACAGCCAATTTGAAGTAGTTCTGTGAAAGACATGAATGGGCTTTGCCATGTTGTCAAATTATTTATATTACCACAGTAAGAATACCTTTTTTTCACTCAATCTTCCATGCACACCATGTTCTGAGAGGTCATAAAGAATCGATAACAAAGGCATCTTTGAAAGTTACTGGACATCTAGGCTTCAGAGTTTAATTTGAAGTGAATCTGATATCGAAAGGGCAAAAAGGGGATTTTTTTCATGCATAGCTTGAGTTTGAAGCCATTCCTACTCAACTCTTCTAGCTAATTTCAAAAAAGAAACTTTATTTAAACATCCAGCTATACTAAATATGAGGTCTAAGCATGTAGGGGGGATTGAATTCAAGTTTTCCATAATCTCTGTGTTACTAACAAAACTTGGTAACTTCTTGACTTCTCATGAAGTCTCACAATTTGAGTTTACTCTGGAATTTTTTGTTTGTTTGTTTTTTTCAGGACCAAGGCCTGACTACTGTGTGATTAATGGTACAACGTACAAGGTGAGAATGTTACACTTATAGTGGTATATTGCTGGAATTGAAATGTACACACTTTCTACCACAATAAGCCTTTGAGGAAGTTCTTTTTCCCAGTACATTTTTTTTATCTCTAGCCCTTAACTGGAAGTTGTTTTTTTTTCTAAAGTCAAAACCAAAATTGTCACAGAAGAGTTCCTCAACATGTAGCATAAAATAACAGTGTACCATTTTTAGTGATGTACTTTCTTTTTAAGTGCTCTCCCACTTCTGGAATTAGTGAATTTTCCAAACGAGCTGATGAATAGCCCAAACTCAACCACTCTTTGAAATAAGCCCAGAGAACCTTCAAAAACGATAGCTAGGATTTTTGCTTTAATTGATACCTAAATCTTTTGCTAAAATTGGTACTTAGGTCATTTAGTCAAAATTTAAACATTAGCACTGGAGCCTTTTGGGGATACATTTCAGAAAGACTGAAATCCGTGTGTAAATTTGTATCTCTGCTTATGTATCTGCATATGTATCCAATTATTTTAATCTCCATTTGTAAATTATAATTGTTTTATAACCACTGAGCATGACTTACAGGGGAAAAAAAATCTTAAATGGAACACTGAAAAGCTGGTAAAATAATGAGGCACTACAAACCGGTCTTACCTGCATTTTATTAATTTACTTTTCTCTTTTATATAGCTTTATTTAGTTTTCTCCTAATGTATACTTTGTTGCAAGGCATAAAGCCAAACAACTATATGTTTGAAGAGAGTTGAACAACTCAGTCACACTTGCATTTCAGCAACCTTAATGGTTCTTAGCAATGCTTTCAACTCTGCCTATACGTTATATAGAAACTGTTGCCAATTGGGGTTTTTTCTGTCTTCCAGGTTGGAGCATCAACAGTAACCGATTCATGTATGAACTGTACCTGCACTTCTGAGATAGATAAAGCATCTTGGCAAAATATTTGGCATTGTGAAAGAGTTCAATGTGAAACATCTTGCCCACCGGTGAGTTCAGATTCTCTAGGCTGCCCAGTCAGCCCTCAATTACAGGAAGACTAGAATTCTCCATCACCAACGCAACATACTTTCATCTCCTTGTGAGTAGGGTCATCAGTACATGACTGAGGATGGAAAGTGCTGTGGGAACTGTAGTGAAGTATTTTGCACCATCAAACTAAGTAACAACACTGTTCGCAAGCTCGGTGTAAGTATTCCTTTCATTTTCACATCTCCCTATTAGCCAATACTGGTTAGAACAGCTAAGATTCAACTCATGTCCCTTACTAGTAAAAATCTAATTGATACTGAAATTACTCTGAAAACAACAAACTAGTTTTCTGAATTGATGTATTGGGTTTGCGTGGCAAGGTTTTGGTAGCAGGGGGGCTACAGAGGTGGCTTCTGTGAGAAGCTGCTGGAAGCTTCCCCTATGTCCAATGGAGCCAATACCAGCCGGCTCCAAGATGGACCTGCTGCTGGCCAAGGCTGAGACCATTAGCAACAGTGGTAGTGCCTCTGGGAGAATGTATTTAAGAAGGGGGGAGGGGGGAACTGTGCAACTGCAGCTGGAGAGAGGAGTGAGAATGTGAGAGGAACAACCCTGCAGACCCCCAGGTCAGTGAAGAAGGAGGGGGAGGAGGTGCTCCAGGCACCGGAGCAGAGATTCCCCTGCAGCCCCTGGGGAAGACCATGGTGAGGCAGGCTGTCCCCCTGCAGCCCATGGAGGTCCACAGTGGAGCAGATATCCACCTGCAGCCCGGGGAGGACCCCACGCTAGAGCAGGTGGATGCCCGAAGAAGGCTGTGACCCTGTGGGAAGCCTGTGCTGGGGCAGGTTTTTTGGCAGGACTTGTGACCCCGTGGGGGACCCACGCTGGAGCAGTCTGTGCCTGAAGGACTGCAGCCTGTGGAAGGGACCCACGCTGGAGCAGTTCATGAAGGACTGCAGCCCGTGGGAAGGACTCGGGTTGGAGAAGCTTGTGGAGGACTGTCTCCCATGGGAGGGACCCCCCACACTGGAGCAGGGGAAGAGTGAGAAGTCCTGCCCCTGACGAGGAAGGAGCGGCAGAGACAACATGTGAGGAACTGACCACAACCCCCATTCCCTGTCCCCCTGCGCTGCTGGGGGGAGGAGATAGAGAACTCAAGAGTAAAGTTAAGCCCAGGAAGAAGGGATGGGTGGGGGGAAGGTGTTTTTAAGATTTGGGTTTATTTCTCATTATCCTACTCTGTTTTGATTGGTAATAAAATAAACTAATTTCCCCAAGTTGAGTCTGTTTTGCCCGTGATGGTAATTGGTGAGTGATCTCTCCCTGTCTTGACCCACAAGCCTTTCATTATATTTTCTCTCCCTTGTCCAGCTGAGGAGGGGAATGATAGCGTGGCTTTGGTGGACACCTGGTGTCCAGCCAGGGTCAACCCACCACAATTGAACACTTACTTGGAATAACAAATTCTTGATATGTGTGTTTAACTAGATAATTGTTTCTAATTTGTTGTCTAAGTGTTCAGAACCAGGATTTAAACTTTCAAGCTAGCCACAGTTTGCAAAATTTCGCTTTTGCCACTTGAAAGAAGTTCAGAAGCATCTGAGAATCTTTGAAGTGTGAGAACATAATTAGCTCAGACATTTTTGAAGTAATCATACTATACTTTATCACAATGAAAAAAATAATTGTTTGCTTTTCTTATAAAATTTTAGGTTGGTGACATCCTGCCACTTGATCATTGCAGCCATTACAAATGTGAAAAAATTGAAGATCAACTTGTTACAGTCCAAACTAAAAAAGTATGCCCCGAGTACAACCCAGGAGAGTGCGATCCTGTAAGTTTTAATCAATTCTTCACTGATTGAATGCAGTTTAAAAGAACAAGGGGGAGCAAGGAAGAATACAACAAATCACTTTCACTAAAGTTGCAGGAATGTCTTAAGAATGAAGTTAATCTTGCTGTAACGTTAGTAATAAGAAAAGCTTAGTATTTTTACATGAGGCTACAAGGATTCAAGACCTCTGTGGTGGGGACAGTAAGTCATCCATTGTTTCATTCAGTGTTCACACACTCACAGAGGAGCCTTCTGTCCAGTATCAGTAATGCTAACTCATATTCTTACTCAGATTGCCATCTGTGCATTAATACAAATCCTCCTTTATTTTTGCAAAGGATGAAGCAGACACTACTCCTGATGGCTGCTGCAAAATATGTAAACGTAAGTAATGCTGTGTTCATGTTTTCCGCTTGAAGAGCGCTGTATTCAACTTCTATCTTTGAGTGGATGGAAGGATTGTTCACCCCCCCCCCAATTTTCACTTATTCTATTTATCAAGACCTTGTGGTTCATTATTTATTCAAAAGAAAAATAAAATTTGTTTTCCTGATATAGAATACCACAACTCCAACCACCAATGCTCAAACCTCTGCATTATCTTCCAAAGACACTGTACAGCTGAGATCAAAGAATAACCTGAAAACTCCAGATACATTACACAGTATCCCCCCATCACACACTACAGATTCTCAATAATCAGATATCATGCACTTTGAAATTGTTTTAGCATTCATTTCATTCAGAACAAGAGATCTGAAGTATATGTTTCCCCCCCCCTCTTTTTATGAAGTTAGAAACTGCAAACCTTACAGCAAAAAAACTGTGATTCGCCACGGTAACTGTGAATCTGCTGAACCTGTTGAGCTGGCATACTGTGAAGGAACTTGTCCAGGCTCCTCAGTGTAAGTTCCAAAAACTTAATTTAGCATCGCTATGGCTTCATTTATACTGGTCTGTCAAGTTAATCAATCACCCAAGGGTACTGAGGGAGCTGGCAGAAGTGCTCACCAAGCCACTTTCAATTATTTGTCAGCAGTCCTGGCTAACCAGGGAGGTCCCAGTTGACTGGAGGTTAGCAAATGTGACGCCCATCTACAAGAAGGGCTGGAAGGAGGATCCAGGGAACTACAGGCCTGTCAGTCTGACCTCGGTGCCAGGGAAGGTTATGGAGCAGATCAGCTTGAGTGCCATCACACGACACGTACAGGACAACCAGGTGATCAGGCCCAGTCAGCATGGTTTTGTGAAAGGCAGGTCCTGCTTGACTAACCTCATCTCCTTCTGTGGCAAGGTGACCTGCTTAGTGGATGAGGGAAAGGCTGTGGATGTTGTTTCCCTGGACTTTTGGCACCATTTCTCCTGGAGAAACTGGCTGCTCAAGGCTTGGACGGGCATACTCTTCACTGGGTAAAAAACTGGCTGGATGGGCAGGCCCTAAGAGTTGTGGTGAATGGAGTTAAATCCAGTTGGTGGCCGGTCACAAGTGGTGTTCCCCAGGGCTCAGTATTGGGGCCAGTTCTGATTAATATCTTTATCAATGATCTGGGCAAAGGGATCGAGCGTACCCTCAGAAAGTTTGCGGATGACACCAAGTTGGGTGGGAGGGTTGATCTGCTGGAGGGTAGGAAGGCTTGACAGAGGGATCTGGACAGGCTGGATCGATGGGCCGAGGCCAATTGTCTGCGGTTCAACAAGGCCAAGTGCCGGGTCCTGCACTTGGGTCACAAGAACCCCATGCAGCGCTACAGGCTTGGGGAAGAGTGGCTGGAAAACTGCCTGGCAGGAAAGGACCTGGGGGTGCTGGTTGACAGCCGGCTGAATATGAGCCAGCAGTGTGCCCAGGTGGACAAGGCGGCCAACGGCATCCTGGCCTGTATCAGAAATGGTGTGGCCAGCAGGACTAGGGAAGGGATCATCCCCCTGTACTCGGCACTGGTGAGGCCGCACCTCAAATACTGTGTTCAGTTTTGGACCCCTCACTACAAGAAAGGCATTGAGGTGCTGGAGCGTGTCCAGAGAAGGGCAACGAAGCTGGTGAGGGGCCTGGAGCACAAGTCTTATGAGGAGCGGCTGAGGGAACTGGGGTTGTTTAGCCTGGAGAAAAGGAGGCTGAGGGGAGACCTTATCACTCTCTACAACTGCCTGAAAGGAGGTTGTAGCGAGGTGGGGGTCGGTCTCTTTTCCCAAGTAACAAGCGATAGGACAAGAGGAAATGGCCTCAAGTTGCACCAGGGGAGGTTTAGATTGGATATTAGGAAAAATTTCTTCACCAAAAGGGTTATCAAGCATTGGGACAGGCTGCCCAGGGAAGTGGTTGAGTCACCATCCCTGGAGGTATTTAAAAGACGTGTACATGTGGCACTTTAGGGACATGGTTTATCGGTGGACTTGGCAGCGTTAGGTTTATGGTTGGACTCGATGATCTTAAGGCTCTTTTCCAATCTGCATGATTCTATGATCACAGAAGAGCAACAAAGTTAATGTGTTTATAAGATTCCATTGAGTGGAACCAGACTCAATGGAAGCAAGAACAGTTTTGCTACTGAAGAGACAGGTAATTAAAATCACATTCATAAGTGTCTGTGGGACAGAGGAAGAGAAGATGTAAAAAAACCCACCCTCAAAACAAAAGTCAGCAGGGGGTTTCCGTGTGTTAGTTTTTAATAAGATGTGTTTTCTTTTCCTGGTGGAACACAGGTATTCTCTTGAAACAAACCAGATGCAACACGAGTGTAGTTGCTGCCAGGAGTCCAGCAGCCAAACAAGAGAGGTGACCCTGACTTGCAAAAATGGAACAAGCATAAATTATTACTACGTCTACGTGGAAGAATGCCAGTGTATGAATGCATGCACTTTGGAAACCTCTGCAGCATATGGCTCCCAACTGAAAAAATCCGCTGCATATGGTTCCCAAAGGAAAATCAGCAGAAAAGAGATGATCATTGGAAAATGAAAGCAGAGACCCTAGGGAAACTGGAATCATATTTGCCACATAATAACTTCTGCTCCTTCTTTAACCAATCTTCCATCAGTTTCTGTTATCACCTTTTCTCATGTCTGTCTTGTAAAAAAAAAAAAAAAAAAGAAAACAAAGTCAAATAATTAAATCTTGGTGGTTTGGGGTTTCTTTGTTTTTGCTTTTTTGTTTGTTTGGTTTTTTAAGTGATACAATATTCAAGGGCAAAAATAGATGACTGTGTAAGATACCTTTGTGTAAGTTATAGAAATATGCAAATATGTTTCCATTTGATCACAAACCTGACATTTTTGGAAAAAAGGTTTAAGGGGTCTCTAAAAACCAAAACCAGAAAATATTGTAGCTACATTGCACTTAACTCTTGTGCCTAGAGAAAGCTTTATTGCATATCATTTTTATGGAGGTAATGGTCCTAAACACACATCACAGTGACAGGGAGAAGACTGGTTTCTTGTTCATTTTGCCTCTTATTTGATCAATAAAACTTTCAGCATTTTTCAATTTCGGTGACTGGTGGCTGTTCGATACCCATCATCATTATCTAAATGACAGTGAGTCCAATGGCATCAGGGAGTTTTCTAATGCAGATGGGTATATTCTCTAGCAGCCTTTGGGAACGAAGACACTCTCAAAATCCCTTTCCTGGATAAGGTTAAATTCCCTCACCCAGGTCTAAATAGCTCTGCTCACTGGCATAAAAGGTACAGAGATAAAATAAACCTCATTTGCTCACTGTATTCTACTTGCGAAGATGGTGGGATAACACGTAGGCTGTAGTTTGTTTTCCCTGTAATTAGTGGAGAGGTCCAGGAGACAAGTATAAAAAAGGAGGAAGGGAAAACTTTATTCATCACTACCATTTCACGTTCTAGATCAAAAAGTATCTGGCTGCAGAAATCAGCCCCTGCTTCTTCAGTTGAAGAAACAAATCTCTATATGAATGAAAGCTCTAATTAGTTGAAGAATACTTAAGGTGATGTCAATGAACTTGGTAAAATCAGAAAATGCTCCTGCCCATAATTTTAACAATATTTGCAAATAAGTTCAGGATATCTTTTTAAACTGTGCATTTGTTTCCTGTGCTATCTAAAGCTTTTGAATGGATTTACACTAGTGAGGAAATTGGCTGCCTTCTCCCACAGTAGTTCATCATGTTTACCTGAACTGTTTGGAGCACTTACCTTATCAGTAGCTGTTATAATACAAAGCCTGAAATCTGCCCTGAAGCGTTGGCTGAAAAATAAAGGAGGAACTGTTTGATCAAATAATTGCACATTTTATACAGGCTCATTTAGAAGTGACATTCAATTCCTGAATGAAATCAGTAGAGCCTTCACAGGCATGACCTGATATCATATTAGGATTAACCAGTGGGGAGAAGTTGGCAGGTTTGTAAGCTTTGCATTTTACTGCTGAACTCCATTCATCTCTTGCCTACCCACAGTTGGCCTGTCCCACAGCAGGTATGCAGGTTCCAGGCAGGGTTACTAGCTATGACAGTGGAGCAGACAGCTGTACCACTCCCTGCACCTTCTCTGACCCAGCAATAAGCCATTTTTCTTTGGGAACCTGGGCTGAAGCCAGTCCAGCTGCGCACCACCAGTTTTACAGTTTCACCACTGCCTCCTCAGGCCCTGAACACCAGGTATCGCTCTGAGGAGACATCCAAACAGTCCTGAACAGGCTGACTAGTGGGTCAAGCAGTTTGACTGCTTCAGCATAGCTTCCTGGGTTTCTGGCTTCCACAGGGTTTAGCACTTTGGGCATAGCATCATGAGAACAGAGAGTGCCTGATACGATATAGAACTGTACCGCAGTGGAAAAAAACAGGATCTAGAACTGCACCACAGTGAAAAACCAGCACGGCTGGCTGTAGGAGGTCTTCCTAAGTGAGAGGCATTCACATATGCCAGCCACATTAGGCCTGGCTTTATAATGCAAAGCTAGCAATATTAATCCAAGCTAGACAAATTAATGCCTGAAGAGCTGATCGGTCAGGGTGCAAAAACCCAGTGACACTTACGTAGCATGTAACAAACATCTGTAACCACTTCTGAACTTGGCTTTGAGTTCAGGACTGAAGCCAATGAAATCTGTGTGTTTTTCCCCCTTCCTCCCTAGTCCCTGTATCCTGAGTATTTGGTACCATGTATCACCAGTTACAAAGCTTCCCTAACATTTGCCAGTCTGCAGGTTTTCCTCAACTATTTTAAGCACTGTATTAACGTTAGCAGCACTTTCCAATTTGAGTCTTAAGCTGCCCTCTAACGGTCATTATTCCCTTCTGTAAAGAAAACTAAACCAGGAACTATTCCCTCAATTCTGCTGGAAACATTAAGCCTTGCAGACCGTATTCATCTATCAGAGATCAATCATATTAGCATGTAAAATTGTTTTATTTGAAATTCCTAAGTTATGAAAGATGTAAAGGCTATTTCTCAGAGGGCAACACCACATTATTTCCAGGTAGCTGATCAGTTACCTATGAGTTTAATTTGAAAATGTCATTGCAATCCTCAGTGATCAGGTGCTGCATTCATGGCGGAGTGTGGGGGGATGGGGGGAAAATCAGCACCATAATTCACCTTTAGATAATCTTGATTTGTGGGTTTGGGTTGTTTGTTGTTGTTTTGGTTTGGGTTTTTTTTTCTCCTACGAAAACCAGCCCACTGCAAAATGCTAGAAAGCACTGAATTTTCTCTGTTCTCCTTAAAATACAACTTCCTTTTTTTTTTTTTTAAAGGGAAATCTATTTTCATACCTTTTTTCTCTCAAGCCTACATAGAAGAAAACCCAGGGGATTTGCAGTTTAAGTAAACAGGTTTCAGGAGGAAACAAACATGTATATTTCTCTTTGAAGCAAATGCTATACTAGAAGTCCAAGGAACCTCTAGTAATTACATAAAAACAGAGAAATCAGCTAAATAGGAAAACATGAAGACATACATTTGTTTGATATGCAAGAAGTTACCATTTATGTTACAATATATCTAGCTATCATGTACTATACCAAGCTGCTTAGAACTTCAAATGATAAAATGATTGTACACCTTAATTTTATAGCAAAATTTCCAACTATGTTCAATCATAGCAGCAAAAGTTTGAGTTCTAGAACTACAGATTAATAAATAATATTTAAAATGAGAAACAGTATATAATCCAAAATTAATCCTGAGCTCTTTCCTGTCATTTCCATGGGGCACCAAATTAATCAGAAAGTGCTGGCTTTTCATCCTCTGATATTTACCTTAAACAAATATACTGATGCTTCATTAAAAATTACCATAGAAAAAGCATTTACCTACATCAGGAAATAGAACACCCATTTGTCTATTCCACTAACAGTCAATTACAGGGACTATTGCATTAGGGAATGTTATGTAGTAATATGAATATATATGGTAAAACTACCCAGTTAGTGCATTTTATTGATGTGTTGACATAATGCCTTTTAAACAAATCTGTCAACCATACTGAGAATCTTAAACAGCTCATTGAATAAAATGTCCCATTGTAAATAAAACCATTTACAGGTTTTGTCTGATGATCTAAACTGGGCAAATATGAAGGTTATGCTGTTGTTTTGTAAAAGTCAGTGCATTTGTGGACTGTAATACTTAACCACATGAAAGACATTTGTTAAGTTTTAAATTAATATCTATAATATATACCCAGAGTTCTCCAGTTGAAGGACAGAATTTAATATCACTGAACAAACTGAATCTGGTAAGATATCTGGACAACATTCATATGCAGGGCCCTTCACCTCCCAATCCAAATTAATGACCTACATGTGCTCTAGGCTTTCCAAAACAGCAAATACCAACAACATTTGATCAGTTGGAAGACTGGAAAATAGTCAAATAGACTAAGAATAATTTGAAAGATTAGATGAAACCAATTACTCTGTAAACTGGGAAACAATAGCTCCAAATTATTTTGATTAATAAAGAACAATGGGTCCCTATTTATCAATCTTTCCCTATGCAGTCTTAAGTGTATTTTGAAAATTTTGTGCAATATAGAAATACTAAACTACAAGATAAATACTTTTCCTGTTACACCAACATTTCTCTTTCCTCCTCACTTTTCAGCATAACTTTTCCCATTTCTTCTTCTTTTGAAACAGTACGTCCAGGCAGTGAATTAAGGAGCCATTTTGTTGATTTTGGCTTCTGACTTTCATTCACCTCCCTTCCTCTATTGATGTTTGATAGCACTTCCCATGTTTTTAATACAGTAACTTTATGTCTAAGGAGTTTGATGTCTTCACTGATGCCACCTAGTTGTCTCCTGTCCTGGTTTCAGCTGGGATAGAGTTAACTGTCTTCCTAGTAGCTGGTACAGTGCTATGGTTTTGAGCTAGGTATCAGAAGAACATTGATAACACACTGATGTTTTCAGTTGTTGCCAAGTAATGTTTAGTCTAAAGTCAAGGATTTTTCAGCTTCTCATGCCCAGCTAGCAAGAAGGCTGGAGGGGCACAAGAAGTTGGGAGGGGACACAGCCAGGACAGCTGACCCAAACTGGCCAAAGGGGTATTCCACACCATGTGACATCACACCTAGTATATAAACTGGGGTGTGTGTGGAGGTGGGGGGATCACCGCTCAGGGACTAACAGGGCATCGGTCGGTGGATGGTGAGCAATTGCACTGTGCATCACTTGTATATTGCAATCCTTTTATCATTACTCTTGTCATTTTATTAGTGTTATCATTATCATTACTAGTTTCTTCTTTTCTGTTCTATTAAACCATTCTTATCTCAACCCACGAGTTTTACTTCTTTTCCCAATTTTCTCCCCCATCCACCTGGGTGGGGGGGAGAAGTGAGCGAGCAGCTGCGTGGTGCTTAGTTGCTGACTAGGGTTAAACCACGACAAACACACACATGGAGTTTCTGCATTGTTAATTTTGCCACTACACATAACACAATTCCATCTGTTGAGAGAGCAGAGATTCTAAGAGGCAACATGTTATACCAGAACATTCTTATGGATACCTTTACTATTTTATCTCCTGTTTTCACACTTTCATTTCCTGAGCCTCAAGATTATGTTGCCAACAGGAGGATAAATCACTGATTTGGCTTATTAGGCTCCCAAATACTGCACTAGTAGCTAATAGAAGTATAAAGTTCACTTACTGTAATCCTGAAAATAGGAGGGATGTGCAAAAGGGCTTGTCTGATGTATGAGTATCATACAGAACCCTGACATTTTCATGATTTTGGGGATCTAGAACTTTATAAGGAGTTGACTACAAACCAAAGAATACTTCCTTTGTACACAGCATCAGAAGGGACCATTAAAACATGGTATGCTGCTAACCTCCTTTAAATGACTAATACTCCATTTATTTTTGTTACAAAAATCATAAACAAACTAGCTTGGAATCTAAAAATTAAGATATTGCAGACCTTTAATCCATTTTTAATTATTCCTCTTTCTAAAGCCTCTGCCTTTCCCTCTCTAGAGAAGTAAAAGATTCTTAATTGGATTTTGCCTCCAGTAGAAAAGGATTGAGAATTTCTTTTGCACAAACTTCCTTCGCCCCATCCAACTCAACTCACATAATAGCACAAACAAGCATTTTTCTTGAAAACATAAAAGCAATAATCAAAGAAACAAAAATTCTGTGTTCTACCATCTAGTATCACAGCAACTTTGTGGTTGTTTACACAGATAGTCACAACATAGTCCTTATGGTCATGCTGTTTGCTGACAGCTGACTACACCTCAACACTAAAGTAATTAAGCTCCCCTGATTTTCCCAGATGCCTTGACTGTTTGTTTTGTTCCCCCCACTGAAGACAGCAGTGATGGATCACCTTCAATATAAAAATATTCAGATTAGCTCAACGGGCTGAGCCGTTTCTGAGGTACATTTTAGCAGTGCTCCTATATTTCAATAGTGAAGACACAGATCATGTTAAATTCTTTTGAAACATTCACTCGACATGAAGGCTGAGTCCTGGTCCTCAGGTAATGAGGTTCCATATCACATGAATTTAAGTCCTGAATTATATCAAAGTATTTAGCCGCTTCTTGCTTCCATGCTGTGTGAACATGCTGAAACCTTAAGAGATACACAAATCATCCTTCCGATTCTTTTAAAAAGAAATGTGCTCCAGAGAGGTTATCAGATTTGTCTTACCAGCTCTTTCAATGGAAGTATTTAAATTTATCATTTTAAAGTATTCCCATAACACTCTGTGCCAAGAAAGAAAAATAAACTCATCATTTCTTTTGGCATCACCCTGCTAAGGTTTTCTTATTCAGACACCCCCATTTTAGTAGTTTCAAATGACCTTTTTCAAATGGACAAAAATAGCACTGCAAAATATATTACTTAGGATGAAGAGGGAAAGAGTTCTCAGTCCTCCTGCTACAGGCCATATGCTGATTTTTAATTTGAGCTAAAAAAAAAAAATCTCCCTTCACAGGTTAGACTAATTGATAGCCTATTCCTGTTAGTAGGACTTGAATCAAATTGAAACATCCAAATGAATGTATATTATAGCTTTATATACATGGGCAATTAACAATCAAGGAAGTGCAGAGTTGAGGAATAAAAGACATCTCAAAATATAACAATAACCCAAAGCCTCTCGCATTCCAGTGCTTACCATGTGACCTGTAACGAAACAGAGCCTGATCTAAACCATTGAATTCAGTGAAAACATTCCTGCTGGTATCAGGAGGCTTTGAATCAAACCTCACATTTATGGAAAAAGGCAGACAGTGTTGTTTTAATTATGTTAAATACCTCACAAAACTGCAGCCTTATTCTTATGACTGTAATTATTAGGTTTGCTAGTCACCTACCATGAGAATAAGTTTCTTTTTAAACACTTCTCACTTGTCGGAAGCATCACCAATGGTAATTCATATCTTGCCTGCAGATACCTCTCTTCACAAGAGAAGGTTCAAGAGCACATTACAGAACATGGAAACCTGACTGTTTCCCTCCCCTCTCCAACTAGGCTAAGTGTGTTTTTCCAGGAGAATATACTACTTGCCCCAAACTTCAAGATGCAAGTGTATTTATGGAGAACATTAGTGCTGTGAGATAGCCCACTCTTGGTATCACACCTAAGAGCAAGGTAACATGAAACAGGAGGACACGAGAAATCCCTTGCCGACTGCGTGCATAGATAGTGAAACAACTCAGAATGAGGGACACGATGTAAGAACCTCTAAGCTGTACATGAACCTGCTCTTTCTAATCAATTAGAAATTTTAATGGTATTCAATAAGACTCAAATTTACACTTCATAAAAAATAACTCAAGTAGTAATTTTCTTCATAATATTTAGGATACTTGGGATGAAGAAAATTATTACTGAAAGAAACCCAAACATTTTAACACTTCACCACTGTAGAAAACACTTGAAGTGATAAAATGAAAAAATAGCACCCCCCACCCAATTGTTTAAGAGGTTCTCCATATTTTCTAACACCATTTGTAAGGTAATGGGAGTTTCGATCTTAACTACAAAATTCTATACCATTAAAACCATGCTATTACAGCCTTTTATGTTTTGTATTTTCTTTAGTGCTATGGCTGTACTGAAACAATACATCTGATTTCCAGTGTTTGATGTTCTTCAATGCCTTACTACCTGCGAACAAACAAATCGTTATGTGTGACAATCCAAAAACATAAGACAGGCTGATTAAAAACAGACTGACCACAAAAGGTTTTAAGCTGGGAAACACCTACTAGAACAAGCAGAGTGATATTTTCATTCTTCAGAATGACAGAAAACAAAATGATCAAGCTCAGGTAAGAAGTTACTACAAAAGTCAGCATTGCAAATTCATTACAAGTATGACAAATGTATAAATCAACCTCCCTTTATAAAGCTCAAAACCTAGACACCTTAAAGTTGGGGAGCTGAACTGATACCATTCTCAGCTATCTGGAACTCTAGCTTCCCAAAGATTTATCCCAAGCACAGCTGTATTGTTTGAAACTGTATGAAGCATCTTCTGGACTCGGAGTTACCACCCAGCCATGAAATTAAACTGAAATTGTTGCCAGTTTATTTACATGTCACATTAAAACAAAAAATAATGATCTTATGATAACAAGTGAGCTTGTTAATTCATACTGTGCCATTTGAGAACAGAATAAATTCCATTTTATAAAGGAAATTATGTTCAGTGAGCTGGCTCTAAACAAAAGCTACTATCATACAATACATCAGGTTCAAGGGACCCATAAGGATCATCGAGTCCAACTCCCCGCTCCTCGCAGGACTACCTAAAACTAGACCATTTGACTAAGAGTGTCAGCCAGGTGCTCCTTGAACTCTGACAGGCTTGGTGCTGTGATCACTTCCCTGGGGAGCCTGTTCCAGTGACCGACCACCCGCTCAGTGAAGAACCTTTTCCTAATGTCCAATCTGACATTCCCCTGTGTCCTGGTTTCAGCTGGGATAGAGTTAACTGTCTTCCTAGTAGCTGGTACAGTGCTGTGTTTTGAGTTCAGTATGTGAAGAATGTTGATAACACTGATGTTTTCAGTTGTTGCTCAGTAGTGTTTAGACTAATGTCAAGGATTTTTCAGCTTCTCATGCCCAGCCAGCGAGAAAGCTGGAGGGGCACAAGAAGTTGGCACAGGACACAGCCAGGGCACCTGACCCAAACTGGCCAACGGTGTATTCCATACCATGTGACGTCCCATCTAGTATAGGAACGGGGAAGTGGGGGCAGGGATTCGCCGCTCGAGGACTGGCGGGGTGTCAGTCGGCGGGTGGTGAGCAATTGCACTGCGCATCATTTGTACATTCCAATCCTTTCATTATTTCTGTTGTCATTTTATTAGTGTTATCATTATCATTATTAGTTTCTTCTTTTTCTGTTCTATTAAACCGTTCTTATCTCAACCCACGGGTTTTTCTTCTTTTCCTGATTTTCTCCCCCATCCCACTGGGTGGGGGGGAGTGAGTGAGCAGCTGCGTGGTGGTTAGTTGCTGGCTGGGGTTAAACCACGACAGTCCTTTTTGGCGCCCAACGTGGGGCACGAAGGGTTGAGATAACGACAAACCTGACCAGAGCTTGTTAAAACAAATTCGTTATAAGCATTCATTATATCGGTCTAATAGTCGCTGGTCATTATGTTGATTTATGTGTTCTTAGAGTTGTTGCTCTGGTTTTTAAAGTTCTGTTATGTATCACCTCGCTTGCTGTATGTAGTCCCTCTTCTGCTGCTTATCATCCGTGGGAGGTGGATTAAGGTTTTCGCTTTGATGTATTGTACAACACTGGTTTATGGTATGATAAAGTCGTCGGCTGTGGGATTAATCCGGTACTTGCACTCAGCATTGCAACCTTTATACTGTGGAAGCCATCTGTGGGAAACTGTTAATAATTATACCATTTACCTTTCCTCCTTGGAAAACCAGCCTATGGGTGGGATACCTTTCTTCCCCTCTCCTTTCTCCTTCAGTCCAGTTACAATGGTGTTTGAGAATTTTGAAAAATTTGAATACTCTTGGGATGTTGGGACCAGCACGGTCCTAGCCCTACTGCTAGGAATTAGCATGCTTCTGAATGTGGTTCAGCTCTCGTTTAAGGTTAAACAACTATTTAAGAAAATCACCCAGAGATCTGCCCCAAGGCTGGATAATTATGAGTGGCAGGGTGTGTGGGGTAGTATGGGCAAGTACCTAGAAAAGTGGGCACCTCCAGTGTTTTGGAAATTCACCCCTGAACAAGTGCAGAATCCAGAAGAACTAGTAAAATATTTGGAAAAGGTATGCTGTCACCCCGGCAGCTCCAGAGAGATACAAATTACTGCAATGTGCTGGGGCCTGGCCCATGCCTATCGAGCCCTGTTCGACACCACACAGTACCCTCAAGGGGAAGAGAAGGTCTCTGGACCTAACAACAAAACGATGAGCACTGCGGTCACTCAAACCTCGGCAACAGGCACTGCGGCCCCTCCAGCCCCGGTGACGAGCACGGCAGCTACCCAAACCTCGGCAACAGACACTGCGGTTATCCAAGACCCGGCGAGCGGTACTGCAACTGAACCAGCGGACCAACCTGCACCAGTATCAGTTGCCCCCGTACATAAATATACAAAAAAATCAGTTCGCTTAGCGAAGGATGAAGGCGAACCAGGGTCATCACGGGAACAGGAGGAAGAGGCAGAATCAGAGGTAATAACCCGGTCCCTATCCTTGAGTGAGCTGCGGGATATGCGAAAAGATTTTGGCCGCCGTATAGGTGAGCATATTATCACCTGGCTCCTCCGATGCTGGGACAATGGGGCTAATAGCTTGGAATTAGAAGGTAGGGAAGCCAAGCAGCTGGGATCGCTTGCCAGGGAAGGTGGCATTGACAAGGCAATTGGGAGAGGGACACAAGCCATCAGCCTCTGGAGGCGACTCCTGTCAAGTGTGAAGGAAAGGTACCCCTTTAAGGAAGATGTTATATGTCAATCAAGCAAGTGGACAACCATGGAAAAAGGTATCCAATATCTGAGGGAATTAGCTGTGCTAGAGACAATTCATCATGATCCGGACAACCCACAATTACCCAAAGATCCAGACGAAGTCCAATGCACACGACCCATGTGGCGGAAGTTTGTACGGAGCGCACCATCGTCCTATGCCAACTCACTGGCAATAATGACCTGGAAAGACGAAGAGGCACCGACAGTGGATGAAGTGGCTCGCCAACTCCGTCAATACGAAGAAAATCTCTCCTTCTCCCTACAAGCCTGCATTTCGGCTGTGGAGAAGCTGTCCGAGGATTTCCAGCAATTCAAAGAGGAGATGTCCTGTTGCCCACCTGTAAGGACCAATGTCTCAGCTATTAGGAGTGAGCGCTCCTCTGCCCAAGAGAGAGAATATAGAAGGTACACACCGCGAGGTGCCCTGTGGTTTTACTTATGTGATCATGGAGAGGACATGAGGAAATGGGATGGAAAACCTACCTCGGTCCTAAATGCACGGGTTCGTGAGCTGCGAGGAAAAAACACCACAAAAGGGGATTCTACCAGGAAAAATGCCGCTCCGGTTTCCAAACAGAGTAGAAGGGCTGATCTTATTTCTGATCCTCTTGAAGGGACTTCTGAGCCAATTTTACGAGAAGTGAATACTGGATACTCTGACCAGAATTAGAGGGGCCCTGCCTCCAGCCAGGTGGAGGAAAGGGATAACCGGGTCTATTGGACTGTGTGGATTCGATGGCCTGGCACGTTAGACCCACAGGAGTATAAGGCTCTAGTAGACACCGGCGCACAGTGTACTTTAATGCCATCAAGTTATGAAGGGGCAGAACCCATTTCTATTTCTGGTGTGACAGGGGGATCCCAAGACTTAACTGTATTGGAAGCTGAAGTAAGCCTAACTGGGAATGAATGGCAGAAACACCCCATTGTGACTGGTCCAGAGGCTCCGTGCATCCTTGGCATAGACTATCTCAGGAGAGGGTATTTTAAGGACCCAAAGGGGTATCGATGGGCTTTTGGTATAGCTGCCTTGGAGACGGAGGGCATGGAACAGCTGTCTACCCTGCCTGGTCTCTCTCAAGACCCTTCGATTGTGGGGTTGCTGAGGGTTGAAGAACAACAAGTACCAATTGCTACCACGACGGTGCACCGGCGCCAATATCGCACCAACCGAGACTCTCTGATTCCCATCCACAAGTTGATTCGCCAACTGGAGAGCCAAGGAGTGATCAGCAAAACTCGCTCACCTTTTAATAGTCCCATATGGCCCGTGCGAAAGTCTAATGGGGAGTGGAGACTAACAGTTGACTATCGTGGCCTGAATGAAGTTACGCCACCGCTGAGTGCTGCCGTTCCAGATATGCTAGAACTTCAATACGAACTAGAGTCAAAGGCAGCCAAGTGGTATGCTACAATTGACATTGCTAATGCGTTTTTCTCAATCCCTCTGGCAGCAGAGTGTCGTCCACAATTTGCCTTTACTTGGAGGGGCGTCCAGTACACTTGGAATCGATTGCCCCAGGGGTGGAAACACAGCCCCACCATTTGCCATGGACTAATCCAGACTGCACTGGAAAAAGGTGAAGCTCCGGAACACCTGCAATACATTGATGACATCATCGTATGGGGCAACACGGCAGAAGAAGTCTTTGAGAAAGGGAAGAAAATAATCCAAATCCTTCTGAAAGCCGGTTTTGCCATAAAAGAAAGTAAGGTCAAGGGACCTGCACGGGAGATCCAGTTTTTAGGAATAAAATGGCAAGATGGGCGTCGTCAGATCCCAATGGATGTGATTAACAAAATAGCAGCTATGTCTCCACCAACTAATAAAAAGGAAACACAGGCCTTCTTAGGTGTCGTGGGGTTTTGGAGAATGCATATTCCAAATTACAGTCTGATTGTAAGCCCTCTCTATCAAGTTACCCGAAAGAAGAATGATTTTCAATGGGGCCCTGAGCAACAACAAGCCTTTGAACAAATTAAACGGGAGATTGTTCACGCAGTAGCCCTTGGACCAGTCCGGACAGGACAAGATGTTAAAAATGTGCTCTATACTGCAGCTGGGGAGAATGGCCCTACCTGGAGCCTCTGGCAGAAAGCACCTGGGGAGACCCGAGGCCGACCCCTGGGGTTTTGGAGTCGAGGATATCGGGGATCCGAAGCTCGCTATACTCCAACTGAAAAAGAGATATTGGCAGCATATGAAGGAGTTCAAGCTGCCTCAGAAGTGGTTGGTACTGAAACACAGCTCCTCTTAGCACCCCGACTGCCAGTGCTGGGCTGGATGTTCAAAGGGAGGGTCTCCTCTACACATCACGCGACTGATGCCACGTGGAGTAAGTGGATTGCACTGATCACACAACGGGCTCGCATAGGAAACCCCAGTCGCCCAGGAATTTTGGAAGTGATCACGGACTGGCCAGAAGGCAAAGATTTTGGAATGTCGCCAGAGGAGGAGGTGGCACGTGCTGAAGAGGCCCCGCTGTATAATAAACTGCCAGAAAATGAGAGGCAATATGCCCTGTTCACTGACGGATCCTGTCGCATCGTGGGAAAGCATCGGAGGTGGAAAGCTGCCGTATGGAGTCCTACACGACAAGTTGCAGAAACTGCTGAAGGAGAAGGTGAATCGAGTCAGTTTGCAGAGGTGAAAGCCACCCAGCTAGCATTAGATATTGCTGAAAGAGAGAAGTGGCCAGTGCTCTATCTCTATACTGACTCATGGATGGTGGCAAATGCCCTGTGGGGGTGGCTACAGCAATGGAAGCAGAGCAACTGGCAGCGCAGAGGTAAACCCATCTGGGCTGCCGCACTGTGGCAAGATATTGCATCCCGGCTAGAGAATCTGGTTGTAAAAGTACGTCATGTAGATGCTCACATACCCAAGAGTCGGGCCACTGAAGAACATCAAAACAACCAACAGGTGGATCAGGCTGCCAAGATTGAAGTGGCTCAGGTGGACCTGGACTGGCAACATAAGGGTGAGCTATTTGTGGCTCGGTGGGCCCATGATGCTTCAGGCCATCAGGGAAGAGATGCAACATATAGATGGGCTCGTGACCGAGGGGTGGACTTGACCATGGACACTATTGCACAGGTTATCCATGAATGTGAAACATGTGCTGCAATTAAGCAAGCCAAGCGGTTAAAGCCCCTGTGGTATGGAGGGCGATGGCTGAAATATAAATATGGAGAAGCCTGGCAGATTGACTATATCACACTCCCACAAACTCGCCAAGGCAAGCGCTATGTGCTCACGATGGTGGAAGCAACCACTGGATGGCTGGAAACATATTCTGTGCCCCATGCCACCGCCCGGAACACTATCCTGGGCCTAGAAAAGCAAGTCTTGTGGCGACATGGCACCCCAGAACGAATTGAGTCAGACAACGGGACTCATTTCCGAAACAACCTCATAGACACCTGGGCCAAAGAGCATGGCATTGAGTGGGTGTATCATATCCCCTATCATGCACCAGCCTCTGGGAAAATTGAGCGATACAATGGACTGTTAAAGACTACATTGAGAGCAATGGGGGGTGGAACTTTCAAACATTGGGATACACATTTAGCAAAAGCCACCTGGTTAGTCAACACCAGAGGATCTGCCAATCGGGGTGGCCCTGCCCAGTCAGAATTTTTACATACTGTAGAAGGGGATAAAGTCCCTGTAGGGCACATAAAAAATATGTTAGGGAAGACAGTCTGGGTTACTCCTGCCTCAGGCAAAGGTAAACCCATTCGTGGGATTGCTTTTGCTCAAGGGCCTGGGTGCACTTGGTGGGTGATGCGAAAAGATGCGGAAGTCCGATGTGTGCCTCAAGGGGATTTAATTTTAGGTGAGAACAGCCAGAATTAAACTGTATATTAGTTGCTATATAACCCTGCTACTGTATGTTATCCTTACTATAATTATGTGCTATATCCATAGTACTATAGTAAGAATCACTTAGATCAAGCAAGAAAAGAACTGTGATAAAACTGAGCAAAGCGCAGTAGTGATGGAACCAGAACTGACTCCAGCATGCAACAATCCAACGGTGCACACCATCCTCCTGCTGCGCCAAATGTCACCTGCTTGTCACACTGCACTGAAGCCCAATTCTGCTCTACCGACTGAGAGGACTTTGCACCATCCCTCCTGCCCAGAAAGACTGGTATGACAGATGGAGCCCAGAGTCAGAAACTAAATGAACATTTTATGAACATGACCCATGAACTAAAGGAATGATATCTCTGTGTGTGTATACATATATATATATATCATTGCTCATATGTCTTAAAGGGATGGAAAGGTGATGATTGATCAGGATGTAACTAAAGGTATGGGAACTGTGCATGATGTCAATGGTATAGAATAAGGGGTGGACACTGTCCTGGTTTCAGCTGGGATAGAGTTAACTGTCTTCCTAGTAGCTGGTACAGTGCTGTGTTTTGAGTTCAGTATGTGAAGAATGTTGATAACACTGATGTTTTCAGTTGTTGCTCAGTAGTGTTTAGACTAATGTCAAGGATTTTTCAGCTTCTCATGCCCAGCCAGCGAGAAAGCTGGAGGGGCACAAGAAGTTGGCACAGGACACAGCCAGGGCACCCGACCCAAACTGGCCAACGGTGTATTCCATACCATGTGACGTCCCATCTAGTATAGGAACGGGGAAGTGGGGGCAGGGATTCGCCGCTCGAGGACTGGCGGGGTGTCGGTCGGCGGGTGGTGAGCAATTGCACTGCGCATCATTTGTACATTCCAATCCTTTCATTATTTCTGTTGTCATTTTATTAGTGTTATCATTATTAGTTTCTTCTTTTTCTGTTCTATTAAACCGTTCTTATCTCAACCCACGGGTTTTTCTTCTTTTCCTGATTTTCTCCCCCATCCCACTGGGTGGGGGGGAGCGAGTGAGCGGCTGCGTGGTGGTTAGTTGCTGGCTGGGGTTAAACCACGACACCCTGACACAGCTTCGTACCACTTCCTCATGTCCTATCAGCGGTCACCAGAGAGAGGAGATCAGCACCTCCTCCTCTGCTGCTCCTCTTGAGGAAGTTGTAGACTGCGATGAGGTCACCCCTCAGCCTTCTTTTCCCTAAACTGAGCAAATCAGGTGACCTCAGGTGCTCCTCACAAGTCTTGCCCTTGAGACCTTTCACAATCTTGGTCGTCCTCCTCTGGACACACTAATAGTCTGATGTCCTTATAGTGAGGTGCCCAAAACTGCACACAGTACTCAAGGTGGAGCTGCACCAGTGCCATCAACCCAAATCCCCAGATCTCTTTCTGCAGGGCTGCTCTCCAGCATCTCATCCTCCACTTTGTACATATAATCAGGATTATCCCATCCCAGGTGGAGAATCCTGAACTTGCTTTTGTTAAATTTCATACTGTTGGTGATTGTCCAGCTCTCTAGTCTATCCAGATTCTCTACCCTCAAGGGAGTCCACAGCTACTCCTAATTTAGTATTACCAGCAAACTTACATAATGTACATTTGACTCCTGCATCCAGTCCATTTATGAAAACATAGAAGAGCACTGGCCCTAAAATTGAGCCCTGGGGAGCCCCACTGGTGACAGACTGCCAGCCTGATGTAACCTCATTTACTATAACTCTTTGACCCTGACCCATCAGCCAGTTGCTCACCCAATGTATTATGGACTTGTCTAGCTGTATGCTGGACATTTTGTCCAGAAGGATGATCTGAGACACAGTAACAAAAACTTCGCTAAAATCCAAAACCACCACATCTACTGGCTTCCCTTGGTCAACTAGATGGGTGACCTTGTCACAACAGGAAATTAAGTTAATTAAGCAGGACTTTCCCCTCACAAACCCATGTTGGCTGAGACCAATGACTGCATTGTCTCTCAAGTGTTTTTCGATAACTCACAGAATAACCTTCTCCATAATTTTAGCATGCACTGAAGTGAGACTGACAGGCCTGTAATTACCAGGGTCCTCCTCTTCCTTCTTGAAAATTTGGACAACATTTGCCAGCTTCAAGTCAACTTGGACCTCTCCAGATTCCCAAGACCATTGAAAAATAATGGAGAGAGGTCCCACAATAACATCGGCCAGCTCTTTTAGTACACCGGGATGAATCCCACTGGGTCCCATACACTTATGTGCCTCCAGCGGGAGCAGCAAGTTTTGAACAAGTTCAGAGCTGGCTGGGAGTTTATCATCCCCCCTAGTCACAGCCTTCCAGCACAGGGCTCCAGGGGTCCCAGGGCCCATCACCAGTGTTAAAGACAGAGGTGACGAAGGCATTAAACATCACCACTTTCTCTATGTCCCTATTTGCAAGGCGACCAACCTCATCATGCAACAGACCAATGTTATCATCTCTGATGCCCCTCCTTCTGCTGTTAAGATATTTAAAAAAGCCCTTTTTGTTGTCCTTCAGAGTGCTGGCCAGCTTGAACTCTAAACAAGCTTTGGCCGCATGAATTTTCTCCCTACAGTGGCAAACAGCATCCCTCTAGTCCTCCCGTGTTGCCTGTCCTTGCTTGCAATGTCCATACACTTTACTTTTCTGCCTAAGTTCTAGAAGAAGATCCCTGCTCAGCCAAACCAGCCTTCTGCCCCACTTGCTTGACTTCTGACACTTTGAAATTGCCTGCTCCTGCGCTCTTAAGAGATGCCTCTTAAAAAGTGACCAGCATTCATGGACCCCAATACCTTCAAAAGCAGATTCCCAGGGGACCTTACTAAGTAGCTCCTTCAGCAGCCTGAAGTCTGCTCTCCCCACATCCAGGGTCAAAGTTTTGTTGACAGTTTTCCTCCTATTGCCAATTATTTGAAAGTCAACTACTTCGTGGTCACCGTGACCAAGGCAGCCATCAATAAGCACTTTGCCCATGAGTCCCTCTCCATTTAAGAAATCTAGGAGGGCACCTTTCCTAGTCATCTCCTTTAGTACCTGTGCCAAGTTATCGCCAACGTGCTTCAGGAATTTCATGGACTTGTGTCTCCTGTATGATATTCCCAGTTGATGTCTGGGAAGTTAAAATCACCCATAAGGACAAGGGCAGTTGATCTAGAGATATCCCTTAATTCCTTGTAGAATAATTCATTGGTGTCATCATCCTGGCTGGGTGGTTGATAGTAGACTCCCACAACAACATCCGCTGTATTTGCCTTCCCCTTCATCCTTACCCAGAGGTAAGGTAACCATAGCATCACCAACCATAAGCACCATATAATCCAACCTCTCCCTTACATACAGGGCCACCCCCCCACACCTCGCCTGCCCTGCCTATCCCTCCTGAGGAGCCTATAACTGTCTGTCCATCATGGCACACCAGTCACAGGACTCATCCCACCAGGTTTTGCTTAAGTCAATGATGTTGTAGCTCTGAGACCGGGCCAAAGCTTCTAGCTCCCCTTGTTTATTCCCCATGCCACATGCATTAGTACAGGGACATTTCAAATGTGCTCCAGTGTACTCAGCACATCGTGGAGCAGACTGAAGGACCTTGTTAGCACACTGCCCCTCAAACATTGGCATGCCACCCCCAGGCTTATCTCTGGCAAGCCTGGTTTTATCCCTTTTCCCCTTCAAATCTGGTTTAAAGCTCTTTCAATGAGCCCTGCCAACTCCTGAGCAAAGATCCTTTTCCCCCTTTGACACAGGTGTACCCCGTCTGTCACCAGCAGCCCTGGTGTTGTGTAGACCAACCTGTGATCAAAACACCCAAAATTCTGCTGGTGACACCAGGCTCAGAGCCAGTTATTGATCTGCTGGGTCTTCTTGTTTGTGCCCTCATCATCCCCTGCAACTGGAAGGACAGAGAACACTGCTTGTGCTCCTGATCCCTTAACCAGTTGTCCCAAGGCCCTGAAGTCTCTTTTGATCACCCTTGGACTTCTTATTGCAACCTCATTGCTGCCTACGTGAAAAAGCAATAATGGATAATAATCCAAGGGCCATACCAGGGCAGGAAGTTTCCTTGTCACATCTTTAACCCAGGCACCACGGAGGCAGCAGACTTCCCTAAGAAGTGGGTCTGGTCGGCAAATTGGACCTTCTGTTCCCCTCAGAAGACAGTCTCCTATGAAAATAACTCATCTTTTTTCTTTCTTTATGGAAGTGGTTTTGACACAGTGCAGAGGCTGACTTAACCTTGGTGACGCCTCCAGCCTAGATGAACCATCATTCTTGTCATTGTTCGGTTCCACTTGCAGACCGCTGTACCTATTATGCAAGGGCACCTGGAACGGTGAGGTAGCCACGGGGGAGACGGGCCTGCTGCGCCGGGCAGGAACTTGTCACCATTCTCCCCACTATGTGCACTTTTATAATTACTTAGTGATTAATTTTTAAAATAGCATTAAGCATTTCAAATCAACCTGAAAGCTCCACATTAAGCTGATTACTAGTACAGAAATTATGCATTTAAGGTGGAAAAACATTGTCCTGTGACAATGTGCCAAGCTCCTGAATCTAATCCATAAAAAAATCATGGACAGTGCAGACATGGAAGATAAGTTCAGTGTACTTTTTCACTCGCTGGAGTTATTTTATAATCAGAGATAATTTAAAAATAAATTGAATCATCCTTCATTCTCTTCCACTGATAAATGCATTACAATTATAAGTGTTATCCATTTGTATCTAGTCTGCTTCACGTTCCAGATTAGTAAACGTGATGTTTTAAAAACATGTTCTAAGTGAATTCTTTGAATAGTCGAAACAGCAGTACTTTCACAGTTCTCCCAACATGGAAATACAGACATAGCTAAGATCAATTTCAATCTACTTGTTTTCCACAAATTCACTTTTCCAATCTATATGCAAATTTTACTTCAAAAGTTATGGTATGCCATAAGTATAGTCTATTTATTCTTACAAAACTAATTATGCTTTTTGGCAAGATAGAAAAGAAAATCCTTCTAAAATATACTGCAGTATGAAAATAGATCAACTTAGGTGTCTAAACTAGCTTCCTGAAGATCTAGGAGAGAAAGTTGAAGTCTTCAGCAGGCTACAATTTAAAACTGCAGCAGAGAAGATTGTTAATACGGGTTTTCATTTTTCCTACTTACTCTAAGAAAACACATATCTGCATTTCTTCCTAGAGGCCCTGCTTTCATTGATGTGCTTAAACATTTTAATAATTCAAAATACACTGATTTCTTTTGGCACCCTCACACATCATCACTGGTTGATTAGCATTGAAATGAAAAGCTAATAAATATTAAAGTGCTAAATAGATCTTTAGCAGCCACAAGAACACCAACATTTAAGTAAATTAATTCTCACTTTCCTTGTCCCACAGTACACTGGAGAAATGCGAAAGCAAACTGTAAGATTTAGAACACAAATTGGGATAGAAACTGACACTGAAGGGCTAGAAGAAAGCACAATTTGAATGTTAATTTCATTTCACAGTAGGTAGTAAGTACATTAAGGAAATAAATCAAAGGAAATTCAGTTGTGAAGATTCCTCTCAACTATCATTTATTAAAAAAAAAATTAACTCCTGATAAAAAAAACACCCTATGAACTGGACAGTAAACCCCAAAATGTTAGCTTAATACACTAATACGAGACACAAGCAGTTGATAAATCATCATGGAGCATAGCAATGCTGTTAAGTGAGAAAGAGGACCTCAGATAACTTTGCAGTCAACCACAGAACTAAAAAGAGATGCTATGTAAACCAAATCTTTAAATTTCAGTAGTTACATATTAGCAGATAAAGCCAGCTCCTACTGTAGCTGAAATAGCACATAACAAGGTCTATTTCATAACTCTTCACTTAGACACCACTCATCTACAGAGTTCTCAATCCCTTCACACTGCAGAGCATGTCCTCCATCCCCACACACCGTTCTTGCCTCCTCCCTTGCCCTCCAACATTGCCCTTTGAACAATGCCTCGCTACTGCCTCATTCTGTCCTCTAGGCCTGCAATACCTTAACATTTTGAGAAAGTAGCACCTAGAAGAGTTAGAAAAGGGCATCTACCTAGAGATGAATGTGTAAAATACTTGTGAGCATTTACTGTACTAGTCCCACCAGATGATCATGTTAAAAACCACTGTAACTTGTTAACTAATGCGCAAGACTAAATAAAAGACAGTAACTGAAAATTAAATTCTAGATCAGTCTATAAACAAAGACTCAAATGGTGGTCCTCTCCAACAGACACGTAGTACGCTTTCATTTGGATTATACATTTATTAAATTAGAATGAAAAAGTTAATGTACTTTAGAGTGCAAGAAACACATTTGGACACTGGACCTCAATACAGAGAAACAATGTCTTCAGAATTATTACAGCAAAAAACATCCTCTGTACGGTATTACATATCAACCAAAAAAGCAATAACATTTGTAAGGGAAAAAACATTCAGTACCATCAGCAGATGCAAAGAGCAGTAGAGAAGAAAGTAGCAACGACCTAGCTAGACAAAAAATGTTCCTACCTTTAGCAAGTTTAGGCTCTTGGCAGGACTCAAACTAGTACTAAGAGCACTAACTTTTAGCAGGTGCCAGCCTTATACAGCTGGCTTTGGCTCCAAGCTGCTGGAAGCTGTTGAGCAGAAGAGCAGCATCAAACACAGTATTATCCCATTAGCATTCTGTCAAAAGCCACAATCATAATGGGTGACAATTTATTTGTTTTAAATCAAGAAACAGACTTTCAGTTCCAATACCTTAATTTCACAGACCCCAGATTAACTAAACACTCCCTGCCTTTTTTTATCTCTCTCCAATTCAAACCTGACAATGAACAGTTTGACCGAGAGGATATATATGCTGAAAAGCTGAGTAGGCTTATGATCAGTGTTTTGTTCTTTTTAACAAGATAAAGTAGCACATCTTGACGTAGAATTTCAGCTACAATGCTTAATTAAATCAAGACAAAAAATCCCTAGAGCAATATTTAAGTATAGTGTAACATGCTGAAATCCATCTACTGGCCATACTGCTCCTACATATCCCATCTTCAACTCGTACAGTTTTGCATAACATTTGCTTAGAACAAAAGAAAACAAAAAATTTCTAAGAACAGGAGCCTCCTTCAGAGGCCCAGAGCCTAGTTTATGAATAAACCTGGCTAACCTAACATTCGCATTTACCCCCTCTTGGTGGTTAGGATTGAAAGGTGTTTATTCTGTGCTTGAAATTGAGCTGTAATAGGATTGCAGTACAATTTACCAGCCATTAAATTGAACCATGACCACTTGCTTTTATAAAAAGCTGTATTATGGATCCCAACATTTTAATATAAAAATTGTATATATATACATTTTCCCCGAATTGTTCCATCCCTAGCAATTCATGCTATCTGTGTAAAAGTTAGAGCAAGGGACTCTTGCTGGAGATATCTAAGCATTGAATCCTTACCAAGATTTACCATTTTGGGTGACAATGTCACAAATCACTGTGCTATAAAGACCAAATGCCTCTACACCTACTCAATCACAAAATTTACCATGATTGTAGGGAAGGGGCAAGACTAGTTTCTTGAAGAACACCTGTTTTATTTTAGAAAATAAAATCGTGGTGACTCTACAACTGAAGCACACAGAAACTATAGCCTTGAATCTCATTACTGAAAAGCCAATTGGAGGATGTATAAAGACACTTAGGCTTTCAACGGTAAATTTAAGATGGTAAGGGATTCATAACAAAACTTAAAATCGTACATTATGAAAAGACTTCTTTAAAAGGTCAGAAACTGGGATGATTTTTGGTGCTGTATTTTTAAAGTTTCAGTATCACTTTTAATCATTTAAAAAAAAAAAAAAAAATTCATGCTCTACTGCCAGTGCTACCTAAAAGCTTCTTGAATGTAGGTGGGGGAAAAAATAAAATCAGCTTTTCAGCAGATAATAAAGAAAATATTTTAAGCGTGGGACATGAAACCAATTATGGGGAAAAAGAGAATATGGGTCCCTTCTCCCTATTCCAAACCTGGCTTTAATGTCCTCATGACTCAAGAGCCTAGATTTCAAGTGTACATTCGTTCCAACTCTCGAAAATATAAAGGTCTATGGCTATTGTAGAAAGTATTTGAAATCAAGCATTAAAAAGATAAATCAGCAACATTGCACATCACTGGAAAAATAAACTGGTGCATACTATTTAAAGTGCATTACTTTACCATCTATAAAACCAGACACCTCAGAAATTTATCAAACAGCTGTAACTGGTGCATACTGTAAGATTCCGCAGCTCCAAAATGAACTGTTACTGGAAAAAAAATAACACTAACAATAAATACAAGCAACCTCCAACCTCCTCTGAGGATCAGACTATAACTCAGATATGTTAAATTTTCTCACAAAGAATTTATTTCCATCTGCATCAAATAATAACAGATCGACTACAGCAACCGTAGTCTAACAAGTCACTGAGCAACTCATAATGCCATTCAAAGATTCTGAAGCTACTTTTCATGCTTCTTATTTCGGATTACAGGAAAAAATACAATAGTTTTTTCCACTAATATAAAATTATAATTTTGCTGAAATATAGGTGTAAAGAAAGAAGCCTTAAAACCAGATCACAGATTTCTACTTTTTTAATGTAAAACACCACCTTAAATAATTGTTAACGGCTTCAGTAACTTTCCAGGTATAAAAATCTTTCCTTCTGCACTTATCCTTTGAAATAGCCATGGGAATGCAGAAATAGTAGTTACAGAGTGCAATTAACTGTGGGAGTACACCAGAGCTCAGTCCTGGTCTCTGCTACAGTAATACATACTGTACGAGTTAAAAGTTACCTGTTAAGATTTTACAGATACATAACAATACTATATGGGAGGATAAAGCCCCAAATGCACGCCAGATAATGTATTGCCTTGGTGCCTGATGACTAGATTGAATAGAAGATGCTCATTACAAATACCAACAGCGCAACCTAAGAAATTTAGCTTATTAAATTAAAAATCTTCAGTCAGAAACAGTTGAATATATCACAGCAATAACTAAACACCACAGGACAAGAAAAGGGTCTTTCTTTTAGTTTCTGGCAGAAATAGGCTGCTTGATGAAACCTAAATATTTTAACAAATCAGTTATGTTTAAAGAGCAAACCCTCCATGTTTTGGTTTTTTTTTTTTCCCAATCTAACAAACAGTAGTAAATCCTGTACTGCATAGAGTTACTTTGTAAGAACAAGTTTGTGTAAAGGAGGAGAGAGAAAGAAAAAAAGCAGCATTACTCCCCACCCCATCAGAATATAGCCACACGGGGCACAGCTGATAGTAAAGATGCTTCAATGCTATATTGTAGGACATAAGCTAAACTGAGTATGTACAGATTGAGAAAGAAAGTGAAAAAGATCCAAGTGTCCAAGGAGAAAAGGGTTATAATCTTCCACAAAGGATGCGCTAACAGATAGCTGTTGGGAAATTCTTCCTCTAGCTAAATCCCTGGCTTGGCAAGTAAAATTAAGTGGCATCAAGGACAGGGACTATGCAGAAAGTTGGGATCTATGATTCTTCAGCCATCTGAAGCAAGGAGTTGATAGCTGCATCCTTGTTCCCCCTCTGAGCTTCTAGCACTGAGCGGATTACTTCCCTGTCCATGTTGGGAAACATGTCCTGGATAGATTTCAGATCCTCTTCATTACACAGGTGCTGAGGGTTGACTGCAGGAGGTGGTATTGCCACTGGTACCATGCCTGGATTACAGACTGCAGGCATCCCTGCAGGCAAAAAACAGAAGAAAAAAACCAAAACATACATGAGTAGAAAAAAAAAAATATCATCATCAATGATTTTGAAAAAGAAAGCGGCTCATGACTCACCCCAACCCACCAACTTCAGCATTTTTTTTAATTTTTTTTTTTTAACATACTCCAGAAAAAAAAAAAAAGATTGCAGAGATTATACCTAGACTGTTGCAATCGGAATACATTTTTCTGGAACAGGTTCTCTACCCAAGTTATGCTCCAGAAGTGGTAAACTACAGTATGGCAACAGGTACAGCTCAAAATTAGGTATGGCTTGCATTAACCAGGTTTACACGTGAATCACTAACCAAACACTAAACACACCACAGAATGCTGTAGTTGTTTTTTTTCCCTCCTGCTCTGATCATATTTTAGTCCCTAGCGTATTTATGTTGTGATGAAAAAGATGGTTTTACATCAGCAATACACATTACTGATACTTAGAAATTCAATGAATGCAAGCTCCATTGCATTCAAAGGAAAGCAAAGTACTTAGGTTCAGTAGGAAACTGGACCACACTCATAAGCAAATGTTTTTCCCTGGTTAAAGTTCCATGCAGTTCAGCCTGCAGAGTCACAAACTGGCAAAAGAACAATTCCTCTTATGCCTATAGGGGTACAAACTGCTTTTTCCTGTTCCTCTGCCAGAGGACAAAATTAATCTGACTTTTTCATGAACTTCTAATACGTCTGTGTAAAATTAAAAGTACTGTCAGTTTATAAAGGCAGTTTTAGAAAATGAGTTTTCTAATTCCTGTTAAAAGGAATTACTAGACAGAAGTCCCTTTTCATCACTTAACTTTTATCATTAATTAAGCATAGATCCATTGCTGAAAAAACTACCATTTGTTTTCATGAAACTGAAACTAGGTATAGTATACATCTAGAGTCTTTTGTTATCACCTCTGAAAATGGTGTATTTTACTTCTTCTCTAAGTAGTTCCAGACCCCTAATTATCTTAGTCCCACACCTTTGTGTGTTACTTTTCCAGTTCTGCTGTACTGTTTCTAAGGTAGGGCAAGGATAACTACCTGCGTCTTGACACAAGCATGGCACTGCTGCATACAGCAGCATGAGAAAGTTTTTGTATTTGTTCTCTATTTGCTTTCAAGCATTTTATCCCATTTCAAACACTATTCACCTGGTATTTTCATAGAATAGTCTACAGTAATTCAAAGATCTTTATGTGTAGTAATGACCAATCAAGAAGTCATCACCAAATATGTATCAGTTAAGATTTTTCTTTACACATAATACATTAACACCAGCCTCAATATACGATTTTATTTCCCATTTACTATAATGAGATTCTTCTGCAACCACCTGCAGTCAGAGAGACTTAGAAAATTGCTAAGAGTTTGTGTTTTGGCAAATTGTCTATTAGTCCCCTTCCCTTGATTAGTTTTTTAAAAATATGATGCACCCCACCAAAGGCCTCCCTCCATTAGGGGATGACTCATCACTTATTTTTATCTGTTCATCAGCTTTTCAAAATAGCTATTAAACCACAAGAGGACCTTTATTGTATCAGAATATCATCTGATATCATTTTCAAAATGCAGCTGACAAGATGATATACACATCATTCTTACCCACATACTCATACACCTATAATTTCTAAGGTATGAGCTTTCCCTACATAACCACATCACCTCTTCCTGAAATTTACCTACTAAGTAGTTTGTTTTAAACCAGCTTGTTCTAATCTCCATAGGTTTTAATCAGTTTATACAATAGGGAAAGCATTTACTTTAGAACTGTTTTTAAAAAAAAAAGTCAGTTTGCTATCCTCCAGTCGTCTGAAAGCAAGACTAATTAAGCAATAGGTTACATACTGCATTTGGCAAAAAAAAATCCAAAGTACAAGACTGAGAATAAATGTTATCTTACCTGCATTTTCTTACTGACCCTCTTTAACAATTAGTGTTAAACTCTAAAATTATAATCTGAGGCTCCTTCTCCATAAAAAAAGCATTCCTTCCTAAGGAGGACAAAACCAAACACTTTCTTCCTCCCTGCATTACGGTCTCACATTCCAACTGGGGTTTTTTTGTACTCCCTTATATACTTACATCTTTATAGTCACTTAATTACCTAAACTATTCTAGGTTCTCTGCTTTTTTAAAATAAATAGTTCTCAACTCCTTACACATTTGATCTTCAAAAGCTTTGTTACCCAACCTTATTACCAGTTTTGTTTTAATATATAATTCAACTCTCTCACATCCCCTCATTTGGGCAGGCCTACCTGTTTTGGGCAGAAACCTACTTTACTGTTTTACTGCAGAGATTTTTTAGGATTCTCCAAGAGTGGGGTTTTTTGTGTTTGTTTTGTTGTTTGTTTTTTTGTTTTGTTTTGTTTTTTTAATTTGGCATGCATTTACTTTGTGCAGCTAACAGCTTTTTAACATAGTTTTTAGTTCACCTGTTTAGCTTGCTTTATGTGACCTTAATTGCTTCTCCTTAAGTTAAACAAAGGATGAACCTTTTGCATCACCACTATTATACATCTTCAAAACAAGGTACTTTTTGAACCAGGTTTCATATATTACTCAGGAGTAGATCAAAAACTGCTTCTCTTCTATCAAATTCTGACCAACTGCTCAAAAAAGCATAACATAAAGCAGATCTATAACTGACAACATTTTCAAGCGTGCCTCTTGGCAGCCTCATCTCTCTTAGCATAATGACTAAAGTACTTAAGTGATCAAACATCTTGCAACTATATTATACTACTTCTATTCAGACTTAACATCTCCTGAAAAAAAAAGGGGGGGGGGCAAAGAGCAATTTCAACACTTACCTTGTCTCTTCAAGATTTTCTTTAACCTGTAACTATTTCATCAGAAACCTCTATGCTCATTCTAACTTGTACAAATATTTTAGCATCTCAGTGATTATCTTTTATTCTATCAGCTTTAAAAATGCTATATTAAAATTCACATTCAAGGTTGGATCAGCTAAACCCATCTTAACTTACATCAACTCTGGCTGACAAGGTACTGTAATTGAATATAGTTTGTGTGCATTGCAATCATAACCTTACCTAATGTACTCTGCTATTTCTTTCCTCAACTTGGACTTCTATCCTGTCTGAAGGGATGCATTACTGACTTGTAAGCACCTCCATATTTACCAATGTTCTGCAATTTTGATTTTAAAATTCCCCTTGTAATCATCCTAAGTTTTATTAGAAGCAAAGAAAGAACCTAGATGCTTTAAGTCTAATGTACAGGCTGCATATATTAGAAAAGGTTCATGCTGGCAACTAAAGAAATGTCCCTCTCACCATAAATTTATTACCTGCACACTGGAACCATGTCTCTGCCCAGCCACCTGCATCACACCACTACCAAGGATATCTATTGCCTCTTCCGCAACAACCTAAACTTTAGCTCTAGAGCTTACTATGCCATTTGGAACTTGGTCCCTGGAATTCCATCTGGCACTATGCGTTTGAACATCTGGCGAATCAAGAGTTTGTGGGCACCCTGGAGGCAAACCACTGTGCAGTCCTCACCAGCACTCCAAATACATTTCACCCAATAATCACATCCATCAGCATTTCAGACTGCCTCTTCTATAGTTTCAACAAGCCTCAACTCATTCCTCATGCCTCCTACAATCTAGACATTTACAAGAGGTGAACAAAGATGTATGGCCTCAAAAAATAAAGTTGCAAAGTACCTGAAAAAACAGAGCAATAGAAGTTATGTTTTACTTCTAACACAAGCTTCCTAATATTCTTCAGTAAGTCACCAGCACCCTAAGATTATCCAGCTATCAGCCTAAGTTGTGTAGGAACTGTCCATACAAGAGGTCAGTTTAAAATATTAATCCAAATGAAACATGAGGCTCACTTCCCAAGTGCCACAGCATCCTACAGCTTACCAATAAAGTTTCCATGTCTTGTCAGTGTCAAAAAAAATCAAGACCAGCACACAGCTTCTCTAACTGCTTTCACCAAAACAAGGTAATTATGAAGACACGTCATCTGCACAGGCAGTATTCAAGAACTATTTTCAATCTAAATATTCAATTTTAGAGACAAATTTCCTGATAGTATAGTTTTTCACCAATGATTTTCAAAATCCATTTTCTCAGCTCTTACAGTTCTAAAATTAGTTTATGCTGTCTACAGCTACACTGTATACAAATGGAAGTCAGTATCACAGTGATTTTTAATAAATACCTCCACGATAAATGCTTACTTTTCATGAAACTCAACATTCAAGCTATACAAATACCAATTTAAAGAGTACCTTGCTTTTTGCTTTGTTCCACACTCAGGCTAAAAATAACCATAATTTCTGATTTACAAAATAGTAAGCAAGACTTACGCATAAACTTAGATCTATGCAGTGAAATTTAGCAAATATACATATATATATATATGCAGTCATTAGAGAAACTTATAATAAACTTCAAAATTATCAATGTTCAGTAAAAAGCTGCTTTACATATCAAGCACCTCATTTCACTAACAGGTGAAAACTTAAACTAAACCACGTAAGAATCCACTGTCAATGGAATTACACACTCCTGTGTTGCTCTCAGGTATTAGGTAAGTGTTATAAACCAGAAGAATGGAGCACTGTTTTCCAATTCAGTGAAATGGCAATGGCAAACGTGCTGGCATAAGCAGTGACATTCCAATGCATGAAACAAGTATGTACAATAGCAAGTCATTTGCTACGAGCAGCAATGGAAGCAAAGCAGAATTAACAGGGTAAACTTTTTCTAACTGCACACAAGGCATTACACACTTTTTATTTTATTTTCTTGTTCAGTCAAGTGCCCTATGTTTAATTTCTTAACTCATTATTATTCTGTCCCATGCATAGACCCTTTCAGAGTAAACTCAGGAACCTTCTCAGCACAAATTCTTTCATTTAAAGGAAGAATGCAGTATCACCTCTTTTAAAATACACAAATAGGTCCTGATGATATTTGCTTCAGGAAAAAAAAAGTGCTAAAATATGCATGCCATCATCTCAATTATTTTTTTAAGTGTTCTAGCAGTTTGCAAAAAAGCAAAAGTGAAGCATATGGACCAACAGAAAAATTCTACAATCCCACTGCTCTGAATAAACCAAATACGTTGCCACAACCACATCAGTTTTATTTACGGCATCTTTCTGAAATTCAGAGCATCAAGAAATGACATTTTATCTCACAAGGAGCAATTCTAGAATTTTCTGAACATACTCGATTAAAGACCAATGCTTTTATCAAAGTTAAGTATGTGACAATATCTTTGCAGAATTCAAAGGTGTAATAGTAAAGTAAGTCTAAATTGAAGGAAAATTCATTTCCTGTAACATAATTTGCTGTTAAGAGTTCTGGTCAGATGCTTAACCTGACACAGATCTAAACCATATACACATGAAAGATACACACCGATGAAAAAAAAGTGTTATCATTTTGAAAAAAGGCTTATATGACGATTAACAGACAGCAATAGGCAGGCTGTCTTCTCAATGTCATTGCAGAACCGAGGTCTTTGCTGTCAAGTTTAGAAAAAAAAAGTCATGATGTTACCTGCTTCTCCCCAAACCTTGCAGTAGCAGAACAACTGCAAGATTAAGTTTTCTCTTCTAGGAAACAAGTACTATCACCTAGAATAGCTCACTGACATACCACAGTTTCAGAAGATTAACATCACGTTTTATCCCTCAACACCATTATCGCCAATTACTTTAATCATCATAGCTTGAAGCTGAGCAGATGACTTTAAAGACTTTCCAACAGATTAGAGGGGCTTTAAAGATTTCCAGGAGATGCATTAAACTGTTCTACTATGACATCCAAGTGGCAATACCTTGTGATACAGTCTGCTGTAACAAATGAAGCTGTTCAGATGAGTTCATGCAAAGACTCTTAAGTCAATGAGGATGAGAGTGAGAAAAGAGCTTGGAAACTTACCCAGAGCAAAGTACTCAAGCCCTAAAGATAGGTGAAAATGAAGGGGCAAGGGGAAAGGAATAAGACATGGGAAAGAAATATTAATCTATTTTTAAAAGGAAGTGAATCATTTAGCTTTGAAAGGTGAAAGTTGGATAAACTTTTCAGGATAAACTGAGGCAATTGGGTAAAATCTAAACTACCCAATATCAGAAACTAAATGCTGCTAGGATTCAGTGTCCCAACTAATTTGCTTCAGCGCTCTGAACAAGTTTCCTAAGTGTGCTGTTTTTACAGAAATAACAATGAGAGGAATTCTTTTCAAAATAAGTAAGCTAGCAAGTGTTTGCATCAAGGATTACATTTTATAGCCCACAAAGGACAACATAAATCCATGGTTTGCTGAACAAATACCAATAACATCACAAGCTAACCCACGAAACTCAATACAGACACCTAAAGGAGTAATGTACATATACACACAACTTTGCCTCAATATAAAAATGATATTCTGGACTCTGACAGGGCCCTGAAACACATGAGGTTTAAACCTACTTTTTACACAGGTGTTTATAAGTTAGACTACAAATAGATTTCCTATTTACCCCACAAATACTTAGCTGATAAGAAATATAGCTTGCTTATTGAACTAACTTTTTTTAGCTGTTTTTAATACACTATCAAGAAGATCAGCTTGGACTGTAAGCAACTACTATATCACAATATTCTACACCCTAAATTAAGTAATCTTTAGAAAAAGAAACAGGGAGAGATGGTAGATAAACTCAACTTTTAGAAGAGTAACAGGATTGACAAGTTCAACTTTTCCCTAACCCAATCCATAGATATATCATCTATGGCAACTATAGCTTGTAGCAATTAGCGCTATTGTCAGAAGTTTTTAATTTTTAAAACTTTTTAATTTAATTAACATGGTGCAAGAATATTCTATGGCTATTTCTGCTCTCATCACAGCTCTGTAATATCTACCATCAAATGTGGGGAAAAGAACATTACTTGTGTTGGCATTTCAAGCTTCACCTGCTTACCACAGTGACTAACTGCTTGCTACTATTTACCTCAGCTTGTACGATAGAGATAAGTGTGAGAGGAATTAGTTGCTTTGACCTTAATTAGAAGGTTAGTTACATATAGTAAGTTTTGAACAGAAATTTTCTATTACAGAAAAAACAGCTTGGCCTTCGTGACACAGCTAAATTTGACTTGACAACATGTCTCTTTAAAGCACAATAATTTTGGACAGTTAACAAATAATTGTTAAAACTGTCTGGATAAGCATTTTACTCTACCCACTGTATTTCCATCATAGATAAGACTTAGATTTTAAGTGTCTTGTCCAACAGCAGAATATCCTCCATTTCAGATGTAATAAACTATTCAGTGCTGCTCTTCCACTCTTCTGAAAAAAACAGATAGAACTTGCTTATTGACTACACTCATTTAACTGGGTAGGTAAAAAGCCTGAACTAAGAAGATGGGAAGAAGGTAAACATATTCCTGTGGAGTATACTGATGTCCTCCTACCAGTGCCCTTCTTGAAGAAGTCTCAAAAAGAGAGAAAACCCTGTACAGTGTTCCAAAGAAAGTGTACCAACAGAGTTTTCCCAGAAGATACAGTCAGTTCAGCTGGGCAGGGAAGGTCAGTAGTTTGCATTCACCTTTCTGAAAGAGTTTACAGAATCCAGGAAGAGCATCTAGTTCAGTATATAGAAAACATTCTGACAGTACTCCATGTCTTCCAAGATGCACTACTGGTTCCTTTTATAATTTGAAATTACTTTTATTAAGCCATACAATTAAATGTATGAAACAGTAAAAGTATTCTGAAGTCAAGTCACTTTCAAAGTCCAAACCTAACTATCCATCTAATTACTATGAGTGGGTCATTGATTAGTGAACAGGCAAAAGCTTTAAAACTCAGTGCTTTGAGAAATTTTGATGTTGCCCACAGAAATTCAAGAACAGCAAATACGAAGCACAGCAATATTAAAAAAAATTATCAAAAATAGGTCAAAGGTGGCTTGTAATAAGTTTGGCATTTATAAAGTGAAGGAAGGACATTCAAGCTTTCCCAGAACAAAAAAGTTCAAATCGAGGGGTGGGCCTTTGCCATGCTTTAAAAACACAAGTCATAGAATCAGGAAGAATTTTTAATACAGAAGATTATCATAGCAGTATTTAAAACAAGCACACTGGGTCTTTCCAGAAGGGCAATACTCCAACACACAGAACAATAAAATTGTTACATAAAGGCAAATTCTTATATGCTAAAATGTCAGGCATTACTATCATTTGCTAAATATTAGTTATTTCTTCACTTGTCCAAGTAGATTTAATAAGTTTTACTGAAAATATTCAAGATAAAAAATTTACAGAACACTAAGATCTGACTGTCAAGATACACCACTGTACTTGTTTTTCAGCTTTGAAGGTCTAGTATCAGTTTTATCTGTTCAGTTCTATGTCTAGTTTCAATTATACCTGAAACTAGCCTCTTCTTCATTTCTACTGTTTGTACTCTGGCTAGCACAGTAATTTTGCAATACAAATATTCTCATTTTGATCTGTTCAAGAAATTCTACCACACCTTCTATTACATTGCTATATGTACCACCCCAGCTATCATTTTTCTTTTAACCATACAAAAGATAACTATATTTGAAGTTTGCTAACTGCTTCAGTCTATAGGGATGCGATGAACCTACAAGCAAAAAAGATATGGCATCTAATTCAAACACAGAAAATCTACACAGAAGTCTGGCTTACCACAATGGAATCACACTTCAGGATGCACACACAAGTTGAAACTAGTTCACTGGCAAAGCAAGCAAGACTTAAATCCTGAGAATTAAGCTATAGAGATAAAAGCACTTTAAATGAAGCAAATGGCATGTGTTCATCGGGGAATAAAGTATGTAACCAAACTTTTTTTTTTTTTTTTTTTTCTCTAACTTAACTCTATAAAAATTAAACAGGAGGTATGATTGTTTAAGTTACATATCCAGTCTTCTGTTAAGGAGATTACAGAGAATGAAGTTTTAAATTCAATCAGGAATTGAGTCTTTAAAAAAAAAAAAAAAAAAAATTTGTTGTGTCAGCCTTAGTACTGTGATTATGTCCCACACACTATCACTCATTCATACACTTGTATGCAAAGAATTTCAAAATATGTAAATTTATGTCTTGTTTTCCCCCAAAAGAACAGATATTGCTGAATAAATGTCCATACAACAAACTGGAGCTTGTCAGAGCTGTAAACGAAACAGAAAAAACCCAGCTGAACTTTACTTATCAGTAATCCAAGTAGGGCAAATTCAAGCTTATTTACATACTTCAAACTCTTCATCTTTGATAGAAAAATTACAAAACCAAAATTAACACATCTTTCTATACAAGTCCAAAACTTACTTTGCACAGACCAAGAGAACTGACAATACTTGCTTTAGCTCTTCTTGATGTATCTATGTAACTGTCTCAGAGCTCCCTAACATTTTTCATTCGCTGTGCTACACATTTAACATTCTGTGTAACAAGTCTCCAACAAAGCATATTCAAAGACCACAGAAGAGTCAATCCCTTTACGGGCTATTTAAGCTGCAGTTACGACAGCAGAAGTCATTTGGTGCACTTTCTGAAGTCTGAAGAGTTTCACACATGGATTGCCACCATTTAAATAAGCACACATTATATTAGAGTGCAGTCTGCTATATATTTAGTTATTCAGTGACCTAAGTCTAAAATAAATACTCAAAAAGAGAAGGCTTCAAGCTACTTGCTCCAAGTCATTTTAATCCATTTAATCAAACTCACACAGCTCCCTTAAACAGGGTACAAGACTGAAAGCAGACCTACACTTAATTCACTCACTCTTCTCCTCCCAAAAATGTATCATGGGAAAAATGGTTAAGGACAAAATAATTTATAGCTTCCCTTATATTCTGAAAAACAAGAGAAATTTAGTAGTTACTTCTGCAAAACCCTTTATCTGGAAGTTTTAAGAGTCTTCAAGGAGAGAAAACATACCTGCTATAGGCACATATCCAACTCCTTGCTGATATACAGTGGGCATTAGGACCACTGGCTGGGGCTGCATCATCATGGCAGCTGGCAAAGACTTGACACAAGAAGCACAGGTTAGAACAGATTAGAACTACTCAAGAAATAGAAAAACACTAAACCAGCAATTAAAACAATTAAAACAGTATTTGCAAGCAAATCGTCACATTGCAAATCCATGTTCAATATTACAATATGACTATACTAAGTGCTAATCTACATTGAGCAAAATCTCTGGCAAATTAGCTGAACTACCATCCTTTTAAGTGACAGTTAATTTGCCTGTAAATGAATATAAACACATCATGTCGAAGTAGCCTTTTGCAACAGTTTGATAAATTTTGTCACTGAAATTTTGTTACTGAAGCAAATTATTTTATAATATGGGTTTTATCAGCTTTTACTCCTTATTCTTGTGAAATAAATATACAACATAACTCATCGTAAATGATATCTTAGAGCAAACCTGATTTTTATTAAAAGCAGTATACTGCTCCAAGAAGCAAGTTTTAGTTTAAATCAATTATTTCTGAGGTAAACCAGTACTTTAAACAAAATATCAACTTAACACCATTCCCTTTTACTACCACAATTCCTGTTCAGTTTGATCCTGGAAAATATTAAAAGGTCAGATTCTATGTACAGTACATTCATGGGCAGACAGTTTTAAAGGTTAATTACAAAATCATTTCTCCTAGGGGTAATGGAACAACTGTTCATGTGGGGCAGAATGTGAATTTGAAACAGCAGGGAACATCTGTTCCCAGTTGTGCACTCAACAGCAACTTCGAACTTTTGATGACGTACAAGACTAGTATGAAGCATTTAGGGCTGCACGTACTGTCCAACAGCTACTTAAGACAAAGGTGACAGATGAGAGAGTAGTCCATGAGCTGCTAAATGGACTAGTGTAAGTCAGCAGTTTATGACCAGGAGCACCAAGTGAACAAGAATGGAAGTGAAAAACAAAGTTGTCATAAAGAGCATTCAAACTATCCAAGAAAGACCCAAGACAGAGAAGAGTTTCCATTATTTTTGCTTTTAAATTGACATGAATTTCTAAAGATTTAGGGGCAGAAGTTATTGTTAGATTCCACAAAGCTTTTAATTTATTATTATGATTAAATTAGAAATTGCAATGGACCATTTGACTCAGGATTTCTTTTTTGTACTTCTATTAGCACAGGAATAAGCTGAATTTTTGTAATTGCAAAGCCAGATAAATAAATACGGATTTACCACCTCACCAAAAAGTATTTACTGCCTTAACTAATATTTTTAACTGCTATTCCCAAAGTTAAGTATAATTATTTTAAATGCTAACACACACGAACACCCAGCAAGGTACAATGGAACTCCTTCTACTTCAATCTAAAATACCTCCTTCCCACTACCTAGCAAGCTTCTCTCCCTTCCTCCTCCCACCTCAAACTTGGCTTACCGTGTACGACATAACCAGATTAATCATTCCTTCCTTGTCATCACCCTGCCTTCCACTCAGGCTGTACCATTCATCCTCCACATTTCCTTGTTTCAGAGACTCAGGAATTGTAATGTGTGTCCAAGCGATGCGGTCATCCATTGAAAAGGCCCGCTGGAATACAATTAAAAAAATATTATCAAGTTAATTGTTCTAAAAAAAAAAAAAAAAATCTTAAAATTATTCTTGACTAACACTTCCTTCAGCTTTATGTTATTTCACTTTGCCAATTTTATTTTTTAAGTTATTTCTTTTGAAACTACTAAAGTGTTGGTAAATGTTTTAACCATCTCCTTTCCAAGAAGGATGAATGTTGCTTAAATGGGATTATAGATTGATTGCAGATATTTAATAAGAAGAAATTGAAAACCTGAAGCGGAACACTTGTAGAAATACAACATAATAGCAGCCTCATCTGTGTGAATGTAGTGACATCATATCAGAGGCCATTAAATGAAAGTAAACAGCTTCTGTTTACACTACTACAATAGGCTGTGAACTCCAGTAATTCAAGAGCAGACACAAGTACTGATCTGCCACACCAGTTGCAGCAATGAAACAGACACTTCAACCAATCAACTAAGCCCACAAAATAGCATCCAAAAGCCTCACTCGTATAATGACCACACAGCTGCTGCCATGTCAAGTTTTACTACACACAGTAAGAGATGCAGGAAAAAAAAAAAAAAAAAAAAGGCAAACCACAGACTTTAGCCTCAGTTGTAGCTTCTTAGTTTCTGCTAATAAATCCTAGAGACTACACACAGTCTATATTTGACAGCTTTATTCGGAGCATTTCCGAGCTTGGGAAAGCTTCCAAGCTCCTCCTGGGTTAGAACAACACTGAAGAATTTCTGAGTAAAACAGTATTGTATAAATAGGCTATTTTTAATAGGGACAGTACAGAATATAAGATGCAGGGCATTCTGATAGCGAAGAGGAGCTTAAACACCACTCAGACATTTTTGCTTCTCTTCCTTTGCAGGGAACCCTGCTAATGCCCCTTATCAGCTACCAAAGGAAAAGTAACAGTTCTGACATTCTTGGGGAAGAGTGAAGCCTTACGCATTGCTGCTCTTGGGATTCTGAAAAATGTTCGCCATCTCCCAGAGAGCACAGCTAAGAAACAGCCTTTGGCAACTCAACCCTTTTTTTGCAAGATTTCACCCAAACCTCAGTCCAAACAGGAGATGGGGAAGGGGAAAAAAATGAATAAAAATATATATAAAAAAAAAAACAACCAGCAGTTCTGACCTCATCAAATATCTCTAGATAAAAAGAGTCCACACCCGGGGGAACAGTGCACTGAATAACTTTGTTCCAGCGGGGGTTCTTGGCTCCGTTATGTGCCGTTGGAGTTTCATACACAGCATACCCCAGCCGTATCCGACAATATGGATCCATGCGGGTCATTCCATAGTTTTTTGCCAGTTTTGCCTGTAAAGAAAAGAAAGCCTGTAAGTGTATAATATTTACATTAACTTGAGAAGTTAATTACTATTAGTTCACAACAGAATCAAATACTGAACAAAGGACTAGATTCAATTATGAGGTAGACAGGAAGGAAAAAAAAAAAATCAAGAAAAACAGCATTCAGATTAAAACATAAGCCAAGCGTCTGGCTCTCAAACGAGACTTGAAAAGGGAACCTCTTTTTAAGCTGTCTGTTGTAGAATATACACATCTTTGCCACAGCTAAAATAAGTTACTTCATACCAAACCAAAAGATACATGATTACAAGGAAATAGTAGCAAGTTCAATTTCTGCCTAGGTATCTGCTCTCCAATATACAGTCATAAACTTAACATGATAGGCAGCCTGTCTTATTTCACTGAAGTACTTTTAAAGGATGAATTACAGAAATCCAGTAGCTTCAAGAATATCACACAATATAAAAGCACAAACTGCAAAAGCAGTTCAATTGAGGTAAAAATCTAGATCATACTTTTCCAAGTGGTTAAAAAACTTAATTCAGTGGGCAACTTAAGTTCAACGTTACTATAAAAGCAGGTACTGTATAGAATCAGAAGATATCCAACATACTTTTGCTGTAACACCAGAAGAATAGAACAAAACAAGTTGATGACAGTCCTGAAGACAACACTGAGTACTGTTGCATAGCTATGCCAAAGTAGAAATCAGACTTTTCGGAGATGCTGCTTCTCTGGCCTGTACTAAGCAGCCTATAGTTCTTTTTACAGTAAGTGACAAAATATGGTGCCTAGGATGCCTCCCACCTACAGGACATTTAAAGAACTGGAACAGTTGAGACTTCGTAAGATTTAGTCACAATGGCTGCAGCTCTGGCCTGGAAAGCCCTTTTCTCCTTCAGGGCACATGCTGGTTCAGTAATTCATACATTAGAGCTAGTGAGAAAGGTCTCAAACTGTTTCTTGTAAATGTGGGCTTAACAATTAAATTAGGAAAGTTGGCACCTAAATTATGCACTCTCTAAACTCTGAAGTCCCAAGATTAAGCAGTTTATCATAAAACTTCACCGAAAGAAAAAAGAGCCTATAAATTGTCTGCCTAGTAATTTAAGAGGACACAATCAACTGTGCTTAGACAAACTCACCACTAGTCCATTATATCTGCAAGAAAAAAAAAAAAAAAAAAAGCAGTACTTTCCCCAAAACATTTTCTGATCTTCCACCAGTTTCAGTAACAGAATTAAGGCATGCTGCTCTACATACTTCACCAACACATATTTAAACACAAAAGACTTCAACCAGCTTTTCATGTTCCACAGGTTAACTATGCCATGACAAGTCTCCTATCTGGAATGCCACATGCCCCAATATGCAGCCAAGACTCCTGCTGCATTCTTGCATAAACTCCCAGACAGGTACAGAAGACTATCTCTGGGGACACTGCAGGGTTGTACTGCCATTCAGAGGGAGTATGTACTCCCTCGACAGGCTGGAGAACTGCACAGACAGGAATCTCAAAGTTCAACAAATGAAAATGCAACGTTCTGCCCCTGTGGAGGAATAACCACATGCATGACTATAGGCTGTGGGCTAACTGGTTGGAAAGCAGCTTTCTAGAGAAGGACCTGGGGGTCTTGGTGGACACCAAGTTGGAGATAAGCCAGCAATGTGCCCTTGCAGCAAAGAAGACAGACAGCATCCTGGGCTGCATTAGGAAAAGCACAGCTAGCAGGTCAAGGAAGATGATCCCTTCTACTCAGCACTAGGAAGACCATATCTGGAGTACTGTTTTCTTTAGTTCTGGGCTGCCTAGCAGAAGACATGGTGATACTTGAATGAGTCCAGCAAAGGGCCACTAACAATTAAGGGTTTCACAGAATCACAGAATGGCTGAGGGTAGATGGGACCCCTAGAGATTGTCTAGTCCAAGCTCCCCACTCGAAGCACAGTCAGATGCTCAGGCAAGTTCTGAGTGTCTCCGCAGCTCCACAAGCCCTTTGGGCAACCTGTTCTGATGCTTGACAACTCCCGCAGTAAAAAGATTTTTTTATATATTTAAATAGAGCTTGCTGTATTTCAATTTGTGCTCACTGCGCCTCTTGTCTTTCCTCTAGACAGCACTGAAAAGAGCCCAGGTGTCGTCTTCATAAAAACCTGATGGCAGGGACTACTCAGGGAACAGTCTTTGGGGGAATCTCATCCACAGCTCTCTCAGCCTTTCCACATATACAACATCCTCCTTAATCCTTGATTAAGGGACTGGCAGGGGGTCAGGGAGGAGGTAGCAGTGGGATAAGGTTTGCACTAAGTAAACTCCAGAGGTCCCTTCTAACCTCAACTACCCTGTGATTCTATAACAAGTGGTTAACTTACAGACATGGCATCAAGAACAGCCATTAGGTTTTACCCTTCAAGCAAGATACATGGGTTTTTTTCTTGTCTGCACAAGCACCTAAAAATAAACGAGGATTGAACCTGATAAAGACCGGTATCAACTCCATCAGTTCAACCATCCAAACAGGAATATGGATGTTTCTGTACATAGCCACTCAAAGTAAGATGCAAAACTCCTTCTTAAACACTGTACTGTCTGCCCCCTTATCTGCCCCAGGAACTTCTACCATCTATACTGATTGGATCAACATCCTGTGACAAAAAGTACTTCAAGCTGTCCAAGCAAATAGCCAAAGATGAACAACCTATGGAGTAGCATACAAGTTGCTAGAAACTGCAAGAGAGTTGAGACACAGCATCTTATTTGATAAATGTTTTGTTTCCTTATGGGCCTGAGGTTTAACCTGAATCATCTATTCCTAGCTCTGGAAAAAAATTATAATAAAGCTTCTTCCACTATGCTTCAAAAGTGGTAACATTTTTCTGCTGTTCAAAGTTGCAGAAGAGGTTTCCAATCTTACACTCTCTGAACACAGATTGGGAAACTCATCAGAACTAGAAAGAGGGCTGCAACTGAATGCAATGAATGAGTTCAAGTGTCTAGACCTTAGAAGTAATGAACTTTGAGAAAGCATTATCTCCAGTTTGCAAAGGAAGGATATTGGCTGTGAAGGAGCAAACTGACCAGCGAAAGACATAGAAAGGAAGGAGGATTGGTGCCTCTTTCCCTGAGAGACCCTATATAGGTTTACTCCCCAATAAGGACCTCACCATGGAAGCTGTAACCGTATGCGTACTATTCCTGGCTTGGTGCTAAATTTGAGGCTAAATACCACTTTGGTATGTTTTTAGAGAATGACTTGAAAACAGCACTTGTAAATAGATGAAGTGTGTTAAGTTAATACGAAGGACATCTGGTATGCTAACATAGATAAACGGAATTGTGTTAAGACAGACAAGTTTTAAAACCTGAAATGTTATGCATAATGAATGCAGTAATACAGTACTGCCAAGAGATAAAAGAAAGGATAACAAGAGAAAAGAAGTAGAAAATAAAGGGCTAGGACTAAACACTTGTGATAAATAAGAAAGCCTGCAGAAAACACTAGGAAAAACAGCAAATGCATTAGAGGAAACGGGATGGAACAAAGCAGTCACTTAAAGAAAAATATGTAACTCAACTGCAGTTCCCTACAATATTCTCAAAATTGCTAATGTCTTTCATATTAAAGTGTTTTTATAGGAAGCATTCTTAACAGAAGTTTTAAGAGAAACCTGTTCATTGTAAAAAAACCATGAGTTTATTTGATTATGTGCTATAATAGCAAGGTTTACAGAACACTGCTGCACCATGCACGATGCAGCTCTGAAACATGAAACTGGACAAAACACTGATGTACAGAACCAGGAAGCTACAAAAATTTTAAAAATTACTCATTCCCTATATACAAGCAATTTAGTAACTTGAATTCCAACACAAAATCTTTTTGTGGCCACTGATCAAAAAAGATTAATTGTATTAATTAATTACAATTACTTAATTGTACAAAGATGGTACAATTTATACCTGTACTACAGTAATGCTGAGTCTGCCTACTGTACCCATTGGTCCTCCATACTGTAGCTGCTGAGCTGCCTGGGCATCCAGCTGGATTTGCTGTTGCTGCTGGGTTGGGGTAATGCGAAGAAAATCTTGAGGAAGCTCACCAACATATACCTTAAAAAAGAAAAGAAAAAGGAAAAACACAAACTTAAGTCTTCCACTTTCATAATGAAAAAGAGAAAAGAATATAAATCAAAGAAAAGCTTAGCAAAAATGTTCAGCAGAACTTAGTCTAGTTTTGACAGCATGAACAAAGAACTAATTAAATGACAAAACTGCAGCTCACGTAGGGAATGTTCTCATACTCATTTCTAAACCCACTAATTTCCAACGTAAGCCTCTGAAGAAAAGTAGGACATACAGAGCCAAGGCTGCTCTGCAACTAAACATTTTAGTAATCCATGCAAAAGTCAGAGCTACCCAGTTTTACATCCCATTCACATATGACATCTGATAGCACCCAGCTCTTTCAATATTCACCACTCATGTTGCATCCAATCATCCCTGACAAGACACAGCACACTGCTTTCATTTGAAAAGGTCACTTTCAGAGTCACCTTCAAGACAGATCATAAACTCCATGTTTCCTATGAACCAAATCCTTCAACATAACTAAGAATTCTTCAACATAACACAGATGCCCTAATGCTTTTCCAATGTTAAACACAGCTGGTGGGCAACTAACCTTGGGGACAATTTGGGGACAAAATTCCACCATACTCAAAATAATAATGGAGAAATTAAAAATCTGGTCTACCACAAGAAAGAACCATGACAAAAAAATTCAAAGCTGAAAAATACTAGAGGCACTCCGTCACACGTGCCAATATGAGTCAGCAGTTACCATGTATTTCCTGTTAGCTTTACAGTAAAAGAAAGTTTCTACCTATTACTTGTCAATTCTATTACTGTCAATTCAACAACTCAAGTTGTTTCCAGGTTTTAAATGCTCAGTGAACATTATCAATAACTCATTTAGAGAGATCATCACATTAAAATAACAAGCATACTGTAATAATAAATTTTAAAAGGCAAATAAAATGGCATAGAAAATTTGTAATTAAGCTTTACATTTCTGTTGCCTATAGAGTTGCTTACATATTTAATACAGAACTGTCCACCGCATCAAGACAGAAGACAGCGCAAATTCTTATGTTGCAATACCAGGCACAATTACTCAATTGTATATCTGACAGCTGCATGCCTACAGAACATAATTTAAGAAGTTAACAGGCCTCTAGGACATAGCTTTTGAAGATTAGACAGCACTTGCATGTCAAGATTACATCTTGGAGATAGAAATTGCAGCTCTTGCCAAATCACATTTTGTATGACTATTGCTATCTGAGAGCCTCAGGATCCTGGCAACATTAGGTGTTACATGCCAGAAAGGAAGTTTATCAAAAAAGCTAAGGAGGAAGTACTGAATGCCTGCTGCTAGGCTACTGGGAGGGAGGGAGAAAGGGGAATCAGTTTTGCTTACAAGCATCTTAAAAATTTACAATTAAGATCCTAAGTAACTTAAGTTTTAAAAAGTGGGGGGAAAAATGGGGGCAGAAAGTGAGAAGACTAAGCTAAAAGATAGTGCTAATATTAAAAGAAAGCTTATTTAAGTTAGGCTGGAAATTAAACAGGTCTTCTCATTAGAATACATGTTATAAAAAAAGGAGTTAGTTTTAAAATAAAACATAATCCGTTTAGGAAAGATTTGAAATGGCACCAGAATTAGTAAGGCAAAGGCATTTACAACACAGCAGGTCCCCTCCAACCCTTCATCTCCAGGAAGTTTCAAATCTGTTATTATTAGCATCCCCAAGAATAGACATCATAAAGATTTCCCATAGTCAGAAGTGGTAGCTGAAGCCCTGCAATTACATTCCCATATATGCAAGCTCCCTCTGTCAACTTCTCAGAAAACAGGATAGCATATTTTGTCTCCACCATCTTAACATAGACATTGGAAAGCTTGATTAATTCACAACACAAGTCTAAAAATAAAATTTAAAAAGTGAAAGCTATTATAAGTCACCCAAATACTGCTCCAAAATGAAATGCATAAACTAGTCTCTGTACTGAGGTCCAAAAAGGACAAACAAAATCTGTAAGGGAGACCAAAGTTTTCTTACAGCTTCTAAGCTGATTTTAGGTCATTCAGTTATCTCACACAAAGCTACATTCTTATCCTGGAAGAGCAGACATACACAGGAACTGAAAACAGCTAGTGTAACTACATTCTCAAAAGATCCGAGTGGTAAACCCCTCCAAAAGTAAGAGTGGAGAACAGGAGATGCATACACTCCCACCTTAAACGTTCACCTCTGACATCTGGTACACAGGTCCTTGTGATATATTCAGTAAAATATCTAGGAGAGATGCTTATTGAGGAAAATACACTACTCAGTAAGTTCTTATGCTAATTATCAGTTGATTCCATATTGATGGAGACAAATCAGTAATGTGCAATCTTTTTATCTATAAAGAAAACAGGCTAATTTATGTCTTCCTCAAAGCATTTAAAAGCAGGCACGTAATTGTCACCTCCAAACCCGAATCAAAAATTCAAAGTTACATAACCAGAGTTCAACCACAGCCTTTGTTTTTAAAGCAAGAACATAAATGACAAGCTTGTATCACTGATCCTACTCAACACCCACTTTAAAACAAATGCACTTCCCTCTACTATAACAACATCTAAGGAAGAATGTGAAATTCAAAGCCGCTCTGCCATTAACTGTAGAACAAAAAATTAATTCCATTCAACATTTGAATTTTACTAGAACTCTCTTTTCAAGCAAGACAGCAATATGACAGTGCTGATAGACATACAATTAGGAAGACAAATGTTGAGCAGGCATTCATAAAAAAATAAGCCTGCCTTGTAATTACTTCCTAATAAACTTTATTGACAGCATTGCATATCAAAAATATGAATTATCTAGAAACAATAATATTGCCCTTCTTATCTGCTAAAACCACCTAAGAGCTAGTTTTGAGGATCTTCAAAGTGAAACACTACATGTATAAAAGTTGCATCTCAACTTCTTCAAATTAAAGGCAGCGTGATGTTCTACAGCTATTCCAGCTAATTTAGGACTGGGCTGTCTCAGTCACCTTCCCATTTCTTTTCACCCCAATTTCTTGTGCAACATTAAAAGGTGCCAAGGCAATTGTAAAAGTCCGCTAGTGCAGAGGGCTGATCAGAAGAAAATGAAAGAAGGGTTGGAGGTAAAGGGAAGACGAAGGGAAGTCAACAGGATCCTTACCTCACTAACTGATCATGTGAGTACTGGTACCTACAGAAGGGAGGGAAAGGGAATGCAGAGCCAAGAACAACCACAAATGCCCTGACTTACAGAATCCTAAGCCCAGACATGATACATTCAGGGAACCCTAAAGTTTCCACACTAGCAATTACCAAGGAACTCTGATACTAGCTTTCAAAGAAGTTTCATGTTAAAGAGCTTTAAACACCTAGCTGCCAAAAAAGTTCTAACTCTTCTCCTTTAAATGGTTTTACTGTTTTTAAAAAAGAATAAGTGAGTGAATGAGAGAGAATTTTGAACTGTTATTCTATGTTTTGCACGCTAAATTAAAAATTGGGACCAGATAGGATGCATCCAGAGGTCCTGGAAAGAGCTAGCTGATATTTTTTCAAGGCTACTCTTCATCATCTTTGAAAGGTCATGCATATTAGAGGAAGTCCCCTATAACTGGAGAAAGACAAATCTCATACCCAGCTTTCAAGAAAGCAAGAAGGATGACCTGAGGAACCACAGGCAGGTCAGCTTCACTTTGGTTGCTAAGAAATTCATAGAGCAAGTCCTTCTGGAAGCCACTTCTAGACGCACAAAGGAAAACACAAGGACTAGGAATAGCCAGCCTTTACCGAGGCTTTAAAAAGAAAAAAAAGCCTAACGAGCCCAACTGCCTTCTACAATAAAATTATTAGAATCTGTGAATAAGGAGAGAGCAGTAGGTATCAAAGCTGGGTCATTACAATCAAAATGGGTGGGCCACCAGATGGATGGAAAACTGGCTGGGTCACTGAGCTCAGAAGTTGAAGTTCAGTGGTTAATGACACTGGAGGTTGGTTAAAAGCAACATTTCTCAGAGGTCTGTACTGAGACTAACTTATGTGTCTAATGTTTTTCCTTATCAGAGGTGAAGACAGAAACGTATGCTTACCACTTTTGAGGATGACACCAAATTTAGGGGAGAATGGCTGGTATACTTGACGACAGGACCAACAACCAGAGAGACAGAAGAATTCACTGGCAGGAATCTCATGAAATTCAACAACAAGTACAAAGTCCTGTACTTTGGACAGAAAAATCCCTGCCACCGGTACAGACTAGAGAACAACTGGCAGCGCTGCTGCACTACAGAGAAAAAACACGCGGGTCCTGGTGGACAGCAAGCTAAACATGAACAAGCAGAGCACTCGCAACAATGAAGCCTAACAGCATACTACACTGGATGAACAAAAGTCTAGCCAGTAGGCTGAGGAAAGCGATTGTTTCCCTTTACTTGGCACTCATTAGACCACATCTGGAATACGGCAACCTGTTTGGGGCCCAGCAGTATGTGAAAAATTATAAACTTGAGTGAGCCCAGCAAAGATCCACCAAGATGGTCCATGAAAAGGGCTGTAGCACAAGACTTGTGAGAACAGGCTGAAGATTTAAGAGTAGAGGAAACTTAGGATGCACCTTGTAGCAGCTTTCCAGTATCTATGAAGAGGTCATCAAGAAAACAAAGCAACGTTCTCTTCTGAGATGCAAGGCAAGAATAAAGAAGACCTCAGTTGTCAAACAAACAGGGGAGGTTTGACATGAAATATGGAGGGGGAAAAAAAAAATTCACCCCAAGGACAACCACAGACAGGAACAAATTGCCCAGGAAGATTGCAAAAACTCTCACCTTAAAGGTTTTGAAGATCCTGATGGACAAAGGCCTGAGCAACCTGGTCTGAATTAAAAATTGACCATGTTTTTAGCAAGAGGTTGGACTACATGGCCTCCTGACATCCCTTCTAACCTGAACTGTTCTATGATTCTATAGAGCTCACATTATAGCATGACACATCCCCCATTAAATTCCTGTAGAAGTGTAGTCAAAGGCTATACTTCAGAATTTCAGTTTAGGGATAGACAAAGGAAAGAATATAACAGCAATTAAGTTTATTACATTTAGAGATTTTTGCTGGGTTTTTTGTTTTTCTTTGGGGGGGGGGTTAATGTCACCAAAATAAACAAGTGTCATGGACTGAAAGGTACCAGACATTTCTTCTCTTGTTCTTATGATTTTTTCCTGTTGCCAGAAATTACCCAACTACTTTGTTACTTTCGTTACTTCCACATGTCTACCTGGAAAGAATCAATAAAAATTCTATAGTCATCACCTTAATAGTATTTTCCCTTTCCCCCAAGTACACCCCCTTTATTTAGTCTTGACTAAGTATTTTGCCACGAGCTACTGCCTCTGGATTTTCCCAGCATATCTAAAAGTTGTGCAAGACACTAATATTTAAACATTTGCAAAATACATTCCACAGTGAAAAAGCAAAACTGTTAATAAAGGAAAAAAAAATTTGGTTTTTACAGCAGAAGTCAACACTAACCATTTGATTACAATCAAAAAAGATTCCCTTCTTCACTAAAACAATAATTTGAATTCCTGCTAAGTATGGCAGGAACTGTTGTATATAAACATGCGTTAAAAATTAAAGACAGAATAAGTGTCCATAGAAATCTCAAATTCAAGAAGAATTTATAGCATATTTGAGCTACGTGGATTTGGTCCACACTCAATTTAACAGAGGAATAACATCAGGAAAAGCCACAGAAACAGCTCAAAATAAGGAAACCCATGAATTCACATTGGGATTAGCATTAAGGAAAAGGATAATTGCCATCAATTCTAGGAACAGACTTCCGATTTTTTTCTACTCTACCACTAGACATACTAGTACAGATCTTTCTTTCCTCCAAGTTTTGGTTAAAAGAAAATACCATTGGATGCAATGGAAAATAAGCCACTTAGTGGCTTAAGGTACTTCTCTTACCTGTTAGAGAGTAAGAACTTCAAAGCATTACCAATGCTGCCCTCAACATTTTCTGTCAAAAGAACATGCTCCAGAGATCAGATCACAGCACTTAAAAATTAATTCACATGTTGCTTAGAAACTCTCAATGACATCTTACTCCCTCAACCTTTTAAACAACTTCTGAAATCTAAATTGATTGCAACAATGTGCCTTTATGAAATTTCCACCTTCACAGATCAGGATTTTAATACTACATATATCCACGTTTTATTAAGAAACAAAATACCTAATAAAATACTCAATTATACTCAGAATTATCAACCAATTATTTTGGTGATGGGACTTTGTATTCAAAATTGCTCATGTGACAGCATAACATATCAATACTGGACAATACAAACAGGAATTGCTTCTTTGTCACTTTCGTTCAGGAAAGGATATCCAGTTTTTGAAGAATGTCAAGACAAAACTTCAAGTAAAATCAGAGACAACAAGACTTAAGCAGTTAAAGGACAGCATTAGGACAAGAAGACAGAAGTAATCATAAATATAGCCTGCCCATTAGAAGATTTCCAATCATCACAGCAGTCATTATTAGGGAAATTAGAAGCAGAAATCTAAGCAGTACTAGCTTGGTACTTGGTCTAATTTTTGAGGACTTGACATATTTGCCAGCATGATGAATAATCACTGATATGAATTTTGGGTGTGCTTGGTTAGCTAAAGAATCACAAATAAGAGGTTTCGGTGTCTCAGACTTAACTTGAAGCCCGATCAAACTGTTCATTAATACCTCTCACTTGGAAAAGATATCATTTAGCAGCCCTTATATATTCAGCAATAGTTTAGATTTCAAAGTTGTTTTGTTCTCAAAAAATCACAAAATGTGAAAACACACTAATTCCATAACATCCTGAAAACAGCCAGAGAAATCTATATTCTAGCAGAATATTTACCAGTAACAGACAGGATGAATTCCAGTTCTGTTTCATCTGAAAAACTAAACAGCAATCAGAAATTTTAATTACTCACCAAATAAGCATCATCATAAACTAGAAAGCACAGGTGTAAGAACAAGACTGGCAACAGTATAGTAACATACTTAATTTTCTCACCTGCATGAAACAACCTTGAATATTTTCTTGCCTGTTCAGAGACAGGAACTGTTCTCTGCAGCACTAAAAAGAAAATGGTTCCCAATCCTTTAGCACCATTTAGTGGCTATTCATTTGTAATGCAGTTGTATATATACAAACAAGCAGAGTTGTATCTTCCACTCTAGAGAGAATTAAGAAAGGCTGGCATGTACCTACCAACATCCTCACCTGTGAATGGCAGCTTAACATTGCATAATTTATTCATTCATTTGAAAACATTAAAATCTGTAAAGTGGTTAAGACAAGGAAGAAAAGCATGCACAACAGTGTTCGGAACTCATAAGAAAAAAAAACCCACAACCAAAAACCGGAAAGCCAAAGTTGTACAAGATAAATCATCATACACCTTTGTATTTGTCAGGCTTAAATAATTTTTAAGGAACAAAAGATTGCCAGGAGATTATACAGGAGTATCTGGGCAATTCTAAAATAAGACATCTAGAAGAATAATATTCTAAGCGTTGAGAAGCAGTTCCTTTAAAACATTTAAGAAAGACTAGGCAGTTACAATATTCAAATATCTGCAAGATTATAGCCATGTCCAAGAAGGTTCGCACTAAAATCTTGCTTCAGCCCAAGAAGAGTATTTCACCAATCTAAAACAAGCAGAAATTGAAAGTACTCCACTCAATACCAACAAGGTGTTTAGCACAACAGGCAAGCAAAACTTCTCTCAAAAAGAAATGCCGCTCCATTTCAGAGATAGAAATACCTGCACAGTTTCATCTCTCCACAAGTCAGGACTGCAATCAGGCCTACTGTTCAGCTTTAGCCAAACCGCTTAGCTTGTTACTAGTTCCATCTATCCCTACTCCCACATCAATTCCCTCAATCTCCCCAGCCTTCTCCAAACATAAACTAAACAATAACTACAAGTAAAGTTACTTTTAAACAAACTCTGACTATTTTTCAGGTATTTAAGTTATTTTGAGCTGTTTTGAATTAAACCTGTTACATATCAACAGAATTCTATTTGCATGCAATCACACCATCAACTCTCAAACACCAAGCCTTTGGGGATAGCAACTACCTAATTCACCACAGATTCAACCAGAATAGCAGTCATTGTCTTTTCATGATACCATCAAGAGACAACAAAAAACTTAATTCACTTTTTTACCTTAATTCTCCACTTAAAACTTTTATTCCAACAACAGAACCATCATCACAATCCTTTGTAGAAGGAATCTATTCTGGAGGACCAGCAAATAAGGCACTGGAAGGAACTAAGTTGATAATCATATAACATTACTGTCATGAAATAAAAACAAACAGTGATGCAGTTTTTCAAAGTTAGCAGTTTAATAATTCACTCCTCTGGTCTTTCATCAAGACTGCACAGACACACACACAAAAGTAGCTGTTTGTAGGAAATAAAATGCAGCAGTTTAAATTGATTAAGAAAGTCTTACTTCATCTGCAGAGCAACATCGTACTGTTAATTACTACCAGATCCTCCCAGACAGGAACAGCACATCAACGGAGAGCTGATGTTATACCGCAGAGTTATACACCACGCAGCAGAACACCCGGGTGTGGGGCAAGATTATTCCAGGGCAAAACTCGATAATTACACATTCCCAATAAGCTATCAACACTAACTCCTAGAAGACTGTTAAATTGGTTTTAAAACTGCTCAGCTCCTCCCCAACACACACGCCTACATACTACCACTGAATGCGTCTTTCAGCACGTTTCACGTTCCAGCTTCCAGGTGGCAATTCCAGAGACAGCTACCTGAATCTGCCCAGCCGAACCACGAACACAGAGAGCTCTACTCCGCTTCAAAGAGGAAGAGGCTTAGCTTTAGTTGTTTAAGCCGTTCCCTCCTTTGGAAGGCCCTTCGAGAAAGCACGGGCAGAACAGTCCCTCCAAGCCCTACACGCAGACAGGAAGGACTTTCTCCTCCCCTTTCCCAAAGCCTCTTCGCACGGCGGAGAACCAGGAGAAGAGGCAGACTTTCCCTTTCCTCCCCCCCCCCCCTTACCACGGCAGTCTGGAGAAGGAGAAATCTTTCCTCTCCTCTCCTCTCCCCCCTCTGCCACGGGCCGCGAGCGGGGGAAGGGAGGGAGACGAGAGAGGTGAGTCACCCTCCCACCGAGGCCCACTGGCAGGAGCCGGGCGGAGGCGGGGGGGTCGGGGGAGACGGACGGCACAGCAGCCGAAGCGCAGAAGGGTCCAAGCCAGCCCAACGCGGTGCAGCGGCGACCACGAACCGGAGACAGCCTTCAGAGGCCCCTGAAGCTGACCCTTACCCGGCAGCACTCACCGGGCCCCGCTGAGTAGTGACGGTGGTCGCCATAGCACTTCCCTCGGGCCGAGACCCTGCCTTCCGCCTCGCCAGGCCACCGCCGCCGTCGCTACCGTTACTGCTCCGACGGCCGCCGCTAACCGTCACTCAGCTCCAGCCTCCCGAGTCAGCTGACCCCGGCCCCGCCCCCAGCGCCGGGCGTGCCTGCAGCAACGCATTCCTCCCCCGCCCCTTCTGGCTGTTTCTAAAGCCGCGCCGTGCGCATGCGCCAAGGGAGGGCAGAGGGGAACGCAGCCACCACCCGCATGCGCCTATCGACCTACCGGGAAGGGAGGGAGCGAGGGGAACGGAGCCACTCATGCGCATGCGCCCCTCTGCTCTGCGGCCGCCGCAACGGAGCGGGGCGCTGCGGGGGGGGGGGGGCCGCCGCAGTCGCTAGGGGGCGCTGCGGGGCGGGGGAGGAGGCCTCGGGGCCGACATCTTGGGGCGAGCGGCGCCTTCCCCCGCCGGCCGGCCGGCGGTGGGGTCCCCAGTACCGCTGCCCCGCGGAGGAGAACCGGGCAGAGGTTCTGCGTGGGGGTCCGTCGAGCGCCGCCCGCCGGGTTTTCTGTCAGCGGGTGCGGTGTGTGTGAGGAAACGACTTTGTTGTCTTGCCCGGCCTGTCCTTCGGACAGCTGGCCCCGTGTTAGTAGTTTTCCAAAGAGGAGACCGTGACCTCCTTCAGCTTGCTGAGCAGTTGCAGCCCTTTCCAGAACAAAAGCAGCTTTAATACTCATATGAGTGCTGCTTTCGGAGATAAAATCTGATCATTTCAAAGCCTGTTTAAATAACAACTGTTTCCTGTTGTTAGGATCTGCTGCACGAATTTAGCCCTTAGTTAAAATTCTAGCGCAGATTTTGGCAGCTGGAAATAGAACAGTGCAATTAGGAATGCTCCAAATATAGCGCCAGTTTTTTTTTTTCACGCTTCCCTAACATCTACTTGGAGTGGGAACAGCCTCATCTTTTTACTTGTGTCTTGATACTCAGAAAAATGAGTACTACAGGATATAATTGATTGGGAGCCATTGAGTGAATACAGTTGATGCCGGCTGAAAGTCAACCAGCCAGCTGAAGAGAAAGGCTGTAACGTTCCCTTTTACCCCCATCGACGGTTCCTCTGCTGGAAGGAGAATTCAGGTCAACCTAGAAAGCCATTAAAGCAGCAAATCATCCTTCCTTTGGTCCTACCACAAGAAAAGAAACCAAATCTGAAAAGACATGGATTTTTTTCCGTAAAAAGGGTAAATTCACACCCCCTCCCCTTTTTTTTCAGTTTACTAAACAGTCTCTTGACATAGGGGCTTTTTACAGGGAGAAGGGGTTAACTTTCTTAGAGGAAGCTAAAGGGACTAGATTTTTTCATTGCTTCTTGTATAGGCCTTTCAGCAGAGGTAGTGCACTATATGAAGGTGAAATGCAATGGAAAATTAAGCTAAGTGATTAAAAACATTCAGCACTTAAAATGTAAGATACATGCCCTGTCTGTACAAAGCTTGTGTAAAACTGTACAATACAGTTACATTAGTTTATAACAAATGCTATCCAGATGTAGCCTTTTCCAGGAAACTCTCAATTTCTTTATACTGTATATAAGTGCAACGGAGTTTCAATGATTAAATCATAGAAGTTCTTGAGCCAACATAGTTAAAATAGTAGGTAAACCCCACAGAGGTAACAGAAGAAGATCAGTGCTTATCTCTGTAATTACAATCTTGACATCATAAGGGCAGGCTGAAGGGAAAAAAATGTTAACAAGCCTCGTTGCTATTCTTATGTCTATAACCACAGGAGCTAGGAAATTAGTTTTAGGTAAGTCATGGGCAGTTAAGAGTTTTACTTACTGTGGATTTCATACTAAGACCTGGTCTAGTCACAACAATTTCAAGAGATTAGACACGAGAAAACATTATTGTCTCTATAAAACTTATATCAACAGAAAAAAGTGGTAGTATTAACTCAGAGATTCTTGAGGTTTGTTTTCCTCATAGAGATACGCAGTGACTAGAGTGAACATTGTGCCTTCCTGACAGCACCACCATTTTCTAACTGCATCTTTTATTTTCCTGTTTTATTACTATTCCCAGGAAATCCACACAGAATCTAATCACTTAATTTTAATCACCATTTTTAATTTATGCAGTAAAGGATCTGTTGTTAAACAAGCCCCCACTCTCCCTAGGGTAAATTAGTATCTGAACGCAGCCTGGAAACTCTACAAAAATACCGGCTTTGCCATCTGGTGGACATCCAGAAGAACAGCAAGTAGCTTTTGATCAGGAGAGACAGGTGTTTTTGTTTCCCCAAGTGCGATATCACCACAAATAGGGAGCACTGGTGCAAAAACATTAGGCGAGGCATCTGATGTCAATGTAGTAATTAAAGTCGGAATGTAAGCCATGGGAAAGGTGAGAGAACAAAAGTCATAAAACCCTGTTATTTGCAACATATGGGCATCATTAAAAAAAGGTTGAAAGGTAATTAAAGAAGCTGTAATGACAATAAATTGCATTTATCTTGTAATAAAAATTTAGATGTCAGTTTCTCCTGTATCATTCTTTCATTCTGATTCCCAGTCTCTTCTCTGTTCTTCCCAGTTCATCTGTCCCTCCCAGAATCTCCCCTACCCAAATCTGCCCCTTTTTTCCATTGCCCCATCTGTTCTTTCCTAAATGCTTCTACCCCTTTTGCATCTCCTCTCCATCCTCTCTTTTGCTTTGACACTCTGTTTCATCTCCTGCATTTTTCTATTTAATTTTGTCTCCTACAGATTTGTCATAAGCCCCATATTCCCTGAAGTTTCACCTGGAGCTTTCCGTTCACATTTTTTATAACCTCATTTCCTTCCTCTCAGCTACTGGCTGGGTAAGAGACAACACGTGTTTCTGAGCTCTCCATGCTGCTTCCCCAATACCCGGCCAAATGCCAAAGATGACTATTACCTTTGCTGAAACCTTTGCCTGGTGGGGTCACTAATACAGTTTATTTTCTGTAACTAGTTGCCTATTTTTTATAAAATTTCTAAAGAGCTTAATATTTCTGAAGACATTAAGTAAAAATTGATTGAAATCGGACAGCAGGCTGGAGATGTGTAGAGACAAATGAATACACGTCCATGTAGTGTGGTTGCTTGAAAATTATCAAATAGGCATTGCTCCCTAGGCTGGCTCCAGATCTGAAAGTGTAGATACCACCTATGCTTTTCTTCATGAAAACAGAAACTAATGTCTCATGGAGGGGGGAGGAGAGTAATGCACGATGCTGTCCTCACTGAAGAACAGTTACAGCAGAATTACCGCCAAATTAATTTTGTGCTTGTTCACAAAACCAGAAGGGACACTTCAAAGGTTGAGAAGAGTCTGATGCTATGGGTGGAGTGAGGGAACATGAAGCTCAGTGGGATAGTGTCTAACTTTTGGTAGGTATTTATTTAGCACTCAGCATTGGGGTCTAACTCTAAAACTGAAACCTGACACATCTACAAAAATGTAAACAGCAGTAATTAGTGTGGTGAGAGGACTATATTCGTACCTCTTTAATAGTGCCCTTTTAGGAAGGTCAAGCCTCCCAGTTTATTTAGGTAAGATACATAATAGAATCCTTCAGTTAGGAAGTGAACTTCAAACTGTTAGCTGATCTCTTTCCCAAGGAAAGCTCACAAGTGAATTGGGTGGTTACCTTTTATGCCATTTTTTCTGTCAATAATGAGTATCTGTCATGATACTGGGGGAGTTCCCGCAGTCATTTAAATCCCCTTTGTTTATTGTGGCTTACAAAGACAGTGAAGTCACAGGAATGTGTTTTAAAATGCACTCTTAGCTCAAGTAAAGCTGGTGCATAAAAGCAGAGCAACAAATCATGGCTGTGATTTGTTTAGTTCAGAGATACTCATCTGGCCCTGTAGAGGTTGAAGAAGGGTCTCACAGCGAACTAGCAAAACAGGTTTTGACTAAGTTTTGTAGGTGTTACAAGCATGTAAGAATATTGTGGGATGGCTATGCATCTCTTATGTTACCGGCTTGGGTCTCAGGCAAGATCAGCCCTTTTCACCACGTTGCCGTACATAGGACTTCAGATGCCACACAAAGGTACAATTCTGTTGCATGGGGAAAAGCATTTTTTGCAAAATGCAGAGCCCAATTCCACCATAATTTCTTACGCAGTCTCCCAAAGCTAACTTGAAGTTAATAGAAGGCAAGGGTGACAGTGGAGAAGGCCAAAGGGATCCACTGCTCTGTGGATCCAGCCCACACCAGAGTGGAAATGCAGAATAAGGAAAGGGATGTTTTAGGCTTCAAGCTACAGAAAAGCCCTTGGAGTCCTCGTGTGCCAAGCACAGCTTCTCAGGATGTATGTGGCCTTATATAGGTGCTGGGCATAGCACCAAACACACAACAACAAAGTGCAATGCTAATCTTTTGTTCGTGGTACCAGCTCAAGCTTGGTGAGGTACAACAGTAACATGGAAATCCCAGATGGCATTCAGACTGGCTGTAAAAAACAATAATTTCCACTTCAATAGCATGCAAGGTACTCACAGTGCACTGCAAACTTTAATTAATCCTCACAGTCCAGTTGGGATGCGGAAGGATTACATCCCCCATCACCACAAAGGAAAGATAGCTCCAGCATGAAATGTGGCAACTCTGTAACAGCACACAACAACATTACTCAGGAATTTCAGCTAGGATGCATACTACTGCACTGAAACTACTAGGGAATTCAATCGGATAGACTGAAGAGAAAAAGAATTAAATACAAACTGAAGCTCAAAATCATCGTTGCATCCCTCCTGACACCAGGCCATGAAACAGAGATGTTAAAACAGCAGGCAACTTACCACCATCGCAACCACCGCATAATTTCATACTCCAGCGTTATAGCTACTGATTGAGCTAAATGAGTATTGGCAAAAGTGTTGTTCGAGCAATTGCGGGGGATTCTAGCAGAAAAGCCGAGAGCACTGCCGAGCAGCTAATAAGTGGCTGTTCTTCAGTCACGCTGCACTCAAAATAGCTTTCCAACAGAGGAAAAGCAAATTCTATTGGCTTCAACACCTGGTTGAGCAACTTAATAAGGACAAAATTGAAAGTTAGAGCTGAATCATTATTTATTTTATAACTACATCTTCATCACACAGTCCACTCCAAAATGTGAGTTACTTCATTTCAAATGAAGCTTGTGCCAGGTTTTTCTCTAGGCTCATTCAGCACAGAGGTGAGAAGGTTCTTTGAAAACAATTTCAGACACCAGCTGCTTCAGAGGAGAGCAATCTACAATTATATGAAGATTTTCTCCCTTTTCTCCAGTTCTGCCATGCTTTTCCCAAATTGTAATTCTTAAGTGTATTTTTAATGCACCAGGAAAATCGTAGCAGTGCAAAGACTGTATTTAGTGTTATTTGGGTAACATGTCGATTTCCAGACAGCACTTCACAAGTGATGAGCAAACAGTTATGAGAGCAAAATGTCTCTGTCCTGTCCATGACAGACAGAGAAAACAGCTTGTTGATCTCATTGAAATTACCTTTTATGTATTTGAAAGCTGCTATTGTTCTACCTCTTAGTTTTCTTTTCTCTGAAGTTCAGCTGTTCAGATTAATGTCAGTCTAAACTTAACCCAATTCCTTCAGCCTTTCCTTATAAGTATACTTTTATGAAGCCTGATATTTATTGTTGTATTCCTCTGGTTTTCTCCCAATAGGACTGTACCTTCATGGAAGTATCCAAAATTGGACACACCATCCCAGCTGGGGCACAGACAGCTCCAAGGAGAGCTAAAGAATTACTAAATGTTTTGTAGGTGATAACACCAGCTATAAATTGCAATAAGGGTTTGCCTTTTTTACAGCAGCATAACATTGTTTATTCCTGTTCAGCTTATGATCTATGTTAACATCCAAATCTTTTCCTGTCATGCTGTTACTTAGCTTGTCCTTCCTCACCTTATGTTTTTGCATTCATTATTCTTGCCTAAGTGTGGTGACATGTTTGTTTTCATTGAGTTGCATCCTCTCAACTCCTCCTGAAGTTGTTCTACAATGTATACCTGTTATGTTTGATTGGCAAAAATACCCACACACAGTAATTATGAATAAATCAACATGTGTGTTTATTTGAAAAGAAGCTGCTCTCTTCTCTAGAGAGAAGTCTAGCAAATGAAATCTTCACATCTTTTTTATTTATTCAGATTATCCTTTTTTATCTAGATTATTTTTCAAATAGGAGAATTCCCTGCTGCCTCATTTTTGTAAAGACAGAATTCAGAAGTTGTTATTTGAAAATACAGACTAAGGCAACTTAGATTTTGGTATTCTAGTCTCACAAAAGGAGGACGCGCAGCATTCTCAGTTGTGATATCCATGTTTGTACCTAGAACCATGCCAGTCTGTGAGTAGATATTGTAGGAATCCTGTTCAAGTGCTGTACAATTTTCCATGTATTATTTCATTTATTGTTTGCTCTTTTCCTTTTGTCTTTTCTTTTCTCTTTTCTTTTCCTTTTCTTTTCCTTTCCTCTTCTCTCTTCTCTTCTCTCTTCTCTTCTCTTTTCCTTTTTTTCCTCAGAAAAGAAAATAAATATGTAGAAAAATGAAGGAATTGTTTTTATCCGCTCACCAGATTTCCCCTCACCAAAATACAAATTAAGACACAGAAGGAGAGAAACGATGAAAAATAAGAGTGAAATGAGACAGGAAGAAGCAATAACTTTCTTCAAGAAGTTAAGGGTATTATTTTAGAGTAATGCTAACAAGCCCGAATGTTTTCAGATTTCTTCCAAATATTTCATACTCAGTTTGTTCATATGTTTCCCATCTGTTCTAGTATTTTGTGTAGGCACAAGTAGTACAAATGTGAATCTCTGCTCAACATAATAAACATTTCCCACTGGTTCAGATAAGGTACAGTTCTCCACACTCATAGTAATGGGTAGAAGTTCTTTCTCTCTCACTCCATCCCCAGGCAAGCAAACATTGCTCTTCTGCTTACTCAAGTTCATTATAGAAATCTTTGCTTATATGCAGCAAAACACAGTTTTTCTCCTTTGTAATTTAGCTAATTTGTTGCTCCTCCCTGATAACAAAATATACATGCAAATCAATATGCTCTCTCTCTTCTCTCTCCAACTGCTGTTTTTTACAGAATAAGCACCAATTTTTTTATGTGTGTAAAAGGATTGAAGGGAGAAGGGATTCTGCAAGTTAAATGTCATACTTTCTCCCACTGGGTATTTAAATTTTATAGATATTAGTTTTTGTAATTAACAGTTAATATTATGAGGACTGTACGATAATAGTGGCTTTCAACAGTGATATTTAGCAGGTTCTTTCTCTGGTTGGCTCTCCCTCTGTGTCTTTATATTTGGTACCTAAGTGCCTGCAAGGAAATCATTATTTTCTGTTAGATGTTTAATCACAAACCTTGCAAGGAAATTTGCTGTTTTCCAAACAGTGCAGAACTAACTTCATTACCACATTGACACGCTAGATACACTTGTCAGCTCTGAAGTCCCATCTTCTTAAAAGTTCCTAGCCTATATTCCCTTTGGAAAAGATTATTTTCAAATAATACAATAGCCTGATTTACTATTTTCATCTTTCCTCCAGAGCCTTTCTTGCTGAATGTGACAGGTTATGGGGAACAGGGTAAGTTGCACAGAAATACACTTGGTGCCTGCAGTGAAAGGATTCTTATGCGTACTGGTTCTGGTTTCTTTGTGGTCAGATCCTCAGCCTCCTTTGAAGCCAGCACCGATGTACAAAGAGGGTCTGGAGCTCTGTCAAGGGAGGGACAGCAGTTTTGCTTCCCTGCAGAGCTGCCTTACTTCATTCAGCCTCAGGGAATTAAACAGAAGGTGCAGGAGTGCAGCACCTCTGAAAATGCAGCACATTTGGCAACTTTTTAGCAGGTTTCTTCCAACAGCCTCAAAGTTGTTAGGTTACTAGAGACAGTGCTGAGGAAAAATTCATCTTGTTAAACTTGCTGAAGATCTACGTTCAGTTTCCATAGACTCTATTCAATAAGTAATTTGATCTCACCACACTGCCTCCCCACTCCCAAACAAGGCAATACTAACACACCTGTTGCATGTTACAATTCTACATGCTCAAGGCCAGGGTCTCTGTGTCAAAAAACATGCATAGAGTGCTTAGCACAAAAGGTCCTTTTGGTCAAGGTCTGCAGCACTTACTGCAATATGTAATATACATACTGTAATTTACAGGAAGAAATTACAAACCAAATATTTAGAAATTGTACTTCATTCCTTTCTATCTTCTGAAAGACTGGAGAAAGACTTAGAAAAATGGAAGTGTGTTTTAAGGTACAGGGCATGCAGGTGGTGTAATCACTGGTGCCACATGGGAGTTGCCAACAGGCTCCTTCATTACAATTAGCAGGCTAGGTTTCCCCTGAGGCCAAAGGGTATTTATGTGCAGCACTCCACAGGCCTGAATACCAAGCTGAATGTAGGGCACAGCACAAGCCTAAAACTTCTCAGGCTAACTGTTCTGTAGATCACTAACTTGTTAACACACAATGGTCTTCTAGTTAGGATAACTGCAGAAGCATGCATGCATATAAACCCTCATGAGACCTCATGTACACCTCAAGTTGTCTGCAAGAATGCATTTGGAAAGAATTGTGATAAATGATTTGGTCCCAAACAGGATTTTAATTAAAGTTTACAATTTATTAAATGAATAAAGGCAAGCAAACAGCGCTGGCCACGCCGGGAGCCGCTGCTCTACCAAGACACGCGCTGTGAAAAACACCACAGTTTCTTTTATAGTCTAGCATTAGTTACATATTCATAATAGGCGTGTTCTCCCTAAAAAACTTTCCACCTCCTGGCTGCACAGGCGCAGTAGTTCTTTTTGTATCTTTTCGAACTCACCCCAGTAACTGAGGGGTCCTCCAGCAATGCATCTCCGACCAGGCTCCCCACTGCTCAGGCACGACAGCAGACATCTTGTGTAACAGCCGACACCCTGCACAATACCAGCTGTGGCTACCAAAACCCAAACAAGTTCAACAACAAAACATAACAGACACTTCCCCTCCAACAAATGCATATAACAAATTGCTCATACACAGCCATCTCAACACACCCCATACTCACACCAAGGGTCACCCCGTTCACAACATCGTTCAACACCATGACAAATGCCTCAGTTCTCCCTTAAGATCTTTTGCTTAACACTGTGTAGTTAATCAGCAAAACCAGTTTTGAGCTAGCAAAAAAAAAGAACTATATACATGCTATCTGTTTCCTCTCGGTCTGCGGTTATACAAAGACCGACAAAGTGGTTAAAGATTATAAATTCAGCGAGGGTCACATTTTACTATGCGACTCTAGCATTGTTTTATATTGACACGAATCAGGTGAACACATTGCACAGAATGAATGCCAGAAAAAGTAATGAATTTAATCAAAGACAGAAAATGAAATAAGGCAGGTAAGAAAAGCTAGTTTTCATCATCTTTGTATGTAAAGTTTTCAGATTAAGAAAATTGCTGTTTAAAAGCAAAGAATTGCTGCTGTAACTGTGGTTTTAACTGAAGTTGTAATAAATGTAAAGAAAGAACAAGTTTGTATAACACACAGATATAACATATCTGTGTAACACATATCCTCACATTCCTGTTTCAAGTCACTTCTTGCTTGGCTTCCCTTCTGCTGCTTATACCATTGTGTATTTTCTGGCACATACGGTATCTTCAACACAAAGGTGTTGTCACCTGACTGTAACTGTACAGATTTCCCCTGCAGGAATTCAGCCCTATAGCTACATTCAGAACATGAAAAATGTGTGAATTAAAAATATGACTTTGCTTTTTTTTGTGATGATCAAGCACATAATTTTCTTCTTTTTTTTCTTTTTTTTTTCCTAAAATAAAGATGGGAAAGACAGAAACATCATGGGATTATCTGAGCCTTCCATACATCATTCATAAAGACTGCAAATTGTAGAAAGGACAGTACTACATATGTGATTTTTTTGCCTTATTCTGGTTCTTTATCCCTGGTTTAACAGAAAAAACTTATTTTTGTATGATCTATAAATACTGCTATTGAAACAGTTTATCAAAAACAGAGAGAGATTTGTTTTCTCTCTGTGCAAAATTCACCACATATTTATGTGTTACGTGAAGTAACAATTTCATACTGTAAATACATTTGCAAGCTGTAATGCTGCCATTGGTTCCTACAGAAGGCTTTAAAATTTTATGTAAGCCACTCTCAGATTTCATGTGTGTTATGCATACAGGACAGCAGCTGAACTAGTTGAGAAAATCTGTTGAAAAATAAGGGCAACAAAGCTATCATCCACCCCATTGCCGAGCTATCTTCTGTGACTCTTCTCAGGACATATTTCTGGAACCCTTTCTCTGTGACCATGTTTCCTTTTTAACTTTGACCCCACTGAACATCTGTTTTTCTCATAGCCTTCCCTGTGGCACTGGGCAACAAGAATTAAGTAACATCAGCCTGGCTTTGCACAGCTGCAATTGTCAATGAATTGCCAGGTAATACAGTTCAGACTACCTTGACACAAATACCACCTCCTTATAGGTACTTCACCTCTCAGTATTATCCAATACCAATAGTACTTAAAGGTCTCTATTTAGATTGGGTCCTAATTGTACCAGGCATTTCCTCTGATTAAACCATTTTTATGTGTACATAAACTGTTCTGACTGATGTTGTTGATCCAGAGTAAGAGATTCCTAACCTCAGTCTTTGCCACAACTCCTTCTCTTTTGCCCCCTCCACTTTGCTCGTTCAACTATTTATCATTCCCTCCCTCAGTTCTGTAAAATTATTCTAGTTTAAAACAAGCAAACAAACAAATGCTCTCACATATGAAAAGAAATACACTATTTAATATTACTGCCTCATTATTCGGTTGGGGAACCAAGATACGGAGAGATTAAGCGACTTGCCAGAGGAAAAGGAGGAAGGATGCAGGAAGAAAATTTAGTTCCTCTGAGCCACAGTTTAGCATCTTAAATAGAAACCTTCTTTGTTCTGACTTCACCTTACCTCTGAGCGTTGCCCAATTTCTTCATGCTCAAACTTTCCTCTTCTAGACTGTATCTCTTCTGATTTCAAAGGGTGGTTTTTCACACAGGACAGGCACGAAGGAGATTAAGGGGTTGTTCTAGGCTTTTAAGTTCTGGAATTTCTCTCCACTGCCACTGCTAGAAGCTAAGTGAATATGATGTCCCAGAATCACAGCTTTCCCTTCACCGTCTAAGATTTTTTTTCCCTGTATCATATTTGTTCAGTGTACTGTTTGTTTGCTAGCTCCTGCCTGGCAAGCTTTGTCTACCTGCTTTGTGCATAAATGTCAGGGATAATTCTGAAGGCTCAGCATGATTACCAGTTGGCCAGCTGCCATGTTGGTCTTTAGGATTTAACTTTCCATCCACAAAATGGCATGTATTTATTTATTTGTATTAAAAAAGTTTCTGTGCCTGTTGTCTCTAGATGCACAAACAAAAGGTTTTAGCCAAATGTAAATATGCACTACCTGAATTACTGTCCACCAATGAAAGTCCTTCTTAACCAACCTCAACTAACATCCTAAACCTTCCCACATCTTTAAATTCCTCCATGCTTTTCCCCAAAGTCTGGAGAAAAGATATACTCTGCAATGTGACCCATAGGTGAAAAATCTTAGAAGCTGGCAGTCTAGCAGGGAAGTGGATTCCAGGATCAAGTACTGTACATTGCCCACTTTCAGTCAGATTAGCACAAACTACAAATTTTTTGTCTCCTTTGCTTGAGGCAGTGAGTTCTCTGTTGGGTTTTTACTACGTGCAGCTATCTACTATAAAATATATTCACAGTTAACAATCTAATTACAAAAAAGCTATGCTTAGAACCTAAAGTTTACTTAATTTCTAAAAACCCCCACATGAACTCATGTATTAATGCTCAGAAGGGGTGTTGGGGTTTAACCCTGGTAGGCAGCTCAGCACCACACAGCTGCTCGCTCACTTCCCCCTCAGCAGGATTAGGGGTAGAATCAGAAGGGTAAAAATGGGAAAACTTGTGCATTGAGATAAAGAGTTTAAAAATAAAAAAAAAAAGGGGGGGGGGAGAAGTACAAACAACAAAAAAAGGGGGAAAACCCCACAACAAAACAAAACCAAGAAAAACAAGTGATGCAAAAGAAAACACTTGCTCACCACCAACCAACCAATGCCCAGCCAGTCCCTGAGCAACAGCAGCCATGCCAACCTCCACTCCCCCCCAGCCTTATTGCTGAGCACATCATATGGTCTGGAATATCCCTTTGGTCAGTGGGGGTCAGCTGTCCCAGCTGTGTCCCCTCCCAACTTCTTGTGCATCCCCAGCCTGCTCGCTGGTGGGGTGGGGTGAGAAGCAGAAAAGGCCTTGACTCTGTGTAAGCACTGCTCAGCAATAATGAAAACATCCCTGTTTTATCAACACTGTTTTCAGCACAAATCCAAAATGTAGCACCATACAAGCTACTGTGAAGAAATTTATCATAGCCAAAAACAGTACAAGGGGAGATTACTAAATTCATGTGGACAGCTCTGCAGAGCCTTTATAGCTATTCTTAAAATGGTAATAGTCCTTCATTTTTAATAATGAAGTATGGGTACAAGATTTGCACCAGTATATCAAATATACTGCTACTAAACAATAGTGGAATGTTGTTGCTGATAAAATAGTAACTGAGAAGTCTAAAGCAAACTAACAGCAAGAGCTTTAAGATATTCCAAATGTAACAGAAGAAATTTGGGGTTTTAAGCACAGGGAGAGAGTCCTCCAGAAGTTTGGCTTCAGCAGACTTACGCAGTAAGGAGGAGCCCACCCAGGATTTGTTCTCATTCGCTACTGTCAAAAGTGCAGCTTCCTCAGCTAATTCTTCTAGTTGTCCTTTCATCTGCACAATGCAATTCCTCTGAACTTCCCTGAGTTTGTGAAGTTCTTCTAATATGTTCCTTAACTGGTGGGCTCAGAGCTTTTCTTGCTCATACAGTTTCTCCTTCCACTCCAGTCTGATTTGCAAGCATTCCAAGTGCCTCTCATTTACAAACATATTTCTCACATCTAATAGATCTATCTTTTGATACATTTTATTATCCCAGTATGGAAAAATCTGGCAGGACATTTCCATGACCTCCATTGATTTAATCCAATTTTTTATTCTACAGTTCTAATTATTTGATTTTGTTTTCATTGTCTTTCAGTGTGTCCCTGGCATCATCCACTTCTCTGTGTAGGTCTCCTACTAATGTCCTCAAACAGCTTGTACTGGCCTGCAGTCACCAGTACCCATCCTTCAAATCTTCACTTTCTTTCAGTAAATTCCAATTTTCAATATCCAGCTCTGCTACTGTTTCTCTGAGGTGCCATCTTTGATTTTGTAAGTTTTCATTTGTGAAAGATAGTTTATTAACCAGAGAGGTTTTCATGTTGGAGGGAGAAAGCATGGCCAAGGCGGCAGGACACTGACATGCTCTGAGAGCTTCCAGCCTGCCCAAGCGTGACATAGTCCGGATGTCACAATCCCATGGTTCCCAAATGCCTGCTCCCACTGGGTGGCCATGGCTTGCAAGATGTGATAAATAATATCAGAAGGTGTTATTAAGAAAATTAAGATCTTTAGGGTAAAATGCCTTTGTTAGAAATTAGTTAAGAGTTAAACAGTGAGCAGAAATATATCATTTTTCAAAACAGCTAAGTATTAACTGAGAATGGTGAAAGGCATCATGCTAGGACTGATGCTTTTGGTATATTTACTGAATGAATGTTCAGAGAACTTATGAACAGTGAAGTGACTCCATTTTTAGATGACATAGCATTCTGTAGTGTCGTGAAAACTAAGAAATTTAAAAGGCTTCTAGAGAGATGATGTAATGATAAGTACATTTTTGATAAGAAATACTGCATGTTAGAGCAATTGCAGCTGAATTGTACACCAGATTCTTAGATAACGGTAATCATTTAGGAGGCAAACATGGAAATCATGGTGGATAGATCAATGAAACAACAATCCCCATACCATTAGCAGCAGCAGGGAGAATTCATACTGGATAAAAAAAAATGATAGGGCAAACAAGGACCTGGGGGGCATTCTTGCAGCAGCGCTCCTCTACCCTTCTCTCCTTGGCTCTCCCACTCATCTCCTGCTCCTATCCACGGCAATTCTCCTCCTTGGTTTTTCTCCAGCCTGAGCCTGTGGTTGTGTACCCTTTTCTCTTGGTTGGCAGCATATTTTATCTGTGCTTTTACTGTGGCTGTTTTAAAGTTAAGGAGCAGCCTAGAGCGGCTGTATACAGCACTGAGTGTCACTGCTATTCTCACACTAGTCCCATCCTCATATACCCCAATACTAGGACAAAGAGGGCTGTATAGGGCTGTCTACCCTATTCTCCAGTGGAAATCTGTGGCACCTTTAGAGCATCCATGTGTTGGAATAATTAATGAGGTTTCCCAATCCAGTGCATCAACCTTCAAAGTTTCCTCAGTGTGTCTGTCAGCAGTTCCTTTGCTTTGCTAATGAGAGTTCTTTCTGAGGAGAGTGCACAGCTTCCATTAACTTGGCACACTTTCACACCAAATCCTTAACGTGGTGTGTCGTGCATCTCACAGCACTCAACTGTATTGCTCCTGTTTGACGTGACTTTTAACAGGCTGTGCGCATCCCTATGCCAAATGCTTCATTCTTCATTCTCAATGGCTGAAGTACACCAGTGACACCAAAAATACTGTTTTTGTCACAGCCTGTAATACTATGGAAAAGGAAAGGAGAAGGAAAAGCAGGCATTCATGAGATGGAGCCTGGGCAATACAGGAGGATTTTATTCAGCTGCAATATACCTTTTTGTCTGAGTGAATTTAGGTGAGCTGTGTTAATACCAAGCTTTTTTCCTCCTTCTCTTTTCTTCCGCTTGTTGGCAATGTATTTCCCTGTTGTTTGAAACCAATTAGCGTGTGTATGGCACTGCAGAACCAGCAACATGACTTTCCAAAGGATCTTCACTGTCTCTGCTGATACTCCTTCACTACTGTTACATAATCCCCCCCCTTCTGGATGAGTTATTCTTCCATTTTGTGCTGTTCTAGCAAGAAATTACAAAGCCCCATGCTGCAAATTAGATTTTCTGTAGGGGTATCAGGTGTATCAAGAAAGGCAGTTCCAAGTGGCCTCAAAAACCTGCTCTTTTTAAAGTCTCTACAATGGGAGCATCCGCTAATCTTGTAGGGAAAACAGGGGGAGAAAAGGCAATAGGGGCAAGAAAGATTGTGGTATGTTTTGCATTGTAAAGTTTGAGCTTGTTAGCCTCGTTTTCAGTGTGCGAAGTCCTTATTGTTTTTAATAAGTTTGGGACATGGAGCAGCTCTGCATGCAGAGTGACTCGCTTCTACTAAAATATCTTTGAACAACGTCCCTTTAAAACACGCTTCACTAAGAGGCAAAAAGGATGCGGGAAGAGAGAAGGAGATTCAGAAATGTGCAATGAATTTCTATGGAAGGAAAACCTTGTTAGGAGGACATGAGGTTATGTCCCAACTTATTTTAACCCATACGGAATTCGTTCATCATAGCTAACGTTCACTAAAGCGGCATTCCACCAGCTGCACAAACCCCAAGGGAGACTAAGGAGAGTGATAATCACTGAAAAACCCTGCTGATGACTCCTCACATAGCTTCAGGCTGCCTCTTGAAGACTCCACGTGGCTGTTTCAGAAGTGCAGCCTCCCTGCCTGTGCTGTATATTGATGCAGAAGAGAAAGACAAACTCCTGTAGACAACAGTATGGGAATATTACAATTTAAGGGGGATAAAAAGGTTCAGCCTTTGAAACTAAAAGAAGGTACTCCTTGACCACTGTGGCTTGTCATAAAACTGGAAAAGAAACACTTACATTCAACATCAATTCATCTATTGGTATTACTAGAACAAAGTCCAAAATTCTAATTTTCTATTTGAAAGGAAGTTGGAAAGCCAGAGAGTTACACCAGAGCCAAACTGGACCTGGTGTATTTAAGGGAGCATTCAGAAGGTTTTTGGGCGAGGGAGGAATAAAATGCACAAAAGAAGAATGCTGCGTTGAATAACATGGAAATACTCCGTAATAGGTGAAATCATAAAGTCCTCATATATTTTAAACTCCTTCCTTATTCTACAAAATGACTGATTATGTCAAAAGGAAGTTGGTGAAGGAAGGAGATGAAGATTGGGCCCTAACTTAATTTCATGCTCCCCTCGCTTTGGACTGATAAGCACCAAATTAACTTTGTGCTAATCAAGAGGTTAGAAAACATTATAGAGATGGATGATTTCTGCTGATTATAGTAAAAAAAAAAAAGGTATTCATGACATTCAGACAATACAGCAGTACATGTCTCCTAATATAACTAGTTTTACAATATTTCAAACTTTTCATGCACAAAAGTAGAAAGTCTTGAGAAGCCTTTTCTTTCTCTCCTCTCTCCAAACCCCTGTCTCCCCTACCCGCCTTCTCAGTGCTTCACCACTTCCATTTACAGAACAGCAGGAGGGAGAATCAAACAGAAAATCATGTTGTTCTGCTTTCCCTTTTATCATATTCAATACTTGACCCAAACAATCAGGAAGCAATTAAAAGCTTCTGTTTCAACTCCCCATCCTGTTCAAATTCTTGCTGTCATTTTGCTTGTCTGAAACTTTGCTCTTTTAAAAGTTTGCCAGTGTTTGTGAATGTGAATGTGTGTGTGTGTGTACTTACAGACATATATATGCCCTTGTTCTTTCAGTCAAGTGATATTACAAAATGTCTTTTCATTTCTGACAAGGTTCAGTCATCTTTGTAATAAACACGTCCTTTAAAAAAATTCTCAACCTTAATGCTTTTCAAAATTTCTCTAATGATTTCTAATTTACTGACATTTTCCCTGAGCCCCTCATCAATTTAACTATTCAAATTGCTAACACTGTTAATAATTCCTCTGTCTCCAGCAGACCCACTGCAGACCTTGAAATCCCTCTGCTGCCCCTGCAGACAAGAACACATCTGGTAGTGCATCCATATCATGCTGGATCAGAGTATTTATTAGCCTGGCAGCAGAGTCTCATCACCATGCAGTAGGATGATAAACGGCTTCATTTTCACCATTGCTATCCAGAAGGGCCTCTCACGGGCCCATTTCCTCCCCTCATGTCTATCTTACAGTGGTGTAATTCCACTTATTTCAGCACATGGAGAACAGCATGAGCACAAGGGTCTGTACTTCTAAGGGTTTGTGGGGAAGATTTTGAGAAACATTTGGAGCTACATGCCAAATTGGCTCCCATGTCTTTGAAAAAGTCCAGATGTCTGTACTTTGGGGGAGATTTGAAGGGGAAGCAGATGCAGGCTGACCTGTCTTCAGACAAAAGCCCAATTTTCAAAACGGCCCAATGCATGCTCTGCTGGGACTTTAGGGCTGAAGATACTGAGACAAACTAGGCATGACCTTGCTGCACATCAGCTGAACTGTGCTAATTGCTCTTACCCTGTGATATATAAAAAGCATTTAGAAATGGCTCATCTGTCAGAGGCAGTTCAGGCCTTGGAGTGTTTTGCATTCCAGCTTTCTAGACAAAGCTCCCATACAGAGACAGCTTGTTAGTGGCTCACCTTAAAATTTCCTGGACCGAAGTGCTCATAACTATGGTGGTACACATGGAGCTAGCAAGTGATATGTGACAGTTCCCTAAAAGAGAACCTCCTGCTTGTACATGCAGAACAAAGAGATGAACTGCCTCTGCTGATGCAGCCACAGTCAATGAAAATAATCAAAGAAACTCAGACAGGGACCAAATGGTCTGCAGCAGATAGCCAAGAGAGAGGATGCAAAGAAGCAGTGCTTCAGGGGAAAGTCCCTTCAGAAGTGCAGCCCAGTACTTAGAGCATGAGGAACTTGGTGAAGATTTCTAGAGTCTATGTCTTAACCACAAACTTCCTGTTAACCAAGTTAGTTAAACTTTCTGGGTCTTGGTTTCCTTGTTTGTGAATTTGCAGTTGAGATACCCATCCTGGGGCAATGTAATTGGCTTATGTTTACAACATGCTTTGTGGTACTGCAAGGGATGTTACTGGCTACATGCAAAGAGTGGTTTTTGTATAGGACAGCATATGCACGTTTTTCAGTCTGTCTTGATAGCTGCGTGTTCTGTAAAACTGAGGTAATAAAAATTACTCAGCAGCTTGAATGAGTGGTCTTAATACCTCTGGAGTTATGGATAATTGTAAAAAGTTGTCCACAGAAAACAGAAGTCTGCCTCTCTGAATAGTGTCTGCTACTTGAAAAACAATTTTGCTTCTGTGAAAAACAAACTTAGAAACAAATGTAGGAAAATAATGGCAGAATTAAGTTTCACATCTCCACTCAAGTAGCTTTCTGAGGAAGATAAAAACCATTATTTTGTTGATAACTTCCTATGCGGACTCCAAAGTTCGTAATGAGGCCCTAAACTAAAGTCCCTACATGGAACTAAATTAATCCATTCCTATGTAACTCTTTTGAATCATATCATATAGGAGTAATTGGAGCAGAATTTGGTCCTCAATCAGATGTTTTATGAAAATATACAGACACAAATTATGAACTTCAGGCCTAGATCAAAATCTAATAAAGTGACCAAGGAAAAAAAGTAAGTAAAAGCAGCCACACTATCAACATCTGATAAGCAGGGTTCTGAGCTGTGAAGGAAAGGCTACTTGTGAGATAAAGAGTGTCACTGAGCTATCCTGAGGTATTTACCTTTGCAAGGCCAGCCTTATCAATGGGGCTAGCAAGTGCAGCAAAACATTAGGGACAGCTAAATATCCAGTAAAGATGTGTGGGTGATGCCACACAGGAGATTTGCTGCTTTGCCTGGGGCAACAGAGACCTTAGAGCTGCCAGCCCTGCTTCTCTGCATCTTTCAGTCTCAGATGCTGCTGACACTCTTATTGCTGAGACGATCTGTTTCCCCATATGTATTAATTTGTAATATTAAAATTAAAAAAATTAATAATAAAAATGTTAAAAATCCTGCATGCATAAAGGCTGAGTGAAGAGGGAGGAATTCTTCTCTTTTGTTTCATTGTCTGTGGAGATTCCTCATAGCCACAGTGCCTTTTCAAACAAGCTCAGAGCAACTTGTTTGAACATTAGTTAGAAACTTACCCTCGCAATGTAAGGAAACAGTCAACACAGAAGATTAATATGTGTTAGAAAACATAAGATCAGGGTTTAAAGCTTTTGATGTTGCCATTGCATTAGCACAAAACCTTGATTCATATCCCTTACTCTGCCAATAGAAAGGAGAAAAGAAAAAGGCACAATCCCTGCAATTCCATGTTGGCCACGCTGAGACTGTTTCTCTGAAGACGTGAAGGAATAGAATCATAGAATCATAGAATCATGTTGGGTGGAAAAGACCCTTAAGATCATCGAGTCCAACCGTAAACCTAACACTGCCAAGTCCACCAATAAACCATGTCCCTAAAGCGCCACGGGTACATGTGCTGACAGACATCTGCTGGAAATACAACACAGCAGTGAGTAAACAATCTAGGAGGTTCCTGGAGTGTGTGGAAGATAACTTCCTGACACAGCTGGTAGGTGAACCAACCAGGGGAGGAGCCTTGCTAGATCTGTTGTTTATGAACAGGGAAGGACTGGTGGGAGGTGTGACGGTCGGAGGCCATCTTGGGCTTCGCGACCATGAAATGATAGAATTTTCAGTTCTTGGTGAGGCAAGGAAGGTGGTCAGCAAAACCACCACTCTGGACTTCCGAAGGGCAAACTTTGGCCTCTTCAAGGCACTGGTTGAGAGAGTCCCTTGGGAGACAGTCCTGAAGGGCAAAAGGGTCCAGGAGGGATGGACATTCTTTAAGAAGGAAATCTTAATGGCTCAGGACCAGGCTATTCCAATGTGCCGCAAGTCGAACCGCCGAGGAAAACGACCGGCCTGGCTGAACCCCCGTTCAGCCTTTTGCTAGGAGTCAAGAAAAAAAGGAGAGTTTATCGTCTCTGGAGGAAAGGGCGGGCAACTTGGGAGGAGTACAGGGATCTTGTTAGATCATACAGAGAGAAAATTAGAAAGGCAAAAGCTCAGCTAGAACTAAATCTGGCCACTATTGTAAGGGACAACAAAAAATGTTTTTACAAATATGTTAACAATAAAAAGAATCCCAAGGAGAATATCTGTCCTTTAATGGATACAGAAGGGAACACAGCAACCAGTGATGAGGAAAAGGCCGAGGTACTTAATGCCTTCTTTGCCTCAGTCTTTAATAGGGAGACCAGTTATCCTCAGGGTACTCCACCCCCTGAGCTGGAAGGTAAGGATGAAGAGCAGACCATACCCCCCTTAATCCAGGAGGAATTAGTTAGTGACCTACTACGCCATCTGGACACTCACAAATCTATGGGACCTGATGGGATCCATCCAAGAGTACTGAGGGAACTGGCAGGGGTCCTTGTCAAGCCACTCTCTGTCATCTATCAGCGTTCCTGGTCAACAGGGGAGGTCCCAGAGGACTGGAGGCTTGCCAATGTGACTCCCATTTACAAGAAGGGTCAGAGGGAGGATCCGGGGAACTACAGGCCTGTCAGCCTGACCTCGGTACCGGGGAAGATTATAGAATGGTTTGTCTTGAGAGCACTCACATGGCAACTCCAGGATAAGAAGGGGACCAGGCCCAGTCAGCATGGGTTTACGAAAGGCAGGTCCTGCTTAACCAACCTGATCTCCTTCTATGACCAGGTGACCCGCCTAGTGGATGAGGGAAAGGCTGTGGATGTTATCTACCTTGACTTCAGCAAGGCCTTTGACACTGTCTCTCATGGCATACTCCTTGAGAAGCTGGCGTCTCATGGCTTGGATAAGTGTACTCTTTGCTGGGTGAAAAACTGGCTGGATGGCCGAGCCCAGAGGGTTGTGGTGAATGGGGTGAAATCCAGTTGGTGGCCGGTCACAAGTGGTGTTCCCCAGGGCTCGGTTTTGGGCCCTGTTCTGTTTAATATCTTTATCAATGATTTGGATGAGGGGATTGAGTGCACCCTCAGCAAGTTTGCAGACAACACCAAGTTGGGAGGCAGGGTCGATCTGCTTGAGGGTAGGGAGGCTCTACAGAGAGATCTGGACAGGCTGGATCGATGGGCTGAGACCAACCATATGAAGTTCAACAAGGCCAAGTGCCGGGTCCTGCACTTGGGTCACAGCAACCCCATGCAGCGCTACAGGCTTGGGGAAGAGTGGCTAGAAAGCTGCCCAGCAGAGAAAGACCTGGGCGTGCTGGTTGACAGCCAGCTGAATGTAAGCCAGCAGTGTGCCCAGGTGGCCAAGAAGGCCAACGGCATCCTAACCTGTATCAGAAATAGTGCGGCCAGCAGGAGCAGGGAGGTGATTGTTCCCCTGTACTCAGCACTGGTGAGGCTGCACCTTGAGTACTGTGTTCAGTTTTGGGCCCCTCACTATAAGGAAAGACATTGAGTTGCTGGAGTGTGTTCAGAGGAGGGCAACCAAGTTGGTGAGGGGCCTGGACCACAAGTCTTATGAGGAGCAGCTAAGGGAGCTGGGGTTGTTTAGTCTAGAGAAGAGGAGGCTGAGGGGAGACCTTATCGCTCTCTACAACTACCTGAAAGGGGGTTGTAGTGAGGTGGGTGATGGTCTCTTCTGTCAGGTGGCTGGAGACAGGATGAGAGGAAATGGCCTCAAGTTGAGGCAAGGGAAATTTAGGTTAGATATTAGGAAAAATTTCTTTACTGAAAGGGTTGTCAGACATTGGAACAGGCTGCCCAGGGAAGTGGTTGAGTCACCATCCCTGGAGGTATTCAAAAAGCGAGTAGACAGGGTACTTCAGGACATGGTTTAGTGGGCATGGTTGATGGTTGGACTCGATCTTGAAGGTCTTTTCCAACCTAAATGATTCTATGATTCTATGATTCTATGTCTTTTAAATACCTCCAGGGATGGTGACTCAACCACTTCCCTGGGCAGCCTGTCCCAATGCTTGATAACCCTTTTGGTGAAGAAATTTTTCCTAATATCCAATCTAAACCTCCCCTGGTGCAACTTGAGGCCATTTCTTCTTGTCCTATTGCTTGTTACTTGGGAAAAGAGACCGACCCCCACCTCGCTACAACCTCCTTTCAGGCAGTTGTAGAGAGTGATAAGGTCTCCCCTCAGCCTCCTTTTCTCCAGGCTAAACAACCCCAGTTCCCTCAGCCGCTCCTCATAAGACTTGTGCTCCAGGCCCCTCACCAGCTTCGTTGCCCTTCTCTGGACATGCTCCAGCACCTCAATGCCTTTCTTGTAGTGAGGGGTCCAAAACTGAACACAGTATTTGAGGTGCGGCCTCACCAGTGCCGAGTACAGGGGGATGATCCCTTCCCTAGTCCTGCTGGCCACACCATTTCTGATACAGGCCAGGATGCCATTGGCCGCCTTGTCCACCTGGGCACACTGCTGGCTCATATTCAGCCAGCTGTCAACCAGCACCCTGAAGTCCCTTTTCTGCCGGGCAGCTTTCCAGCCACTCTTCCCCAAGCCTGTAGTGTTGCATGAGGTTGTTGTGACCCAAGTACAGGAACCGGCACTTAGCCTTGTGTTGTGGTTTAACCCCACTAACACCAACTAAGCACCACGCAGCCGCTTACTCATTCTGCCCCCACCCAGTGGGATGGGGGAGAAAATCAGTAAAAGAAGTAAAACTCGTGGGTTGAGATAAGAACGGTTTATTAGAACAGAAAAGAAGAAACTAATAATGATAATGATAACACTAATAAAATGACAAGAGTAATGACAAAAGGATTGGAATATACAAGTGATGCACAGTGCAACTGCTCACCACCCGCCAATCGACGCTGTGGTGGGTTGACCCTGGCTGGATGCCAGGTGCCCACCAAAGCCGTTCTATCCTCCTCAGGTGGACAGGGAGAGAAAACATAACAAAGGGCTTGCACGTCGAGATAAGGACAGGAGAGATCACTCAGCAATTACTGTCACGGGCAAAACAGACTCAGCCTGGGGAAAATTAACTCAATTTATTACAAATCAACCAGAGTAGGGTAATGAGAAATAAAACCAAATCTCAAAACACCTCCCCTCCACCCCTCCCTTCTTCCTGGGCACAACTTCACTCCCGGACTCTCTACCTACCAACCCCAGCAGCGCAGGGGGATGGGGAATGGGGTTTACGGTCAGTTCATCACATGTTATTTCTGCCACTTCATCCTCCTCAGCAGCAGGACTCATCACACTCTTCCCCTGCTCCAGCGTGGGGTCCCTCCCATGAGAGACAGTCCTCCACGAACTTCTCCAACATGGGTCCTTCCCACGGGCTGCAGTTCTTCACGAACTGCTCCAGCATGGGTCCCTTCCACGGCGTGCAGTCCTTCAGGAGCACACTGCTCCAGCATGGGTCCCCCACGGGGTCACAAGTCCTGCCAGAAAACCTGCTCCATGGGCTCCTCTCTCCACAGATCCCCAGGTCCCGCCAGGAGCCTGCTCCAGCATGGGCTTCCCACGGGGTCACAGCCTCCTTCGGGCACCCACCTGCTCCAGCGTGGGGTCCTCCATGGGCTGCAGGTGGATATCTGCTCCACCGTGGATCTCCATGGGCTGCAGGGGGACAGCCTGCCTCACCATGGTCTTCCCCACGGGCTGCAGGGGAATCTCTGCTCTGGCACCTGGAGCATCTCCTCCCCCTCCTTCTTCACTGACCTTGGTGTCTGCAGGGTTGTTTCTCTTACATGTTCCCACTCCTCTCTCCGGCTGCCATTTCGGTCTGTCCCACAACTTTTTTTCCTTCTTAAAAATGTTATCACAGAGGCGTTACCACTATCACTGATTGGCTTGGCCTTGTCTGGCAGCGGGTCCATCCTAGAGATGGCTGGTATTGGCTCTGTCAGACACAGGGGAAGCTTCCAGCCGCTTCTTACAGAACCCACCCCTGTAACCCCCCCTGCTACCAAAACCTTGCCACACAAAGCCAATACAATGCCCAGTTAGTCCCCGAGCGGCAATCCCCCCGCCCCCACTTTCCCCAGTTTATATACTAGATGTGACGTCACATGGTGTGGAATGCCCTGTTGGCCAGTTTGGGTCAGCTGCCCTGGCTGTATCCCGTCCCAACTTCTTGTGCCCTTCCAGCTTTCTCGCTGGCTGGGCATGAGAAGCTGAAAAATCCTTGACTTTAGACTAAACATTACTTAGCAACAACTGAAAACATGTGTTATCAACATTCTTCTCATACTGAACTCAAAACATAGCACTGTACCAGCTACTAGGAAGACAATTAACTCTGTGCCAGCTGAAACCAGGACACCTTGTTGAATCTCATACAATTGGCTTCAGCCCATTGATCCAGCCTGTCCAGATCCCTCTGTAGAGCCTTTCAACCCTCCAGCAGATCAACACTCCCACCCAACTTGGTGTCATCTGCAAACTTACCAAGGGTGCGCTCAATCCCCTCGTCCAGATCATTCATAAAGATATTAAACAGAACTGGCCCCAGTACTCAGCCCTGGGGAACACCACTTGTGACTGGCCGCTAACTGGATTTAACTCCTTCCAGCCCTTCTTGTAGATGGGTGACACATTTGCTAACCTCCAGTCAACTGGGACCTCCCTGGTTAGCCAGGACTGCTGGTAAATGATTGAAAGTGGCTTGGTGAGCACTTCTGCCAGCTCCCTCAGTACCCTTGGGTGGATCCCATCCAGACCCATAGACTTGTGTATGTCTAAGCGGTGTAGCAGGTTGCTAACCATTTCCCCTTGGATTATGGGGGCTTCATTCTGCTCTCTTGTCGCTGTCTTCCAGCTCAGGGGGCTAGTCACCCCGAGAACAGCTGGTCTTACTATTAAAAACTGAGGCAAAGAAGGCATTAAGTATCTCAGCCTTTTCCTCATCCCTTGTCACTATGTTTCCTCCCACATCCAATAAAGGATGGAGATTCTCCTTAGTCTGCCTTTTGTTGTTAATGTATTTATAGAAACATTTTTATTGCCTTTTACTGCAGTGGCCAGATTAAGTTCTAGCTGGGCTTTGGCCTTTCTAATTTTCTCCCTGCATAACCTCACGATATCCTTGTAGTCCTCCTGAGTTGCTTGCCCCTTCTTCCAAAGATCAAACGCTCTTTTTTTCCAGCCAAAGCTCTCTGTTCAGCCAGGCCAGTCTTCTTCCCTGCTGGCTCATCTTTTGGCACATAGGGACAGCCTGCTCCTGTGCCTTTAAGATTTCTTCTTGAAGAATGTCCAGCCTTCCTGGACTCCTTTGCCCTTCAGGACTACCTCCCAAGGTACTCTTGTCAACCAGGCTCCTAAACAGGCCAAAGTCTGCCCTCTGGAAATCCGAGGTGGCAGTTCTGCTAGCCCCTCTCCTTACTTCTCCAAGAATCGAAAACTATCATTTCATGATCGCTGTGCCCAACATGGCCTCCAACTGTCACATCACCCACAAGTCCTTCTCTGTTCACAAACAAGAGGTGCACCAGGGTGCCTTCCCTAGTTAGCTCACTCACCAGCTGTGTCAGGAAGGTCTCTTCCACACACTCCAGGAACCTCCTAGACTGTTTCCTCTCTGCTGTATTTTATTTCCAGCAGATGTCTGGTAGGCTGATGTCCCCCATGAGAACAAGGGATAGTGATTGTGAGACTTCTCCCAGCTGCTTATAGAATATTTTGTTTGCCTCTTCATCCTGGTTGGGTGGTCTATAACACACTCCTACCATGATATCTGCCTTGTTGGCTTTCCTCCTGATTCTTACCCATAAACACTCAACCCTTTCATCACCATTCTCAAGCTCTAGACAGTCACAACACTCCCTAACATACAGGGTTAACCCACTGCCTCTCCTACCTTGCCTATCTATTCTGAAGAGTTTATAGCCATCCATTGCAGCACTCCAGTTGTGTTAGTCATCCCACCGTGTTTCTCTGACTGCAATTACTTCATAGTTTTACAGCTGCACAATGGCTTCCAGCTCCTCCTGTTTGTTACCCATGCTATGGGCATTGGCATAAATGCACTTCAGTTGGGCTATTGATCCTGCCACCTTTTTTGGGTGAGAAGCCCTAATTCCTATGTAACTGTTCTCAGGCACTTCTATGGTTTCTAACACATCAACAACCCTTGCACCTTTGCTGTCGCATGGATCTCCATCCCCTGCCTCCACTGAGATGGCTAGGGTGCTGCATGCATTAGTACAGGGACATTTCAAATGTGCTCCAGTGTACTCAGCACATCGTGGAGCAGACTGAAGGACCTTGTTAGCACACTGCCCCTCAAACATTGGCATGCCACCCCCAGGCTTATCTCTGGCAAGCCTGGTTTTATCCCTTTTCCCCTTCAAATCTGGTTTAAAGCTCTTTCAATGAGCCCTGCCAACTCCTGAGCAAAGATCCTTTTCCCCCTTTGACACAGGTGTACCCCGTCTGTCGCCAGCAGCCCTGGTGTTGTGTAGACCAACCTGTGATCAAAACACCCAAAATTCTGCTGGTGACACCAGGCTCAGAGCCAGTTATTGATCTGCTGGGTCTTCTTGTTTGTGCCCTCATCATCCCCTGCAACTGGAAGGACAGAGAACACTGCTTGTGCTCCTGATCCCTTAACCAGTTGTCCCAAGGCCCTGAAGTCTCTTTTGATCACCCTTGGACTTCTTATTGCAACCTCATTGCTGCCTACGTGAAAAAGCAATAATGGATAATAATCCAAGGGCCATACCAGGGCAGGAAGTTTCCTTGTCACATCTTTAACCCAGGCACCACGGAGGCAGCAGACTTCCCTAAGAAGTGGGTCTGGTCGGCAAATTGGACCTTCTGTTCCCCTCAGAAGACAGTCTCCTATGAAAATAACTCATCTTTTTTCTTTCTTTATGGAAGTGGTTTTGACACAGTGCAGAGGCCGACTTAACCTTGGTGACGCCTCCAGCCTAGATGAACCATCATTCTTGTCATTGTTTGGTTCCACTTGCAGACCGTTGTACCTATTATGCAAGGGCACCTGGGACGGTGAGGTAGCCATGGGGGAGACGGGCCTGCTGCACCGGGCAGGAACTTGTCACCATTGCCCCCTATCCCTTAAGTCACCACATGAATACATAGGGAGTATGTATTTCTCCCTATTAAGATCAAAAAGCAAGGAACGGAAGGATCAGGCAAAGAAGGTTTTGCCTCCAGTGGGTGTAAGCTACTCCACAAAAAGGGCAAAGCAGCATACTGCCCTAAGAAACAAAGAGGAGATTGTCTAGTGTTCAGAAGTCAGGCCATGATGCATAAAGGCATTTAGGTGATTTGAGTTGAGCAGGCCGCTCAAATGCCCTTGTGGATCTTAGCATATATATACGTAAAAGCTATTAGGAAAGGCTAAGGGAAGTGGGTTTTTTAGTCTCAGGAACAGAAGGCAAAGAGGAGATCTTATGGCTATCTGCAACAACCTAATGGGAGGGTGTAAAAAAGAAATACCCCTCATTCTCAAACTGGAGGGAAACCACCCTGTCATGGGGCAGTAAAAGGATATGGGGACATTAGGTTACTGACTCCAGCCACTCAAGGTTTATCTGAAAGAAGACTGCACCTCTGTTTTCCTTTTTCTGACAGCCATTCCTTGCAGATGCAGGGAAAGTACTTGTTAATCTTCTTCCATTTGATTTCTATATTTCTGGAGAATTTTAAATCGACAAGTGGGGCCTTTTGGACAGTTTGCTTTCCCTTGCAGAGTATTTTCTCAATTTCTTTTTACCTTTGAGACCTTGTGCACTCAAGCTATTTGCAATGTCTACTTTACACTACATTCAGCTCAACTGATTCGGCATTTCAGGCTTCACAGCTCCTTGCCCGTATCCTGACTCAGGAGCCCAGACCTTAAAACACAGTCCTCAGTATTATGACTGCAAGCAGGAATTACCTATGAGTTTTTTATTCTGTCTCTGGTCTGTCTCTGGACCAGCTTAGTTTCTTGTCCTCATTCTCTTCATACTCCTTAAAATAACCTTGTTTTTTCTGTCTGTAAAATAGGACTAGTAAGAATGACTTTAAAAAGTGGACTCTGCCTTGACATTAACAACCAGAAGGGTCCTTGTCATGATTAAGCATCCTGAGCTGTAAACATGCTGCCACCTGCGCATGCCAGACAAATAACTAACAAATACAGTATAAGATTCTGTAGGATCTGTCTCCCTTAGAGACCACTTTGATAATGTGAAACATCATTGTGTAAACGTCAATGGAAAGGGAAAGAGAGCACCAGTTCTGTTGCATATGACAGAAGTGACAATGGGGACTTGCAGTTTAACAAGCCCAGTCTACACAGGCAACTAAAGTAATTCTAAATTAACATAACTAATTAGCAGCCTTAGATAACATAATTGCTATGCAGAACTTCCCTGTTTTAGTTAGCATTCTGTATTAACTACTATGTAATTATTAAGGCACCATACTCAGCACCAGCAACTTAATTATCATTAGTATTCCTCCAGTCTCAAGCTTGAATGCCGATGATTAATAAAACACAATTATTTACATTGTAATTGTGGCATTTTAATTAAACTGAAAATGCACTTCGTTTGCTTTTTGTCACAGTGTTAATTTTTTAAATTAAGGTCAGATCTTTTTGTCAAGTTTTTTTTTTTAATCCCTAATTGCAAGTTAGATAGACTGATCTCTTGTCATCTTAAGAAAACAGTGTGACTGTTGGTGACAAATGAGCCTTGGGGTAGCAAAACAGCCTCATTGCTCTGGAGTTACGTAATCCCAGTGCTAATAAACAATACCTTGATATGTTATTTCCATGATTCTTAAGTAACTTCAGTGTATGTAAGTTCCATTTAATTTTCTTTTAGAATTAGTCTTTGCAAGGGTCAGTTTGTTCTTACTTACATTATGACAATACTTAGAAGGTCCTGTTGAGACCAAAGAATTTGCAGACCAACAAGACCAAAGGTGAAAGGGGAAGTGTTAGCTTACAAGAGTAAAATGATCTGCTCATTGTCACCTAATGATCTGCTCATTGTCATCTGCTCACTGTCAGAGCCAGGAATAGAGACAAGGTCTCCCAGCTCTTATTTCTGTGCTCTGCCTGCTAGATCACATTACGCATGTTAGCAAGTTTAGAAATGCCAAATGCGTGGAGAAGCAGAGGCTTAGTCCCTATTTTCAAAACAGGGTTCGTGGCCTTAGTAATAATTAAATTTTTTTTTATGTGTTTTTCTAACTCCTCTGACTTCAGGGAATTTCTTTCTGATTTACACTAGGGTAAGACAGATCAGGCCCAGGATTAATAGCTTTCCTCAGAGTGCCTGGGCACAGTAAGATTTGCTTATATAGAGGAAGAATGATTTCCCTGCCATTACCCAGAGAAATTTACTATGAATTTGCAGCAAGTTCTGCCCCAGTTTTTGCCCTTTGAGAGACTCTCAGTGCTAGCCACTAGAAACTTTGTAAGTAAGCTTCAGTTTCTTTTTATATAGCCAGAATTTAACTTAACTCAAAATGTCAATGTGTTTGCCTTGGGGGAGAATAGGAAGGAGAATTACCTAGTCCATTTCAGGGATTAGTTTTACTTGTGCTTGCTTTACTGCTGTATCTTCCAAGTTACAAGACTGGAAGCCCAGAGGTGAAATGGCTGAACACTGGATCAAAAGCCAGGTTTTTGGGAGCACAGTGAGAGAGGATTTGTCAGGTGGACTGACTGAAAGCCATGATAGACAGATAATGAAGACTGGAAAAGATCCAGAGGGGAAAAAATATCTGTCCGTTTAGGAAAGAAACAGGATATGGAAAGGAGGATGCTTTGGGCTGGGCTACTTAGAAGCAAGGAATTAGCAGACTTTGGAAGCTGAAGAAGGCCCTGCAGGAAGCAAACCTGGAAGCTGAGAAGGCGGGGAGAAGAAAATGTTATAATTGCAGTGCCACTTAAATGTGATCTAATCTCTGGCCTGGGCAAATCCAAGACCTATGTGTCTGCTCAGTCCAGCACAACAGTGAAATGACTGACTGCCAAGAAACGGGAAACCAATTGCCTGTCTACAGAGATAGTGCAGATTATCTCTGGAGCTGTACATGAAACACCTGATGAAACTTGAACGGGTAAAGAAGCTTTTGGTCTATAAGAAGGAAAAGTCTATGTCCACTATGCAGATTTATAAACATGCGTCCATCATTTCTAGCTTTTACAGAGGTCTAGTAAAAAGGCTAACCCCCAAACCTTTTCCCCATATGGGATAAGAGTAGGTCACTAAGGTAAAAAAAAACAAACACAAAAACAGATGCAAAAGCAGATCAATAGGTAACAGGAAAGATAAGTGCCTTTCGTGAGAAAACTCATACAAGACTTTCCATCCACTTTCAAATTCCCCTTTTACAGTGGAAAATCCTCCTTTTTAAAGATGTAATTAGCAATAATTGTAGGGCTGGATGCTCTTGTCATTTGTTTCTTCTGCTGCTGTAGCTTCTGTGAAGCTGCTATGGACTTATATAAGCAAAAGAAGAATCACAGAGCCCCCTACTCTAGAGATCAGTTGCCTGTTGTTTTTGTTGCAGATCTCTTAATCTCTGGAGATTATTCTTCAGTTACTTAAGCATTCTGGCTGAATTTCAAGACATTGTAATAATGAGTGGTGTGAGGACAGGGGATTTCTAGGCATTAAGAGGAGCACTTTCATTTTGTCCTGAAGCAGACATATAAAGTTAAGGATGGCAGCTTGATTCCTGAAGCTACTGGAGGCTTTGGGAATGACAGTACTTGCCAATTTAGTGAGGAAGTAACAAAGCTGATTTACACCAGCTAAAGACTGTGCTAGATTCTCTAGTGCTGCACAGCCATCACAAAAGTGTCCTATATGATGGCCTCATTAGCTTGGAAAGATGTCAGCTGAATTCTACTGCTTAGATAAAACAGAAGGATGCTAAAGCTTTTCTCAGTCAGATTTCTTATCAATATTCTCATCTCTATCTGGTGAGAAGAGTGTGACTCTTCCAGAGGTAATCCCTGCCAGAGTAATCCCTACTTCTATCACTTCAAGATTACTTACCTGCATTACAGTTTATCTTAACGCCCCTGGAAAACTCAAGCTGAGGAACAATTCTATGACCAATTTTCAAAGCAGCATCATGACAAAATTATTGTTACACCAATATTTCTGGGTCTGTAGCAGCTGCCACTAGGTTTCTAAATGGAGTTTAAAATACTAGGATCAACCTGTAAATCCCTAAATTTATGGGTTATGGTTACCAGAGGGACTGCCTCTTGATTCCTTTGCAACTGTCCTGGCTGAGATTTCTAGAGGCGCTTCAGTGGGAATTCTCTGACTATAAATCAAAGAGGTCATAGACAGAATGCTTTTCACAGGGATGGGGTAAGGGCTGGAGATAATTAGATTAAATCTGTATTTTGTAAAAGAGAAAGGAATTGGTTAGTGCAATTTTACTACAAATTACATATATCTGTAGTTCACAGGGTAGGAATGAACTGCAGGACATAAGTCTCCTCTGCACAGGGGCTTTTATGAACTTATATCCATTTAATTAGTGCTATGTACTTGGTGCTTTTGGGGCAAGGGGCAGAGTAATGCTTTTCTGGTGCAAAGCATGGTCAGTTGAAAAATTCCCATTTAGTTTCAGTGGCTCTAGATCAAACCTATTAAAAGGGACAGCCATAGCAAAACCTTTACAAGAAATGCAAGCTAGTTACATGTTGGCAACCACTGTATAGAATAATAATAATATTTTCATAAAGCAGAGTTACAGAAATATGATCTCCATGCAATGAATTAGATAAATCTTGAATGCTTTGCATAATTGTTCAATATTTTTCTATTACTTTCATTTAAAGAGCTTTTTATTATGACTTCTTGCACCTCCACATGTTGTCTTTCATATAATGTTTGGGATGTAATATACTTCTGATTTTTAAACACTAGAAAAAATTAATTAAAACCAAAAATAAATTATCCCATTACATGGTTGAGCATATTCACCCTCCACTTCACACAGTTTCTTCAGAAGAAGGAGCACTGCAAAGGTCTCAACATCCATATTTCATTAAACAAGTACATACAAAGACAGTCATACTAAAAATGCACGTAATAGTAAGCCACATCTCACTTGAGTATAAACAATATTATGTTTTGAAGTAAACCATGATAAATCAGAGAAGTATAACCAGTCCCATGTTTTTTATGCCCCATTGCTTTTGCCACAGATCCTTTCTTCAACAATTCTTTTTTGGCGAATTCACAGGGAAAATGGAAAAGAAAACAAGCAGCCCCCACCACTCCATCTGAGACGGGGAACCAAAGGAACCTTAGTAGATATAGTAGATATATGAATGTAGATAGGAATTGTTTAATAATTATCTAGCTTATAATGAAATTAAAGAAGTTTCAATAGAGGTAGACATGGCCCAAGGGGATGAGAAGTGATGTTTAACGTTTCCATTGTTGAGGCTGACTGGGACAGGAGATAGTCCCTGATAAGAATCAGCAGTGACTCCAAGAACCAGCCAAGACCGACCTTGTGATTTGGACAAATGCCAAGGGACAACTGAGTCTGCGCAGGGACAGAAGGTTAAGAGTTCACTGTGAAGAAGACATACAGCCTTCATCTTCACGAACACCAGACGACCACCATAAGGAGGCACCGCGCAAGCGCAGTTGAGAGGAGACTATGGAAATGACTTCCTAGAGCTAATTATAACATGAAGCGGGGATAGGTAATGCCTATGTATAGGCGTATTGCGAAACTCTATGTATATGTAACACTTGACTGTATAAATTTAAAGTGAACTGCCAAATCAGGCACGCACGACTTTGGTGGGACTACCCCCCGTGCGGCCCAGCGCTGAATGAACATACCTACTTTACAATCTCACCGATTGTGGAGTCTGTTTTCCACACGTCACATCGTTACAGTACTTTACTTGTGTTTCTTTAATTTAGTTCAATTTATGTTTATTTTAGTTAGATCTTTCCTAGTTTTCACTGACTTACGGTTCCTGTCGTCTTGGCAACACAACAACCCTGCTCCATCTTTCTTCTCCAGTTAGCCATAGAGAGCATTAATAGCAGCCGTTGTCTTCCTGTGCTGTTGAGTATTGAGGTGTTGAGTATTCCTGGGCCAAGTTCTCACTGTCGGCACAAACCTAAATGAAGCATAAATCAATGCATCTGTTTCAAAGGATATTGTATACCAATTCAAGCAGAGATTTGGCCCCTTTTTGGCAATGGAGCTACTGGATAGCATATGAAGTAACCGAGGAGTTAAGGAGTTCGTCTGGTTTTAGTGACATTAATAAGTGTCCTGGTTTCAGCTGGGATAGAGTTAACTGTCTTCCTAGTAGCTGGTACAGTGCTGTGTTTTGAGTTCAGTATGTGAAGAATGTTGATAACACTGATGTTTTCAGTTGTTGCTCAGTAGTGTTTAGACTAATGTCAAGGATTTTTCAGCTTCTCATGCCCAGCCAGTGAGAAAGCTGGAGGGGCACAAGAAGTTGGCACAGGACACAGCCAGGGCACCCGACCCAAACTGGCCAACGGTGTATTCCATACCATGTGACGTCCCATCTAGTATAGGAACGGGGAAGTGGGGGCAGGGATTCGCCGCTCGAGGACTGGCGGGGTGTCAGTCGGCGGGTGGTGAGCAATTGCACTGCGCATCATTTGTACATTCCAATCCTTTCATTATTGCTGTTGTCATTTTATTAGTGTTATCATTATCATTATTAGTTTCTTCTTTTCTGTTCTATTAAACCGTTCTTATCTCAACCCACGGGTTTTGCTTCTTTTCCTGATTTTCTCCCCCATCCCACTGGGTGGGGGGGAGTGAGTGAGCGGCTGCGTGGTGTTTAGTTGCTGGCTGGGGTTAAACCACGACAATAAGTAATCCCTCTGGGCTCTTTACAACTAAATACCAATTCTTCCATTCTCTTTATATAAGCCTGTTTGAGTTTCATGGCTGTTTCTTGGTTCCATATATTCCCCCATTTGTTGCCAAGGTTGGAAAGTGAGTAGCAAATGGAGCTGGGGATGTTAAGGGGACAGGATGGGCTCATGCTTAAGGTAATCACTGATACCCTGGGAAACTATTCTTTCCCTGCCACTGTGATTGATAATCCTCAGATAACATGCTGCAAGATAAGAAGTCACATATTTGACTTCTCCTGAAGTATCTGATCAGAAGTGCTAAGAATTTGCAGCTAAAATTAGCTTCAATAAGAACTACTTAATTTATAACGTCCAACACAAACTGAATAAACAATTTGCATCTAAATCACTGTCTCAGTTTCCATCTGGAAAATGTGAATAAAAATAACTACTCTAATAAGAATGTTGTGGGGAAAAAAGTGTGAAGTACTGGCATATTACAGTGATGGCTGCCATAGGAAAACCCACAGGGAAATTAATAATTGTCTTTTTATAAGGATTTGATTAATATTCAGTAAATAAGTAAGATCTGCTAACCAGTTAGAATTGATAATTAAATTAATTTTTCTTAGCTAAAATTAAACACTCTTGCACTAAAAGAGGCATGGTCACCTGAAAAAAAAAATCCTTACATGAGATTGTGTTGCACTACAATTAGCTTAAACTTGGGAGCTTCCCAACTTTAAAGCTGTCTGGCTTTGTAACCTTAGTGATGAAGCTAGCGTTATTCATATGAAAAACAGCAAAACCACTGCTGAATACAATTCCAAAACATTGCTTTTTAAAAACCAAAAAGGAATCAGCCTCTATGCAGTATGTAAAAAGACTCCACGTATCATCCCCGAAGTTACAGCATATAAGCTGTGAGGGAATTTTCTAATAACTTACAAGCAAATCCATTAAGTAGATTAAGTTAAATTAATTAAAAACAGCGTCCTACCAGAGATCTGTCATCTGTGACACTTTTGAATTGGACTTGAATGACCTTCCTGACAAATAACACAGATACATCCAACTTTTCAGATAGCAAAAAACTACCAAAATCCCCTCTTTGAAGACATTAAATGGAGGTTAGCAATTGTTATGATTATTTAGGCTAGGGACAATCTTGAGTCAAGTTAGCATGTGTCAGCATTTCTGGAGATCAAGCAAAGGAAAATGAAGAAGGGGTCTGAATGTCTTAGTCTGATCAGGGAAAAGCAACTCTAAAACTGTTAGCTGGCGTGAAGACTCATAACAGTAATGAACTGGCAGCTTAAATAATGATTAAGCTGAATAGTGTCTGCCAGGAGGACACAGAAAGCTCTGTCACCAGGGAGGAAAAATGAAACTACAGCCTAAGAGACTGACAGCTCCTCATATTCTCTTTTCTATATCCCCAGAAGACTTGGGAGCAATGCAAGTTTCCTCAGAGCACAGTGAAGCAGGAAAAACCTAGGTTAAGCACTATGTCTGAAATAAATGTCCCAAGAGTGACGTCTAAGTACTGTCCTTGTCTGGAAATTGCTCTAAATAAGCACTCCAACTGCTTAATTCTAAGCTTGCACTTAAATATGTGACTGAATTTGTACCTGTAACTCTCTGGATCCTGAGCACTTTCTCATCCTCAAAATTTTTGTCTAACTTCGCCCTTCTCAGGCTGTTGCTGCTTATGGTGCCTTTAGACAAAAGCATGTTAAAGATGACATTCTTTCTAGAAAGACCAAGGGGCTCCAGTTTGCTTTATGTATTCCCTGCTTTCTCTTCACTCTTTCCATAGTGCATCTTCCACTGTAAATCTTTGCAAAGATTCCACTCACTCTGTCTCATGCCCTTGTGGCTAAGTTGCTGTGTTGAGCAAAGAGATGGACCATGCCTCAGACTCTAATGCTGCAGGGAGACACCAGCCCATTGCCAAATCTCAGAGGCTGTAGAAAAAAATCCTTTGTTCACATGCTGGGGGTCCCGAATAACACTTTTTATTATTTGGGGTTTTGGAGAGGGTTTTTTGCATAACATGAAATCATACATCGTCTTATATTGACAGCTGCAGGGGAGAAGAAGGGGTGTTGTTCCTGTTCATCACTGACTTGTTGGCCACAGGTCTGCCCACAAGTGATGGTGGGGTATGAGAGCTTTACTGACAGGCACCTGGCAGCAGCTACGTTGAAGAGAATGACAATATCCCTGCATGCCTGTCAGTCTGACTGTCCACAAGGAAGTCACTTTGGTACCAGTTTACGGACTGGAGCTGAAAGTACCATTTTTTCATTCAGCAAAAACACAGACCTGAGTGCTTGTCTCCCTTCTGCCATTGGAAATCAGTGGGAATACAGTGCTGTAACTCAGAATAAATTACTAATGAAGCGAGACAGATGTTTTTACAGACAAGGTCTAATCCACAAGGTAAGTCAAAATTCCTGTAAATGGGAACAGTGGCTGCATCGGTTCATAGAGATGTACGGTTTAATTCCTCAATTTGTATACAAACACTAAATCAATGGGATTGCTGTGTATGTAAAACTCACTCAAGTTGATTATCTTTACTGGATGTTAGATTAGACTCTGCCTGCAAGGCAAATTGCCTATATGTTGACTTAAACCAAAACAAAGGCTACTGTGAAATGTACTTTGAAATCTAAGACACCACATAACTGAAGAATGAGTTTACATAAAAAAGGCAACATGATGAAAAGAATTGTCATTAAGCACTGTATTGATAAAGATAACCTCTCCCATTATTTGACTGGCATCTGTCCACTGATGCTTGCATTGCTATTCTACCTCTGTTCCTAAATCATGTTGAAGTGTAAGACTTCCATTTTATTCACATTTCTAAAAGACATGTGAACAACTGAGGATGAAGGAAAGGTGACTATTGTCAGGTAACTGAAGGCAACTGATTCATTAGCTACCCCAATTTGCCTCTACTTATATGTATCCTTTTTAGTCCATCCTCACTGAACTTAAACTCCCATAAAGCAACACCACCACCTACAGCTCAAACATCAGACTTGCCACAATATGTTAATTGCACCCCTCTCTGTCCGGAGCTAAAGCTGTGTCAGACCTAAGAGTAACAGATTACTTCTTTTGAAAATATACAATATCACTTTAATTTTCATCATCCAAAATTAGAGGTTGTTTTGGAAAAAAAAAGAAACAAAAGAAATGAAACACCTCAATGCAACTGTTTAAAAGAAAGATTCTTCTCTATGTCTTCACCCTGCACTCTGACTTCTGCAGTACAGGACTCCCCATGAAATGCCTTTATGCATTGTAAGCAGAACATTTTCATTCCAGAGCAATCCAAGTTCCTCAGAAATTGGTGCTTCTGTATTTCTGTGGAAAAAAATACCCTTGTCAGCAATGGGAACTCATGAGGTGCATGTTACAGAGACTTCTTTTTCTACTACTGGAAATGGATGCTACAGCATAAAAATCATTTTACTGCAATCATTTTCCAGTGATTATTTCTTACGTTGGTTCTTTGTCCCATGTTGCCGACCACACTGCGGCTTTGGCAGGCTGAAAGGGATACTTCCCCTTTGGTTTCACAAAGGTGGGTACTAGGCTGCATTGCACAGTTGAGGGAACTGTGGTCTCCACGGTGAGGGTGACAGAGAAAGCTAAAATCTTGTTACTTGCAGGTAACAGGAGTCGAAGGGAAGTGAGAGCGCCCACAGATGCTACTCTGTCCCATGGCCTTTACCTATTCCCAAAGTAGTAAAGCCAATTTGTTAGCGGCTTTTGACTCCTCGTCTGTCCTAGAAGGTTCTGTTAGTGTTTTTGTACCAGTGTAGTCTGGCTGTTAGAGGGAACCACAAAAGCGTCAATATAGAAAAGGCCAGTGATTACCTGAATTTATTGTCTGTAACCCTGGCTGTGCCTGTTTATGCATCATGTTTACTATTGTCACCAGATGTACAGTTATGCAGAATAATGCATACAAATTGTTCTTAAGATACAATCCTAAGCCACTCGTGTAGCTGTTTATAGCTTTCAGCATCAACATATTGGTTTATAGTTTTGGCATTAGTCCAGTCAAGAAAGCTCTGTTCAAGTCTTTTGTAGTGTGTTTTCACATGATTAACCAATTCATGATCAAAGGACGCTTAAATGTACTGTTTAAGTATTTCAGGGAACTGCAGGTAATAGCCATTAAAATTTAAAAAAATGAAGAAACAAGTGTGTCAATTTACTGGCAGCTTTGCTTAAATAGAAAGCTAGAAGTTCACTGGACAGGGGAGTTTCTTTTAGTGAAAAGGCAAAGGAAGCTTAATAAGATTTCACTTCAAACAGTATGATCCGTGAGGTCACTGGTACTGGTACTAATTTACACACTAGCTGAAGATCTGAGCTTGTCTGTTTATCAGACCCCTACAGTATTCATGCCATGCTATATATTACACTAAAAGGAGTTAGAACTGATAATAGAAAATGACTGCTGCCAATGCTGCAGAGTGACTGATAGCGAGTTATGATTAGATGCAGCCATAGGGATCTGTTGTGCAAACACCTAAGCAATCAACAGAGAAGACCCAGAATAATTTTGAAGATGCCACTCACAGGGGCTCCATTCTCTGAGGAGCCACAGATGTAAATAAAGAGAACTTTGTGGCCTGTTTTAGCATTAGCGTTATTACCTGTAACTCCATTGTACCCAACCTACCCCTGCAGGCCAGGAGAACCCATATGTGTGTAATGGATCTGTTCACATGCTTACAGGCTTCAATTCTGTCAGACAAATGCATTTTCAGAGTGGATCTCAATAGTATTAGCTGGAAAACCTACCCGCAATCTGAGATCAGGACCCCCTACCACAGCTGTCTTTAGTAGAACTTTTAACTTTGCCACGTTGACCACTAGAGGGTAGTAACATACATTTGCACTAGGTGCCTTATGAATAGAAGGGAGTAAGATGTGAAAGAAGATGAAATCTGGTGTACAGAGAGGAGGTGCCAGACCTCACCAATGTGTGTTGTGCCCTCCATACATGTGAATCATTCACTACTGTGAATCTGTGAGATCAAGAATTATTGGCCAGCTAGGAGAACTATCTATGAAATTCCATGGTTGAAGTTAGTCGTGCATATTTGTTTTCAAGACCTTGCCTTAGACAATACAGAACACAAAGGTAACATGCTACATTATTTTCCACAGTTATATGGGTAGCTGGGAATAGTTTAAATGCATTGTACTGTTACTAATGCTGGCAGAGCTACCAGCATGATTTCTGCATGAGAGGGCAAGAAGTTATTGACTTGTAATTATCCAAATCTTTACAGGTGGGGTGGAAATTTTTTTAAGTGATCTCGCTACTCAAACATCTGACAGGTTCACATGGAACTGACTTACTGTCAGAAAGCTAGCCAGAAGTCTGCCATATATAAACAAGTACATTTTGCAGAACGGTCTCTCAAACAGTAGGATTCAGTATATTTTGACCATAGACCTAAATCTTTTCCTCTCTTTATATATCTTATTCTCATCTGTCTTACTCTGTGTGTCCCTGTTCCTGTTTATGCCACCTAGAGCTCTTCCAGAGCACCTATGAGCAACAAGTATCTTCAACTGTTGTTACTGATAGCACAATTTTTGCTATAATGGGAACAAGAACAGTATCTTGACCCTTTCGGTTTTCAACTCTTCATGATTCTCTCTGTTTTACAAGCAAAATTGTTTCTACTTGTCTCCTTTGAGATAGTCAGCTTGATTTCACATCACTGACAATCAGATGGACTTCATGAAACTTACTAAGTTGCTAAGCTTTAGCAGAAAGTATTTTTGTTTTTGCTTTTGAGTGTCCAAAGATTTCACGGCTTTTGGCAAGAAATAGAGAAAAAAAGCTGCCTTATGGCTGCTAAATTGGGACTCCAAACTTGTTTTCAACCTTGTTTCAGCCGAGACCTCTCAAATGATGCTGGGTAACCTATTTTCTCTCTGTACCACGTCTGTCTGTGTGAACTGAAGAGAGTCATCGCTGGGAGAGGGATTGTCACATACCTATGTCTGACCAGTATTTCTTAAGATACAGCACTTACTCAGGTTTGGACCTCTACATCAAATTGTGACATAAAATCTAATAACCTGTAAATGCTGACATGAACAACATATGTGCAGCTGGAATTCCCCTTTTTAAGACTGTGTTGTTTTTTGTGAAAATGTTCCCCAGAATGGAAACAGTGTTAAGGCTTGGTCTTGACTTTACCACCACTGATATTTGTTTACTTGGTACATTTTTTAAAAGTCTTATTTATACCTGCTCAGGACCTGGTATTTGGACTTTTAGGACACATACGACACTATTCCCATGTAAGTTCATTACAGGTATTTTGCTTACTTCTGCCATTCCAGTTTACGCCTATTTCACTAGTATTTCTTTCCACATGAGTTGTGTGTTCTTCATTTTAGGAATATTTTGCTTTTCTCAGAAGTGGGATAAATGAAAAACCCAATGACATACCTCTTCTATGGGCTCTCTCATCCTGTGCCTTGCAAGTTCTGGGACTGCTAATGTCAGTCTCTGTGATTTATCTGCTGGGGTGAAGTTGTTCTGACCTGCAATAACAAAGTACATCATTGTTGGCTTGCATGTTATAAAAATGATGCACAATACTCACATCTAAAAGTCAGAATAAACCTTTTACGCAGCTCTTTGTCAGTTCTACAAATGGTTGCAGTTAATCGATGCTATAAAACTTTCCTTCGGGCATTGGTATTCAGCGTTCACACTGGGAAATGCAGTTTGAGTCTGACATTTTAAATACTGGTGGTATTATCTAATGAAATAACTCTGGGTTTGAAAATTCCCATCAGTAAAAAAGCACAAAACTGTTGCTGAGTTAGGGTATTTGAAAACATCTTTTGGAGCACTGGGAAAAAAAGATACATTGTACAGACACTATTATTTTGCCACTGTCTTCCTGCAGACACTTTTAACTCAACCAGGGGTCTACCATCCCCTCGGTGCATGCATTTAATTTTCATCAACATTAATGGAAGCTATGTGTATGAGCTGATGAGGGCATATATTGAATTCAAAATTCTTTTTTTCTTTATTAACAAGTGTCATGCAAGTCTCCTCATGAGAGAAGTCCTTGAGACTTTTCTTCTACCTTGCTATAATGAACACTGTAGATTTAGCAAACATTTCAGGATTTCTCCAGCATATGTTTTTTTCATTTTGTATTTCACAGATTTGCCATTCTGAAATCAACTAGCTCCATCTCAGGGGCTGTGCAAAGAAAAGAGGCAAAGGAAAGGAAAGTCACTCACGTGCTGACAAACTGTGGAAATTCCATAGGCTTTTATCTGATGTTTTAACAGTGAATCACTGGGTAGACATTTTCTTACATTTAGATGTATAAAGAGTAGAGACGGCATTTGGAATTTTGCTCTTATGAAGCCCTCAAAGAAACAACATTCTTTCTATCGAGGTCATTTTCTTAGCATTTCCTGAAATCCTGGACACTCAAAAAAGGATGACATAGAGGAAAGATGTAAAAAGATCATGGTGGAAAAGGCAGAGAAAAAAAAAAAGCCTTCTATACACACTGTACTGTATCTGAGGCAAGCCCATGCCTAGAGGGCACAATCTATCCTTAGGTGTATGTGACCTACTAACCACAGTGAAAAAAAAGAGCAGGTGATCTAATCTACTGCTTTTCTGAGAGAATAACTTTTGCCTTGGCAGGAGAAATTTGAAGGCGCCACTCATGCTAATGTGTGCACTGCTACTCCCATGGGGTTCACAGAACATTCTTCAGAGCAGTTGTGTCCCAGCTTTTCAGCTAAAACTGTTGAAAAGGTCAGCGCAAACTGACCATATTCAAAAAAGATGATCCTTCAGTCCTGCTGTTGGAGTATTTGTTGTTCTCATTTCTAGGCAGGTGAAAAAACCTTAAAGAATACATTTCTTATACAATTTTTCAACAATCTCAGACTTTTCAAGGATCCTTTTCAAGGATCTCCAAGTATATCATAAAGAGCAGGTGAGTTGGAAATATTTTCTGAAAAGGAATGAAACAAATAAAAGGAAGCTAAGGGCAATAAAGGGATTTTAGACATCTCAACTTCAGGCTGCCTACTTTTAGCTAATTTTAATAGGAGCAATGTTTAGGAGGGCAGGGGCTCTGCACTTTTTGGTACCTGGGCCTCTGCCAGTGGAGCAGCAAATATCTGTGACACATAAACTCACTAGTTAGTTTGGCAATTCTTGGTCAGAATGACTTGCCCAAGCTCATGCAGTAAATCAAAAGTAAAACCCATATAACAGGACAGTCCAATTTTCCAAAGTTTGTTTATTCAACCAGTTATAACATTATCTTCCTGTTCCAGCTGAATCATTTCATCGTTACAATGCTAAAGTTTGTTTCAGCTTTTTATATTGCCAGCAGGTGGGGATTTAAAAAGCACTTTGCTGTTCACCTTTCAGTCATCCCCTTAACTTTTATCTGCGTATTGTTTTATTTTGCTAGAGGCTTTCCCAACAGGCTGGCATTTTCTCTGAAAAGCTGGATCACCTATGGAGCTAGGAACTGTGACCTGCTGGTGCTTGAATGGTTCTACAGAGACTTCAGAACTTTACCTTTTTTTTTTTTTTTTCCAAAAAGAAAAGTCATTAAAACATAGGTTTTAGAGAGTCTGAAATCCCCTCCTACAATTCTTTGCTCTTCAGGGGGGCAGGGAAAGTGCTTCAGCCTTCAGTATTCTGGACTGCCCTGTTCAATACCTCGTATTTTGGAGCTGGATTTTTCAGTTTTTGATAAATACTAATTGTACTTTCATGTTAGCAGCATTAGCATAGCTCAATTGTCTAAATACTGTTCTAGTATCTAGTAATATTGTTCTAATATCTAATAAATATTGCATCTAGCATCTGGTGCTCCCACTCTGAATGTGTTTGGGCCTCTGTTACTGAGCAGAAAGGCTCTGAAGAAAATCAGTTACTGAAGAAGGTGTTAGTATTTCAGTGTATTTTTTTTGTTAGTTTTGTTGGGCTTTTTTTTTGAATGAACAAATGATTGGTGTAGTTAGGAAATAGATTTTAAGGGAAATTATGTTGTTTTTCCTTTGTGATATAAAATCAGTATTTTGACCAGTATAAGCAACCACTTGCACCAATTAATAGACCTCGGTATGCAAATCTTCAAAACAGCCTCTCCCTTCTTGCCTGTGCAACTGGTGGTAGAGGAATCCTGCAGCTGCTTTCCTTTTGATGAGCAATATCCTGTTGACCCCTCAAATTGTTCTTCAGTTCTTCACTTTCTTTCATCAGATGAAACTCTTCCTTCCTATTGCTTTATGCTTGATTCTGCTGTCAGGTGTGCTGGCTGTTGCTAGCCTACACCTGCCTTGCAGTCTTCATCCCAACATCCTACCTCAGGAACTACCTCATGTGATCTGTCTTCCTTAAAAGCTTATCTTTTGCACTTGCCACTGCTATGTGTGGCAATTTGATGAATAGATATAGATCTCCTCACTGGTGCATAGTGGCCTCAGGTTATTGGCTCCTTTGTTCTATTTGCCTACTGCTTAGCTTGGCACTCTTTTTTGTTTTTTTGAGTAATGCCTTTTGTTTTCTGTGAGACTGCTGTGAATACAAAGAGCAAAGTCCCACTTTTTCACCTCATCAATCTCTGCTCATCTTTTACCGAATACCTGGGATAGCATATTTTTATGGAGCAGGGGACCCTTTATCATTTTGCCATTGCCATCAGTCACTGGCCTGTCTTTACCTCTAACTCTTCCTTGCAACATTTTGTGGGAACCTAGAGCTGGATGTCCTCTTCTCAAATTCCCAGTGAGTGCTAAACCACTACAAATCTGTGCACTTTACTATTTCCCACTATGTGTCAAATGCCAGGTATGCCTTATCTTCCAAGAGATATGGCATGCCTCCACATGACAATTCCTGAAGGTCATTTCTATAATTCTCCCTGCAGTAGGAATGGCAGAAACCAAGTACTTCTTGTAGTTAAAAGATAAATTATCCAACGCATAACATATACAATGTTAAATTGTGTGACAAAATGGGCTTTTGGGAGCTCAGAGAGACAGCTCCAGGAGGGAGGTGCCCAAGTAATACCCTGCTGGCCTACTCCCAGGCCCACCACAGGGTCCATCAGCACAAGCCCAGATAAGCACAGGGGCACAAGGGCTGGCAGGAACCCAAATCAAGGAGTCTCCAGTCAGCTTTCGGACTAAGGGGCTCACTGCCTAAGGGTGGGACACATTACAGGATGCAAAGGAAAAGCTGTTCTCGTTCACACAGGACTAATTACGGGATGTTTAGGGGAGGAACCAAAGGTGGAGAAAGGGAGAGGTTTAGGTGACTTGGGCAGGGACAGGAGTGGGAAAATGGAGGGGTAAGCAAATGAAAAGAGCCAGTTGCATATACATAACTGGCTTATCAGAATGCCTGTCTGGCTATGCCCAGTGCCTGATCGTGCAGTCTGTCCTGTGTTCATATTAAACTCTTTCCTAATTCCTTCCTGGGTGAGGGGTCTCTATTCTGTGTGTGAATGCGTTTGGGGGTGTGAGTCCAGCAACAGGAGACAGACCACAGGCTGGAGGGCCTGTGTGTCTGTGGTGCAGTGACTGATCTAGTGTGGGTGTGTGCGTTAGCATGTGATCACTAGCAAAGATCAAGCCAAACTCGTTGGTGAGTAGGTGAAGTGACCTGGGAGCAAGGGATTGAGGGGGTCTCTAAGGGCCAGCTCTGGGTGTGAGAGCACCTGTACATCTCTAGGGAGGAGAGCACAAGGGGAGGCAGGGGTGCCAGCCTCAGTGGCTTCTATGTGCAGGTGCCAGCAACTGAGCAGACTGGAATCCAGGGGCCAGCTACTGGGGAGAGTGACCGTGCAATTGCTCTACAACAGAAAAGCACTGCCAGACACTGAGTTTCTGTTTTCACATACCTGTTTTTTGTGTCTTAACCACCAAATGCTCTGGTCTCAGCTCTGTTTCTAGGCTTCCTGTGCAGTCACCTTGCAGCTGGAACTGCTCCATACAGCTGCAGGATCTCAAGAATGGTGCCTCACTTATAATTTTCCTTACCTTTTGGAGTTCTTGAGCATTGATCAATGGATGTTACTTGTCTCAAGGATTCACTATCTTCTGAGAAGCATGCGCATAATCTGAAGAGATAGCTGGCCATCTGTCATGGTGTCAAGTTTTTAAGGAAAAACAAGCTCACAGAAAAAGAAAGCTGTTGAGGACAACAACATACACAGAAACAACATCTGTCTCAGAAAGTCCCTGAGCTGAAAACAACTGGATCCTGAGAGAGTACTGCAGGGAAGAATCATATACACTTGCCCCGGACTTCTTCCCTAAGTTTGTGTTTACAGGCACCGTTGAAGACACAGTATTAGGGTAGATGGACACTTGATCTTACAACCCAAGACAGACGTCCTTTTGGTCTCTTGCACCTCAAAGACAGGTTGGTTACCACATGATCCATCCTCACCCTGAAGTGTCTAATTGCTTTAAAGTTTGGTTTCCATCAAGACCCAGTCAAAAGCTTCACACATTGAACCTATGAATGTGTCTGTGTAGAGTATTCATATTTTTATGAAATACAAAGCTCAGTGTATGAAAACAACTTCACAGAGAGGTTTTCAGATTGCCTTATTAAGCTGGAAAGAGCTCTTTGTTTCTTAATAGTTTAACAGTTCTGTGAGGCACAGGTAATGACAGCAGCAGCCCTGAGAAAAGGACATTAATATTTCCAAAGGCATCAAGAGTCCACAGTCCAGAGGGAGTAATGCTATGAAAGCAGTTATCTATTTTGTTATTCAACATTTTACAAGCTTTCATTTTAATCCAGCTTGAAACAAAGATGATATGTAGATGATGAGCTAACAGTTCATTTTTCTGGGTGAACCTTAAAAATGAGGTACTAGCATGTACAGAACAACAAGAATCCTAACAATAATGGATAAATAAATAATAATAACAACAACAGAAAAATCTCCAAAGTGTCTATCTAAATACTATCATGGTATACCTCTGCTGAGTGATGTGGACCAGTTTAGGAGCTGCTAACGTGGGAGTCTTTGTGGAAGCACTGTCCTCCAGTAACCAGTGTTAACTAGTTCAAGTTCCTCAGCACTTGCTGGCTAGTAGAAGTGTCTGAACTCTGAGGGTGTTCTAAGAATTTGAAACACCATCCACTTACTGCAATCCTATCCTTTCTTTTCTTAGGGTCTACCTCGCCTTCTTAGGAAGACGGTAGATATCTAACGCAAAGGGGACAAATTCTCAATTTTAGACTGTTAGCATCTGTTAGGAGATGTTGCAGGTTGATATCATTATCCTCAATATAGGTACTATCAGTTTGTCAACAGCATTGATGCCTAAAAGTCCCTTGAATACCTGGTTCAGTTTATTATGGAGCATCTATACAATGAGGTTAATTCCCCAAAATATTTTATTCCCAATACCGCTTATCAAAGGGGTGTCATGTGCCCATAGGTATGTGGATGGAACATGTAATTCAGGATGTGATAATGGATACTGACATTGCAAATGCTGAATATTTTTGTCCTGTTTATCTTTAATATGTCCTTATCATTGGTATTAGCTACTAGGTTATTCTAATTGGAGACAAACTCCTAGTTTATGTGAATTATTCTTACCATGAGAAGACTATTGATTCATTGTATGCTAATTACACAAGTTTACTGGTGCCTTTTCTTGGAAGCCTTACACTTCCTTTTTTTATTTTTTATTATTAACTCCACAAATACTTTCAACTGAACAAGTGAAAAATATTGAATAAAATGTCCTCATGGACCTGTTTTTTCCTCTATCTTCTTGCATCATTTCATGATGCATCTTGACCCTTAAGATTCTCATGGGAATAAGAAGAAAGGCAATGGCAAGCATCTAAGAAAAATGAACATGGGGACTTTCATTAGGCACAACCTAGTGTCAATGGGAGTGGGTGAAAAATGCCAAAAAAAAAGCAATAATTTTGCTCTGCTTTGTTTCAGAAGTATGATAAAACTGAACAAAATTCTAGATCATTATATTTTTATTTACTTGTTACTCAAGCAAAATTTTTGCTGGCATCTGTGTTGAGTCCCTCCTGAGTGAAATTTCTAGGATTTAGTCCTTTAATGAGAACAATGTAAGAAAAATAATTAATGGGGAAAGAAGTAAAAGTACTGAAGATGGTGCCAATACACTAACTATACACTTAAATTTACCCTGCCTGTTCATTTAAGCAAAAGATGATACAGAATAAGGTCAGGGTAAATCATCCTATATGCATCCCTAAAGATATCCGATATATCCAATGACAGCAGAGCCCTGTTTATTCAAAATACTTTTGGAACATCAAAACATTTGGATAAACAGGGTTTCAAATAATTGAGGGAGTTATTGTATAAGTAATTCACACCAGGGGGACATAACCTAGATTCAAGGGAGTGAGTTTCAGATCAAAGGGGTACAGATAAACGGGATTTTGCTCTATATGAACAAATAAAATAAAAAGAATTTGATTATTCAGGAATCAAGAAATGTCCAAACATTTTTTCAAGAACAGTTTAGGACGAAAGGTCAAAATTGTTGCTATAGGCTGTACAGATGATTATTCCTATGGAATCAAAATAACAAATAACTAAATGAGACCAAAAAGGTGCTGCTTTTTTTTTTTTTTGGTGCGTGCATGTGCATGTTTTTTGTGGGTTTTTTGGTTGTTGTTGGTTTTTTGGTTTTGTGTTTTTGTTTTTTTTTAAACCCACCAATCTTCCAGTCAGGATCATATGAACTTGACCAAGTTTTTTGATCTTATTCCAGCTGTGACACTGACACGTATTTTGTGGTGGAAGGTGGGGATTTGTAACATTTGTGGCTCTCTAACTCATTTTCCCCAATGCCAAATAGAAGCAAACTGTAAAATACACAAGTTGGGTCTCAGATGGACAATATTGTCTGATTGCTCATCTTTCTATTAATATCATGACCCAGATATGGTTTATCTACATACAGACATCATAATCTATTAAATGCGCTTTAAATTACAAATCTTGGAATTTAAAAAGATGTTAAGTATAAAAGATCTATGCTTATATTCACCATCTGCATTGTTAATATGGTGGTGTGGATAATTTGCTAATTTAGACAAATAAACAGTCTTTTCCTTTTTCTGAAAGTTAGGCTCACATTCCCATAATTCAGTATTGCCCCTTACTGTCTGTGTAGGGACCTTTTAATAGTGCGGATGGCAGAGAAGAAAACAGACTCAAGATTTAAAGGGGAGTTACAGGTCTGAGAACGACACATTTCGATTTCCCCCCCGACACTTGACTTCTGCAGCTAAAAGCCCAGCCAGGAGAGTGCTTCTCCCGCCACGGTGCCTCACCTCAAACAGCCCCATCCTGGCTCGTAAGCCATGCGGAAAGGAGGGCCCCCGAGGGATGGCGCGTGCGGAAGGTGCATTCTGCCTCAAGTTTCAGAGACATTTTTTCAACCGTGTCGCAAGATGTACCAGATCGTCCTGTTGAATCCGTCCTGACGTTTCTGGGCTTCACAGTTGGGTTTTTGAGCCCTCGGGTCTGTCAGCGCTGCCAGGTCCGAGTCCTGCGCCATACCTGGAGCAGGTTCGCTCCGTACCACGGGCAGGCTGTGCCTCACCCCTCGGCCGTGGGGCAGGTCTCGTAGGACTGCCAGCCGCCCGTTTAGCCGTCGGCCCTAACAGCCTGCCTTAGGCCTCTCCACAGGGGGACTCCACGCAGTCCTCTCCCCCGACCCCCGACCCCCTACGGACCACTTTTGGCGGGAAGAGCGGTGCTGCGCCGCCGCCATGTCCGCCGTGGCTGCCAGCAGGGCCCGCTGCCTCCTCTCTCCTCCCCCCCTCCGGTCCACGCGGCTCCGCCGGGGGCTGCAGGGCAGAGGGGAGGGGAGCATGGCGTGGGGAAGGGCCGCCCCCGTGGTTGGCGTCGTTTTCCCCAACTGCTTTTCCTTCCTCCTCAGTGAGGAACTGAGGGCTCAGGTGCGTGAGACGGCGTACCGGGGCTCTGAGAGGGGGGAGAGAGAGAGAGGAGTGGGAGCGTGAGGGGGAGCAAGGATGAAAGAGGAGCAGCTATTGGGCTTGCGGTAAGGCGAGGGAAGAACAATGCTTAATGAAAGAGTTGGGGGAGGGAGCTTGGAGAAATGGCAATTTGGAGTTGAGTTTAGTAGGGGAGGAAAGTAAACACCTGTGTGGGCTGGATGGGGTAGAGGTTGCCGTTGGAAAAACGTAGAGGCAGTCCTCTCAGCAGAGAAGGAGTTTTAATGGGTGGTCACACAGGCTGAGGTCTGGAGGGGGGAGGAGAGGAATGGGCACGGTTTGGGGTGTTTTGGAGTTTGCTGGCAGCTTGCTGCAGCGGCACGATCTGGAAGTGAGAAAAGATGAACCATAAAGAGCAAAGCGGGGGAAGGTCAAAGCGAGTGTTGGGGTTTTGTTTCCTGAGGAGACAGGAGGATACCTTTGAATTGGTTTAAGGTTTCAATCCACTGGCTTGGTTTCCTCCCACTTCCTCATCTTGTTAACTCCTCTGCAACCTATTGGGTAGAGTTGTGTCGTCTGTGATACAGGTAAAGAGCCAATTTCTAGTTTTATTCCAATTTACATCAGCAGCTGCTGTCTGTAGATACAGGTATTAAAAAAAGGTAAATTTCCCTCTTTAAAAAAAAACAAAACAAACCCAAACTAAGCAAGCCTGAAATAGTCTTTTCTCTCAATGAGCAACAGATAATGATAAGGCTTATTCAAGTTTTGCCCTGTCTTTACTCTCCCTTTCTTTTACAGGCTTGTCAAGGCCTCCCTCTCTGACTGAAGAATCCTTGCTGTGTGTTGTGTCTCAGTTGCAATTTGATAAGAATATCTCGACCAGTTTTCTGTCTGGAGTGGAGCAGAGAAGAGGAGGTAAAAATGGAACTTGTGTGTCATAATGGTTTCAGCTTGATAGCCCTGGAGTCTGGCTGAAACTGTTTTATGGTCCTGAATCCAGAAAGTACATAGGCTTGTGCCTAACTTGAACCATATCTGCAGAGTCTTTTATTTCATCCAACTCCTTAAGCTCTGAAGGTTAAACACAGGCATAAGCACTTGGACAAAAACAGTGAAGGTTTTCTTAGGCTGCTAGTATGGGGCCTGTGGATCTGGGAATCAGTTCCTATTACCATCTCATCCCTGGATTTTCTGCTGTGTTTCTAATTAAGGTAGCGGCCATTCCATTTTTGATCTGTTCATCTAAGGACCTGAAGTCTATTTGCTCCCATCAAACTCAAAAGCAGGTCTGTCACTGAGTTCAGTGGTTACAGGATTGGCCCTGGTTTTTTCCTATCTTTTTTCTCTTTGCCCTACCCCCGCAAAGGCTCTCTTTAAAGGGTAAAACCCACAGAAGATGGAGGTGCTCCAGAATCCAACAGAATCAATAAATTTCTCAAGCTCATTTTCAGAAGTATTTTTTTTTCCCCCTAATTCCTGCCACAATCTCAGCCTTTCTTTTAATACTCTGGAAGTACAGCTGCATTAGTGGAGTATAATTCAGAAGGGGAAAAAATAGTGTGTGTTTGGGACTTAAAATAATATACACGCTAAACTATATTTAATTGTGCCTTATCAATAGACTGATAAACTTAGGTGTTTGCTGTTACCATTGATCATGATGCTCTGTAGCAGGCAGAGGCAGTAACTGCTGCTGATGGAGAAGAAAAGGTAGTGGAAGGAGGAGGGGAGAAGGAGATGGGAGACGCGGGGATTGGCTGCTTTTAATGTCAATCTCAGCTGCGGGCCCCAGCTCTTCCGCTGCTCTAGCTCTGGCTCTCCCTTGAACAGCTCCTAGAGAGAACAAGGCGTGCGGAGCTCGGATCACCAGCATCATGCTCCTTGGGCTTGGATCGTAGATCCCCCTCTTTGAACACTAAAATAACTCATTCGTCCATCAGCGTCCCAGGCAGACCCAGCGAGAAAACGCACACGTGAGAGAGAGAGGAAAGAAAGAGGAAGAAGAGAAAAATCCGCAACCAAGTGGACTAAAGCAAAGAAAAAGAGTGCTTTGCTTGCACAGCTGCAAAGTGGGAATTTAAAGAACTGCAGAGGGAGAAATTCCAGCTCATCAGCACATACACATTGCAGAATTACAGATCCAGGTAGAAATGACATCAACAGGGAAAGAAGGCAGCGGAGCTCAACATGCACAATATGTTGGACCCTATCGTTTGGAGAAAACCCTAGGAAAAGGACAGACAGGTTGGTTCTTTTACAGCAGCATAGGCGCTAGGGGGAAGGTGCTGTAGCAGCCAGTGAGGTGTTGGGGATGGGATATTTGAGGGTTCAGGTTTCCCATTTGCTGTTTTAGTGGAGGTAATATTCATAGGGGATTTTTGCCTTTATTTATTTAGTTTTCATTTTAAATCTTTCTATTCTTTTTTCCTTTATATAAAAAAAAAAAAAGCCCAGGATGCTTTATGTTCATTACTCCTGCTAATGGGTGTTGTTCTGATGACAGCCAGAGTGCATGCAGAGGAAGAAATAGGTGATCTGCTGGTGGTGAATTTTCACATCAATTTCTTTACTGCCCTACTTAGGAGCATTTTCTTTTTAATGAAATTATATTGAAATGAAAGGTTCACAGCCTGTAGTACCGAGGAGGAGGTGGTGGTGGTAGTGGGGGAGTCACCAGCAGTATTTCATGACATCATGATTGAAAAGGGTGTAGTCCTTAAGGTGCAGTTGGGGGGGTGGAAATATGTACAGTATGTCTGTGGCACTGACTGCTGTGGGTATTTAGCAAATATGGATGGATGGGCTGGTGTTTTTTGTGGGTAGGGTCTGAAATAAAAGAAAAATAGAGGATTGGTAGCAGAATTAATTCTGGTTATGCTGTGTTTTTGTAGGAGGGATTTTGGGGGGAGGGGAGGTTATTTAATTATTTTTCTTAAAGCTTGTTTATGAAACTCGCCCCCAGCAGATTTTCCTGAATGGAACAATGGTAAGAAATATTAAAAAGAGGAAACCGAGTGGAGGGAATTAGCAGAGAGCAGGTGCTTCTGCCCTACGTGACATAATTAGATCCCCTAAATGCATTCAAGATCTGGACTTACTGTTGCTTGCTTGGATAGCATATTCACTTCAAGGGCAGGGGAGCATTAATTGGAAGAAAAACCCTTAAAAAGAAGCCCAAATGTTCTCCTTATTTAATTTTTTTATTTTTTTTTTTTAGTAACAGGTGCAATAAGCCATGGCATGTGGCAAATTCATTGGGTTGGGAGCCCCCCAAAAGTGGATTGAGACTATAATTTAGGGAAAGGGGAAGATCAGCCATAGGGGGGCTTCTTTGGGCATGTGGGTGTTAAGTGTTGTTCATTATGGTGGGACAATAAAACATGATGCATTGTGGTGTGTTTTTTTTTTTTTTTTTTTTTTATAACCCAGCCGAGCTTTGCCCATCTGTTGTCTAAAGGATTTAATAGGCGTTTCCATCCCCAGCTGCTGCCTCTGCTCTGCCTGCTTCCTCACTGCCCTGCGTGGCAGCAGCTCTGCAGTCCGCAATTTTCTTGGGGACACAGTCAAAATCCAGATCTTTCTCTGTAAGAAGCAATGCTCTTCTGAGATGATTGATTATAACACCCCCCCTCCCCCCCATCTTTCCCCTCCTCTTCACAACCCCATAGCAACCGTTCAGAGACATGGATGAAGATGACATTGTCTTCTAGTGAAAGTGACTTTTATTTATATTTCAGTTTTTTTCAAATCTCTTCAGTGTATCAGCTGCTAAAGGTAGCTCTCTGTCACTGTTTTGGTTACCACCTTTATTCTTTGCATAGCTCAATAAGCCCTTACTTCTGCAGCTGTATTCTTACTAAAATCTGTTCTGATGATGATAATGAAAATACTCTACCAAAAAATTGCAGCGTATTGGTAATGAAACTGCCCTATTTCTGCTGGTAATCCTTTCCTGGATACTTCAGGTGATCAAAGAGCCAGCTGTAGATGACATTCATTTTTGTCTTCATCACAATTTCCTTTTTTCTCTGTCTCTCACCTTTTCAGCACCCCTCCCTCCCCTTTAAATAAAATTGTGTCTGAGATTCCTGAAAATACAGCTGCATTAACCTTTTGCTCCATGTCTCATAGCCTGACGTTGTGGTCCTAAAGGGTTATCTGCAGCTTTGGTTATTTTTTTCCTCTCTGCTAATCTTCCTATCTTCCTCCTAAGTGATTAGAGATGTGGGGGTGGAGGGAGAAGAGGAGGATGTATTTAGAGTCTTGCTGCTGTTGGCCTCTGCAGTTATTCAACCAGCTGGACAAGGGTGAAAGTTTCCTTTTGCAGCTTTACCATATAACTGATCTTTATAGATAAGTCTCTGCTGTTTGCACACATGAATGCACGTAAAATGCACAATGCATGGTGTCATAGAAGCTGGGGGTGGGGGGAAGAGGAAGAGAAATCTTAAAAGTAGCTGATGTCAGTCTATGTCTTCCTTGCTATACCCACCCTTGATTAATGGAATAATGCACTGAGGTGAAATCTAACTCGGTATTAAACATACACAGCTAAATATGGAAAGATGCCTTCTGGTCTTCTCGCATTTTCTGTGCTAATCGCATTTGGGAGCATGCAGAATGGCATGAACAGTGTGTGGTACGTAGCTAGTCCTCATCCTGCTTGTTTTGGAGGGTAAGCAGGCAACCTGCAGCATTTTAGGGAAAGGACAACAAGCGCAGTATGAGGGCCTGATTGACCATAGTGTGTTGTCATGGTGTGTAACTTTGAATTTGGGTTGCAGTGGCATACGGCTGAAGAAAATAGAGGTTGTAATCATTCCTTTAGAGCTTCACTTTTAAAGCTTGGAAGATTAGGAGGTAATGGCTTGGAATATTTTTTGTTTTTTCCAAGGGGATGGGGAAGAGTGAGAAATAAAATCTGGCAAAATGTAATAATGCATAGAAAGAAAGTGTAAGTTGTGTTGCAAAGTCCTGTCTATTTTGCATTGATCTTCATATCCATCATTTTTTATTTTGAATAAAAAATTCTTGACTCTATAAAGTTATTTCAGATAGGCAGGTCTAGCTTTGCTCCCAGATACATTAATATTATACAAATGTATTAATCGCTCTTACCTGCTTTTACTGAGCTCAAAAGAAAGGAGTTTTGGGAAAGAGCATGGGTTCATAGTTCAGGGCAGACTTAGAAAGGCTGCCATGGAGGGAGAGCTTAATGGTAAGTAGAACTCTCACTGACTTTTCCTCTGTGAAGTTCTCACTGACTGCCACCTTAATAGCTGAAAAAAAGTGTTTACCAACAGCAGCCTGCTGGTCCCTGCAAAGAGGTCCAGTTGCTGTATGTGGGACATTAGTGGAACCTGGTGACATCTGGCTGTGGGTGGGCAAAACTGACATGGAAAAGCCTTCGGTTCAAATTGGTGGGTAACAACTGTTGTTGAAAGTGTTGACTAGAATTCAAAATCAGGTACGCAAAATTTGTCCTGAGTGGCCTTCTGTGCTGGTGCGTCAAGCTTGCTGAGGGTGACTGATGCCACAAAGAGAGGATTAGGGCCTCTTAGTCAGAGAAGCTGGAAGAGGGCTACATGGGGCAGTGCTGAAAAATGTCTGTGCTTAGCTCTTTGCTGCTAATGGGAATGGTAGAGGAATGAAGGAAAATTATTTTTAATAATTTAGCATACAAATTTAATGTATAATTTGAGTACTGTAGTAAGATGGTTTGCTTCTGTAATAGGTTTAATTCAGAGCACCTCTTACTGCAGCTGGAGGAATAGCTCATGGAGTCTGTTGGAATGATTTTGCAAGAATACAAGCAGCAGCATAATGTTAATTGTTGTACTCAAAAAAAATTATTTTACAGAACTGTCAGTGTAAAAAAGCATTACTATATATATATATATATGGGTATGTGGGGAAAGGTTGGTTTATCCAAGATTCATTGATACATTCTTCTACAGTTAATTATAGGAGGTTTTCCTTGTAATTAACAGTAATGAATAAAGGATGTGTGTCATGTTACAGTAACACACGTGGAAACAGTGTGCCTTGAGAAACCCCAGTCACACCTGATCATGAAGCACTGTTTTAGTTTTAGATCAAACCGAGGCTTTCCTCCGTTTGCCACTAATTCTGTGTGAAATCAGCTTGTTGCATATTCTTTGCTTTATTTTTTTTTTCTTTTTAATTCCACAAATATCTTTGTTCATGTGTTTCTTTTGGCCTCATTAACCCTTATTTCACCCTTGAAATTCTTAAGAGTAATTTAGATTGACTGTAGTGAATATTTATTAATGAGTACAGATGAGGAGCTGAAGTATTTCTTGTGGAGGGCTTCAGTGTTTTGGAGGGTTTTCTTGTGTTTTCATTTGACAGTCACTGTATAGGCTTCAGCATCATTGTTTGCTATGGCACCAATTCAATGTCTAGTTGAAATTTCCAAAATGCTGCTTTGTCTACAAGCAATAAGATATCGTCTCTAAGTGGGAGTTACCCTATTTACTTTGAGATAAATTTGATGAAAAATTTAATGTTGCTGATCCATTTTGTCTTGTTCCTTTCATTCTGTTTTAAGCCCAGTTCTGCAGACATTCAATACAAAGAATCCTGCTTGAAACTCACTTCAACCTTTGCAAAAAGTGTAGGGGGTCCCTTTTCTGCGTTGTATACCATACAACTTACAGCTATTTTGATGTACAACGTGTTAGTTACATATGAGCCATCAGTGAGGTGTTCAGCAGTATGATGTTGGGTTATGTAAGAACAGAAATCATTAAATTTGGGTCTTGGTGTATTTAATAGCCTTTTATCCAGTGAGAGCTTAAACAGGATGTTTCTTTACAGCCTTAACCACCTGTTTCCATGACATCAGCAGAAATTGAAATTTGTTAATTTTTTTATTTGCCTCTGTCAAATTTGGTTGAAATTGAAAGCTTCAGATCTATTCGAGGAGTGTTTGGTAGACAATGTGATCTCAGAAGCCTGGTTTCCTTAGGTAAGGAGGCTAAACAAAATATATCCTTTTTCATTCATACTGCTATTTTTTCTAAATATCTAAAGAATCTGAAGAGTACAGCTTTATTCCGTTTAGCTGTTTAGATGAGTATATCACTATAGAGGTGGAAATCATTGTAGTTCCCCCCATGGCCTTTTTAAACAAACAAACAACAAACCAGTATATATTCTGTTAATGTTTTCATATATATATTTTACTTTCCTCAAAAAAGTTTCTTTCAAAACAGTGAATCCATACCCTTTGTCATGATAGTCTGTAAAGACTTAAATGGTTAATTAGTAATCATAGAAATAAACTACTGCAAGCAATACTGTGGGCAATAGAGGTCTTAAGAATGAAATTTTACCAAGAAGGGTTAGTCATAGGGACTTAGACTTAATGGATTTTTAAGTACTGGGTATGAGTTTTGAGAGATTTGGGCTTTCTTAAATTTACATACCTTTGATCCAATTGTTCAGAAGTACTGTTTGCCTGCATTACTGACTGAAGTAAACTAGTATTACCATGCTGCATGTCTGAACTGCAAAGTTCAGATATCCGTTTTATGACTTTCACTTTTTTCTTTTTTTTTTTTTTAAAGCAAATTCCTGTTTCCTAACTACAGTGAAAATGATTTTTAGCTTCCATCCTTCTGCAAACTTTGTAAAGGCACGCCTTTAGTCTTCTACCCCAATATCAGTAGCAAAATTATTATGAACTTGTTGAAACAGGAGCAGGCTCTGAATGATTGTTTTTCTTTGTAAAGCACAGTAAGCTTTCTCACCCAAGATTTGTTAAAATTCAGGTACTGTCAAATGAGTAGGACTATATGACTATTTATACACCTACGTTTCAGACATCAGCAGGAGCTACGGAAGCAGTGATTTCACAAATAGAGTTCTTGCACTGCTCAAGCACTCTTATACTTTCCATCACTGCTTTAATGTCATTTTGTGCTGCTACAGTGGGAAGGACTGCATTAGAATGATGAGAGAGGTTGGAGAAATTTAAAAAGCTTCTCAATAGAATTTACCTCTTGAGGGGAATTCTTTCTGATCTCTGGAATACCTGTGATTCCATGAAAAGAGCAAATGTAGCATTTTAAGTGGGTTCTTACAATTCCTTTTGTAAATTGAGTGGAACAGCCAGTGTATGTTTTGGATTCTCCAACATACAATATTTTTCAGTATACCATAAATTTACTCCATACATTATATTTTGGGAAGTCTTTAATATTGTATACTTTAGAGAGTTAAACAGTAATTGCAATGGTGATAATAAATGTTGATGTCCACCTCAAAATTAGTAGGTAGGTAATATAGAACAAATGTAGGTGGTCAAAGAATTCCAGCTTTCAGAAGAAATTTGAAAGGAAATGAGAAATTTGGAAGTAATGCCCTCTGAAGTAAGAGACATTGCATGAGGAATGTATTATGCACATAGGAGAACAGTCAAAATAAGAAGAGGTGGAAGCCTGGATATAGATTTCCATGAAGGTAGAGTAAAGGCAGAGACATAAATGAATGCTCAAGGAGTGTTCCTCTTCAAATGCCGAGATACTGTAAATTGCCCTGTGAAGTCAGCCAGTGTTTTAAGTTGAGCTGACTTCAGTAGAAAGATCATCAAGCCCATGATAAATAGGTAAGGGTGGAATTTTTTTGTTTGTCATGGATTGTTCTATTAAGAAATATCCCAAAGATATCTTCTGGTTTTGTTTTAAACAAACCCAAGATGTTTAGCAATCCTAGTCAATAATGCTGTTCGTTCTGCTTATGGAATATGAGGAGATTGTTCCATTTTCAGTTCATGCATAAACAGTACTGTTTTACTACAAAACATCCATGCTGATCTGTAGAGTAACATGGATAATTTGTTGTAAATAGTGTTCTAATGAACTTGAACTGTCTTCATCTGCAGTGCCTGTAAGTGCAGAGTGATTTTCTTTAAGTCCTTATTTGTTTCAGATTTTCTGGCAAACAACTATTTTTATCTCCTTTCCCCACTGTTTTTACCTCACTTATGAATTGGTTGCACTTAAACAATATTCAAAGATTTGAACTGTACTCTTGAATGTAGTCTGTTGGATGTGTTGCATAAGAGTATTACGTTCTACTTGTATAGTTGTGCGAGCACTTCCGACATAAATGTTTGCAAGTGCAAACTGAAAATTTAGTTTTCCTGGACGGTTTGGGTATGATTCGCATAAGCACCCTTGCCTGGAAGATAAGAGGTTTTCCAGAAGGGTTTTTTTTAAAAGGCACACAAACGTGACCAAACTAAACTTACTTAATTTCAAATGCCTACTTTTAGAGCATATTAACAGTGTTCGTCCAGTTCCATTTGACTTATTCTACATTTACTTTTGAATAGGGGTATAGGGGTATAACATTTTTATTAATTCCTTTAAATCTGTTTACAGACTAGAAACATTACTGATAAAATTGTGGTTAAAACCATGGAAAAAAATCTACCCAGAAGATTTTTTTCATTGCTTCATAGCTTTTGAAAATCGGGAATTTAGGTGGAACAGAGGAAATTGTATTGGTTCCTTTCATAAAAGTGTATTACTTGCTATTGATGTAGCTGCAAGCATTTTTTTCTTGAATGCGTTGTTTGTGGCAGAGATGCTTATGAGATCGCCGTTGTCCTGTGGACTGTATAAACAGGAATATACTGTTTCTTTTGCAATAACCTTGGGATACAGTTTTTAAAGGGTAATAAATTAAGTGTGTCATGAGACTGAGGATAAAGAGCAATATGAACAAAGAAGGTAAATGATGGTGCTCATATTTAAACAAATCCAGGTATGTTTTCTTGCAAATGGTACTGTTGCCTTCATAGTAGTGCAGGGTAACCTTCAGGCTGGTGCAGATAGCTGATGGGTAGTTACTCAGTGCTGGAATGGGTAGAATAGAATACTTATCTTGAGTTGTCAGCTCGCTCATTTTTATTTTGAGGAAATTATTTTATTATTTCCTGAAGGCTACAGAGATCATTGTCAACTGACATAAATTAAAGTAGCCCTAAAGCTGCCCTAAATAACTCTTTCAGAAAGTTCTAATGGCTGAGCTTACTGTTTTGCACCCCATGACTGTGCCAGGCAGTTTCTGCCTTTCAGACTTCTGTTGTTCCTACTCTGGCTTTCTTGTATAAAGATTATTGCATACTTAAGAGGAAAAGAAATATTTTTTTTAATTTCTTGTTCAAATAAACTTTTTTAATTTGGGGTGGTGGAAGGGCTGAGGTTAGACTGGAAGGGACCATTCCTTGTGTAGCTTACCATTGATAACAGGCTGTTCTTCAGTTTCTTATCTAGCATCCATCCATTGATAATCAGTGATTTGATAATTAAGGAGTTTGGAAAAAAGTAGATAACTTGCCAGTTACTGGCAAAAGGAAATTAAGGTTGGTAAAAGCTTTGCACCAAGATTTGCAACATCAACTGACAGTAAATGGGTTAATGCAGGGTGCAGGGGGGAATTGAGGAGAGAAATCAGCATCAAGTGGCTTAAGGTGTGCCAGTACTATCTCTTTTTTGTTTTAGCATTCCAGCACTATGTGGGAATTATAGGCATGATAATATTTCCAGTGAAGTGCTTAACTTTAACAAAACTTAAAAAAAATTAAAATGATGGAAAACTGTTTTCAGACATCCATTTAGTAAGTGCTTTTCTGACTGCCTGCTTCTACTTACAAAACAACATACTCTTTTTATATCCTGAGGCTCTTGCAATTTTGGTTTGTTATCTGTTGCAGTGTATGCTTAATGGGGGGGGGGGGAATCAGTGTGATAATGTATATATTTTTAATAATGTCTACATTACAAGCTCTGCTTTTGCAGTGTCATTCCTCTGTGTGTTCAGCCTTAACGTGCCATAAGCACACTGCCCCTTGTCATTGAGCTATTAAAAGCACTATTGACTGGAACAAAAATAATGGAGGAGCTGGTTTCTGGGAGAAGCAAACTGGTCTGGACCAAAAATGTGTTAATTTTCTACTGTCTGTCTAAAGCCTACTCTTAGAATGATTAAGTTTCAGTCTGCCAAAGGTTGAACAGCAGTCCTTCAGCTGCAGATGAGAATGTACCAGGTCTTCATAGTGACCCACCAGGGAATGTTGATGGAATTGCTTGGCTCTTTATCTTCTTTCACTCTTTTTCTCAATTACTTTATGTGTGGTTGCAGTGTACACACTAGATTTCTACACAGATGCTTTTCTTGGAAAAGTGATTGTTCTGTTGCTTTGGTCCAGGGGGAGGTACACTGTAGCCCAGGTTCATAATGTTGGCTCATCCACCCTATGGTAATATAATTTATGAGGAAGAGGGACCAGCAATAACATATTTGCAGCTAAACATGAGCTGCTGGTGTATGATTTCCTTTATTTAAATTTTATTTTTAAAAAAAGCAATGTCCTGCTCTGATAAAGTCTGAGCTAAGCTAGCACAAGACTTTGCTAAGACTACTGTTTTATTGCATTTGAATTAAAACATAAGTTTAAGTAGGAAAAGAAGACTTAACATTGCAAATCCTTGTGGTATGAAATGCACTGTGTGGGATGTTTAAAAATTTCTCATGTCTTTTGCTGACTGTTTGCCAGCTGAGGGTTGGGTTACTCATCATGCTAGCCATTTGCCCTGGGTAAGTTTCATTCAGTGACTGTGTGAATTCCTTTTAATAACTGTGACCTATCCCTAAGATTAAGTAATGGATTTGACTCCTAGTTTTTTACCTTATTGGAATCTCTTCATCTCTCCCAGTATTCTAGACCAAAGCTCTCATATTTTCAGGTTGTAAATGATGGGTGGCTTGGCTGTCACATTGAGATGACCTGCTGTCAGCAGGTATGGGATTGGTCTATGGTTTTCCTTTTGAAGTTCTGGTCATCTGTTTTTTGGTTTGGTGGGGTCTTTTTTTGTTGTTTTTTTAGTTCATTTTTGGGGTTTTTAGTTCTTTTTTGTTTTGGTTTGGGGTTTTTTGGGGTGTGTGTGTTTTGTTCGTTCTTTTGGGGGTTTTTTGTTCGTTCTTTTGGGGGTTTTTTGTTCGTTCTTTTGGGGGTTTTTTGTTCGTTCTTTTGGGGGTTTTTTGTTCGTTCTTTTGGGGGTTTTTTGTTCTTTTGGGTTTTGGGTTTTTTTGTTCTTTTGCATTTTGGGCTTTTTTTTGTGGTTTTTGTGGTTTTGTTTTTTGGTTTTGGGGTTTTTTTGGGTTTTGGGGGTTGTTTTTTGTTTTTTTGGTTTTTGGGGGGTGTTTTTTTGTTTTTTTTGTTTTTTTTGTTTTTTGGGTTTTTTTGTTTTTGGTTTTTGTTTTTTGCAGTTTTGGGGGTTTTTTTTGTTTTGGGTTTTTGGAGTTTTGGGGGTTTTTTTTGGCTTTGGGGGGGTTTGGCTTGGTTTTGGGGTTTTTTTTTGGTTTTGGGGGGTTTTTTGTTTTTTGGTTTTTTTTGTTTTGGGGGTTTTTTTGTTTTTTGGGTTTTTTTTTTGTTTTGTTTTTTGGGGGGGTTGGGTTTGGTTTTTTTTGTTTTGGGGGTTGGTTTTTTTTTGTTTTGGGTTTTTTTTTGTTTTTGGGTTTTTTTTGTTTTTGGGGGTTTTTTTGTTTTTGGTTTTTTTTGTTTTTGGTTTTTTTTTGTTTTTGGGGTTTTTTTTGTTTTGGGGGGTTTTTTTGTTTTTGGGGGTTTTGTTTGTTTGTTTGTTTGTTTTAAACTTCAAAGTTACCTTGCCTCTTCAAACTGGAAACTGGTTCAAGGATTGGCATCCTAATCTAGAGTATGCTAGACAGGTATTTGGTTCTTTCTACAGCTGCAATCTCCTATAGCAAATTAATGAAGACTTTAGGATGGTATTCTGAGAAAACTTTTGGGGATGTTACAGTTCCAAGACTGAGCCCCTTTATCATTCCAGCCCTGTTTAAATAAGTTAATGGTTACTGCTAGAAGAGCTGGTAGAAATACTCTAAGCAAGAAAATAGCCTATCTCTAAATAAGCATTTGTTATTGTTAAAGATTTATTTTTTTTTAAACTGTATGGTCATGGTAGACTGAAAAATAAGGTACTTCTATGGTTTACTCCCACTTCTTATACAGATGCATTGTCTTTGGGCAATTAACCCTGATGCACTGTGTGTCCTTGGAGAATTATTTTCTGTTACATATGTTTTTTTCTTCCACATTTCATGTGTCTTGCCTAGGTTGTGAACTGAGAAGAAAGATAATTTGTTGTACATTATCTGCATATAATCCCTTTCATGCTAAGGCACTAATCTTACTTGGGCCTTTGTGTGTGTATAGTATGTTCCATTTAAATATTAAGAGGAAGCTTAATAACCCCACTGTGAGGGTGGGTTGAACCTGACACAGGTTGCCTAGAGATGTTGGGAAGTCTCCATCCTTGCATATATTCAAAACCAGACTAGACACAGCCTTGAGCAGCCTGCTCTAGTTGACTCTGCTTTGACCAAGGGTGTTGGACTAGGTGATCTCCAGAGATCACTTCCAACCTCAGCTCTTCTGCTATTTTGTGTTATCCTGTGCAACCAAACCATAACTTTTTCAGTTAACTGTGAAACTAAGGAACTCTGTTTCCTCCAGTTTTGTACCCCGTATTTTCCTCCTCCTCTTCCTTTCTCTCTCTGTCCCTTGTCTCTTGGGCTAGGTGAAGACTGTTTGTGGCTCATTTGGAGCTGTCTCTGCTGTCTGTCCATCTTTTTTTCTTTCTTTTGGAATACATTAAGGATTAAATCACAATTACTCTTTCCATTGTGGGAGCAATTGTTTGAGTCTTTTTTTTTTTGCCCCAGACATTCAGCACTTTCCATGAAATTTGTCGAATCTTAGAGACTTCCCTTGCTCTTTCAAACTTGGTTGAAACTTGCTAATTTACTCTCGTGTTATGGGGGAATTGCAGGCAGGCAGCCTGAACATTTAAATTTTGTTTCCTTAAGAAATCAGGCTAAAGCAAAGCTGTCCTAAACAGCACAGCTTCTCTAATCTGCATTTGGTTTTGAAGGCCATGAGATGTTGCTATGGCAGATTGGGATTGCTGGAATACAGCTACTCTTCAGATATTGCCCTCAACTTAGTTAAGACTCTTGCACCAAAGTTAAGAGGAAAAAGTGGTGGTAAACCACATTGTGATTCCTTAATGCTGGGGGAATCCCCAGTCAGCTTGGTAGGCTGGATTCCTGCCTACTTTCTGCTGCTGGAGCAGTGCAAAGCAGGGAGGATGGAGGCTAGAACTTGGTCCTTTCTGTTTGCAAGCTGAACTCAGTGATTGGGGACTGTGGGAAGAAGGGAGCCCTCTCTGTATTTCCTCTATGTATCCATTTCAGTACAGTCGCAGTATTTGAAGTAGTCCTTTCCTGCAGAAAGCTGAGAGGAAGACTGAGAGCTGTTTGTGTGTTTGCAATGCCTGTCTGTACAAAAATCGTCACCAAAGACAAAGCCAAGTATTATATTAGAACTTGGCAATGACACAAGCGCTATAGCCCTATTAAATGAGGGCATTTGTTTTATTGAAAAGACATGGCTATGAGTGGCACAGCTTTTAAGATTCCTTATACTTTGCGAGCACCAGCCTTAAACAGTTTTTCATTAGCTGTTGAAACTAGCTAAATCTACACTTTTTTCCAAACCTCTCACTCCTATAAACCAGTAAAGCTTGATTAAAATCAGTAGTCATTGACAACAAAGAAAGATCTGTCCTAGTGTTTCTGGGTTTTGTCCCGTGCTGCTTTTCTTCTGGGTCTGTGGTTTATTTCATTGGTCATATTTGTGAAATCACATCTCTTTTGCTTCTGGTTGTTTCCTGATTGCGCTGAAGACATTACTTTGTCAAATTCCCCACTCAGTTACATCTATGCAGTCCTAGTGACTTCAAGGCCTTGCTCAAGTTTATCTGAGAGGGGAGTTTGACCCATGAGCAAGCTCCTCGTTGATGGCAGCAGAGGCAGACCTCTGGCAGTGTTCTAGTTAAGAGCAGCCTAGGAGTACATCTCCTCTGCGGTGAATATTCAAGCAAATTAGAGCACAAAGTGGAATAATACTGCAAGCAGATTAAATTCAAACTGAAAATACAGGCCCAGTGTTTTACAAATTACTCTTTCATCCTTAAAGCAGAAGTCTGCTCAGCTAACAGACAAATTAAGGCACACAAACACTTTAATACCTTAGTAGTAATTCTTCTTTAGTATTCCACACATATATATACTGAAATCACCCCACCAGTTTGCATTAAGCTTCAGGATGTAGAAAATGTCCTTACCTTTATCATTACTGCATTTTTGCTAGGGAAAGCAACAGCCAGACTACTAGCATGGTTGCGACAGTTGCCACCTTGTTACCAGGTGGCTCCTCCTGCTCAGAGGGAATGTTGCAAAAATAGGCACGGTTTCTAGATCTGCATCGTAATGCTGTCATCACCATTACTCTTATCATCATTGAATCAGATGAGTTACGTCCGAGAGCCTCTTTAGCTCCACCAATGCTTATTTTTTCTCAGTGGCTCTGCAGAACCAGGTGGTCTGAATTCTCAAGAATTCATAAAAAAGATTGATTAGAATAGTAAACTTAACATCGTATTTACTGTTCAAGTGTCGACTTCTCTACTGCAGATTTCTGAAGAGTCTACCAGAGGGGAGAAACCCATGTGTCGTAGGCCTTTTTCCCCCTCATTGAAATGGTGGGAATTGAAAACATAGCAAGGCAAGGGATCCTGATCAAAGGGTATGTCTACCTTGCAATCAGGGGAACTCTAGCACTGATGGGTAACACTATTATCTCCTGGCACAAGCAGCAGTGAAAATAGGGCAGTGCAGGCTATGTGAGGGCTGGAGAATTGTACCAGAGCACCTAAGAACCTTGCCCTGTGTAGAAGTCCAGTCTTCCACATCTTTACCCGATTATTTACTTGTACCAGCTGTGCCTTTGTTGCGCTCTCTTGATAAATCCTGCATCAGCTACAATTCAATATGGTATGTCAGATGTGGATAAGCTGAGCATTTATATACATAATACACTGTACACTTTGTGTATGTATGACTTCATTTCAGGGATGGGTTTTTTTGTGTATGCAAAACCCCAACCTTGTGCTTGATCCTGTAGAGTTCTAATTCTGGTGTGAAAGATTATTCTGTACTCTCAAGGCCTGTTGGATTAAAGGTACTCAACTTCTCAAAGGATTGGGTCCGTGTTTGTACTCTTGTGGTGTCTAAAACGCTACAGGGTCCTGGTCAGGTCATTTCTTGAGGGAGGAGTAGTAGAGACATCTATAAAACAGGCGCTGTTTATGTCATTGTGCAGTTATAAGGCAGATTATTCAAAAACAGTAACTATGTAGTCTTCACTGGCCCTAACAGGCTCAGCCATTGACTTGGGGTGGAGCCTTTGGCAAGTTAATTTATCTTTGTGGTTTTTTTTCCGTAAAACTGAATGACTGATGCTCTTCTGTAAAACTAAAATAATGGTTGACTTCCCCTTTGGAACTGACAGGATTAGCCAGCTAGTGTTGATAACTTTTTTGTAAATAAAAAGCAGCATGGAAAGGCCTGGGATAACCCTACTATTTAGGTTTAGTGATTTATTTATGTAGTTAGTTAGTTAGCTAGTGTTCATTTTTGCTAGCTTCATTTTATTTAATATACATCCGTGGATTTTCATCTCCTGAGGATAGACCGGACCATACAGCCTGGTCTGTGCACGTGATGATAACTTTTCATACTGTATTTGTCTTCCATAGCTGCTTCTTTTGATTATTGTAACATTGATACATAAATGCTGAAATCTCTGTGGCTGCAATTTAAAACTAAAGTTATTTTAACTATCTAATAAAATAGAAAAATTGCTTTGATGTTCCCATTTTGACAATTTGTGGCTGTGCTGACTTTTGTTGCTTCTTTCCTTAGGGACATTTGTCCCTTATCTCTCAAACAAAATGTCACTGAGTAAAACTATGTTTGTATGATGCTGTGTGTTCTACTTACAAAAGATTTATAACTTGGTCACTTTTATTTATGATTCTGTGGAGCTGGTAGAATTATACTGCAGTGTTAAAATGCAGCAGTTTCATTTTTCTGCAGGCAGCAGCCCTCTGGTGGTATGGGGTTTTTTTCCTTCTTTTTTGGTTTTTTTTTTTTTTTAAGTCATCTTTGGAAATTCTGACAGACTGATAGAGAAGCCTTTAAAAATGCCTCCAATTAAGCTGCCACATAGTCCTATATAGCCTCTCTTTTCCTTTTCAATCCTCACCTCATCACCACCCCCACCTAAGTTTGGAAGTGGAATGTGAAAGGCAAAGCAAGGTTAATAAATGTACCCAGTTGATAATACTGATGGTCTTATTTGGCAAAATGATATTTATCAAACATTATTTCAGTAAGTTTCAGCTTCTGGAAAGGGTATAGGTCGGTGTGAAGTGGGTGGTAAGGCTAATGGGTTATTCTGAAGACTGGCTGAATTGTTAGGAATGCAGGCATTTCTGAGGAGGCTGCTGATGAACTTGAAAATTGAAATATCAAAGAATTTTTTAAAGGGATGACCTTACTACTCTGGTATATGGGCATTAATGATGGTTATATTGCAAGCTACTGCCTGGGAAAAATATTTTGGCTAATGGGGAAGGAGAATCTTCTCAAGAGCGCCCTAGGAGTGAAAATTACCCTTTTGCTAGTATGAGATTTAGCTATCACTTGAGTCCCACTTAAGACCTATTTTGAAGTATTAAGTTATGTACTGGGAGGTAAAAATGGGAGTTCAGAAAGTAGGTAAAATAAAATATTACTCCATACTATTTTTGAGATGGTAAGCCAGAGTTATGTGCAGATGTGTTTTTGAAATTATTAAAGCTGTGCCAGGGATGCATTTGACTAGTTCCCTTTCCAGGACTACAGTAAATGTCAAAATCATGCTGTATCTGCAACTATGTTACTACATAAATACTCTGTCTTTGCAAGAAGGCATACAGTTTTGTTATCATTGAAGCCTGAAGTTGTATTTTTTTTAAAAAAGCAAGCTTTTAAGTAACTGAAGCTGCACAGACATAATTTCTGCAATTTCAGGTTTTAGGGCAAATAATTCCAGTTAAAATTAGTTGTTTTAAAATGCACTGATTTTTGGCTGTGATATTTGAAACATACTGTGTGTCTGTAAAGTCAAATAGAAGTTACTGACTAGGTTTTTGTGTGTGGTTTTTATTGTTTTGGTTTTTATTTGTTTGTTTGTTTTAAATAAGGCTAACGGGATTGGTAAATAGAAAGCATTAAGATACAGAATAAATTCTGTTACTTTAAAAGATAGACTGGTTGCAGAGTGTGAGCCCTTCTCAGTATTTGGTTGAACTTCATACTGTGGACGGCAGATAATACAAATTCGTGGCCTTACTGGATAATGCTTTAGGTCACTTGTGATATAATTGCTAACAATTATCAAGAGACGTTTATGCCAGCGAAGACATATGATGCGAAAGTATTGCTTCAGCCGTGATGCTTTTGGGGGTGTAAGTCTTGACTCTTTTTGCCAGGTTTGCCTCAATTATGAAGGCTGTCCAGCCTAGTGCATGTGTCACTTGAATGTTTTGGGGTCAGAGTCTGCTCGATGCAAAGGACTCGATGCAAAGAACTCTCTGTGCACATAGTTTATATATTAAAGGAATAGTGTCAACTTCTGACTTTTAATTCTTGCAGTTAACATAGGGTGAAAAGGACGTAAAATGAAAGGGGAAACCTAGAAAGAAGAAAATTCCCCATCCTTCTACCCAGCTATCCTGTCACTGATCTTGACAGCGAAAGCTTACTTGAGATTTTCCTTCTCTAAATTGTGAAGAAATACATTTGGGAGTACATCCATGGAACTGAGTGGAGATATGTTGGCATAAAAATAAGATGAACAAAGGGTGGATTTGGCATCTTTAAATGTTAAAGAGTCAGAGCTTTTGTCACCTTAGAGCTATTTTTTTAAACATAAAAAAATGGAGAATTGTAGTAGAAGTTGAAGCATCACTAGTTCTTGAGTAACCCACAGCCTCCAAAGCATGATTTTATTTTTGCTTATTCATGTTCCTGTTTGTCATTTAAAACGCATAACATTGTAACACATGCTGCAGTAGGTTGCTGGTCATTTTTTGGAGGCGGAATAAAAATGAATTATTGCCTGCTCAGTCACAGCTTAAAAAAAAAAAAAAGAAAAAAAAGAAAGACTTTGGGCTCTTTGTATCCTTTTTCCTAAATGTATTTGTCAAATTGGCAGAGAGGCCTAAGCAAAACAACTTTCTGCCATTCAGTGGAGAAGGTTACAAACTTTTAAACTAAATCCATAAAAATGATAACAATGCAAAAGCCAGGATAAGGGAATTCACTTTTTTAAAAAAACTGAATTTGCCCTGTTTTGCCACAAGCCTATGGCAGTTCAAAGCTTTAAAAAAATTTAAAAAATTGAGTTACTAGACTGGGGATGAGGGGAAAGTGAGTCATATTTCAAGTAGAAAAGTCAAGTGCCTCCCCTCCTGTCTTGATTATTCTAAATACTTCTTCTAGTGAAAATCTCAAATTATGTTCGTTTCCAGCCTAAAAATGAATTCAAGTGGTTTATGGCCATTGCTGGAGGCAGGGTGTTGAACTCGATAAGGCTTTTGGTTTGATCCCAGTGTAGCTGTAGGTGTATCCTAGGAGGAATTAAATCTCCCAAGACTTTATTCCCTAACCTTAACAGAGAAGCAGCTACGATTATAGTGTCAGTAGCCTCAGATGCGCTTTTTCTTCGATTTTCTGTTATCTCCTGACCTGCAGAGTACTGAGATTTGAAAAGAAAGTGTTTAAAATTTATTTGCCCTCTTACTGGCTCTGTTTTTGTTCCTGGATATGTTTGGTAATGTGACTTTTGACATTTTTGCCATCCTAATGGTTGTCCTGCTGTGAAGTTGCATAGATGTGCTATTTTACCACATTTTGGAAGTTGTATAATATGAGCCAGTTTGTATGCAAAATAGTAGTTAAATATCAGTTTTAAACTGACACGTTGCCATCCTGGAGTTTTTGGTTTCCCCTGGTTATAACAGGCTGTTTTACATGAGAGTCTAAACTTCTCCCTGGTCATCAGATTTGTACCATTTGTATTTTGTTCAGAGATTGTGTTTTACATGAAAATTCTTGCATAATGATGCGTCAGATTTTTGTTCTTGCAACTCTTCTTTTTTTTTTCTTTTCCTGTTGCAACTCCAGTGCTTCATTGACATTTCTTTGGATTTACAGCAGTTTGACACAGCAGAGCGGCATAATGTCCTACTATGGACCTTATTGTCTTCCGTATGTCCATATAAGAGTCACCATACTGAAGTCAGCAAATGTGTGCTACCAGAAAGCTGTTATAAGTGAGAATATTTTGTAGCTGCTGCTCCTGAATTACATGTAAAGTAAACCACCTCAGCAAAGATCAGACCGTAAGCATTAAAGGGTACAGATAGAAATATTAGTCAAATACGATTGGATTATAAGCTGTACCAAAGAAACCCCTGATACATTCTCTTATTGTCAACGGTGATGCTTATTTAAAATAACATATACTGCTGAAAAGAAGCGTTTAGTAATTGAAATGTGTGTGACTAAGAAGCAATACATATGAAGCAGCATTTTTTTCTTCCAGTTTTTTGTTTCCGAAAAAAACCATCTCTGACTCTCATAGTAACAGCTATTGACAGTATTGGAAGTAAGTTTTTTGGTTTTCTTATTCCTCTGATGCTATATTAAACCTTTATTCTTTGGCATTCAGCAAGTCAGTGGTATAGGATCATCTTACTGCTCACCCTTTGATTTTTCACTCTTCCCCTGTGGCAACTTTCCCTGCTGGATGCATCCGGATTTAGCTTGATTCCCAGCCCTGCCAGCAGCATTGTAAAATCGAACTGTAGCATTTGAAAAAACTGCTCTATTGACAAACAAGCTGGAGCAATCCAGACTTGGATTTCAAAGGGAATGGAAAGATCTTGATCCATGCTGCTTTGGAAGCTCAGCGCTGTGGAGCGTGATTGACTGTAAGCTCACTCACCATTATGAAAAACAGAAGGGTATTTAGTGTAATGACAGGCTGTAAAAGTGGGATATGTGAGATCGTGAAGAAGCCCAGAGTCTGCCTCTCTCCACAAGCAAATTAGTGCTTTGCTTATGCTGTTGTAAAAATGGCATGATGGTTCTGAGGCTATCGAGTCTTTCTTTAGATTTACACTCTTGCACAGAAAACACAATTTAACCATGCATTACTCTGGAAACAGTCTGAATTTGTATCCCATCACCTTAACTGGAGTTGATTTATTTTATCCAGTGTAACTGAATGAAAGGTCAGGTTCTGTGACTATGGGCTAGGTACTCAACTGGTGCTATTTGGTTAAGAGACTTGGACTCCATGCTGCTGGACTGACTTACCCTTGTTATGGATTTGACCTTCTACATAAATGCAGAGACTATAAATTTTAAATTTCAGAAAGGGTCTACATTTTGGATTCTCTCTTTTCAAACATTGCTACTTGAGAGAAATACACAACCACACACATTATGAAAGGTTTTGGTGTCTAAAGTTGTAGATATCACTCCTTTTCTGCAAAGAGGTGCGTATTTGTTTCTGTCTTTGAAAAAGCCTTTCTGTAATCTTTACCTTTTTCTTTACTTTCTTTCTGTAAGTAAATGGTCTCTGAATTTATAGTAACTGTATTTCTATGTTGCTATAATAGCCACAGCTTGGATCTTGCCTCTGTTGTAAGCTATCTACAAGTACTTACAATTCTCTTAGAAAATTGACCTTTGGGCTTAAAATTCTTATGCTTGGCCTCTAGTCCAGAAATGACTTTTTCTCTCTCAAGAGATCTTGATAAAAATCTGTATGACTAGGTTTATTTTATCTGACTGTTGGCAGTAAGAGGTGGTAAGGAAGGGGAAGTCACTAGTTCAATTCCTCGCTGGAATTAAATCCTTGAGAAAATAAGGATAATCCTTCATGTGAGGTTTACTCAGTTGGTTGCTTCCCAGTACTTAGCTTGCTCCACATCAGACTTCATAATTTTTGTACTTCCTTTCCTTTTCATTAGAAGGCATAGAAGCTGTTAATTTTATATTAATACCGACTGATAAATAGTCACATAGGTGAAACATGAACAGTTAAACAGAGGTGATGTTAATTACAGGTAAAATTTTAAATGAGGTCTCTAAATCTTTGAATTTCAGGAGATTGCTTGTAGGAAAAGTGTTTTTTGTTCCAGAACTGAACACAACTACATACTTACTTTTCATTTGTGTAAGATGCAAAACTGTAAAAGGGCCTTTCTTTTAGATCAATTCTGGATGTTGTCCAAATCTCATGCCATTTGGCATTGTCAAGCCCAAACACCAGCCTAGGTCAACTTTTTATATGTCTACACGACAGTTACTAGTCAGGCAAGAAGGAGGGCTCCAGACTGCTGTGTTGAGTTGGGCTGATACCTGAATTTGCTGATTTGAAAGTGTCTTGGTTATCTCTACTGTACACTGCTGTCAGTTTTAGACAGCTTAGTTCTTGATGGGCACAACAGGAATGTTATGATAAAACAGCATTTTTTTTTTTATCAGACCGGTGTTCTCTCTTGTTACAGTATGTTGTAGTAGATGTTGTTCAGTGGACAGTTTTAGAAATGTTGCAGCAGCTGACTTCAGAATCACCAATAGTAGGATTATTTTTTTTTGCCCCCAGTATCTCTTGGTTAGTAATTGCCTTCTATCTGAATGTGTCAAAGCTTATCTATTGGTTGGTTTTTATTCTAATATAGGGATATGAATCTATTCCCAATATCCATCTGTATTTCAGATATATGTGAATGAATGAAAAGGAGCATCAAAAACCTTTTCTCCTTTTATTTCCTTCTCCGTTTAAAACTTTGTTCGCTTTTACGTTATCGAGATAACACACATCCTGATATTAAGAAAAGGGGGCATTCTTAATATATCATCTCTATACCTTTCATCGTCCTGTGTTTCTCTAATGTTATTTAGTATGTCTCTTTTTACTCAAGCCTTCAAAACTGGCAATCCATATATTTTCATTCTACCCTGATATAATCCTTATGCAGTCATTGTTTTTGCTGCTTGTCTGTCTCTCAATGTTACCTATTTCTGCTATGCATTTTGAGGTCAGTACTCCAGCTGAGGATGTATGATTGATTTATACATTGGCATCATCTCATTCTCAAGTATAATTTTCGATTTCATTGTTCAACATTTTGTTGTCACTTTTGATTACCTGTGCACATAGAGTTGATATTTTTATTATGCTGTCTGAAATAATGGTAAGTCTTTTCTTGAATGACTCCAGTTAACTTGGGAGTCAGAAACGTATATTACTAGTTCAGATTATTCTTTCTATTACGTATTTGTCAACACTGAATTTCATCTACAGTCATTCTGTCCATCCACCAAGCTTTGATATTTTGTTAAGTGCTGAAGTGAGACTTAAGTAATACATTGGGCTTGTGCTAGCCTACTGTGCAAGGGTAAATTTCACCCTTTATGAACTGATGCATCCTGTCACATTAATCAGGGATGTACTGTGTATTTCCTAGGGCAATATAAAGGATCAAATTTCCCTATTAACCCCTTCGGAACTGAATTAAGTGTTGATGCCGTGTCTAGAATGTGCACCACAAACTTGATGTATCATGATCTGTAGTTCTGGTGATCTATCTTGGTAGGACCATAGGGGAAATACAGAAGTAGCAATCTGCTGGATACTTGAGATATCCTGAGATTGAAAAGGTCACAAATAGTGTATCCAGGTGTTGAGAGATTTGTGGGTTTTTTTTCCTGTCGCTCCTTCTATCTGTAACATAGCTTTTTTTCAATGTAAGTCCATAAAGGTTCTCCCAAAGCCAATTAAGTGGAATTTTGAAGAAGTGACTGATTTATGCCCATCTACCCTTTTGCTATTCTTAAAAGGAAAATCCATTTCTTCTTTGCTGTTTTATGAAGATTTTCTAGGTAGGTGAGCAAACGGCTGGACTCAGGAGGTTTGATTTCTTTAGTTATCTCTGATTTTGAGACTTGTTTCTTGACACTTCTCTTTTGTCACCTATAATGTTGATAATGTTCCTTACACAAACTACTTTGGAAATTGAAGACTCAATGTTCTATAAGAGCTAGAGAATTTTTTTTAAGTGTAGTGTATCATAATATATAATATATAACAGGATTTGCTGATGTGTGATTTGCATTTGTGTTGGTTACCAAAAATATCAACAAATGGAAAGACCAAATAAAATGTCTCTCCTCCATATCCCCCAAATGAGGGAGGAAGCTTCTTCCCAAATGAAATAAACCTGCAGTATAAAGGGTGTAAAAATGTGAACAGATGGAAGAATTTTTTTTCATCCCTGCAAGCTTATTATTATTGTTTTGGTGCTTCTGGTTTGGGAAGAGAACTTGATGGGTTCAGTGATCACTGATTGCTATAAAATTGGCAAACTGTGCCCAGCTGTTCAGTGGATGCTTGTCTGATCATGAAAATCCTGCTTATGAAGTAGAGCAGGGAGAAAAACAGAGGAACATGCTGGTATCTTAGTGGATTTAGTTTTACACACTAGCATCTGCTAAACATACAGTGACTCTTTTACTTAGCAATTTAGACTAAAACCCATAATTATTTAATGAGCAACCTTCTTCTTTCTCTCCCATTTGTTTTGATCCCTACCCCACAAAAATGCTGGCTTCAGGATCTATGTAAGGCATGGCTTAGTCTGTTTACCCGCTGCCCACCCTGGGTATTGTATATGTTGTTTTAATTTATTTATTAGCCTTTATTTTTTAATCTTTGTGAAATTGCAGGGAGGGAGGAAAGAAACAGGACCTTTAAATGACAACCCACAGCTCCTATTAACTAGTGACAGATCCCTTCTGACATGACATTTTAGGGACTTCAAGGCTCTTAATAATAATATTTGTGGTTCAGGAATGACCTTGCATATCAGAAGGTCTTCACCCATCCTACATGTCATCATGAGTTAAACATGCTGGTGAAACAGCACAAAACCAGTAAGTGCTGGGTCTGAGGCTCCTGCAGCCTCTTTATCCCCTTGTCATGTTTAGGAAGAAAATAAAAATGGATGCGTATTTTCTTGAGAATACGGAAAAATTGTTGCTGAAAGGAAATAGCTGTTTGTCTATGCTGCTTAGAACAGTCTACAGGCTATCCTGGTACTTGACTCAGTTGTGGGCAGTATATGGAAACAGAACTGCAAGAGGTCTGGTATGAAGCCAGTTCAAAACCTTGCAAACAAACTTCTGGACTCAGTAAATCACTAATGTCTTAAGCTATTCTAGTTAAACTAAGTTTGTCTTACTTATAGTTACTTTTTTATATTAACTTTTATTTATGATGCTAAATGGGGGGAGCCAAGTGAAAGTTGCATTTCAGTTTCCAAAATCAACTACTTCTCCAGCTTATTAAACAAGGTCATGCTCATTTGTGCCAACATCGCAATCAGTTACTGAGGGGGGATGGTTGTGTCATCAGAACTGAGGATTATGATTTAGATTCAGCAGTGGAGAACAGCAACATTTGGATTACATTCAAATGCTCAGGAATACTATTTCATATCTAGAGATTTAAGGTTGGAAAAACAAGATCTAAAGGGTTTGGTATTTCAAATGATGCATTCACTTATAATGAGATTTATTTTCCAGTGTTGTACTGTGAAGCTTTGTCCTGATCATACTTCAACTTTGAAATTAGTTCCCACCAATGCGAACTCCTTATCAGAGGCTTGAAGCCAATCTGTTGTAGTCGCCACATTGGCTGAAATACAGTTCTTTGTATGTGTCAGAGTTGGGCTTCTGGACTTTGCAAGGGCTGAAAAGGCTGTTGCTTCTAGAGAATGCCTCTCAGCTTGTCATGGTTTAACCCCAGCCAGCAACTAAGCACCACGCAACCACTCTGTCACTTCTCCCGCCCTGTGGGATGGGAGAGAGAATTGGAAGGAAAAAGGTAAAACTTGTGGGTTGAGATAAGAACAGTTTAATAGAACAGAAAGGAAGAAACTAATAATGATAATAATAAAATGACAATAATAGAAGGATTGGAATATATGAAACAAGTGATGCACAATGCAATTGCTCAACACTTGCCGACCGATGCCCAGTTAGTTCCCGAGCAGCCATTCCTCCCTGGCCAAGTCCCCCCAGTTTATATACTGGGCATGATGTCACATGGTGTGGAATACCCCTTTGGCCAGTTTGGGTCAGCTGCCCTGGCTGTGTCCCCTCCTAACTTCTTGTGCCCCTCCAGCTTTCTCCCTGGCTGGGCAAGAGAAGCTGAAAAATCCTTGACTTTAGACTAAACACTACTTGGCAACAACTGAAAACATCAGTGTGTTATCAACATTATCCTCATACTAAATCCAAAACATAACACTGTACCAGCTACTAGAAAGAAAATTAACTCTATTCTAGCCAAAACCAGGACACAGCTTCACTGGGGTGCCATACAGGAATCTGATGGGTGGCTGGTGAAGTGGAAACAGGAAGCCAGTGTAAGGGCTATACACAGCAAATGAGCTCAGGAAGAGAAATATTAAAGGAGCTCCCAAACCTGATTTTATTTATTTATTTTTCTGCAAGGCTTGCATCTTACTTGAAGTGTAGCAATTATTAATGAAACCTTTACTGCATGTCATGTTGGACTGTCTGGTTCTGCCCCTAAGGCTTGCTGAAGCTATGAATCAGGAAGACATTCAGGGTTTTACCACTCCTTTTTCTTCCTTAGTGAGGATAAGGGGAGGGTCTAAGGCATCATCAGAACACTTCATTCTCTTCTGGGTTTGGTGTGAAGTAGTCTGATTTCAATTCTTTTTGGTCAACAGGAAATTCCCTGTGGTAGTGAGAAGTCTCTGCTTCCAGTAGTGGTATCCCACTACTGGAGGTGGCTTCTGTGCAGGCCTTGCTATTTGCGTTGGCCCAGTGTTATATGTTGTAGAATGGAAAAATGTACTGAAACAGAGCTCTACCGTGCCAGTCATTCACTAATACAAGGTCCCCCAGAGATTCAGTGACGTATGTGAGAACAGTTCCTGCTCTTGCCTACATTATCATGGTCTGTTATCACAAGAAGGGAGCTGTAGTTGACTTCTCTGTGTGGCTTATTTTCTCCTCTAAGTAGAGGTAAGCCACAATAGAGAAGCTGGCCTTCAAGACAGACACTTGTGTAGTTTCAGTGATGATGATGATGATCTGTTTTTCCAAGCAAACCTATGCTGTCTCCTTGTGTGGTAGGGAAAGTTGGCCGAATCAGTCATTTTGTTCAAGAATAACCCTTCTCTTGGAAACAATTTGTTTCTGATAATACATAGTGGGAAATTATGATTATTTTTTTTTTCCTAGAAGTTTCCCTTCTGTTCTCCTCTGTACTCAGTCACGTGTTGGGAGATTATTTTGCATCTTTTTTTCCCCCCGTCTCACTGAAGTCAGAAGGTGGGTGAGGATTTAGTTGCACAATAAAGTCTAACTAGTAGGGAAGCTATAAGACACATATTTATCTGATATAAATTTAGTGTAGCTCTGTTGAAGTTGATGTTGATTTAAACTGTCCGGTGATCTGATCAGCTGTAGCACATGTTGTTACTTAGCATTCTGCTGTGTGCATCTCTATTGTGTAGCATTATGATCTGAAGAAGGAAGCAGCTATGACAACTAATATTTTACAATGGTGAAAAATACATGGAGTCTAGTTAAAAATGCTAGGTATTGCCATTTAAATCTCTAACTCTTGATTTGAGAAATTCTGTCAGATTGAGAAATTATGGTTTGGGCCTCTATCTTTGTAGATCTTATCTATGAGCATATAGTCTTAGAACTATACCAGAAGCTGTACTGACAGGCAGAGTAGACTATGTCCTGTTGCTTGGATTCTTTGGGTTTGGGATTTGACAAACATGAACTTATGTTTCAAAATAACTCATGGGTTGCTATTTACAAATGCTGATAGGTGAGAATCTCCTGACCAGTTTACTATTTTAAACTAATGCGATTTGGCTTCTGTCAGTACAGTATGCACTTACAGTGCTGGAGTGGATGTACCTTTCATTGAGGAGAGTTAATACAGAAAGAACTTTCTGAGAAGGATAGTTCTGCTCTTCAGTTTTCTTACCCATTTTTAAAGTCTCATAGCTGCTAAATAACTTCGGAGTCTTCAGTTATATCTAAATATTTTTTTCTTGATGTTTTATACCACTATAGGATTTACTCTTTCTAGTTAATTCTTGTTGTGTTGCATAAATACTTCTCAGATTCCTGTAAAGTCTTCCTTCTTTCTTCATGGCATTGTGAGTCTGATGGAGCTATCAGAATGCCCCTTCCAGTCTGACACTTAAATCTCTATGAGGGATCATTGGTATGCCTTCTTTCTTTAGAAATACTATAGGACAAAACACAGGCTTGCTGCTCATGTTGGTTGCGTTGTCTGAAGTCCATGGGAGCAACTGCAAAACTTGTAATTACCTCTAGTTCTTGAGTTGAGACTCTTTACCACTTCCTGCAGTGGTAGCATTTATTTGTTATCATGGCAGGGGTTGGTGGAAGGCAGGTTGACTTTCTTTTTTCACTTCAGTTTAAATGACGGAGGAGGTCTACGAAGATTCCTAAAAATCAATCCACGCTCCCATCCAGTTTGGATAGCCAGGGGAGAGATTCTGCTTTTCTCTATATGTCATGGATCAGGAGCAATATCTGTCTTGAAAACAAAGCAAATACATGGAGAAAAATCACATGAGGCCAAGAAGTCACACTTCCCATGGTAGATGTGGACTTGCTTATATTTTTGCCATTCTGGGCAACTTTATTTTTGCGTGCCTCTGGATAGGAACAAGCCATGTTGAAATGATAATACTGAAGAGTATTCTCCCCTCCGCTGGATGTATATAGCCCTTTCTGAAGTAGGAGTTATTTGGTATTCTGGGAATATCGGAAACTGAACAATTGGACACCTGTTTTTAACATGGCTAGAGCACAGCTCTATAGTGTGATTATAATAAAATTCCTATCAACTTTATGCAAGGTATAGAAAGGTCATGGCAAATCATATTGTAACATGGATACATGATTATCATTGTATAGGATGATCTCTGGCACAGGTGGATAATTTAAGTCATTACTTCTTCATTTCTCACATCATTCTTGAACACTTCCCGTTTTCTCAGCTGTTCAAGCAGCAGAGATCTAGAATCGATTCATTAAGCTGAGATAAACATCTGAGGATTATTGTTACTGTTTTCATATTATATAAATACCTTGGGAGCCACCCTCTTAGGGAGCCTCATCCTGGCTGAGCAGTTGCTACCCTGAGAAACCTTCATTCTGAATATTAAACTTAATGGATATTAAGTATTGCCAGAGGCCAAAAGAAGTAATTAAAAAAGAAATGTATTTTTTGTTCTTGCAAAACATACATATATTAAAAAACCAACACCCTTGCATATTGATGCCCTCCTCTACTAAGTATTTCCATAATACAAATAACTGACAATTTTAAACTAATTTCCTTCACTGTCTCATTTCACATATTTTGAAACAGGAGTGTCAGTACTCTGAAAAATGCATTAGAAAATTGCATGTGTATGCTAAATCCTTTTCTGTGCCTTTATCAAACTACAGGTATTACCATAAAACTTTTATTGTAAGACATTATTCAGTAATAATTGTTTCTGAATTGCAACAGGTATTTTGAGTGCCCAGCAGAACACAAAAGTTTTTCACCATATTTCACAGGTGATGTATCCTTTAGTCAGGCTTCTATTTCTGTTTGTCAGTCTGTGTTGAATACGTACAGAGCATTAATACCAATTGTATACTCATATTTGTTTAAAACTGACCTAAATGTACAGGGTGACACCATATGTACAATTTATGGATTCTTAGCACAGTGACAGGTTGCACTGCATTTGTTCAGCTCCCAATTCTCCAGTGATATTCTTGATCCTGAGGAATTAACCCACCTATATAATTTTTTGCTACAGAAACCCCATGTGAGAGTGGTAAAACATGGTTTCTGGCAAACAAAAGGATCTGTCCAGCATTTTCCAAACTGAATCTGTTAAAACACTGATAAACTTAAAGTGGCTTTTAATGTTGTCTTTCAGTGCTTTAAAAGCCTCTCATCTAGGAAATATTTTTCTGTACATAGGGTATGTGTGTTTATATATCCGTATATCTCTGTATGTTGAGAGAGACTGCGGACAGTCACAAAGACAAATTCTAGCAGTTGCAGTGCAAAAGCGATGCAAGCTTCAACTTCTGAATTTCCTTATGAAACCTCCAAAACCTTCTGAGTTTGTGAAGAGATACAAAATGAAGAAAACTGGTTTTAACAGCAATGATAAACCGTGATGCATCTAGGTATTCACACTAAATGATAAAGAATTGTGTCTAAATTATGGCACAGCTGAGAATATCAGTAAGAATGGAAGGAAAGGAGAGAGGCATAATACTCAGATTTGCTTGGTATTAAAAAACATCTTAAAAATTTCAAAATTAATGAGACATAAAATCATCTCCCTTCTTTGCAGCTGATTCTCATCAGCCAGCTTTAAAAGAACTATCATAGGAGAAGAGAGCATACCATTAGCTGTTAGTTTCGAATGACTCTGCAAAATAGTCCTTAAAGGTCTACTGACATCTTTCTGACAATCTCCTAAAGGTCTCAAAGCTGCTAGTTGCTGCAGTATATCAGGCTGTCATCAAACCTGGATCTGAGTTGTATAGCAGAAGTGTCCTCACTCCGCAGTTTGCTTTAAAGCAACAGTCTCTGAACAACGTAACTCAGGAAGATATGCTTCCACCGGGGTCATCTGAGCTCTGTGTTGACCTGTGCAGCAGTGAGGGTGATAAGTTTATCACTAACACAAGTCATGTTTTCTGCCAACAGGCTTTATGATTGGATCTCTACACTTGATATCATTTTGTTTGTAAAAAAAGGATACAGACATCCCTGCTGCAGAATAGTACTTGCTGGCAAGTCTACTTTGTGACTTTTGGTGTGCAGGCTGTAATGTAGTATATTGCTTCTGGAAAACTTGTTCTTACTTGAAAATACCTTTCAATAGTATCTAACTTGGAGTGTCCCGAACTGCCCAACCAACAGTCTTCCATTATGCAGATATTAATCATTGTGATATCTAAATTTTCATTACTGTCATTTTTTAATAACTGCTGTAGAGACTAAGGGATGGAAGAAAAGGGATTAAAAAGAGTGGGAGCTATATTGCAGTGAAGTTAGGTATTGTAGAACTATTGTGTGTTACATACAAATTATATTCACCTGCAATAAGTTACAGCTGGGTGAGAAAAAGTCTTCTGAGTGGTCAAAAACAGGTGATGAGTTGTCATCCTGAAATGGTTAAAGGCAGTTTTGGAAACTGGAATCCTCTCCCCCTTCCCATTTACCTCATCTGAGCCAGGTGTCATGCAGCCAGCTGGAAAAGCAAAGTTTCCATTAGTTCTTTGCCAAATGCACCACATTCTCTGAAGCAAGATGAGCCCATTTTTGCTTCTTTTATTTTTAGGACTGACGAGTAGCTTGGTTTACACATTTTGATCTTTGGTGTATTTTGAGAATAGCCTTCCAGTCATTCTGAATTACATACATTGCTTTGATATTAAATTTTCATGTTAAGAGTTCCATTGGAAATAAATGTGTTTTCTACCCCCTGCAGTAAAATGTTGGTTTATACCAAAGCAGTCTGAGAGGCAAATTGGCTGCTTATTTAAGGATGGCTTAATGAAGAGTTGTGAAGCTAAGTATCTTGATTAGTATGAGTAGATTCTGTGAAGATAGCCAGCTATACTGTGTTACTGTTGCCACCCACAAATTAGCACAGTAGCCAGAATGACTTGAGGGTTCTTTATTGTGCATTGCTATTTGGTACTGGTGAGAAAGTGGGAAACCACTAAAAGCAGGACAGTGCTACTCATACATAATTTTGGGTCACAACAGTTTTTGATAGGTCTCAGAGAATGTTTCCCTAGTAAATGACAAGGGACAGGGGGAGGGAGAGAGGAAAAGGTGACTGGAATGATGGTGACATTTGAAAGGGGAAGAGCCTTGTCAGAGGCTTGACTTTGTACAGATAAGAAATATATTTTCTGATCGTACAGAAGGTTGGGAGAGGCTGCTGCATTGGGCAGATAAGAAGTGGGGTTACATGCTGGTTTATCTATAAGGAGACGGAGTGTTCCTCTCAGACTCGTGGTGTATTTAATTTAGATCAAAAAATCTTGGGGGATTTACAGCTAGTCATAAACCAGCATAGATTTAGAAAAACCCTCTGAAAAATATTATAGTGAGATATAATGTTGTATATAAATGGATTAAGTAAGTATACATAAACATATATTTTACGTGAATTAAAGGTCATTCTGCTGTACTAGTGAAGGGCATTGTAAATGTTTCTTGTGGGAAATTAAATGTAGGTGTGTTAGGGAATCTTGCTGAATATAGAGCAGGACATGCCCTTTGGCTGTAGAAGAGGCCCCTGCATGGGGCAGCATGCTTGATGGCATCACTTGTTTCAGTGCCAGGCTGATCTGTGGTAGGAACTTGCCAGAACTCTGTGCTGCTGTAAATTACACCAGACCTGGGCAGTATTTGGAATTCAGCAGATACATATTTTTGCTCTACACGTTGCTTGTTGCATTTAGTGAAGGAGATGACAATACTTGATATGTTTTTTAAGTTTTCATGCTTTAACTTGTAGCGGTTGTGACAGTTGTTCGGTGAATTAATCTGAGTTCTAAACAGGTACCATATTGGCAGTGGTAGTATAGGGTTTTTTGTCTGCTCCCCTGCTAATATATTGGAGCAATCTGGAAAAAAAAACCAAACCCAAAAAACCCCAACCAAAAAAAACCCCCCAAACATTTTTAAGCTTGTTTCCCTACCTGTAGCCTCCATGGCCTTTTCACTCCTGAAAATTTTAGTGCTTTTTCTGCAATGTACAGTATACCTGCCATGCTGTAGGAGCTATAACTGCAATTTGCAGGCATCCTTAAACTGTCTTTCATCTTACTAGGTCAACAACCTATAGAGCGAAGCAATGGCATTACAGACCTGGGCTGGATAAACTTGCCCAGAACCTTAAGTACTTGGATCAAAAAACATGCAACCAATGCTGAGGCCTGTACTGCTTTTGACTTGCTGCTATTGTAATTGTGCTCAGGTAGGCAGATACCTGCCACAATATAGATGCAAGATGCAAGTCTTATGATGTTACTTGTTAAAAGTTCAACTCTGACCATATTTTGAATCCTGAAAGCTGATAAAGAGCTACTTGTGATGATACCTTTGGATGTGTAGGCATAGGTATGAAAGACAAAGGGCTCAAATGGTACTGCATCTTTGGAGGGAGACCTGTTGCGCTATCCAGCTGCTGTTCTGGCATGAGAGAAAATGGAGTGTTTTATGTGAATATAATTTAAAATTATCTTTTTGCTTTGTTTCTCTATTTGCATATGTTTTGTGATATAATACCTTTTAACATACTCGCAGGCAAAGATTTAACTATATAGCAGTTGCTAGACTTATGAACCTGCACGTATTGAACTGTTGGAGCACATGACACACTCCTACTTGAATAAAACATCACAAGGTGAACAATTTTAGTGATAGAGTAGGAGAACAGCAACTTTGTTTACATGAAACCTGAATTTTGAAAAGTATGTGATTCAGAAACAGATCTTAGGAAGCTTTTACAGAGCTGTCCCAAATAAGTTATGGAAAAACAAAGCAGTCTTTCAAACCTACTACTAAGACACCAATGTGAGTTTTTAAATGCATATTTCTAAGTTATGCCTTTCCAATCCAGGTATAAAGATTCATTTTGTGCTTCCTTGTTGCAGTCCTCAGATGCTGGGTTCTGAACCCACCGAAGAATTGTTGTGGAAGGATTCAGATGCCTGTTGGGAGTTTCACTGACTCCATTTTGGCAAGAGAGGATGCGAGAGCTGGTCATTTTGCTGAGACCTCGGTGCGGTTGTGTTCCTTAACACTGCCAAATGGTTCAGAGCCAGCTGCTTCCATGACGTTTCAAGCATGCGGGGTGATGAAGCAACTTTGATTCTTTGTACTAAAAAAAATATTGCATTTTAATTTTATTATCAATGTACATCATAAACTTCTAATGCTGTTCTAGCCTAGAAATAATATTAACCATTTCCCTTTTGTAGCAATTACTGTATTTCATAAGCTAAGTCACCACATTTCTTTTTTCTTTTTTTTAATCTCGTCCCCACTTGTTCTACCAATCAGTACAAACTGAGTTATCTTTTAAAATCTTCTATCTTTGGAAGACAAATTCTTATAGATTAAGGGTTTATATATTTACCTTTGCCTTTTGTGGGAGCTTGATTTTTATTTTTTTTGTTTTTAAAGAGGTAAAAGGTTGAGGAGTAAGCAGGACAGGATAGTCATGTGCTGGTAATGAAGGCACCAAAATGTGTCTTGAAGTTAAGTCAACGTGTAAATGTATCAATTTGCGAGTTACATACAGAATAGCCTGGTGTGGATGGCAGCAGGATCCCCATCACATAAACAAAAGTTGAAGGATTGTGACTTCTATTGCATTTCACAAATACTCTTTCACTTTCTAATTATGTGGGTTGCTTTTGGTTTAAGGAAGAGAGAAAAGGGCATTCTGATTCCCTGCAATCTGCACTGTTGCTTGTTCCTTGGGACCCCACTAGTCAAAACAACGGGATTCATATGTTGACGACAGCTGAGAGACCAAAGTATGACCAGATGGCAAGGGGGAGCTGAGCTGTCTGTTTCTGCAAGCGATAGGCACATTATGGTTATTCTCTTCTGGGGACGAGGGGGTGGAAGGGAGGGGGAGGGGGAGAGAGAAAGAGGGAGATATTAGATAAACAGACTGTAGCCTGAATACATATGACATGTGGGAGGAAAGCTTTGTTAAGCAAGAACTGAAAGGCTCTCGCAGAGCATTAAGCAGCACCGCCTGTGCGCTGGACTGAGCCAAACCAGAGGAAACACGAGCACAAACCTGTAAAACTGCTGTAAGGCCAGCAAGGTTCACAAGGCTTCTGCAGAGGTGCTTGAAACAGTGAAGTACTGGAAGGTTTTACTGTTTTCTTAGATCAGCTTACTTTTTTTGGTAGGAAGGAAGGGTCATTTAGCAGCAGATGTGCCAAAGGTGTGTTTTCTTTATCTTTATGATGTGCAAGCTATGTTTTATGAGTCAAAGTTGATTCATAGCTTCGTTCTGCTAGACTTTGTCATCAGCTTCATGCATAGGAGATGGCTTTATGGAGTTCTGGGTATCTGCTGTTTGCACTGAAGTCACTGGAAGTTCAGTCTAGCCAGTGTTTTGCAGGTGGTGCTCAGCATTTTCTGTAATCAGGGATGCATCCTTGATCTATATGACTCTGAGGCTGATCTGGAGCCAGCTGAAATCTGTAAAAATTTTCCCACTTGTCTGTATTATGGCCTGGATTATGTCTTATGAATGAAACTGAAGTATACTTTTATCAGTTATTAATAGTAGAGCTATCAAATCTTTCCTTACTGCCCTCTCTGGCTCAGCAGCATAAGTTGCAATGTTTGTCCCATTTTCTTCTCACGTTTTTCTCACTGTTCTTCTTGTGGGACTTCAGTGAATGAGTAACTAGAGCAATTGATACTTGCATTACACAGAAGAGAGGAATTTTCATTATTTTGCTCATGTGAGGACAGTGTCTGACAGTCTAAAAAACCGATAGACCATAGAGAACATTTATTTGAGAAGGGTTTGATATTCTTTCCTATCTATGCATCATATGCTGGTAATTTACTTCCTTTTTTTCCCCTCGCTTTTTTGTTTTGACTTTTGCTTGTCTGATTTGCTGACCTTTGAGTAGTTCTTTCTGAAGTAAGGTGATACGAAAGCAGCCTCACACTGTTATTTTCCTGATGAACCACTCTGAAGCCCTCTGGTTTACATAGGGGGAAACATAACAGATTTGGTGGACTGTGGTACCTAACACCACTGCTTAGTAACCTATTGGAGTGTTTGAACACGGTCACCAGCTTGGCTTCCCTGCTGCTCACTAGATAGTTGTCTGTGACATTGATCTGTGGGGGATGGGGGCAGAAAGCTGATATATATACATAGCCTGTTGCCTGGAGGAGTGGGTTAGCTAAGATTGCATTCTGCCTGGTTTTGGTCACAATAATACAAAGACTTTAGGGGGTCTTTGCTACACAAAAAGTGCAGCTAGAAAATTTAAAATGTTGATACTTGTCCATACATAATGAAAACCTTAAAAGAATTAAAAAACCAAAACAACGCCCCTCCCCCCCAAACAAGCAACAAAATACACACCCCCCCTTAAAGAGCAAACAACAACCAAAACAAAAAAACTACCAAAACCGTTTAAACTCTTTTTGGAAAGATGCTGAGTGTTGTATGCCAGCTTTCTGTTCACTTCTTGGAAAACCTTTTGCAGTTCCATATGGGACACCATCTTTTAGAACGCTGTTATTTTAATTAGTGAACCAAAAAAAGCATTCTGCTAATTACCATTGCTTCTCTAGCTATGCAGAAGCCCCTTCCACTGTTTGATAGTAGTACAACACATATAACTGCAAAGTATTGGAGATTAACTTTTTTATACTAATTATAATGGCTGAACTAGAGATGTCAGTAAGTTTTTTGTTGTCAGCCTCACTGCTCAGATAATTTATGACCCTGTCTTTATACAAAACTTCTACCCCATTGTCAGAACTTATAAAAAGTTAGGTAAAACTTCATTTTGATTAGATGTAGCTTTTCAATACATGACCTTAAAAGTTACTTCCAAGTAAAGGGAAAGAATAAAATATTACATTGTTCCAAATTTGCTTTACTTCTAAAATGTCTGCAGTTGCATTGGGAAAAAATTTTCTTTATTGTAAATATGAACGCCTGTTAAAAACTACTATTTCATTTCTAATTTAAATAATGTAGGAAGCATCAGTTATTATATAACAGATGAAAGTAAGGTGTGCAGTTCAGCAGTAGCTATATAATAAATGCCATTAGTATTGCGATGTTTACATAATACAAAGGGACACAGATACTAGGGAGAAGGGTGGAGGTTTCTTCATATATGTAATAATATTAGCTAGCTCTTCCACTGTGTGTAGAATCTTGGGCGCTCAAATCCATGTCTGAACCTTATGTGGGATCTGGCGTTTGCTAGGTCATTTTGCACATTTGATGGTTTTGGTTTTTTTAGTGTCTAAAGGGTATTGTGGTATACAGTTTTTGACGTGGGGAGAAAAAAAATAATTTGGTTTTAAGCCAGAAAAGGTTAGCCAAAAATATCTGAACCAGTATGGTGAACATGAATTGTGTAATTATTTGGTCATTTGCTGTTCTTCTGGAATTAAGTGGCATCTTTTGTCGTTGACTATGTTAGGAGCAGGACTGTGTCCATTCTAACTCTTCTGTTTTGGATGATCTATTACTAGTTTGGTGTTGATGGTTTTTCATTGCAGTCTGCTAGTATCTGAGCTGGTAGGGAGGAATCTTAATACAAAGCTGTATTTAACCATTTAAGTTTGCTGTCTGTTTAGCCATTCCAGTATTCACGGTCTAACTGGGGCTTCAGCCTCCAAGCCAAGGAAGCAAGGAAGATAAAACTGGAATAAAGGTCCAGAAAGTTAGATTTGGGGTTTTATTCTTCTCTCTGCTGTTAAGTCACTTTGACATTTTAAAAACCTTCAGGCACAGGAGTTCATATCATATCCCATTAATGTTCAATTTGATTGTCTTTTGAGCACTTGTACCTAGAATTAAATAAATTAAAATAATAGACCTTGAAAATTGTACCTGCTGTGTCTCAGCATCAGTTTTCCATATGTATAAGAAAGTTGTACTCATCTACCTCACCCATATGTTGGATTGCTAATGTGAGAATTGAAAAATGCTCTGCAATTACCAGAACAGAGGTGCCTGGTACTTGTCTTATAAAAATGACAGAATACACTTTGAATCTTGTCTCTGTTTTTCCTCTTTGTTTCTCTTGCTTTTCAAGTTTGCTGCCAAATATGCTTGAATGTCACCATATCCGTGCTGTTATAATCTGAGACTTTTCATCCTGTGAATAAACTGGCAGCTATTAGCAGCAATGGAGATGTTTTTAATTTCAGCTCTTCAGTACAGTACTAGGAGTTCTGAGCATTAACGACTGCATTCTTGGGTCCATCCATGTACTGAAATGAAAGAGAGAGTAACCCTGTTTTACAGTGATCAATTTTTTGTATAGAAATGTCAACCATAATTGGGACTTAAAACAGTTCTTTGTGATGGCTACTTTGATAAAAAGTGATAGATTATGATCAGTAGTATGTGGCTGGCAGGTTGGTTTTTTGGGGTTGTTTTTTTTTTTTTAAGCAAAAAGGCAGGTTACTAGAGCTTTAATGTTCTGAATATAACCCGAGTACAGTAGTTTACAGCATTTAGTTTACTGCTGCAGACTCACACTTCAACGTATCACCAGTGGATCACATACATCTTACATGAACACAAGTGTATATGAGATTAATTTATTTCTGTACTGTTACTGAGTTCAGATAAGGATTTCCTGCTCTATGCATGAATACTTAGTCATTACATTTTCAGTTTCTTAATCACAATTAATAATACACTAGGTATGTTTCTATAGCAACTTCTACTCAGGGATCTCAAAGCGCTTTAGAAATGTTAGTCTAAGTTTCATAATAGCACTCGGATAAAGTGCATATAATTACTCATATTTTCCAAATGGAGAAACTGAATTGGACAGATTGAGTTGCTGAAAGACGTACAGAAATCAGTGACAGAATTAGGAGCATTATCTGGAGATTTGTTCTAAAGTTTATTGAAAGTGTTTGGATTGTGTCACAGATTTCTAGTTCCTTTGCAGCATTGTATCCACAAAACCAAACATCCTTCCCCAATGAGGCAGTCTTGAATAAAAATCCTGTTTTCCCATGAGGTTTCTGTTTTACCTTACCTTTAGACTACCTTATAAGTTTTCTGAAACCATCACTTTTCATGGTTGCATATTTTTATATTTCAAAAACTACCTATGTTGGAGAATATCCACATGGGAAGGGAAGGAGGACCAACAGGTAGTCATAGAATCATGGAATGTTTCGGGCTGGAAGGGACCTTAAAGATCACCTAGTTCCAACCCCCCTGCCATGGGCAGGGACACCTTCCACTAGACCAGGTTACCCAAAGCCCCATCCAGCCTGGCCTTGAACACTTCCAGGGATGGGGCATCCACACCCTCCCTGGGCAACCTGTTCCAGTGCCTCACCACCCTCACAGTGAAGAACTTCTTCCTTACATCTAATCTAAATCTACCCTCTTTCAGTTCAAAGCCATTACCCATTGTTCTATCACTACATGCCCTTGTAAAAAGTCCCTCTCTGGCTTTCCACTAGGTCCCCTTTAGGTACAGGAAGGCTGCTATAAGGTCTCCCCAGAGCCTTCTCTTCTCCAGGCTGAACAACCCCAACTCTCTCAGCCTGTCTTCATAGGAGAGGTTCTCCAGCCCTCTGATAATCTTCCTGGCCCTCCTTTGGACTTGTTCCAACAGGTCCATGTCTTTCTTATGTTGGGGGCCCCAGAGCTGAAGGCAGTACTGCAGGTGGGGTCTCATGAGAGCAGAGTAGAGGTGGACAATCACCTCCCTTGACCTGCTGGTCACGCTTCTCTTGATGCAGCCCAGGATACAGTTGGCTTTATGGGCTGCAAATGCACATTGCCGGGTTATGTTAAGTGTCTTGTCAACCATCATCTGAACATTTTAAGCAATTGTTCCGGCTGTGCAGGCAAAACCAAGACCATTCTCAGACAGCTTCTCGGAAAGCAGATAGATTGCTGAAAGCTGGTGTCCTTTGTGCAATATCATCGATTGATATCTCAGTAACAGTTGTACAGGAAGTGGTAGGAAATGGAGGCATCTTGTTGCTTTTTTTTCTTCCCCTAATGCACTTATCTCTCTCTATCATTTTATTTGAACTTTATTTGCAATTAAAGCTATCTTGAACATTGCACTCAAGAAAAGTATAGTTCTGTCTGAACTGCAGTTGCTCAACTTTGCAGGAGCAGGCATAGATTGGGACAGGACAAAAAAAGTCTTCATTTTCAATCCCCATTCAAGAAGAACTGAATTCTCCATTTTCTGAACTGAAACGGATTTAACTTTGTCCTCCTCCTTACTTGTTCCCTCCACCTCCCAATAGCTGCCCAATAAATGAAAACCATACAAAACCAAAACCTCTTAACTTTTTACTTGAAAGTAGTGTCTATGGTGACCAAAGGAATAATTTCTTTCTAGTGCACAAGTGGTATCCATGGACTGACTTACAAAAGTGTTTCTTGCTTTTTAAAAATTCTTTCTACTTCCAGCATCAAAATGAGGTAGGAAATGCAGTCTTTGTTTGGTTTCTCTCAGGCGATCTACATTCAGGTTTCTGTCTCTTCCACAAGCTGTGTTTGCTTGGGCTTGTCTGTCATTCTGTGCATCTTAGCTTCCAGTCTGTAAAATGAAAGTAAGGGAAGCTTTTTTTTGCTTGTCTGTTTTCTTAGTGACTAGAGGAAAGAAAACTTGATCTTGACTGAAGTCACTTTTATAGTGTCATAACACAAATAATAATGAAATGGATGAAGGAAAGTAAATCTAAGAAAGAAGGTAATGAATCCTTTCTGGCTCTCATTTTGCACCTTGCACTGGTCATGATGCTGGAGACTTACAAATAACACCTTTGACTGAGCAGTGCACTGCTGCTTTTGTCTGCAGGAAGAAGGCAGATTTTCTTCAATTTTGGATCCTTCAGAAGAGTTCTCTATCTGTAAAAACCTTCTTTCCTCCCTCTTCCCTCTCTGTACTTCTTTTGTTCAGTTCCTTCACTTGTTATTGAAGATGAAATGTTACTGATAGCCAGAGAAATTGAGGGCAGAAGTCTGCAATTCATCTTCATTTTTATGGCAGTTAGTGTAGATGTTTGTCTAGAGTTCCCAGAGCAGCTTTGAGATGTAGAGCACAATGATAGGAGTTTTTATTTCAGCTCCTGGCAGAGGTCCAGTAAAAAAACAAAAACCACCAAACTCCCAAACAAAACCAAAACCAAACCCAACTCCGCTCTCTTTTGCAGTCTATAGATATCTGGAGAAACAGAAAGAGTCAATAGGATGAAACCTGAATATTTGGCAGGGTGTGGGGAAGTTGAGTTGGCTATTAGTAGCTGCTAGCCAGTGGATGCTAGCCTTTGGGTGTTTAAATAGGCCCTATCTTTTACAGAGACACTGCTTTCCTAGATATTTAAAAAATCAGGGCTGTTAGCCAGCTTCATGTTTTTATAGAGCAGAAGGATTATTTTGCAGTGTCATTAACAAATGGAATAAATCAGTGTTGGAAAGGAACAGTTCAGGAATACTTCTAGTGCACACTGCTTAATTACACACCCTATTTAGTACCACTTTGTTGACGGCACAGCATTCAGTTTGTGGTGTTTACTCTATGCACTGGCATTTGAGAGGGTCTGTCAGCCAGTGTAACATTTTGGGATGTCAGTGCTGAAGATTTGCACCTTAATGTAAGGGTGTGGATGATACTTGCCATTCACTGGAATAACTGCATATTATTGCTGTCATCTAAGCATGAGCTGTGTTACAGTGTTGGATCAAATTAATCTCTTGTGCTGCTGAAACAAGGTGATTGTGCTTGTGATAAAAATTTATTTGTTGTCTCCTAGTGGTGTGTAAGCAAAAACTTGTAATGATGGTGACATCTGGGAAATGCCTATTGCTACCATAGTATAAATATCACTTTAGCTGCTTTTTCCCAGTGTAATTCTGTGGGTTTCAAAATTTCCCTTCCTGTCATCTTGTTCCTGTTACTTGCAGTCTATTTGCAGTCAATTACTATAGTTGTAGTACTTGGTCCAGGATCAATACTTGGTCCAGGACTTCTGTGATCTCTCTGAAATACTTTCCTGTGATTCAGTATAAGAAATACAGCTTTCTTTGTGCCTCCAAGTTATAAACATGTTGGCTAGTTGCACAGAGAAGACAGAGGGGTAGTAGTGTCACAAATTCTAGAAGTTTGTTGAAAACAGACTCTTGGTTAGAGGAAAGAAACCAGCTTAGTGCTCCATTTAAGGGAAATATGTAGTGGAAGCTCAGCCTTTTCTAGGTACCAGAGAATCTGTATATGAGAGATGCTTCGCATGGCTCAACTACAGAAAAGTCTGATATGAGCTTGCCCTGCTTAGAAACCAAAGAATCTGGTATGAACTGAATACCTGCAGGAGAGCAGGCTTCTTTAGTTGTGCTGCTCACATAACTACTTTTTACCCAACAGCAGGTAGATGCTGGGAGTTTGATGTGATCCAGTGTAGCACCTGACACATCTCTGCAAACATTTAGGCAGAGTTTTCCTAGGTAGTAACTGCTTAGTTTATCCAATTGTATCATGTCAGATCTAAGAATTAAGTTCTTAAGAAAGATACTGGGATTAGTTAGGAATGCCCACTATCTGTAACACAGTAAGAAATGGCATATACAAGCTTCATTCTACTTGCTGAAGGTTGGGAGTTGTGCCTGTTGGATAGCGTCCAAATGTAATTCATGTTTTTTGATGAAGGAAGATCAGCGGTTGCTCTTGGCTGTGATACTTTATTGTATTCAAACATGTAGTTATCCACTGGAGGCTCCCAAGGAACTATAAGGATAGCTTGCATATTTGGAGACAAGCGGGGACAGTTTGCAAAAATTGTCTTTTCGCACTTAAATATTTCTGACTTATCCTTTGAGGCTTGGTGGTTGCAGTATCTCTTCCTGGCTGGCTACAGAAAAAATTATTTAAAAAAACCCAACCCACCTACAATAATTAGGAAAAAGAGATTCTCCATGAAGATCTTCCAAATGTCAATGCTACTATTGTAACTGTGAGCCTGTAGGAGTTTCCCACTGATGCAGGGTTTTGGTGTGCAGGTCTGCCAGTGTCTTCAAGAACTGCCACGAGGAGCCTGGCTTCCTGTTGAGTTTTCATATGGGAAGTAGCAATCAAACTTTGAAGGGCCAAAGAAAAAAGGTCTTTGCAGCTCCAAGTCAGCTGTGGAAGGCATAGTGTACAAATATACTTTGGCAGGAAAATGAAATCTGTTTCTTGGCATCTTCACTGCCAATGCTCCCTGTGGTGGTTGGGCTTGTTCATCTTCAAAAGAACCCAAAACAAAACAAAAAAGCTAAACAAAATGAAAAAAGCCCTACCAAAACAGTTGTCTTTAAATCAGTACCACTTCCCTTAGTACAGAATACTGGTACCATAAAGCGATATGGCTAAGGGATGTTCCTGGTCACAAGGATGGAAGTTTGCACTGGAATTGGTCAAAGCAGTCAACTTTTGTGACATTTGGGATGGGGGGTTGGGGAGCTGCCTTCAAGCTGAAAGCTTGCTTTTGGCCCAAGAAACTCCATCTTTTGTTAGAGCCTTCTGGTCTTTCAGTCTCAGGAATATGTGCTGCATTTGAGGAAAGTGAATGTGTACTTACATTCTTGCTGATGCAAAGCAGTGTTGTCTCTCCCCACTGTATAGGATACTCAGATGTGTTCCAGTGCTTCACCGGGTTTAGGAGATCTTCCTTGCCCTGCCCCAGTCATTAACAGGACAGACAGGACAGATCTCTGTTACAGGTTAAGGTTTACAGAGCAGCCTATATCTATTCTTCTCTGGCAAAGTGTAGTTGACCAAACCTAGGATAAAATACTAAAGAAATTTTTTCATCTGTGTATGTGGCTGTGGACAGATGTGTATATGGCTGTGGACAGATTCATAGAGGAGATAATACAAATCCAGTGTAACTGTTCTTAGGAAGTGCTCCAAAACCTTTCTACTTTGCTAAAGCTTTTCTACCACTGTAGTGTTCACAGTGTCAGTTAGCTCTCTATCCTCTTTAATGAAAAACACATATACCATTTCTATCTGTTGCATCCTTGAAGTCTCCAAGAGGTTTATGTTGCTAGCTTATACAGAAGAGATGAAATGTGTTCAGATGCTGCAATAATGGGTGACAGGACAAAGCCAAATACAGGGGGATCAGGAAGAATACAGTGAATATGTGTTTCTAGCTCCTTGTTTTGAGTGCCTGTTGTCAGACTAGACCACTGGCCTAGTTTAGCATGGCAATTCTTATGTCCCCAAAGAAGTCACCTAGTTGCTATGTGCTTTCTGCATCCACATGGTTGTTTTACCCTGTGGACCCTTCAGCTGCATCTTAAAACATCTGCAGAAAAAATCAGCACTACGTGCATGAGTAGATTTAAAAAATAAAATAGCCCACCAAACCTCTCTGCCTTTGCTCCTCATTTTCAGAATAAAACTGTGAAATTCCTCTCATTTCACCATGACTGGTCTGTGAAATTGGGCATCGCTCTCTTTAGTTTACTGAAGGCCCCAATTATAAGATCAGGCTCTGGAACCATAAGCTTTGCCTGGCATGGAAATTTTGTTTGGGAGTGATTTGTTTGGGTCTATGTGTACACACAGGATGCAAAAGCTTTTTCATACTGAAGGCTTTCTCTGAAGTAGAAAGCCAACCAACCTTTTGATGTAATTCTTATATGTAGATGATCTGAACACATACATGCTGATTTTTCTTGAGGGTGTGCATGTTTAAAAAGTAATGATCTTACTATGAATGTTCACATTTGTTCCTACCCACCACTTAACCGTTATTAGAAGATAGAATAATATTAAACATAACCATACATGTGTGACCACAGGACTGATTAGCACTTTTCCTTCAGTAATCTTAAAATATTTAGGTATAAAGGAGGTATTACTTAAGACCATTTTGCAGCTGTTAATGGGGTCTTGAGGGTCTGAACCAATGGCTGATCCTGCAGAGAGCTGCAAACCATTTGTGTTGGTGACAGTTGTTTCAGGGTACTGACTATCTATAGTGAAATAGAATGCCTGAATTGTCTGTGTAGTGTATATGTCGGGGACTTGGCATTAACTACTTCAATCTAGTGATCTATTCCTGTTGCACCAGTTTACTTGCAAATGTCTCACCTAACCTGAACCACATCACACAGAGTAACTGTAGGAGATGGGGGGATACAGCCCCCAACTGCCTGAATCTGTCTCCTGTTCTGATCTCTGCATCTCCTTCAGTGAAAAGTGAATACTGGAGCCCTGGCTGTGTCTTCCTATTCATATGCTAAGTAAGATTTCTATGTCAGTCACACATTCAGACTTCAGTGACTAAATTGAAAACTGATACGTTTATCCAGTACAACTGGTTTCATGTGAGTTTCTGGTAATTGCATTTCACACAAATAAAGCTGACTTTTCTGTGACCAAGTACTGCTCTGAAGGATTTGGCTGTGTTTTGCTATTTTGTCCAGGTTTTTATTCTTTAGTCAAGCCTTGCCAGCAAGACTAAATCTGCTGGAGTGAGATATTCTCTGTAGCATATCTTTATTACTAAAATAATTCCCCGGGGGGCAGGGTTGGGTAGTGTAATATAATCTGCACTGTCATGTTTAAGAGATTGCAGGGGGATTATTTTCACTTTCTATTTATATATATATATTTTTTTTTAATCTTTTTTTTTTTAAATAAAGATGGAGGAAGAACTTTGATTTGCTGTAGAGAAGGATTTAGGAGTTACAGCCCAAGGTGTAAAAGCTTGCTTACAGCAGTATAGGTGACTGTGGAAAGCCATTGAGACCCTGAAGTCTGTAATGTATGCTGTAGAGATGGTGATTTTGATGTCTAACCATTTCTAAGCAGTAGAAATGAGATTCAGTGGTATTTTTGAAATGAGTCTCAGTCAATACTGAGTTCTCTAAAAGCGATCCTTGAAACAGTGCTTGTGAATCCCCACAGTTGTATTTCACTCTTTTAAAATATCCCTATTTTTTAATTCTAATTACTCAAAACAAATGCAGACTATTAAAAAGCGTTGTTTTGAAAAGTGTCCCTAAAGCTGTTTATCCAAATAGCAAGAAAGTATTTATCATATTTAGGCAAGAATAATCTGCTGTATTATTTCAGATAACCCTTGTCGTATGTAATTTTGGGGATATTTTAATCCTCCTAAAAATTCTTTATCCCTTTGTGGTATATGTCACAACCGTAACTGTAGTCTATTAAAGTTACGTTATCTGATCTGTCTATTAGATATCTATTAGTATCTAACAGATACATTAAATATCTCTTAATATATTTCAGATGTTTTTCCTTTCTCCTTAAGGAATAGCACTGCAGTGTTACTGGCAAGCAGGTCAGCTGTTGTAACGTGCTGCTTTGCTTTAAATTGAGTTAAGGTAGCATATCAGATTAGAATATTTTCAAATAATCAAATGTGTTAAGTAAGAATATACCAGCCCTCTCAGGAGAGAGGGCAAAAGGCATGACCTATGAGTGGACTACACATTTGTGTGAATTACAGAAATACATGCTAAGGGTAACTACAAATTAGTAATTATTCAGGAAATACTATTAGGATGAGAAGGCTGTCTCAATCCAAAATGGTTTTGAATTGGGATTTGTGGGTTGATTGTGGCTGATGTGTGACCTGTTTGAAGTAAATATCACGTAATAAGGAACTATATGAGGTTCTATCCCTCACTTGGCTGAAGGTATTTTGAAGTGAGGGTAATGGGGTGGTGTGAGGAGGCATACGCTGCAACTGTTGCAGCTTTTTGGGATTGTTCTAAATTTTTTTTCTGTATTCCTGTTTTTTGTAAGTAACATCCTGGAGTAGTTTGGGTTTTTTTGTGCTTCTACCCCCTGTCCCTCAAGAAACACAGACAACTTCTATTTTTAATTCAGCCATGTTTAGTAGCAGTATATATATATATATATTTTTTTTTTTTTTAACTAAGGTAGTAACTAATAAGTAAGGTGAGATGCCTTGAACAAAATATGTCGTATGTAATCTTTTAGTGCCTGGTGATGGCAAAACAAAAAAATTATTTGTGTTGGAAATCTCAGAATATGTAAAGACACAAAGTCTTGGCAATCTGATGTTTTGTTTTCTTGCTGTGCTAGTGAATAAATTTTAAATTGTCACACCTTTCACAGATGGCTTAACACCCTGCATTATTCAGTCTTTGAAAGGCCTGGTAAATACATTCTTTTATAAAGTGTGGAGGGTTTTTAACAATATTTTTGGAATTATTAATGATGCATTGATAGGGTGTTTTGGTTTGCTTTTTACTGTATCTAAGAGATAACCAAAGGTTGAGAGAGAAAATATTTGAGAAGAAGCAAAATTAAAGGGAACAGAACTTAAAACAAGAGGTTGATACAGACATTGGAGTGTAAGTGATCAGTTATGGGCCAACTGGTGTGGAAACAGCAGTTTTGGTCCTGAATTTGCTGGTTTTGGTAGCCTCTGAGGCCATGTCAGGTAAAAATGATCTTCAGAAATGACATCATTCTTGCTAGTGCTGCAGCACTGCATGAAGGCTGTTTGACAAGGGAGCAGTTATCCTGAGATGCAAATCTGTAGGACATGATTTCTTTTTGTTGTGACAGAAGTTGGCCTGTTCACAGTTCTGGCACAGCATCAGAAATACTCAGTCTGTTTGTAGTAATTTTTTTTTCGCCGTATCACTGATCAGGTCTTTTTTCTCTTTGCTTACCTATTAGGGTAATACCGTGAATGGTGTGATTTCACACACCAAACTCAGAGTGGTTTCCCTTTACCTTGTAGCAGAGAGAAAGGATGGAGTGGAGGGGTAAGTCTTTGTGTGCAGGTAATCTCCACTCTGTTCCTACAGACCCAGTCCATGCTATGGATGATTGTATGTGTGTTGAATTTGCAGGTTATTTCTGAGGAGCCAAACATGGTAATTTATGCTGGAGCTATTAAAAAAAATTACGAGATCTTGTACTAGTCATCTTCATGCTGAGTGGCATTCCCCTTGGCTCTTTTGGGAAGCCTTTTGTTTGTAAGTTTATGTATTAACAGGACATCCAGATTGATTCAGTCTCAGGGCTCATAAATTGTGCAGACTTGTTCAGTAAATTTCAGTAAACTGCATTCAAGTCAGGACGAATAAACAATTAATTTTCCCCCAAATCTGGCATCCTTAGATAAGAGAGAAAAAGATCCCTGTCTCCATGGGGTTACTTGGTGCAGTCTGTTTATTTTATGCAGTCCTGCTTGCTTCTGAAATATTGGAGGAATAGTGTGATTAAAACAATACTTGTTGGTTTGATTTTAAGTGGTGGCAGGGGAGACGCCCAATCTGCATCTTTTTGCTTGTGATGTTTTTGTTTATTAAGTTTCTTTTTATGTCACAATAGAAAGATCTAAGGCTGTTTGTGCCATTCTTCTGACACAAACTGGGTTGCATTTTGGCTTTCAGGTTCTGCTGTTGGCTCGCCTGCTCCATGCTGTAACTGTTGCTTCACCTCCAACTCAGTGCGCAGGTCAGAATGACATTGCCTCTGAGCTCAGAAATGCAGAGTCATGTAGGAAAACCTGAAAGACATCTGGTCATGCTAATTGGTCTTCCTTGATTCCACCAGTTCCATACTTCGATCACCTTGCTCTGAGAAGAAATACAAGTAGCTTTGTACTGTGTTGGGGGTGGAGGGGAGCAGAATTGTCTTCAGTTTGTAAATTGATGAAGCATGTATATGCAAGACTGTGGCCTTCCTCTAGGCTTACTATTTACAGGCTGTTATCTCCAAGTACATTGATTATTTAAAGTAAAGCTCCAGTGCTGCTGTGCGGTACACACAAGTGTTGGAGTTTGCACCTTTGTGGGCTGGTGACAAAACCATTTTAAAACCAGAATCTTCGGTAGGGTGAAGATTTTGAAAGGAGGCACTGTGTAGAGGGCTGAAATGCTTTTGAAGATCGTGTCCTTGGGTAATTAGGTAAGTTGGGATCCAAATTCCAGAGATAAAGATTACGGTTAAGGAAAGTAAGTATCTGCACCTATTTTTGAAAGTCTCGGTTACCATCGCTTGTAATTCTAATTGCACCTATGTTTGAGATTTAATGTTTTTTCAAAACACAATAACAAATTAGATTGAAAGCAAAATAATCCCTTGAGGTTTAGTATAACCTACTTTTAATTGTTGTTTTTTTGCCACCAGAAGGAATGTGGCTTTCCAAGAAGGGAAGTCTTGCATGGATGCTAGAAAATTAGAAAGGTCTTATCAATTGAAGTCTGTCTGTCTTGTTTAACTACCTCTGTTTAGGATTTCTGACCCTGAAACTGAGAGACTATAGTATAGGGACACTCAAAATGATGGCACATGCAGTTTTAAGGCAATTTCTTTGCTTTTAAAAGACTTCTTTTCATGAAATGCAGCATCTCTTTATTCCAAAAGGAATATGTACCAGTGTATGGTATTATCACTGTATTTTTCAAGGTTTTTCACTTGTTCTATGTATCTCTTCTTAACTTTTGCTTATATATGTACCTGTTTTTTGCATCTATGCATCCTTCTTTCCCTGTGTTTGTATCAATGTTTATAAATGGAGATATACAGAATTTGAAGCTGGAATCATCTTTTGAGAGTTTTTGTTGTTTCTGAGTGTTACTCATGGTTGTTACTATGTATGTGAATTCAGTCTAGCTACCCGAGGGTTCTCAATACCACTACACTCCACACCAACAATCAATGGAAGGGTTGAATTTTTGTTTGGGTTTTTTGGGGTTTGTTTTTTTTTTTTAGTGAAGGAGCTATTTGTTCTGGAGATCATTTCCTCCACTGTGTGCTATAACCTTTGTTGTCCTTTTGAATTCTTTACTTAACAGAGGATTTTAAAGTGGCAAGGGGGTTGGAGGATTCAGTAGCTAGTAATAGATGTGTATTCTATTTTTGACAATGTCTATCTTTGTAATTAATTCTTTTTTTATTATTGGGGTGTACTGTGTTAATGCGTTGCAATTGAAAACCTGAGCATGGAGAAGAGTGGAGGCACTGTTGACAAAAGTAATTTTCGTAAACTTCTCCGTACTTGACAACATTTATAAAAAGAACTGTGGAGAGCAACTACTGATTAAAGAGCCTTGTAAACTAGTGCTGTTGATATCAGTAGCAAAATTCCTCAGTGAATGCAAGAACAAGTTTTACATAGAAGATATGCCCATGTTTTGGACACTGGATGACACAATAAGATAACATGCTGTTTGGCATGTGTGTCAGAGTGATTGTGAAGGTCACAAACCAGGTATTAAAAACAGAGATGCTGGCAGTCAGTGTTTAAGAAACGCTCTTTTCTGTAAGTTGTGAAGCCCTGTTGAGAGCAATATGCTAAATCTGGTTTCCAAGCAATGTGCCGCATTTTGCCATTGCTTTGGAAGTTTCCTCATGGAGTTTTGTGACTGGGACATTACTGAGAGAAGTGTAGTGAAAAGTGGGAACATCTGTGTGTCATGCTGTCTGCTGGTGAAGTTGTTCTGGTCAGGTAAAACAGGTAAGAGCTTTAGGGTTCTGTTCTTCACTTGCGGATTCCCTTCATCCCCGTGAATTTTCTCAATACTGAAGACCTCTTTGAAATTTACAGACTGAAGAATTGGGAATTATAGTGGAAATGGATATCTGATGGAAGAGAACCCAGTCCAGAATCCTAATTTGCCAGGAAAACACCCCTTGAGTAATAACTCACGCATAAAGGCAGCTTACATCTTTTAAATTTTAGTGATTCTTGTCTTAGGTAAGCCTGTGAGATTAGGTTAAATTCCAGAAGCCTGATCCAGATCTTATTAAAGTCAGTGGAGGGACTGGAGATCCAAAATGGTTTGATTTGGATTAAACCTCTCCCATGATAAGAAAAGCTGAATAGTATGTATTGTTCCAGAGAGGAGATTTCCTTATTTATTACTGAGCAGGAGAACTTGGTTTGGAGTTGTGGACAGCTGACAGTAAAGAGAACTCTAACAGGATTGTGGATTTTGTAATGGTGAAATACCTTTGCCTCCATGTAAATGTATCCTTTAAAAATTTCACACTGCCGTTCCCAGTTCTGTCCTGCACCTTTACAATATTACGTAGTAATGGCATCAACCGCATCATTCTTACTGTTAGTAAAACTTCAAAAGAGCGCCCAGAGTCTCAGTGAAGGTAAGTCTTTGAAAGTTATGGGTGTGGGGAATGTGAGTAATGGTTTAACACACAGGCTTACTAAAGCAAATGAATAACCATGTTCCTCTGTGAATCCCCCCTTCTTCCCCCCTTCTCCAGATAACAATGCTTCAACTTTACATAAATAGCTGGAATACTGTGGAGGGCCTGATAAGCGGATTTCTTCATCCATGCTGAGTCTCCCTTATATCATATATCCGTTCCATTATCTTGTGTGAAATGCTTATTGCAATTTCTTCCATTTAGTCTCCTATATACATTATCTATAATGCATAATGGAGTGTGTGTATGAATGAAGGACAATATCCCATAAAGCAAGAAAATGACTTGTAAGTTGCAAGCAGTGGAGCCTTAATGGTATGATCTCATTATGTTAGGAAAAAAAATTCCCTAGTATCACTCTTTATACTGTAGAGCTTGATTTAATTTTCTCTTTCTTTTTTTAATCTTCCACATATTTAATCAAGCTATGCTATAAAAGAAACAGATAATGATGTTGAAGTAAGTTATAGGGTCTATACCATGAATTCTTTTGGTAAATCTGCCCATTTAAAGGAACATTACAAACATGCTTTATGTGGGAAGCATCAAATTAGGAACTTTGAAGTAATATAATAGTAGTGGTAGCAATAGTGCCATTTTTCCTCTTCAAGACTTGTGTTCTAAACTTTGAAATATGGAGTGTATTTTCACTTTTGAGTGCTCCAGTTTACTGTATGTAGATACTTTGAGGTTCTGAGGTTATTCAGCAGTGTTATTTGTAAGAGGGAAGAGGGATTAACCTAAGGTCTAAGAAAATACTGGTGCAGTTGCATTTGTGTAGTCTGCAATGCTCTTATTTTGAATCAAATTGTAATCAGCAAATAGGTGTTAGAGAAGGTGCCTTAGGTTAGCCAGGCAACACTCTGTCATTGGAGGATTGTGATTTATTGTACACTATTTGAGATATTTCTTTTGGTTATTTAAACATTTTCTTGGCCTACACTAGTTTTTAAGAATTTTGAATATTGGAACTTCGTTCATTTCTCTGGAGACTGTTCTGCAGTTTCTGTTTCTTTCCTGGATGTTATACTTGTCTTCATTGCCACATTCTTCTTTTTTTTTTTTTCCTTAACTGTCATTCATACTTGCATTTACTACAGTAAATAATTCCTTTCCATCATTAGTGCATATGTTTTCCTATATTTCTAATTTTTTAATCATTTCTTTCTTTATTCACTATTAAGCAAGCTGTGAATATCCAATCTTTTTTTTTGTTTAATTTTAAATATCTGCAGAATAGTCCTTCCAAGCAGATATTATTTCCCATAATTGGTATCCTTCAAGTTGTGCCAATACATCTTTTGGGAATGGAGTGACTGGAACCAGATGAAAGGCTCCAGGCAGAGTCAAACACAGGCTCAACTGGACTGTGTCGCCAGTCTCTTTGTGGGAGTTGCAGCCCCAGGACATGGCTATGTAGGTAGCTCTAGGACCATGGTTGTGCCTCCTCCCATCACAACCTGGCTCTGTGGCCTGAGGAAACAACTTCGGGGAGCAACCAGACACAGACACCAGCTGGTACTAACAGCTGCAAAAGCGGCACAGCAAAGGCTGGAGGCCACGAAGAGAGAGGCCTGCACTTCTGGCTGAGGCGTTTGCTGCCCTGTGCTCACTGGTGATGTGCTCAAAACTTACCTTAATTTCTATTCTATTCCATTCCTCAATCTTATCTGTTTTCACCTTCCTCATGTTCTATCACCTTATTCCAGGCTCCTCCCTTCCCTTAGCTTTGTGGTTAGGTGGTAGTCTTGGAAGTAAATACCACCCCCCCGCCCCATGCATTCCTCAAACTGTCCAGATGGTTGCAAGCCCTTGCTGTCCTCATTGTGTGTATCTTCAGCCTTTCCTCTGTCTTGCTTACCTTCTTCTTGTGTTAGACTTTGGGAAAGATCCCAGCTACATATCTGTACTTGCAGAGTGCCTAGCACTGTAAGCAGGCACTGTAACTATTTTCTAGTTAGCCTTTAGGAACTGCAAGAATAAATACAGTTGTTACTACTGCTAGTAGTAACATTGGAGACCTGTGTCTGGTTTGTGGTTGGCTGTCTCCCGTAGATTTAGCAACGTGGCAAATAAATGTCTCCCTTAGCTGAGTATCTGAGTTTCAGATTATCTCCTCAATATCTATCTGCTTTTCCTCCCTCTTTGCCTTCTTCTAAATTATTTCTCATCTGACAATTTTTGGTGCATTGTTTCACCTTGAAAGCCTACTGTTTATGGTTGTCAGTGGACAAAAGCCTTCAGTGGATTTTTGCTGAAAACCCTTAGTTTTGGTTTTGTAACTGTGACCAAATCTCTGTCAAATCTGTCCTTAAAAATAAACAAACCAAGGTAAATTGTGTATAATGTCATATGTTATTAAATAGCTGTCAGGTACTGTGTCATATACAGTAACATTTCTTGTGGGTGACAATCGAAATGCCTATTGCATATGCAGCATTAAATTTTTAAAGAGTTCGGTGAAGTGCTAACTACACTTAGTGACGTGCTAACTATTTTTTATTTTTACTGGAATGTAAGTGCCTTCAGCTATGCCAAGTGGTATATTTTGAATCATTGCAAGGTTCTGTTCTATAGTGTTTCTTTTTAAGGCTTCTTTACTTCTTAAAATAGCCAAAGTAAATTTAAGATTTCTAAGAAGTATTATCACCTTATTGACCTGGAACATAAGCTCCTAGAGACTGGGGAATTATAAAATTTTTTGTAAAACACTAAGCAAATTTATGGCACTGTAGGTATAATGCACTTGTATAAAGGAAAGTTAAGTTTTGTGGTGTGTGCTTTCAGTTGTCTCCCCCACACCCCCTACTTTGATGTATGCAACTTCTCCTACAATTAGTCCTGTATTATGCAGTCTCCTCTGGTTGTGGGAGGACTCTGTTATGTCCAGAGCCCCATTCAGGTTACTGGATTTCTGTGTGCTTATAAGACCACAGCAAGAAATGCACTGTAGGGCTGGACTTCAGTGAAATTCTGTTATGCCTACATTGCTTTGAGTGATAAGTTTGCTCACTAAAATGTTCAGAAATAATTCTGTAGATCTGCAGTAACTGTTGATTGGGATTGCATATTTTCACCTCTCTGTATACTTTTTTTGCATACAAAAAGATCTCTGTCCATGCTGTGGTTGCTTCTTTTAAAACACCTGAGACTGTAATTGGGCATGAAAAAAGGAAGTTGCTACCTTTGCATATCCTCCTGGGCCTGATTCAGGCATCTTTGGGGTGTGTGGTGCTTAAGCATAAATTCTTCAGGATTTTGTGCATAATGAATATGGAACATGGATAAAAGTTGCAGGACTTCATTCTAGGAGGTGTTTTAGGGACTATTTTTTATATTTTTTAGAGTACTATAATATTCTCCAGCTGTGACTCTCCTGTTTTTCTAAATTAATATAATTGCAATACTGTGTATGTTGACACTGCCTTACATCTTAGTGCCCGCAGAACTGTTTGAGTTGACTGCATGAGTTAAAAGCCTAGTGTATTTGTAAGTATTGAAACAGAGAGGTTCAGGGAAGTGGATGTGGCGTAGTTTGGAAGGAGGTTAGGAGTTTTGAGGTTAAGCCAGGCAGCATCTATGAAATGGAATTAGTGCTGCATGCCTGGAGTGAGAGTATGACTCTCCTTCCTCAAGTCACCTTCTTAGCCACTCTTTTTCCTGCTGTTTGTGTCCCCTTGCATTTGTGGTATCATGGTACAGACCATTAGAAGGATGAGCCAACAACACTCCACATACTTTTCTGGACATATTCCTTTATGCATCATCCCTTCTTTTTTTGTGCAAAGATAGAAGGAGCAGGGTGGCAGTGCGGGAGCTAAAACTGTTCCTGGAAGCAATATCTTCCATGTTAACTAGAGTTTGCCGTAAGATTTGTTCAAAGACTTAGGTTTCTAACAGTAATAAAAAGATTGTAATGTGGCTGCCTGCATTGCTGAATAGTTGCTTGGGAAGTGAAAGGGGGCGGAAATGGATGGTTTTGTTCTTCACTGTATCTGTGTCACTTTTGACCAGGAGTGTCCTCTTAATTTCTTTCCCTGCCTGCATGGGCTGTCAAACTCTCACAGCTCCAATATATTACCTTCCATTATCTGCACTTTTACTGCAGTTATCCCTCTCACCCTGTTTGGGTTTGGAGTTTGCCAACACAGAAGGAGAAAGCTATAGCCAATGACTGGTGTCAGTATAAGCCGCCTTAAGAGGAAGAAAGTATCCTTTTACACTGCAGTGATTGATTGCCTCCCCACTGTAACTTAGAAAACAAGGTTAGGATGTTAGGGAGGCGTTTGACAAACCAATGTAACTGCTTTCCTGTATGGAGAGAATCACAAGTTCTTCTGTGTGTATAAGCCTACTTCAAGGGATTTAATGCTACTGAGAGCTGAGTGAAGTGTGAAGCTTAGCAGGAGGTAATGATGTTACTTTTGTGTAAAAAGAAGTATGAAAATAAACATCATTAGAAAAACTGAGGACAGCTAAATTACAAAGTGTAGCCTCTCTGGCTGCTTACAAACTGTGAGAAGTTTTTGAAGTGGGAAGTAGAGACTGTTTAGTGGTAAGCCTCTTCATGGAAACATGAAGAAGGAAGTAGTTAGGAAGTAATGACCGTTGTGCTCAATGGTGGAGATGCAATGATGCACCCTTAGATGTACCCTTATATTTGACTAGAAGCAGGCTTTTATGCTTTGCTGTGAGGTAGAGCAATATAGTCTCTCTTTACCATTAAAATAGGGCATTAGTTGAAAATGGATTGAAAGCTGTGTTTTAAGACACATTTGATACAGCACCAGAGTTTTATCTGCAAAGCTTGTCCAAGTTTCTGGGTTCTCTCTCTGTGTTTTGGTATTGTGCTGTGATGGGATCAAAAACCCACCGAAAAACTCACGATGTGTGACCAGCTGAGCTATTGAATGATAAGAACCTGAAAAGGCTCCTCTTGTTTTTATTCCAAAGCAGAATCCTTTGGTCAGACTGACCTACCATTAACAGCACCTTTTTAAAAAGAAGGTGAAAACTCCCCAAAGGTAACTGGGGATTTCAGTGTCACCTCCAACAAGAAGCAAAAGCTTTTTTTGGTTGGGGAGTATGGAGAAAATGGCTCCCTTCTGGTCACAGTTCTTTTCTGCGTCTGCTCTGTTATGCAGGCGTCAACTTTACACTGACATTCATCCCAGCCACTTATTAGAAGCTCAGTTTTCATTGCGTTTGAGCCTAGTGCTAGAAATGTATAAGAAAGAAATAAGAGTTTTTTATCCGTATGCCTCTTTCCCTATTTCTGTCTCTTTTGTGTAGATAAGAGCGTAAGTATAAATATGTATGTACGTATTTGTAGATTAAAATGCACACACATATACAAAATCCAGGTATATAACTAAACACATTCACCTAACATAAAAAGCTGAAAGAAAACTTAAGTTTTGGGAACTTCTTGTTTATTCGTTAGTGGGGAAAGAGAATTTGGAGCTCTTGAAAAGGAAGAACTGCTGTACTTGCACTAAACTGAACTGCGAACAATAGGAATAGGTAAATGCAACACCTTGTTTTTTTCTACTTGCCTGAAGTATTTTTCTGTTCTGTTCCTAAGTGTTTTTAATTAAATACTTTTTTGAGGCATGTGACTTATGAACAGTATCCAAAATTTGAGCACAAACCAGGAGTCATTTGCTATGTTTATGGACCCTCAATTTATTTTGTAAATAACATGACAGTAATAAGAAGGTGCTGGTTTGTCCACGTGAAATTATTAGTAGCAACACATTTAAGAAGATTAAATCTGTGTAGAGTAGAGAGATATTTCAGAGCTGCTGTGTAATTAAAGTTTCTGTTCATGAGTTTGGAGTACCTTTCCTCTTAATTGGATATAGGAATGACACTTTTGTGGTGGTAGTAAGTGGGGAAGGACTATTGGGTCTTACAATTAAGTGCTCTAGGAAAGAGGCAAATGATACATTTTCTGATATGTTGAGAGTGCTATAGTAAATATGGCAAAAATATTACTTCTGTTGAGAAAAGTAGAGAATGAATAACAGCATATGCGGGAGTGAGCATCCGCAGAGTAGACACTCAGAAAGTAGTGTTTTTTTGAGAGGAAACTAAATCATCATTATTTGCTCTTCTTATTGGGGAGATGAGAATTGTAAGAGTGGGACTAGTAGCTTCTGCTAGCTCGCTCCTTGGAGAGCAGAGTTCCTGAATGAGATGTGAATATGCCCAGTACAGGTCCTAGGAGATCCTCACAGAGACACAGCACTTTGTAAGTTTCTCTAGACATCTTTTGTTAATAAATTATATGTTGTTCCCCCTTTTTAAGTGACAGAAACAACGTCTTCTTCCTGGCTACACTAGTTAATCTTCTGGACTTTGGAATCTTACCCTGAATCCAAGAAACCCGTGGGTTTTGTTCTTTATCTTTAAATAAGCATTATCAAAAGTTCAAGTCCTATTTCTGTGATGTAGAACTAATTCATAGGCTTGTGCTTTGTGAGGAGTTATGGCCAAATGTCAGGATCTTGCTGAGAAATTGGGACTATCCCATTGTTGTTTTCACAATAGAAGGGAAATGTTATGTCAAATGTGCCCTGTAATACCTGTAATGCGAGTTTATACCCTACTCTCTGTTTTTACAAGCATATATTATATCTACTGTCTGCACTAGCTTTAAAGCCTGACACTGAAATACAGAAGAAATTTAATGCAATGTATTAGACACTCGTATGACCAGTTCTAGTCTCAAAAAAGGTTGCTCCCTTGACATCGTGAGCTTCAGAAATCGATTCAGGTGCACTGAGAATTGATTTGAGAAGTCTCTCTGTCCTTATGGGACAGCAGTGAAAAGAAAGCTCAATAAAAGGATGTTGTAAAAGCAATCTGGAGTAATAGGCAGTAGCCAAGATCAAGGAAATTGGAATAGGTGAACATTCAAGGGGCACTCTCACTTTGAATTTGCATTTTAACTGATTAGGAAAACAACATGATAGTAAGGGGCAGTTTAATGGTAGAACTTAATTTTTTTATAATTTTTTTTTTACTGTTAGAATTTTTTTCTCTTTTATCCTAGGTCTTTTAGAAAGGTACATAAGCCACAATATCAAGACAATTCTCAGGCCTGTTCTTTCTTCTTTGTTTTTCTTCATTATGTCTTTCTTGCTGAAATGTCTTCTGTCTCAGTTATGCTGGTAGTATTTTTTAATTAAATGATTTTCTGATGTCTAGGAAAGGATACACACTACCAAAGAAAAAGTTGTAGTTGGCCACACAGAAAAAGTTACGCCAAAAAAATGAACTGAAGAATGAAAGAGAAGACAGTAAAACAAATTTTAAAATCACAAACAAAACATATCTTGTCTACTCTCTCCTGGTCAATAATCCTAGCAATTACAGGAATAGGTTTTTAACTTTACCGGGGTAATGTGATTTTCAGATTGATGCAGTTGGGTTTTTTTAATATCTTGGCTTGCTTACTGGAGGTCAGTAGAAGCTAAATGTGGAGGAGATTATAGATAACCACTTGAGACAGATCCTGGGCTAGAATACTAGACTTTAACATGCAAAAACACTGTCAAAAATCTACCTTCAAATAACAGAGAAATCCCTTCTTCAGGTAAATTGTAATTCGTGTTGTACAGGGCAATAAGCAAATTATTGCTACTGTGGCAAATCAGAATAACTGAAAACCTTTGTGGCAAACTCTAGGTTTTATTCCATGTACTTCCTTAACTTAAATTGTGTAAGAGAACCTGACTTGTTTGCATGTCTTACATGAATGATTGGAGACTAGCAGGACTTTAAAACTAGACAGAGGTTTTATGAAAAATTTCCAACTCCAGGGAGCTGCACTTCGCAAGGCAATTCTTGAAGCAGCAACTGTGATACAGTGCACTCCCTCTCCTTGCAGAGGAGACAGTCGAGACCCAGACAGGTAGTCATTTCTATTTAACATGGGTTGTTTCTGTAAGGAATCAGATGGATTAGAGGAACATAAATAAGTCCGCTGATTCCAGCATAGGCAAACATATGGTTCTTTGGAGGTGTGAAGTTAACTAAGACTTAGAATAATGGCTAAAAACATTGGCTTGTCAAGTCCAGTATATTGATGAAGAGTTCTTACTGTTATCTCTTTATCCTCTGGATACATCATTCAGTTTTGTTCCTTCCTTAGACCCTTTTTTTGTTTTTTAGTTCTCTCCTGGGATTCTTTTATGAAGTGATTTTCTCCACTGAGCATGCAAGCACACTTGTTAGGATTTGATATATGTAAGCCACATATTTTATTATGGTGGATATGTTTGTATAGGATTCTTATTGATTTTCTTGTGTTCTAGTCAATGATGAAGTGAAGCAATAATAAAGCATGTATGTGCTGGGTTTGTTTTCTTTACCTCTGCTGTGACTTGGACACGCCATTGTAATTTTTTTAGATATGCCAAGTGCAGTGGAGAAATAATCTTTCTCTCAAGTAAAACAATGTAGGATTACAGCAATAACTGCTGTTAGCTGCTGCTTTTGTCCTTTGTAGCTAACTCTTGTGTGCTGAGAATCCTCCTCACTTCAGTTTTTCTTTTTACATCATCCAAAGGTCATTTTGGATCTTTGTTCTTAAAGGGCTTATTCCTGTTTCCAGTGAAGCCAGTGCTAAATTTCATATTGGTTGAAGGGAAGGTTAGAGACTACTATCTAAGATAAATGCTGTGCGAGTATGAAACAATGTCAGGACGCATTAGTTTTTACATGTGTGACAAAATGCTGCTTATCTACTAATATTTCTGAAGGAGTCTTGTCATTATGGTATTAGGAAGATAGCATCTTGAAAATACTTTGCTTGGCATTGGAAACTTGTACTACCCAACCTGTTGATGAAAAGTGTGTTCTATCCATGCTGCAAAAACTAGAATACCTGCAACTTAATTGTACAGATGTACTGTCCTATAGCACTTTATACAGGTACATTGGGCATGCCCAGTAAGGCAGAGTTGCCTGTAGAAGGCAATTGCTAGCTGCTGCCTGTCAAATAATGCTGTCAGGAGAGGTGCTGGGAGTTTTCAGTGTAGTGATTACCTGTTTTCACCTGAAGACCATTAACTTCAGATTTGTATAGTGTGTGTGTAGGAAACAAATGCTCATATTGTGGTGCATGTTTTCAGCCTCCTGAATGCACAAAAGAGAAGGTGTTAACCTGTTGTGTTCAAAGGACAGGGTTAAATTCCCTTCAACGTTTGCTTAAAACTGTGTGGTGATTAATCCTTCATTTCCTGCTTTTCTGACATCGTGGGGTTTCCACATAAATTCCCTGTCTTGATGGAAAGCATGACTTTAAAGCCTCATTTAAAAAATAGAAAATACAGCTGGAAACTTACATTTTCCATCAGTTAAAAGTACAGTCTCACAGAGGTTGGTGAAGTTCCACGGTGTAAATGTGGATATAAAGCAGGCTGGAGGTGTAACAGCCACTGTCACCAAAGACCATGAAGAGAACTGGGGGGGAGAATCATGTGATGAACTAGTATTTATTTGCACTCTCTGAGAAGATGCCTTACCTAGTAAGGGAATTAGCACATTCCCATTAAAATAATAATGACATAGCTAGTTACCTAAAAATATTTTCACACTCTTTAAAGGAAAAATTGTCTAAATCTGGAAAAAGAAAAATTTAATTTGAGCAATGGAAACTCATATATTGTCAAGAAAAAACAAAACCTATGAGGACAATGCAAGAAGACTGTTTGTATGTTATTGCCGCCTTGAGGTTTGGGTCAGTATCCTGAAATAATGGCAATGCAGCTCTGCTCTGGGTGAGTCAGTACTAGGTCCATCAAGCAATAGAACGTAATAAATGTTCTCCTCCACTTGGTCATTGAATGCTGGGCTTTGCTCTTCCTGCCTTTCTTGACCTTACTCTCTTTTTTTCCCCCTTCTTCTTTGTTTTGTATCTGAAACTAAAAAAGAAAAAATTAGAAATAAAAATTAACAAGTCTTTATTTCCTAGTGAATAGAGATTGCATCTCTCCTCCCAGGGCTTGCTCAGGGTCAGTAACAACTTCTGTGAGAATGATTTATTGACTTTTCTACTCTGACCAGAATTAAAACTGTCACCAAAGGGCCCGTAGTCCCTAGACACCAGCTTGGCCTTCTCAGTCAATCTGCCAGAAAGATGGCTTTGGTTACATAGCAATGAAAAGACTTATTTCATGGTGAGTAACTAAAGGGAGGTGGAAGGCAGAGAGAGAAAGGTTAATGCACTGCGGCAGAAATAGTCCAGAGCACTAATTCTGTGCTTATGTAGAAGTCTCTCCTTTCCCATAATTTCTCCCTGCTGTTCATTTTCCACTTTTACTTTGTATATGTCTGTTAATTTATTGAGCCATCTTTGGGAACCTTGGAGGCTTTATGAAAAGGGTTAAGATTACTGGGCTAAAAATGCTACAAGTTTACTTCATGGCATCTTAAACCTAGCTTCATGAGGGATCAAGGCCTGTGTGATCATGAACAATTTTACCATCTTTGGCTGTCTTCCATCTTTTTCTCCTTCCAGCTGTGGACCTCTTGGCCAGTTTAATCCAAATTTGTCAAGAAAGGTAAGAGCCTCCACAGTGCAGGAGAGAGGGTGCCCTTAGTGCTCTGCTGAGAGATCATCATCACAGGTATAACCTTTACTAGGCACTAGAGACTACAACTGAAAAAGCTCTGTTGTGAAAATTGTTACTTAAAGGAAATTTTAAGATCAGGTTTGCACCTAGTTGGAAACCAACTGGCACACAAACCCATAGGAAGCCTGACTTCATCACTTCCTTTTCTTGTGGTCCTACTTGTTTTGTGATCAGTCAGCTGCTTAACATCCCTGGGAAAGAGCTGCCTCTGTGGAAATTAGTGCACTATCTGTATGAATATCAAAGGCATTTCATTAATACAATTCTTGTTGTTAGAACCAAGCTCATGCAGAATCAAAGCATTAAGATTCTCTTTGTTTTGCCTTTATGGTGGTTTTGGAGAACTAATATCTTTTCATGCTGTAATCTTCTGCAGTGTAATATGCCAGGGAGGAAACAATGCTTTTTGGATGGCTGGTTGAAATTATGTGCTTTTCTTACTGCTTACTAGTTTGTTGTCTTGTCACTTGATGGGTGGTTTATTGCATGACGGACTCCAGGCCTTCAGCTCTTACAGAACTGCCATGCTAGCAGCACTTGGTGATTTATACTAGGTACATGGTGCTGGCATTGTGAATTTTACTTTGTTTGGCTGCAGGGATGGATTGTATCAGGAAATTGTTCAGCAGACTTGAGCATATCCCTTTCTTATTGATAGGGCAGCCAGTTTTTAACTGGTTTTGTAGAAGGACACTCGCAGACATATTTTTTAGCCACAGCTTCCTTTCCTAGCTGACATCCCATGGCGAAGAATTGGTGTCAGAACTCAATACTACAGTGACACTGTGGGGACTGAAATGTGATTCAAGCCCTGTTTTGCTAGATTCAATAAGTGCATAAATGTTTTTATTTCAAAAGGATATTATAAAGAAAATGATAATAAACTTCATTGACTGTGTTGACCACAAAGGGATTCAATGACATCTCAGACTTACCGAGGAAGTCTGCGACATAGCTGTGAGTTGAACTCCAGATTTCTGCATCTCAGCGTAGTGTTTTAATGACCAGATCCTACAATTATTTTACCAGGGAAGTGTTCCTCGCTGAAGCGTCCATGTGCCAGACTGGCTTTAGTATCATACGTGGACTAGAAGGTAGATATTTTTCTTACTAAATCCTCTCTATCAAATAAAATTTTGGTGCAACTTAATGCCCAAGTATATTTGAGATTTATAGCAAATAGTGAAGTCAGTATGAGTTTCTCCTACCTTAGTCTGCCAATGCTTCTTTGTTCATTGCTGGAGCAAATGGTTCCCATGTCAGAGTTGAAGGCTGTTCTACCTGTCTGAGAGAATTTCCTGTGAGGTGGGCAAAGATCCCTGGGGCCAGTTTAAGAGAACCAATTTGATTTAATATGCGTACTAATCTGGATTTGAAATAACTCTCACAAGTTGTTTGGTTTTTTGGTTTTTTTGGTTTTTTTTTTTTTAGTGCACAACGTCACACATCCACAGAGTTCTTAGTGGAATGGCCATTTATTTCCCATTAATCAGATCACAGTAAGCAAGGTATAAAAAGCGTTCATGGCAAAGAGGAAAGTTAGTCACATTGTAAATTAGAAGTCTTGGATAAAAATGTTAACAATTTTGACTTAGTGTTGTCATTGAACCCGATTTGAATTTTTAGTCACAACAAATAGTAAAAAAAAAAAAGTCTTTGCTAAAGAGGGTGGCAGCCAGTCTTGCAGATTTTGGACACCTTTGTGGTAAGAGATGAGAATATCGCTGTAATTTGCAAAGTATGTATAGCAAGGTGACTATGTTGTCAGACCTGAAATAACATTGGGAGTTACATTGTATCCAGGATGTTTCCTATTTTATTTGAGCTGTTTAATATACATTAAAGTCCTTTGTGAACTAGATATCTCCAAAGCTTTTTTGTTTCCTCCAGTATCCAGTGGAAATGCACCTCCCTGCTCTGAATACATTCATTGCTCTGAACCCCCCATATGTGTATGATGCAGAAGAGGAGTTCTAGAGATGCCAAGATGTTGAGTCTTGGGAATCCTGATCCAGTGACCCCACCAAATGCTGTGTATCTGTAAACATGAAAGTTCATGTTAGCTTTACCATGTCTTTCTATGCCATGGAGAGTCTATCAACATAGATTTAACTCTGCGTATAATTATAAAGAATCAAGATCCTGGTCTCCGCTTTTATTCTGGTCCTTTCAAAGACTCTATTCACGTGCTAAAAGGCTGCCACCACCCAAATTGGCACAAAGTTCGTTTAAAGGATGTTTTTCATTTGAGGAGATGAAGCTCTCAGAGTTGCATGTTGGAACAGCTTTGTAAATTGAGGTTTTTGGAAAGAAAATGAAGAATAAACAGCACTTTGCGCATGATTTGGCCTGAAATGAAAACCAAATTGTTTAAAAAAACACAAAACCCACAAAAAAACCCACAAAAAAACCCCAAACCCAAACCCCCACCAAACTAATTATTTTGGGAGAATAGACTAAGTCAGAACATTCTTCAGAATTTTTGTTAAAACATCTACTGGAGAGGACCAAGAATTGCTTAAAGTAATTTTTAAAATTCCTAAAGTAGCACATAAACTAAGAGTCAAGTTTTCAGGGTAATTTATTAGTGCTGTCTTGTAACTAATTCATGGATCATTGTGCAGTTGAGGTGTGTGATGCAGATGATGCCACCAGAGATGCTCTCACCTTTCCCAGCTACTCCTTGTCAGCATCTGAATGCTGCTTTCTTTTCTGGGCTAGCAGCTAGGTATCTGTGTCTACATTTCAGGTGTGTTAATGTGTATTATACATGTCCCTAGGAAGTCAGCAATTCTTCATTTTCAGGCTTGGACTAAAAAGTTGGTAGCTAACCCTGCTGGAGATGAGATAGAACTGGTGTCATCAAAACAGCCTGTGGGATGATGCGGACAGTGGTTCTTTTTCCACCTCACATATAGCTTGGTTTGCTGTGGAGATGAAGATGATAGTAATTGGCCCAAAATTAAACAGGTTTTATGGCTTGTTAATGCTTGTTTATTCATTTTCACAAAAGGTATGCATGGGCCCTCAAATGTGGAGCTTCTCTAGGTGTTCATTTACACTCAGCCAGAAAAAGGCAGGGCTGGGTGTAGTCTTAAGGGAGAATTAAAAGATCAATTCTGATCAAACCAGACTTAAAACCCAACCGGAAAATCTCTGCTTTGAACCTGTGAAAAGTACTGTTTCCCTTGTTAGCACTTTCTAGATTCTATAAACAGAAATCTACCCAGCTTGGGGTTTCTCTGTAGCTTCTGTCATTGCAGCTTCACCCTCAGGTAAGATGCAAGGCAAAATCTCTCAAAGGGACCATCCAACTTACTGGTAAAACTAGTTGTACCATAAAGTTTCTTTTAAAATAAAGACCTTTCAAATTAATCCTGGAAGTGGGTGATTATTTTCTTAAGTGGTCTCTTAATGAAATATGTTTCCTGTTATAATTTTAGGGTTTCATCCAGACTCATCAGATTTTAATTAATTGGAAATATAGTTTTGACTTCTTTGGACAGTGGATGTGATCTTTAGTGAATTTTGTGCTTTTATGAAACTCATGCTTCTCTGAACTAGTAGATGACAGAAGAGAGCAAGGTCTTTAATTTGTTATGAATTTTACTCTGAAATGTGTGTCAATGATAATCCTACAATGTAAAGGAGTGTTGGCAGCAAACAATAAGAAATGTTGAAAGGGCAAAAGTGGGGAAGAGATTTTAACATACTGGTATCATGCTATGTCCTCTTTTTGATAAGCTGTAATGTTAGTGGCTGTCAGAGCTGTCAGGGTACTGAAGGGCCCTTCTTGAGACATATCTCTCTATTATCGACAGGCAAGGAAAAGTGTCTGCATGTGCCTATACACGCATATGTGGAGGGATAGAGTTTGATCCCTTTTATTCTCGATCAGAAGAAAAGATTAAATGTTAAGTGGTGTTCTGATTCTCATTTGTAATTATTGTATTTCCATAAAGTCTTTGGTGCTGTATGCGTGGTCATTTCTTCTGCACCTGTGGTGTAATATTAGGGAGCTCATGTAATTATAGATAAGTTAGTGGATATCTGTTTTGTATATATTATGTAAATGTATCTTTTATAATCTATACCTATGATATATGTATTAGTCCAGAAGGATTTTAGTTACCCATAAAGTTTTCTAAGAAAGGGATGAAAAGGACATTTGCTTTCAATGTCTTTCCAGAACATGCAGTAGCATGTTCCAAATTCAGATACTATTAGGTTTCTAATGTCATCTAAGAGTGGGTGAGTTTTAGCATGGAAGCATGCTAAATACCCTGTCTTTACATTATGTCCCAGCTTCATGAGACACTCGTTAATTACCAGAGATATTGAAATATAAGCAAATGCTCATAATGTAATTGTATTTGGGATGAGGCCTTTGGGCTAATTGAGATAAATGAGGGATGGAATTGTTGTCAAAATCTTGAACTTTTTGACTGGGTAGATTTGCCAGTTCCCTACTACATCCATGGCCTGCCTTTTAGTGGGTTAATGTCTTTTGCTCTCTCATTCTGAGGATAATACTAAAATGTTCTCTGCTGACATAACTCCATGGAAATGAGAGGATTTGCAGGAACAGTTGGGTCTTTTATTTTTCATTAGTGTCAGTGAAATGATCTTGCTAATCTTGAACTTAAGCTTGTAGGCACTACGTGAGTTTAACTTCTGGTTGTGCTGACATGAGTTTTGCCAGAGTAAGCAAAGTGAATCTGAGAAGCACATAAGCAGCATATGAGTAGAGATTTGTGGAATATGAGATGAAAGGACCTGGCCTGTGGGGAGAAATATTACTTTAATTTTAAAAATAACTACAAGGAAAGAAGCAAATGGAACATAGAGCTATTTTATTTTCCCATTCTGGTGACTCCAGTGGTGTACAATGGGTTTTTTAAAATGTTTAATCAGAAATATATCTGCTATGATAGGTTATCTACTTTTCTTAGAGGTTGAGAACTGTATACAGATGTAAAAGAACAGTATACATACAGTTTGGCAGCATCAGTATTCAGGTTCACTGGTACAAACCCCTGCGAAGCATTCTGCTTGATGGCTGATTAGTCATTTAACTTCCAGCACCTTGTATGAATGGGTTCAGTTTTTTTCAGTGACTGCTAGGGCCTTTCCATTGTATCCTGGAGCCCTAGCCATAAAACCGCTGTGAAGGAAACATAGAAGCTAAAGTATAACAGTGATACTGCTGGTCTGGGTTGCAAAAGTAGAATCTTTAGGTCTCAAATTACCAAATAGTTATTAGGAAAGCTGGAAATTTTGAGTCTAATCCTTTGGAAATATCTCCCCTAAATTAACTCTCTATTAATTCTGCTGTTTGATAGCTTCTGAAATGGTGTTCCAGAGTATATTTATTTAATGGGAATTTTTCTGTCTTCCCCTTTCCCCCCCTCCTATTTTTTCCTCATGCTCTAACATAACAGCTTTGAGGAAGAGTCTGTGAGACTGGATGGCAAGATTTGTAGACTAGAATGCACGAGAGATTATGGTGTACCTAAAACTTGTGTGATCAAAGTGTTTACAATGGTGGTTTGCTAGGTCCTTTGGGAAATACAATTCCTATTTTTGCACCAAATAATGACTTCAACTCTTGTAAGCCAGAGGAAATAAAAATGCAGAGAATCACAGTGAGGCCCTTAGTGCAGGAGAGTGAGGAGAGTGACTTAACAGTTGTTTAATATACTTTTTTCTTTTTTCTCTTTTTTTTTTTTTTTTTAAATTTTTATTAGAAGCAGAATTTCATTCTGTGATGATTTCCCTGAACATTTCTTTATCTTTCTGGACTGTCATTTGGCTAGCTGCCCTCCAGAGTAGAATCACTCAGGCTGTGAAGTGCTGAGTGCAATCTTCACGTTGCAGTAACCTGGAGGGCACAGGGCATGGAGAGAGTTCCTGCTCATCTCCTTTTCTGTAAGGTAAGACTGGACTGGCAAAGCAAGGATTTCTGCTGCTTATTCTGTAGCCTAGCCAGCCATCTTCTGCCTGCTGAAACACAAACAGCTGCTGTACATCCACGTTATTCATACTCCTGCTGCTGCTTAACAATACAGCAAGCTATGCAAAAGCTTGAAGTGTTTAGGGCCCCTTCACGTAGCCCTCCTTCCTGCGTTTACATGACCTGCGTAAGTAGAGGTGAAGATCCCTCCATTAAGCATGCAAAGGGTTTGGGACCTTGCTAACCATTAGGAGTGGAAGATGTGTCTAAGGATACGGTTGATGGTTTGCTGCCTAGTTCAGAATGTTGTTACATCCCAAATCTACAGTCCAAAGGCTTGGCTGGAGTGCCTTTTACTTTTCATTATATGCAGCTGTACATATCTGATGAAACTGAATAGTACAAGTGTTTCTTGGCACTGCAGAGACTGGTGGAGCAGAAGGCTTTTGTGTATGATTCTGGCCTTGCTAATGCTGTTGATGTAGGTGCTGTAAAAAAGAAATAGGTGTCTCTAGTCCTGCAAACACAGTAGTCTAGAAAGAGTTTTTACAAACAAAGCTCTAAAACAATGCTGACATAAGCAGATAATTTTAGAGGGGGTAACTAAAGCAGGTTTAGCAAGAAACAGCTGTTAAAGCTGAAAGTATCACATTTAAAAGGTGTTTGGTGAACTAAGGACAGGTACTGGAGCTGATGAGTCAAAAGGGATCACCTGTCATTTGGAGTGCAGCTTCTGAATCCTAGAGATGACATGATTTTTATTTACATGCAACTTAACATTGAGTCCTTTCTCTTTTATGAGTCCATTCAAAGATATTTGTTTTGGTTCTAAAATTTTGGTTTATGTTTGAGAGGACAGTGGATACCTTACAAATTTATTTGCAAGCACTAACATATGACACAGCTCTTGAGAGGCGATATCAAAAGTGGAAGTTTTAGAAGGCCAAGTGAGCAGCTTTTAACCATGAACTTTAGTGTCCCTTGCTGCCAGAAACCTTCAGCTGGTATTTCTTCTGTGGTATGTAGCAACTGTGCTGACACCTAAAGGCTTGATCCTTAGACCTGTGAAGTCAGTGGCCCAGCTCTCAGGGGCATCAGTGATGTAGGATCAGGGCCTGAAATGGCAATTCCCTGCCTTACTGGGGGTGTTATAATGTCAGCCTCTGCTACAGGGCAAAACATGGGCATCCTCAACCTAGTTCTTAGTTGCTGAATAAAAGAAGCAGGACTGTCTTTCTGTTTTGCATTTGGTTTGTGTTTATTGAAATCAGTATTGTACGCTTGCAGTTTGGATAAGTAACACTTCGGTTCCTTTTAATGGTGGAAAACATCTATCTGAATCCATTATTTAGATTTTATTTAACAAACATTTCCTTCTCCCTCCACCCTTTTCCTTGTTTTATTGTCACAGATGGTACCAGGCTAAGGATGAAGAAGAAATGGTAAGTTATTGAGTAGTCAGCCTGGGGCAGGTTAGTGAATTAAAATGCATGTGAAAAAAAAAATGTTACACCAACACTTCCTACATTATTAAAATAACAGGTTTTAATGGGCTGAATATGCCTACCCTGGTGTTTGTATAAATAGCTGTGCTGGAGAGAGATGAGTGGCTGCTTCTGTATTCCCATATTCTGTTCATTAGCTCATTACAGCTTAACATGGCTTTTGTTACAGTGCTGGTTGTGGTATTTTGATATGACATACGGGGGGTAAGTGGGCAAGCACAAACACTCAGAGAAAGTGTCCTTAACCCTCAGCTAATGCGGCCGCAGCAGGACGAGAAGGGAGAGTGTTTGCAGCCTCTTTTGCAGTTTATGACATAATTTGTTAAAGAAACAAGATTTTTTTGCTCCCTGTCTGATAGATAGGCCAGATAAATGAGAGAGATAATAGCTCATTGTTTCCTGCTCTTTGAATGACATTTCTCTATTGTCTTAAAGCCTCAGTGAAGTGAACTTAACACAGTGGGCTTTGTTGAAACAAAAGCACTTGTGCCCCATGTCACCCAGAGAGCTACAGTGGAAATGCTAATTTGATAACACTGAAAGTTGGAGCCAATGGGCTAAATAGGAGATCCTCAGCATCAGCTATTTACAACCTTTGGTTTTCTGTCCTGGGTGAACAGCCTGTTTCACAGGAACATCAATTTTTGTACCTTGTCATTTCACCAATTGCATCATGCAGGCAGATTTCAGATGCCTTAAGAGTAACCATAGTAACTGCAGGTCATTTAAATAAGCTGAAAGAAAAGGAATTCCCTCCCTTGTAAAACCCTTCAATCAAACAGTCTCCAAAGGTACTGCAAGATTCAGATTCTCCTCTGCTGCAAACTGGCACTGCTCCATTGGGTTTTGGTAAGGTTCTGTGGATTTGCACACGTTGATCTGGTTCTAAAAGTATTTACAGAGCAAATGAGCGTTAAGTGGGTGTAGCTTCCACAGGAAGACAGAGCTGTAACTGCTGGCACAAGGATAGATTTGTGTCTTTTGTTGTATGTGCCTGTCTGCTCAGGCAAGCGTGGATGTGCCTGCTCATTCTCTTCTCCGCTCCTGAAAAATGTCATGTTTGTTATCTGACACAGAACTACTATTGCTCTTCTGCTCTTATTAGTAGAGCTCTGTCAAAGCCTCTGGTTTTACTTTGACAAGGTTTCTGTAGTCAATTTAGGATGGATTTTAAGTCTAGTCTTAAATGTTCTGAATCAGAATTTTAATGCAAATGGGTAGGCCTAGTTCCAAGTGCAACCGGATACACTTGGCTGTTGTTTAATATCACAATGTCATCCGTGCAAGAACACAAGGAATAAGTCAGGTTTGAGCTGTCTTTTTGTTGTGACAAAGAGAATAATCTGAATTTCCCTTTCACTCCTAACCTAAACTTGCCCTTACCTACAGCTCTTACATTTTGCCTGTACCCTCTGTTTACTAAACTGAAAATCAGGGTGCTGTATTTTTATGGAGGCCCTGAATGTTTTATTGAGAAGATTTATCCATCCATTCACTTACTGATTCATTGAAAAATTCTCCCAGATTCATGCTTACATTGATTTCAGTGAAACATGGTACTGGTGATTCTGTATGTCAGTGATTCTTATATTTTCTTCTGTAGGGATCTCTTCATCTCTACTCTTAATGCAACAGTATAAATGCATTTAGTTTAGATTAATCATTTAATTGTTAACTTTTCTGAAAAAGACAAGGACTAAGCTAGGTAAAATTCAAGTAAGCAATTGTTCCTAACTCCTAAGCTGAATGGGCTAATGAAGCAGCTATATACTGACTGGAGATTTTGATGTCTGTGTCGGTTGTTAAGAAAACTGTTTCATCTGCAGGAATACTTTAATTGTCTTGTTTGGCATATCAGTGAGAATTAAAAACTAGGCCAAATTTTGAGTCTATTTATAGATTTAATAGCAAAGAATATCTTCCAACATCTTTCATTCAAGGCTAGTATTTTAAATCTCGTTGATTCTAAGTTAGACTTCAAAAAACCAATTTGCTAATGAGAAGCGATTAAGAAACAGATTTAAGTACTGGCTATTAGAAGCTTATCATTTGGCCTTATAGTGTTAGCATTTTCTGTTCTTTGGAGGCATTCAGACACTTTTTGAGGGGCTCATGCTTAAAGCTTGTTACAATACCCATACTGAAATACAGGCATTCTCATCCTTTGTTGGGCTAACCTGGAGACAAGTTGGAAGTTGACTGAATTGGTTTTTAGTCTCTTTCCTTTGAATTTGCTCACCACCGAAACAGTATGCATTTTTGTTTTGCATCATTCTTTCCCAAAATTCTTCTAAGGAATGATTCTCTAAACCCCTTCCATAATCACACTTTCAGATATTTTTCCTGCCTGTGTTCCTCTAGTTGAGCAGTCTTCACCAACTAACACTTTTTCTAGAGGGCTGTCATCAGCCCTATGTACCTTCTTGCAACAATGGGATTTCTGCTGGATCTTTGACTTCTGTACAACTGCAGAGATCAGTAGTCTCTGTGTGGCAGTGTGCTGAACAGGCATGTTTTGGAGTCATCCCAGGAAGAAGGGTGCAAAGCTCCTTGACCTTGTGTAGAGAGCGAAGGAAGTGAAGGTGACATTTATACCTCTTGGCAAGGAAGTGGGAATAAAAAGGAAAGGTAATATATCTTTGGGACATCTTTATCAACAGTTACAGGAACTCTGAATTTGGGTCTCATTTTTCCTGTGTTAATTAATATTGTCATCTTTCTAGATGTGTAGAGGTAGTTTTTCTCTCCCCTTGCCAATTCATAGGTTTGCTCAGTTTGCGATCAAGTTATCTTTTTAGATTCTTTGTTGTTGTTCCATGTATTAGAATTTTTCATCATGTTAATTTTTTTTCCATAACGTATGTGGAAAAAGAAATTATTTCTACAGTTTCAAATTTTCAATTGTGAAATACTACCAGCAGTACCTATTGAAATCAATCCTTTTGCATTCTATCCTCTGTTTTATAACAAGAGAGAGGTGGAATAAGTCATCTTTTAGCAGGGTAATTAAGCATAGTTATTCGGTGCTAGGTTCCCCCCTTCCCCCTACCCCCCCAGATTAACATCACTATTATCTAAAATCTCTCAGATTTAGTGGTCTGAATTAATCTAGGGAAAAACTGAAGTAAAATACCAGATCTATGCTTGGGTACAGCTTCTCTGGAATCTACAAATCCTGATCCACAGCCGTTGGTCTCAACAGATAGTGTTTTACTGACATCAGTGGTCTTTGGAACGGGCAAAGACAAGCTAGCAAAGTGCTATTTGGCAGTGGTGTGAGTCTGGAGTTAGTTATAGCCTGGGCTGTTGTATAAGCAGTGAAGATTTAGGGGTTAGGAAGAGATTCCATTGTTTTGAGAAGTAGAGAGAAAGTAACATTTCCTCTACTATTTTTCATAGGAGGCTATCTCATAGTATCATGATAGTTTGAGAGCTGAGGTGATCTTGAACTGTTTCATTCAACATTTAGAGAATTTGAATCTATCTCCAGTCTCTTTCTTCTGAAGTGTGGCTTATATTTCTGACTAATATCTGCAACCAAGTACTACTTCTCTGGACTATTGGAATCTGGCCAGTTGTGGAACCAAAACATTAGAAGAAGAACTTGTTGAACAAGAAAATATTTATGCAGTGGGTAGCAATATAGATATAACACACACATTTTGTTAGAGGAATAAAACCACACATATACACTTCCAGTCTCTGATTTTTTTTTACAGGAGTGATTTACAGCCCTATTAACACTTGGCAATCCAAGGTCTGGAGAATAATATCAAGCCATCTGCTTGTGCCCCTGTAGGGCTGCTTGTAGCCATGATGCTGTGTTGCAAATACATCACTGCAACTCAAATGCTGGAAATCTTGTTACATATCTTGGATTTTTTTTTTTCTTTTTGCCTGCAGGATGGTGGCAGATGTGCAGGATACACGTGTTTTTCGTGCAATTGGCTATGCTGTAAATAGTTGAAATTACAATCTGTGATATTTTTGGCTTTTCTTGGTATATAGCCTGAGAAAATGGGGAAGGGGCCATCGAGGAAAGGCTGGCATGCACTAGAAACAAGATAGAATCTTTTTTAGAGAAGAGAAATGCTATTTCCCATAAATAGTTTTTGAGCTAATTGTCTTGCTAATTCTTCTCTTGATAACAAATTCCTCTCTTATTGGCATCATACTTAGATACTACACAAACTAATTGGGGGCTTAACTGATTTTAGGCTGAATTCTTTATTGTGGATGCTATGGCAAATATAAGTTCAGATATGCCCTACCAGTGAGAGTCTCTCCACTTTTTTTCTTTTGTTCCTCTTCTCTTTGGCAACTCTGTGAGGACTGATGCTGTTCTTCAGTATCTTCAGAAAAGAAGGTAAAAGACAGATTGCAATGAATGTTGGTCACACGCATGGTTGCAAATCAAGTGTTTGTTTTTGCCATGCTTCCACAAACTGGTGAGATGTGTTATCTTTGGGATTAAGTTTTTTTTCCTGTGTTGTCAATTGTATGTACAATCTGAGATCCCATAGTGAAACTTGTCACATTTGTATGTTTTTTTACGTGGCAGGAAGGTTTGAGTTTAAGTGGCTTGTTTCAGATGTAGATGCTGTGTTCATATGAGAGACAGAAGGCATTTGGAAGGGTTATGCCGGCAGAGTTTCACTTAGCATTTCTGTGATGAAGAAACTGGATGTTGCTGAGGTTTACCCTGGTTTTATGCAAAATCTTCAAGCTAGATCTGCCAGGCCAAACAGTTCAGTTTTGAATACTGAACTAAGGGAATCTTGTTCTCTGTCAGAAAACTACTCTGTTCTGTTCCCTCTCGATGTCTTGTTCTATAAATGTGTCAGTAAAGCTATGCGCATAGTCTGTTAAATAAATAAGGAAGAAGTGGCTTTCATGGAATCTATCTGTTTTCAGGTATGCAGATACTGAATAGGAACATAAGGATATAGGATAATGATAAAGAGAGGCCAGGCAGAGACTTGGAACAGATCTTCAGGAGGCCTTCCAACAAGGACAGCCAGCACAGCTTCCCAAACTTGCTTCTGAAAAGAGATTGGATGGAGAAACCATGCAGGATTTTAGCTGCCTGTGTGGAATCTGTGCTGGTGGGATGGCTAGTCCTGTGAGGAAGCACTGTCTCCCTGCAGAGCTGCTCCACAGCCCTGTGTGGTCTGTTATTCCAGTGGGGAGCTTGAATAGAAGTAAGCATTTAGATGCAGCTCAAAGTCATTCCCCACATCTGTGTGCTTGCTTTGGCACACACAGCAACATGCTGATCATAATCCTGTATTAGTGATATTGCCAACCACTCCCCACAGCAGCAGACACTGATGTCACAACTAGAAGATCATGACCTCTTAGGAGATTCAGCAGGAGAGAAAAGGCTAGACGAATAGGGCAGGTAGATGAGGAGAGAGAAGATTCTTTATTAAAGCCTAAGCCTTTATCTAACTTTTATTGGCTCTTTCACAGAAGAGTTGACAAGAAACTCAGACAAGAAGCTCACATAAAATTGTTTTTTACTTATTTTTGCAAGTCTGGTCATGGAATCTATAGATGTATCTATTGATCTCACTCTCTCCTCCTCCCCAAACAGGTTCATTCTTCTGGGCTTTCTTCTGTATTAGAACAAGTTTTCTTCCATGGATTCATGGGGCTCCTTGCTTTGTTTATTTGGTGTGTAAACAAATGCTCTGTTTAAGGGCCAGGTTGGTGGTAAGGAATATGTAGGAATCACAGCAGTCTACATTTGGGTGGAGTGGAGGAGCGATCCACGAGATTTCTTTCATATAAGCTCTATGTTCCAAGTTAACTAAACGTCAGAACCACTACATTGAGGTATGTTGCTATTTGCTGGGGAAATGCTGTCCATTTGTATAATATAGTATTGTAACTGTAAAGATTATATATTTTTATATAGCTTTATATTTATATGTCCATGTACGCATGTATCTCCCTTCAAAATACTCTCTTATTTCCAGTCCAGTAGTTTAATCTGATCAATGCTTCCTCAAATGTTGCAGGTCAGGAAAGGTATTGTACATGTTGCTCTCCAGAAATTAAATCTGAACTCACTGCATCTGTGACATATCTGCAGAACCCCTCTGAATAACTATGCTTCTTTACCAGTGTAATTGAGAGAAGGATTTGACTACCTATGGGACTTTTTAAGCTACTGAGGGAGTAAGGTATCAGTTGTTATTGAAGGGCAATGGCCACAGGGTGCTTAATTTTCTTAAACTGATTTTAAAAGTCTTAACCCAGTGTGAATATTAACATTTGGGTAGGAAATAAGGGTGAATTTGTAATCCTCAGTAAAAGAGATTTGATTCAAAACTTACCAAAGGGAGAAAAAAAATGGAATAACATACTTTGATACAAATTGGTGAAGTTTTGTGGACTTTAGTGGAGCTGCAGTGGTTTATACCCTCAGTCATTTGGCTTAGTAAGTTTAGTTTTAAAATTAAAGTATGTCCCTTACTGAGGCTCTTCAGAAATTAAGAGGAGATCAAGAAGAGGGGAAGTACAAAGGGAGAAGGAGGAAAAGAAGAAAGAATGTATTGGTATTTTTCAGACATTAGAATTACCTCCCATGCTCTTGTCTGGAAAAAAATAAAGAGGAAAACAGAACAAAGCTTAAAAAATTTTTCAGTATAGGATGTGAGGTCCCAAAGACTGATCTCCAGGTGTTTGGGGGATTTTAGAAAAACAGTGGTCTGATCTTGTAGCTTAAATGCAGAAGTACAACTAGTTTACTGCACACCCATTTCCCACCTCTGGGTTTTTTTGGCTTTCTCCATGTCACTCATCATGATGTTGTGCTGCTGGTCTTCTGCTAAAGGGATTTATACTGCCTGGGTTTGCCTCATGATTTGGCTTCTGTTACTGATTTTTTTTTTTTTTTTTTTTTTTTTTTCCCCATGCATTAGCACAGTGCTAGTTTGGGATTTCCATCCTCTACGTAAATAGGTCAGCTAGACCATTTGACTGTCATTGTTACTTTCAGACATGTCAAAGCCTGCTCCTTAAACTCAGATAGTTATCAGTCACCCCTGTGCTAACTCTCCTTCCAGATCAATTGCTTGGAAGTAGCCAACCAGCGATAGCTATATAGAGTGATCATTGGGATAGATATGTTTCTTATTTATAAAAGTATTAAATTACACAGCTAAATCAACAACATGTTAATCAGTTTAATCATGTGATTTTATTACCCATATTTATTCTCTTTTCATTTTCTCCCTGGTGTTTGTTTTAGTTTCTTGCTGCCTGGTTTCAAATTGGTACTTTCATGAATGTTTATTAGAATTTTTTCTTGCCTTCTAATTTTTTTTTTGCATATGCTTTACAAACGCACATTAAGCTATTGAGTTGTACTGGAATGGGTGCTTGTAGACAAAGATGACACAAATTCATGTTCAGCAACAGCTTTTAGCAGATATATGTTCACAAAATTTATTCCTGTGCACATGGGAAGAAAAAAATGATTCCTTGTGTCTGATTCAGTCATGCCTAACAAAGCAAAACAGATCACATCATAGATTTGGAATGTCAAATCACAGAAGACAAAAATAATGAGAAAAACCACTGAATAGGCAATAAGCTTGTAAAAATTACAGGATGCAGACAAGAAGCGTGAACTTCGTGAAATGTCTTAGCTGTTCCAAGTTCACTCAGGTCTGTTTGCAAGAGGCTAGTGTTGCGTGCCTTGTGGATTAGGGGGCTTAAGAGGCTCCAGTCTCCCCGGAGGTCTGTTATCTCATGCAGGCAGCTCTCTGTCTGCTTTGTGTACCTGCATGAAACTCATCTGCTGTAATGGTGTGACCACGTTAAAAAGGGTGCCAGTGGAGCAGGAGAGAAACCCTGACTTTACAGCTGAAAGGAGCAAAATGGAAAACAAACCAGAAAATGGGAATTGAGGACCAAGCAGGGTCGAGGGGATAGGTACGCCTTTCTCTTTGCAGCTTGCCTGCGTAGCCCTTGAAAGTGTCATGATCTACATGGCTTTGCATATTCCCTTGTTATGCTACATCTGCAGAACTGTAGGGGCAGCAGGGGGAAACCCTGCACTGCTCCTGTCTTGTTGGTGAATAGTGGGTTTGAACCGTTAGCATTTTCGACCTACTTTTGGATATTTATTTCCTTGAAACCACTAAATGACTCTGAAGTAAAACTATTTTGACTTCTCCAAGCTGTGAGCACTGAACAGGTTAAAAAAGGAAACAAGCTAAAAGCTCTGTTTCCTTTGCCTGAAAATCCACTGATGCAGGATGAAATTAAAGGCTATAAATAGCTCCTATCCCTTCAGCTTCATCATGCAAGCTTCGGCTGTGCGCAAGGATTAGAAGAAGACAGAATGGATTTCTGTGTGGCGTCAACAAGAGTCAAGGATTATGCCCACTGTGCACATTGTATTGTTCGTTTCTCATGGGCCCTGGCAGGGAAATTAAATCCCTTCTGATGCTCAAGGTGCAGGGAGCAGAGTTGGCTTTAAGCAGGACACGTGCATTGCAAAGCAATTCTACACAGTAGCACTTAGCTTCCCATGGGTCTGCAGCATCAAGCCCTGGCTTCGTTTTCATACAGGCAGACAACCCAGCACAGATCATAGCAGCAGGGGCTGGGGCTTTCCAGAGTTTGAGCTGCAGCTAGTATCAGTGAAGTTCATTGCTACTGAACACATTTTGAAAATGAGTTGTATGTTTGTTCCCCATGTTGCTGCTCCTTCACTCTGTTCCCTTCTCTTGTGCAAATCCTGTGTTGTGTGAGTACTGTGCTGTAGTGACTAGTGTCAGGTGACAGAAGGCTTTCACAGACTTAACTGCAAATAGACCCTTGTGATAGGTGTAAGGCTTTTGAAGAAAGGATGCCATTTCTTTCCTTAGAGGAGCATTCAAGGTTGCCATGACCTTAGCAGTGTGAAAAGTTACTGCATCTTTTCTCTCTTGCCCACTTGCCTTTTCTGCCCATGCATCGTGTGTGTAATTAGAAGACATTTGTTTAAAGGAGGAGGGTAATAGTAAATTTCTCTTATTTAGAAAAAAATAGAAATGTTGAGGAACAGTATTTGTCCAAAAGGTGAACAGAAAAATAAACAGCCAGCTCCTTTTTGGAGCAGTTTATGAAACTTTTGCTTTTTCAGATTCCTGGCCTGTGGTATGCAAAAGCCCACTTGCTTGCAACTCCTGTAGGTTTAGATGAGGTTTGATAGTGCAAAGCATCTTTCAGAATTAGATCCTCAGCTGCCTAGGTATTTAAAGCTGTATAATTACAAGTACTATTAATATATCTGCTTTATGTATGGTAATTTCAGTGGAGAGAAGGGCAAGAGCGGAGTAACTTTGGACTGCCACCTTATTACTTTATAAATAATAGCTGATGTCTTTGCTCTGAACATTTGAATAAGAAAATAGTGGTAGTTACTGTTACTAGCTGATAACAAGATTTTATCTGCATGTTATTTTTTCCATATCATAAATATACCTTGGGACTGCTAGGATTACAACTTCATTGGGGCAACACTGTAATTCTTCCACTAAAATGTCTGCAAGTCAGCATTATGGCAGCATGAGAACTTGTCCCAGTACTCAAACCTCCCCAACCACCTCTGTAAGAAAAATGGTTGAGGATGTAGAACTTGGAGTAGTCATAGAAAGTGGGCAAAACCTTTTTTTAGATTGAATAAAGCAATTTTGTTGTTAAGTCTTGTGGATGCATCTAGTATTACAGTGTGCATGTTTAAATTGCTGCTTCTAACAGCTAAGACCAAGAAAGTTTGGTCCTTTTTTCTGACCTTGTAGTCCTATTGACCCCATCTGCTAATCTGATGGAAACCATATTTCCATCTCCTACCGTAGCACTAAGAGCATCAATCCTCTGGGAAGACAGTAGGTAGAAGGAAAAATCTTATTCTTCCCTATACTTTGAAGCCTAAATATATGTGTGCTAACCATTGAACTGTGAAACTACCACTTTTGCAGAAATATGATTTTTAGTTTTAGTTTTTTCCTGTTGAAAACAGCACACTGTGGTGTTGGGACTTCCTTCAGTGGGACAGTGGATATGAGTCTTATTAAGAGAGGACTCACTGACTAGTAGAACTCAAGGTCATTCAGTCAATTCCTCGATGCTTTTTTTTAGGCACATCCATTGTAGCTGTCCATCTATAACTGTGTATCAGTAATTGCTTTTAAAACATTAAAATAAACAATAAATAGGAAAACAAGGAATGCAGAATTAAGGTTGTATATCTTAGAAGAGCTGAAAAAGCTTCTTATCTCTGCCTTGAATAAGCAATCAGAAAAGTTAGAGGATTTTGCTATTTTATTCATTTGTTCACATTTAATGTCATTGAAGACCACTAAACCAAAAAGCCCTTGAAAATGGAAGCTTACTAGGGTCCTACTGACCTGCTGTCCCTGACACAGCTTCTCATTGCAATGCAGAGTAATCAAAATAGTAATCTAGATAACAGCTCCAGCGCTTTGAGCAACTATCCGCTTGCCTCATTGAGGCACTGCTCAAAGAGACTCCAGTGATGCAGCTTCAACTCTCATTTGCTTCTGTCAAGGATGGCTGCTATTAAACAGCTCTTTTGCCAGCTATGTAAAAAAAGCCTTTACTGGTCCAAACTTGCTTGCAGTTTGGAAGTTGTAGTGATTAGACCTTTGTGAGTATTTTTGTTGTAATATGTTTATTGATTACTTTTCCCCATGGGTGAGCTAACCAACATTTTATCTCTGTGCTCTGTGGCAAAGGAAAGCTTATTTCTCCTTTCCAAAAGTTACTGCAAATGTCCTAAGGGTGACATGCGATGTACTGACTGCAATAGAAGAACAAGAACTATGTTGTCGCATGTAGACAGGGGAAAGGTAGGAGGGGAGGAATGATTTGTTCCATTAGTTTTGAATTCTACCTGTTTCATCTTTCCATATAATGTAATGCTGTAAACCAGAAGTCCTAATGGAGTAAAGTAGTAAGTGCTTTAGCCAGAGGCATGTAAGAATATCAATTAAACATCCACTTGAAAACATCCATTGGGAAAGTAAGATTCAGTAGCTGCCATTGCAGAATGTTAACTTCCTTTTCCCTTCCTTGCCCTCACCTCTTTTCTGGGCTTCTCTTCCAAGCTCCAGCTCCTCACTCCATGAACTGTGTTAGAATGGCAGTTCTCCAAAAAGATCCCTCAAGGACTTGCTGTTTGGGGCCAAATTCTGCATCAGTCTAGAAATTAGCTAGCCCATACCTCAATTGGTGTAGATCACTACCACCCCATTGACTTCATTGAATGGGAACAGACTCAAATCCTTTAAATTGTTTTACTACCAGAAGATAAGGCAGTGACTGTAAGCGTGACCACTCCCCATGGGGTGGATGCCCAGTGGTGAGGGCTCTGTGGAGCCCAGAACTCATTGTGTGTCATACCATTCTGCGTATCTCTGATGTACGGATGTGTCCCTGAACAGACAGATGGTATTGCCCACTAGGGGATTATCAGGTCCTTCCCTGTGGAAGTAAAAATCTACATTCAGCACTTTCTGAGAACAGGAAGGAAATAGTAGAGCCAAACTCCTGAAGAGACTAGCCAGCTGCTGCCTTGCCATTTTTGACCCTATCCTTGACGTAGCTCTTTATGAAACAAATAGTGCAAAATGGCATAATTTCTGCCCGGTGAAACCTTAAAATATGTAGGATGTGGGCAAAGGAGTCGGAAACCAATACTGTTCCTAGACATCCATCCAGTCAGACGAGCAGATGGAAAAGCACAAACCGTTCTCAGAGAGAGTAGGAAATATGGACCAATGCCTATAGCTTGATTTCTATGCCAAAAACCCAGTGTGAAATCAGCAAGAGCAGGGATCCCAGTAGACAAAGCCACCAAATAATGCTCAGTATAGTATCTAGTAGAGGAAAAGACCTAAAATACCTTGGCTTACATATAATTTTATAAAGTTTGTCATCTGAAAAATCTTCTTTGCTTTTTGAAAAACAAGAGAAAGTCTTAATCTGATGGCTGTAGAAATTTGACAGGTGCCCAGTTTGTAGAATCTGTAATCAGGACACTCTTGTGATCAGGAAGACTTGACTAATCCTGCAGTGCACCAGGCTGTACATCTTGCATGTGAATTGAAAATGAGAATAAAGAGAGCAGTGCTGTTGCTTGTGTGTAGTATTAGCTTTGTAAAGAGGTGGTAGGTTGAATGTGATGGACAAAGGCTGCGAGGAGATGATAGACTAAAGATACGAGTTGAGGCAGACATACGTAAGCAACCTCAGTGTTTGCAGTTACTGAAGTCTTTGCTAGGCTGGTTGCATTTTGAGGTGCTTGTTAAGAGAATAGAGAAGGGGGAAGAACCCAGTGTGTGATAACTTGCTGTACTCGTTAACAAGCTGTGCTGTACAAGATGGAATGGAAGAAAGGAAGAGTGAGGAAACGAGATGAAAGATGCAGAATAGGCGGAGGCTTGACAAGAAGGTATGGATTAACTATTACCAACCATCGGGTATTTGGAACAGTAGTTATCGCATGGCTTGAATAAGATAACATTGAGCGAGAAAATGTCGATCTGGATGACTGAAGATACAGCTGGAGGGGGGGAAAAAAAAGGAAAGACACTCTTGCAGAAGGCAAGTATGATCATAACTCAAGCCACTGCTTCCTTACAGTGCTCTTTACAAGGTTCACCGCAGAGCCTGAAGTGCACTGAAGAGGTTTGAAGTTCTCGTTCCAGATGGATCATGCAGATACTAGAAGTTGTAATCAAGAGCTTCAGTGTGTCAGCCATATTATGCTGCATGAGCATTGCCTGAGTGCAGTCAGTTAACAGGGCAAGGAGAACATACAATGTGAGAAGCAAATCTAAAGAGCTCACTGAAGGTGTGGAATAGCTTTTGCCACAGGATTATTTTCTAGACCTGGGTAGTCTAAAACATTGTCCACTTGCTCATACCAGATTGCAGCATCTGAATCTGTAGCTGGCAGGTCTTTCCACATGAAGCAAACAATGGGGCAAGGTAATATTAGAAAGGGACCATGTTAGATCATGTAATGTGGCTCTTAGTGAGACCACTGACAGAACTGTGGAACTATTCCCAGTAAAGTAAGGTAAAAAAATCTATCAACCATGTTTCTGAAAATTTCAAACTAACTTAAAAAAAATAACCTGGGCAAATGATGTTAAAGGTCTTCTATTTTGCCAATATAGAGCTGACAGGCTGATGATTCTCTATAACTAAAGCTTGACTATAGGGTGGAAAAAAATTTTCAGTAGATTTGTTTACCAGCAAGCTAGTAAGCAAAAGCAGTCAGGATATTTACATGTCAACCTGACATAAACTGATCATAACATGACATAAGTTGATCATAACCTGCAAGTGCCTGAAATGGGCATTGCCAAAGCTATATCAGAAACTCAAGTTTTAGACTAGGAGAAGGCTGGGACATTTCCTTAGAGCAATGGGATGTGCTGGCCGGTGCCAACCATTGTAGCCTAAAAACCTGACCTCTAGATGAGTAGCTTTCATCTTTCAACTCAGTCTTTTTTTTTAAACATAATTTAAAAATAGTTGTCAAGAGTTAAAGCTTAATCATTCCTCTTGCATTCTATCAAATCAGAGCCTTTTTCAGGCTGTTTTAAAAAGGTATTAATATGTTTACTCAGTATTTATGGTTGTTTTACAAGCTTCGAAGTGGGGAACAGTGGAAATGTTAATAGTGAGGAAGGTTACCTAATGATTTTGTTGTAGAGGATGTCCTCTGCTGAGACTCCTTAAATCAGTCATTCATGATGTATACCTGTGCTTCTGAGAGCAGCAGTGCCCCACCATGAGACTGTGTTTTCCTTCTCTGTGATAGAGGGAAGATCATAGAGGGAAGATGTTAGGCAGGAATACAAAGCCTCATTGCTTGCATTAGAGCTGTACTTCATTTTTTAGGCTGATGTTTTAAGGAGCTGCACCTTTTCAACTCAGAAAAGAAGCTGGTCAGTGCTCAAAGAGGGCAAGGCCGAAGTGTTTTTTCTAAATCAAGACAAGTCCCATGCACAGCTTCTTTATTCATACAGGGGTTCTAGATTCTTTCACAGAATTACCATTAGGGTTAAGTTCTTCCTAGACACATAGACAATGTCTAGCTTGGTTCTCTTCCATGGTGAATAATTTATACCTCCCTCTTCCTCCCTTTGTACACCATGTCACTTGAGGTAGAGCCACCCTGAGACTCGATTTCATAGGATTTCTTCCTTCATGACTTGTGCTTCTGAACAAGATTACCCACAACACAGTATTCCAGACAGGTCTTTGAACTTACTTTTAATATTCTTAGTGGTCATCCTTTTGCTTCTTGGATCTATGGTTGCGGAGAAGAAGATAGCATAGATACTTCATTCTCAAGCTGCACTGGCTGGTAGGAAAGCAGGTGTGGGCCTCACCAGTGGATGGGATGTGCGCTCCCTGGTCTCCAGAAGATCCATTGGGGGGGGGGGGGGGGGGGGGGAGAAAAAGAAAAAAAAAAAATTCCCCCCCCCCCCCCGTTATTCACAAAATGTCAGACCTTGAAAGACATTTAAGTATCTGTCACCCATAGGAAACAGTGAGATTCAGCTGCCTAAAACACCTCATTCCTCATCTGTGAAAGAGTAAGTAAATATTACTTCATGTTTATTATAAGCATAATTATACTAAAGATTGTAAGGCACTCCATTAACCTAGCAACGGCATGGATGTATTTATTAGAAGAACAGCGTAAGATCAGTGTCACACCCTATTACACTGCTTCAGCCAACTACTACCTCAGTTCATAAGGTACTGCAACAATGTAGTAGACTGTCACAGGAGAGTTAATGGATTGTTGACTTGTTATATGGTGACCTACATTATTAAAAACATGTTTCCTCTATTTTGTGGGCTTTGCTGTTTGGGTGCAGAATGCAGGTGACCTTTTGGGAAAAGTAGTCTTCTGGATGTATCTAGAAGACATTTTTAGAAACAATGTAATATGTTCTTATGCTCTCTTCTGCTTCTTCAGACAGTACATGTCTGCTTTATGTACAGTGTCTGTTGTGTTCTTTTTGTTTGATTTCGTTGGTTTTTTTTTTCAAATAGCACATTTACCGCTGAGTTTTTGTGTACCTGGAGATGAGGTCTCACCCACTTGGAGTTACTAAAGACCCCATTGACTCACTTAATGAAAGAAGAGATTTTAGACCCAGTTTTCTGGGCAGAATTCCAGGTTGGGAAATCATGTTTTCTCTCTGTTAATTTGTTCTCTGCTTCTACTTAAATACCATGCCTTTCACTCTGTGTCTTAAGCAGTTTTGTACTATTGCCCCATTTTATTAAATAGCTATCACATTTCACCATAAAAGACACTGCATTTCAGTGATAGAAAAAAAATACTGTAATATTCACCTTTTGAAAAGTGCTGTGGGATTTGCTCAGATAGATCCTGTATAAATACATATTTTGTCTCTGTAGTGGTTTGCTTAACCACTTCTTTAAATTAGAAAACTTGTCCTCTTTCCAAGAAGAGGTGCAAGGTATGACTTCAGGCTTACACATCCTACTGGATTTGTTGTTCATTGATTAAGAATATATTTATGTAGGTTTTAAATATTGCCATGCCTGTGCCATGGGATTTCAGATATTTCTGTTAATTACTTGCCAGTGGGCAGCCAAACAATACTCAGTATGAATTTGCTTGTTGTGTCTGCATATTAAGAATCATTGCTTTGTCTGTGAATTGTGAGCAATTTGATGCAAGTATTCAGTACTCAAAATCTGATGAGGTTGTGTAATTTTACTTGGATATTTAAATGACTTTATTCATTCTAGAGTGGGATTTATCTTGCCTAACTACACATTTTAATGGAAGTCTAGTTTAAGGTACTCATGTAGGCTCCTATGAATAAAGAGAAACATGGGAAGAATACACAGTACCAGGAGAGTTTATAAGACCCTCTAACAGTGAAAGGAAAATAAGAAAAAAAGAGAATATTTTCTTTCACCCTCACATTTGTCCTGTATCTTTTGGTTATTGGAGGCTGGGGTACTACGTCAAGCAATACTGTGTAAGATACTTTTAAACAGCAGTGAGATTTTTAATATGATTATGTTCCTTTAAAAATATTTGTGTCCCTTCCCTCCCTGCAAACAAAATCATTACTGTAGTCTTTCTGGAGACTGAACACAAAACAGTGAGGAACATGGAAGGACAGAAATCAATTTCTTTCATTTGTGTGAATGTAAAGGCCATAGCTCCATTTAGGTGTACAGCGGAAGACGTTTCCTTTGCAAATAAACCGTGCAACTTGTTGTATTGTTTCCCCACTTTGCCTGTAATTGTTTTGAATTGAAGGGTGGATGCTGCCCTGAAGAGCTGCAGAAAGAAACCTGCAGGTAGGGATGTTCAGAGGATGGGTCTGTGTTGTTTCCTGTACAAGAGTGGATGATCAGAGAACAGGATACTGCTGTAGCAGTTCTGTTTACTCGGTTCTGTGCTGCAGCTCCGCAGATGTTTGAAATGCTTAAATCTTAATAGTTCAGGGCTTTCCTTTCTGCTTCCTGTCTCCGTAATCCCTTCTGATCTTTTAGCTGGGGCAGAGACAGCAATGCTCCTGTATTAAACCTATTTCGGAAGGAGTGTTTAGCAGTTGCTCTCCTCTAAACTCGTTAATTCAGGTGAACAGCAAGCAGAGGGAGAAGGTGGCTTTGCCTGTGTTGCCATACTGCAGTCTTCCTGTGCTGCGGAGCTGGAATGAGGAAACGAAGGGAAAGAGGCAGCTGTGTTAGCCTGTTGTCGCTGCCATTGCTAATAGAACACAATGATTTCCATCTTTTCCCATCTGCCTGTAGGGGAGAGGTGCTGATAAGGCCTTGGGATTGGTTACAATCTACTGAAATCACAAAGCAGATGGATATTGAGCAGATAAGCATTAATCTGTCCTGGGAGAGGATTAATCTGGTGAAAGATGGCAATCTATGTGTGCATGCGGGTGTGTGTAGAAGGTGGCGGGGGTGGGAATGGTGGGCAGCTGGTGCTGCTGTCCTCTCTTGTGGTCCTGCTTTTGTCTTGCTTGTGTGCCATGATGGTAAATAAGGTCTGTTTCCTACAGAAGTCTTATTCCTCTAATTTTCACTGAACTTTGACTCCAAAAGCCGGGGAGAATGTCTTACTTTTTTTAAACAAGCTAAGTCTTCTTTTTCAGCTCTTTAGCTTAATAGCTCAGCTTTTCTTTCTTCTCATTGCTGAAACAAATTGTGTAGCATTTGATTGTCTACTTTTCCTCTTTACTTTTAGCCAACATACTGTTTCCTCATAGTTTGCAAGCATGGTCTTTTCCCCAAAACACATTCAGTGATTATATGACATTTGATTTAAATTACTGTTCTGATGTCTACAGCATTTTATCTGAGAATCTCTAAACGTTTTACAGGCATTAGTTAATTAATCCTCACAACATCCCAGAGAGGTTAGGTAAGCATTTAGAGACCTGGTTTCTTCCACCCCCTCCCGCCCCCCCATTCCCCCCAGAGGGCATTTGAATACCTGTAGCACCTGTTGTGTGAATTTGGAGTTACAGTGCTAAGTACTTCTGAAATTCAGACCGTATATCCATTATTGGTGGGTATGCTGTGACACAGGGCAGTGGGATCAAAACTGGAGATAAAAAGTGTATCAGTGACAAAGATGGGAATAAACCAATGAATCCAACCTTTTCCTCCTCAATCTCCTTTTTTCACCACAAAATACAGTGCTTTTCTTATCCTGCGCATTGGATGCTAGTCTCTTGTTTCTCTCTGAAATACAGCTGTCTTTTTCTGCCTCCGAGTTGTGGTTCACATGGTTCCTTTTTTTTATACCCCTCTCTATCTCTGTCCTAATTTGCTTTTCACTATAGAAGAATATGCAGTGATGCCAGTGTCCTCTCACAGGTATCTTCTGACATGCCTGTTCTTTTCACTGGCTTGGTTGCCAGCATCTATGAAAGATCTGGCAGCCTTGTATAAAGCTGGAAGATTATAAAACTACTGGGCTTATGTGGAGTGCATAAAGGCAAATTCTGTCCTGCTGTTCTGCCTTGGGTTTAGCTCTCAGTGTCTACACTGACTTTACCAGTGAGTGGTTGAACAGTGTGACGTAGCTTATGTATGCGAGGTATAATTGCATGACATGGCCAGATTTTCTGAGGGGCCCTAACTCAGTGTCTTATTTTTATGTGCTCTGAACATTTATTTCAATATGTAAATGAGCTCAATCACAAAGACGTATAAAAAGAGCCTTTTGTATATTTAAAACTCAACCAATCTGTCTGTTTCCATAGCAGTAGTATGATAAATGAACACTTATCTATTTAGGGGCTTATTTAATTCATCAGGTCTGCACAGTAAAGATCCTTGAGGAACTGGAAGCAGGTATCTCTATAAACAATTTGCTTTGGGTGGACTGGAGCAGACCAAGCAGTGTGCAATATCTTTGATTAGTCTTGGGTTTCCCTCCTTCCTCCCTTGAAGATGAATATTCAAAATAATTTTTTCAAAGCAAAGTACCGAGGTTTTACTGTCGCAAGCCTGGGATGGGTGGCAGTTGTTACCGGCTCTGTGTCTAGGTGAGTGCTGAGGCACGCTCCGGCACATGCCCTGGAAACATCAGTGATGTCCCTGGAGTGTGGGTAACAACACCGTAAACTGAGCAGGAGTTGTCTTGTCCTATGTCAGCTGTCTTAAGCTGCCTTCTGTTCCTTCTAGAAGCTAGCCCAATTTTATTTTTTGTTTTGAGTATGAATTCAGGTCTCATTTAGTATTAATCATTAATATTTAGAGGAACTGGGTGAAAGTTTTAATTTTGCCACATTTTTATGATAAACTAGTTGCTGTGGCTGGGACGGGCATGCTGGTTATCTTTGTTCCATCTTACTGGGGAACTTGTCAAAGGCATGAGAAAAGAGTCAGACAATCGTGAACTAGGAATAAGATGCAGTTTTTATTTCTTTTTACAGTTATGGTATTTTATCTATGGTACAAATCGATAAGGAGGAGTTTCCCTCTCACTTTTGAGGACTGGATATCTTTTAAATTATGTAGCCTGTAGTCTTGACCGCAGTTTGGAGGCTTGTTATGCAGGAGATTGGATGAGGTAATTCGAATGGTTCTTTCTGGCCTCAAATCTCTTACCTGAAGAGAGGTCAGGGGTCTCCAGACTGGAGATGTTGTTTTGAGTCACCTGATGGTCTTTTTTCCACATATTGGGGTGGGGAATGCATTCTTCTGTCTTTACTCTTCCTGTAATTTGTAATTCTTGACTGAGTTTCTAAAAGTTATTTTCTCCACCTTATTTTGTGCTTTTGAATGTCCTGGTGTTGTTTTACAAGTTTCCTGTGGTCAAACAGTTTGCCAGAGTTTGCTGTGACACATGGGGTAGAGAAAGAAAACCTTCTGAGACATCGAGTTACTAAAGCCAACAGGACACACTGGGAAAATAGTGCCATCAGCATGAACTGAAGTAGAAATATTTGTTAACTTGCTGTCAGACACAGATTTTCTTCTTTCCTAAGAAAAATTACAGTCGACTTTAATTTTTCTTCCACCCCTGTCATTTTTATGATGATTTTCTTTACTCTCCTTACCATTTTGGTCTGCATCCTTTCAGTCACCTTTAGGAGGAGCTTTTTCTGTCTCATTGTTATAATTTCCTTGGTTTGGAGTGCTTAAATAGTTATTTTGTAGAAGCCTATGTCTCTGACAGGTAAGAGGACAGGGCAAGATTGGATTCTAGCAACAAAGATTGAATATAAAACGTTCATCAAAGATCCATCTCATAACGGGGTGGATCCAGGGCTACACTGGTCAAACAAAGAGAATTCTGTTGATTCCTGTGACTTAGGATGAAATGCAAAAAGGTGTTCAACTAATTTTCCTTTTAAATAATTCTCCACCTTCTTTTTCAGACCCAAAGTGATGGCTGTCTTCTTTTATCAAGGCAAGGCTTGGCAGAGTCTGTTTCACATAATAAAGTAAAATTAAAAAAAAAATCTGCAATGGATTTTTCTTTTGTAATTTGCTCAACAAGTTTGACAAAGAGACAAAAATTTCTGTTCTAAGTGAGAATGCATGAGTATATGCAGTGGTTAAGAGATGGTCTTAAATTTAAAACTTTCTTCATATAGTGTTAATGACACTCATGACAGAGTCAAAGCAAGCAAAAACAGAATGAAAATTGGAAATGTGCATTTGCTTCCCCCACCCTCTTTCTTTTTCCAGTGAAATTTAACTCTGAATGCTTCAGTTAATCACTTCAGTCTGCTGACGTGCAGCTGACTGGTGGTAATCAAGGTACCAGCCATATCACCTCTTGCGCTGTTGTAAATCCCTTCCCACAATGGAAGTTGCTCTTAAATACCAGGCAGGTGAAGATGAACCCTATGGAGGAAAGTGTTATATTTGGTTATATTGTACAGATTTAGTCTGGACTCTTGGATTCTATAATCTGCAGTGTCGTAGACAAGAGGAATAGGGCTGCTTAATTAGATGTAGACACAGTTATAAATTAAGTTAGTGCTTCCCATTGTATTTTGAGGGGGTATATCTAGCGTACAAAAGTATCTAGGCACCATGGGTATGGCATTAGAACTCTCAGTGTACAAATAAATGCTCCAATTCATGTCATTTGAGAAAATTTTGAGCCCTTTTGGCTGTGCCGGGATCAGTCAAGAAGCTGAAATATAGATTCTGTCCCTATTTGCATGAAATGTTTTAATTACTTTACTTAGATGATCACACTGGGAAATACTTAATATGATGTGCCAAATCCTTAACAAATATAAATTGACATAGCTCCATTGAATTCTCCAGCCAAGGATTAGAGCTGATTGAAAAACAAGAAATGGCAATGAAAAAAAATCAACCAGCTGAAAATACCTACTTTGATTTAGTTCCATTTGTTCCCAAAGTTTTTATTTTGTTTTTGTTTTTACTTTTGATATTTTCTCTTATGCTCTGTGGCAGGCTTGTCACTTTTTTCTTCTTTAGGTTTGCTTTTCTATTTTTGCTGGTATAAAAGAGAATATGAAGGAACAGAGAATATCTGTGACCAAAAAGATGAGAGGAACTCAACTTGGAATTTTCCATTCCATTAAAGTGGCAGATTCCTTTTGTTACAGTTTTTTTTCAGCATGAATGCATTTTTCCTATAAACTTGCAAGCAAATCTGTTGAGTGAGAATGTTGCCAAAGTGTCTGGCCCTTCAGGTGGTGGTATATACCACTTGGTTCACACTTCAGTCCTCTCTTGTATTATCAGGATGGTCTCATTAAGAGCGGAATAGGAAACTTGACACATGGCCACTCTTAGGCCTAGGAGTCGTCTTTTTCTCTGAGAAGAGTGCAAAATCCTAGCTTAACAAGATTTTACTTGAAGCAAGATACTTCCAGCCTGCTTTTTCCCCTTCCCCCTTCATTTCTTAATGTAATTGTTTCTGGTTTTCTGCCTTCTCACTGTTAGAAATGTCATGTTGTTCAGTTATCAGCATGCTCATTTGGAGAAGTTTATTAAAGGCGGCATAGAGTTTCTGACATACTAGTGGCAGAAAAGTAAAATGAATTTCATGGCTCATTTGGTAAAATGGTCCTTTTTGAACTGGTGGATTTAATGTGACTATCATCTGCTTAAGAAAATTGTTGCCCAAAAGAGACAGAGTGTTTTGTGTGAAAGTAGTAATTAATGAATATGGAGTGAGAAAGATGGTTCAACTGAATAACGTTGCGTGAGATGATTTAAAGCAAGTGTAAGTTTTCTTGTGTTACTGGAACCACACCGCACTTTGTTGAATTGTATTTTGCATAGTTGAACAGCATTCAGGTGCATGGTCCATCTTCAGTTTCACTGTAATACCTTAAATAGTTGGAAATGACTGGCCTCACCTGCATATATGACTTCTGCTTTGTCCCTTTCACTCCAGTGACAGATGCAGGTACATACTGAAATGCATTATTTCAGGGTGCTCACTGTCAGTGCTTTCTAGAATGTTCATCTCAAGTCAAGCAGGAAATCTAGTCAACTGTAGCCAGCTTTTCTTTCAAACCAGAAATTCTCAGTTCAGAAATTAGTCCAAATCTTTTAGTGCTTTATGCAAGTGAAAATTGAGACTAAGAGCCTAAATTTATTTGCTTGAGAGCATCTACTCAAAAATGTTGCGAGGGAGATGGGGGGGAAGGCCTAAATGCATAATGGATTAAAAAAAGGAAGAATTGAAGGAATCTTTTTCAAAATATTGCATTCTTCTTTGAGGCCAGCCTGTTTTCCAGCATTTTGCCATAAATCTTGTTGTAGTGAATGAAGTTCACCTCTGTAGGTGCAGGAAAGGGTTTGGTGATGCTTGATGCAGTTCCACAGAATGCTTCCATGATGTTTCTCAAGCAGAAGTTTCTAATCTCTATCAGAAACCACTTTACCAAGTAACGTAAAGTAGTGGTTATTAAATTCCCATTAACTCTACCTAGGATTTTAGTGGTAAAGAGGAACCAGTGTAAATAGTAGGAGAGACATTATAAAGATAGCTTGAATTTCCCATGCTAACTTTAGGCCATGATGCTTGACACACACACACAAATGAACAAAGCCCAGTCAGGATTTCAGCTTTATATTTCATTAAAATACAGATCTGTAATCTGAATAGTGATGCCTGTTGTACAGAATCCCTCTACCCTATGCAAGCTTTGGATTTCAGGTCCCCTGCTGAAGTACTATCCAGGTATTTATTGTGTGTTCTTAAGAGGGAGTCAATTTTGGTGGAGATGCAGGAAAAAAAAAACATTCTTTAAGGCAGATTCTGCCTTAAGGCAGTGATTAGAGAGGTGGCAAGGAGGTAGAGGAGAAGAATTCTGCTGCTGTTGAGCTGGAGAGAGCAGCTCTGTTGAGATTTCACTGGAGCGCAAAGAAGCCTGGCTTTCGATGAGTGGTGTGCGAGGCCTGCACATGCTCTTGTGCACGTCTGAACTCTTCAGTCAGGACTCATTCCTCTCAAAATGCAGCACAGTGAACTGTGGGGAGCAGAACTTCGTAACTGCAAAGTTGTCTGCAGCTGCCATGGCTGACTCGGTAGCTGCTGCTGTGGACTGCCCCACAAGCACAGGAGTCGTACTTAGTTGGGGGATAATTTGTAATGTATTTGTGTGTTTTGGGGAATAAATGGCAACAAAATAATAAAACACTTTGATATTTTTTTGACACTATTTTATAGTTCAGTGCGTAGTTTTCTTTTCATCTTCTATTCTTAGAATTGATGCAGTCCCAGATGTATTGAATCACGGGCCCATTTTATCAGGATTGAGAGAATGGTCCATGATGATTTGAGAGGTGCCTCTCAGTCCATGAAATGACAGTTTGAAACCTCATGTTTTTGCACTGGCAGATATTCGGGGTTTGTAAAAGTACAAGTAATAATGGAGGAGGGAAATAACAGGTTGCAAAACTTAACTGTGAGTATTTAAGAAATGCGTTTCTTGTAAATAAATACTAAAAGATGAATTAAAGTAAATACTTTGCTTCAATATTTTGTGTTTGGAAGACAGTTGCTATTTTTGGTATCTGGACTTGGAAAGTGATAAATAATCATGTTTTTCTGTAGGTAATGGCCACTGTTTTAGAGTTTTCTTTTAGGTTGAGATGAAGGGAGAAATAGTGATAGAACAGAGAAGTACAGATGAAAACAAACAAAAAAGTTGCAAATTTCTGATCTCCGTTGGTTTGGGTGAGGAATGGTGAGAACATTGTTTTATGTACAGAATGTGAATCAGACCTTAACACCCATTCTACTGTACCAAAAAGGAGATTAAAAATGTAAAAACTGTCATAAGGAAGGTGCTTGGAGCAGTAGAATGCCAATATGTGTTCTGTCAAAAGAAGTAGGCTATGCATCTATGTGCTCCACTGGCAAAAGCTGTAAAATCAAATAAACAAATCTCTTTTTATGTATGCGCGCATGCACACACACATGCGCGTATGTGTGCTTGTTTGAAAGAGAGCTGGGCAGAACAGCTGTGCGGGATGGTTCCTAGCTGAGTTGCCTTTTCATGGTTGTTACATTTGTAGTCCCAGCCTGCCTATTGCTGGTTTTGATCTTTGTTTTATGTGCTGGCAGTTGAAACTGAAGAAGAGCAAAAGAAAATGTATTAAAATATGTTAAGCTGCAGTAATAGCAGCAGTGATGCTTCCTGGACCTTCTCCATCTTGGGAGACTGTAGATGTTTCTAGAAACAACCATGGGGCCTGATCTAAGGCATATCTAATTATATGTTTCCAAGACACGGTGGAGGCTGTGTGTGCAAGATCTGTCGTTGCTTTGCCCAGGCAGTGGTGCATGAATGCAGGCATTTGCATGGGCTGTCTTCTGCATTTATAATTGACTCTTTTGGTTGAAAAGTTACTATTTCTTTTAGAAATTATTATTTCTAGTGTGCATAGTTCCAAGGGAATATATACTGCACATATATACTGCCTTAACAGCTCTTTCTTCCCTCAGGTCATACAACTTTTACTGCAACTATTTACTGTTTTTTGAAGAGATAGGGCCAGCAAAGCTATTTTCCTTGGAAGTGGAGTCAGCTCAAGTGGAACCAAGCTGAAGGGGAGTGCTCATCTGTGTTACAGGCAGCTCGTATGATAGATGTCGAGAAAGCTGAATGTCAGGGTTGATTGTGGGGTTCAAATAGTTGTGCTTTGTGTATTCCTGTCTGCAAGACAAAGTACTTTAAATCATGTTACCCTTTTTGGCTGTTGAAGGTGGGAGATGATCTGAGGAGAGTACAGGTGTGAAAGATTGGTAACTTGCCTGATGTCACCTAGAAACCTAATGGCAGAATCACAAGAGGAATGCAGATCCCATGAGACCCAGTCTGTGCTTAATATAATTAATTTTCATTGCTCAGAGTATACTCTAACTGAAATAGCAACTGGAGGAGGAAATACACTCTCTCATTTAGTCTCAGTTTGTAGTCTGACACATACTGTACCACATCTAGCAGTGGCTGCCATTATTTAATGCTTGATCCTTTTTTGGGATATGTGCACCCTTTCAAAATGTTTCAGGATAGAAATACATTTGGACTTGATCCTCATTTCACCTGTATCAGTACAAATCTGAAGAATTTCAGCCTGCATCTTGTCCTTCCCGAAGGACTTTTTCTGGGCTTTGGAGAGACGTTTGAAGAAGAAATAGCGAGAAATGCAAAGCATGTTGGCAGAAGTTGTGACAGACATTGCATACCCAGGGCAGTGTTTCTCAAGAGTCATTCAGCAATTCCAAGCCTCTTTAACCTGAGAAAATTGACAATAATTAATAGTGTCCATGGCATCTGATTGCTTTGGAATCATTGAATCATTAGATTTTACACTCACCACTCTGTGAGATGGGAAGCCATTATCTGCATTACACAAAGAAGAAACTAAAAGATGTAATAAATTAACTGAAGAGGGCTTGAACCCAGGTATCCTGAATCCTAAACCTATGTCTCATTCACTGAGCCATTCCTCATAGCAGTTCATTGTCTCCTGTCATACAGGGCTTTGCCTTGAGGACTTATGAGCTCCAGCCTCTTTGTAACAAAGCTATTCCAGTAAAAAGATTATTTTTTGTGGGTGAATCTGCTCTTTCAGTAATTAACTTTTTCTTTTGGACATAGGAAATATTTTTGAGTTAGATCGATCCATATATGCAGGAGGAGTATGAGAGGAATGCATGAACACATGTAAACATCAACCCACGGGGGATGAGTAAGTGCTCCACACCTTGCTGAGAGTAATTTAAAATAACATTGCCCTCACAATAATTCATCTCATTGTTCCAATGAAGCAGACTAGCATGGGGTCATATTAATAATTTAAACAGCCTTACCCTTCAGCCTTCTTCCTCTTCAATAGAAGGATTAGCACTTAGCAGAACACCATTGTTTTAGCTTTTGAAGACTTTAATTGGTGTTTCAAAGAGTATGACCTCATTCACTCACACAGCATTTTTCATACATTTTCTGTTCTCTTCATAAGTTCAGGTTTACTTATTTTTTGGAATTTCCCCCCCCAAAAATATTTATAAGTAGTTTGGTGTATAAAGGAATTAGAAAATTGCTCTGCTGTCATCTCCCCCATTATCCATTCAGGTCCAAAGCCAGACAAAATAGCTTCGAGCGCTCCTGTAGTTTTGTGCAGAATTGAATTTCTCAACACCTACAGAAGCAGTGGTTAGAGTCATGTAACCTCTACTTTGCTTCAGTCCTTTCTGGCACCCCTGTTTCATGCCTGCTTCTCGCCTTTCTGTAGTTTCATTGCAATATCTGAAGGGGACCTTTGTTGTTATCCTATTCCAGGCATCATTTGAGCAGAAAAAAAAAGTGAAGATTATTCCATGCAATATTATGATAAGAATAAAGTATTTTAAAATCACTCCCTGTAATGGACAAAATAAAGCTTGAAGAAAAATCCACAGATTTGAAAACACAGAACCAAATTCAATTATGTGGACTAATATCTTTTCATTGATTTCAGGCATGCCATCTGTATACCTATATCAATTTTAACTATCTAGCACTTTAATGTTGAATTAATTTTGTAGAGTAGAACATCCTTATTGCATCCTGGAATTGAGTACCACATGAGAATTCAGTGATGCTAGTAGATGTCTTTTTTTCTGATGTTTGCGAAGTAAAGCAACAGTTTAGACGCTCTGACCACTACTATCCTGCTCCCTGACTCTAACCCTAGTCTTGAATTTATAGAGAAAGTATTTTGATATATAATGATTTTACATTAATTCTTGGCTTACTGTAAAAACTGAACAACAACATATACGGGTCTTAGGGAAATTTTCAGACCTTTTCATCCTGATATCATAACCTATTCCTAGCTGTCAGTATCTGTATCTGTCCTGTATCTGTCAGTATAAACTAGGTACCAACTAGTGCTCCAACATTCAAACTAGGGTATACAAATTACATCTTTTTACCTTCCAAAATGAAACAATAATTCCAGTTTTTGTACCCTGCCATACTGAACCTTAATAGTAGGTGTGAGTATAAGCTAGATAACAGCCTGATTATCCAAAATTAATGGTCAGGTGTAAAAAAAAAAAATAAATGTTCTGACACCTGTCCTCATCTTTCTTCTGAGAACATGGGAAAATTCAGTAATAATTCACACTACAGTACCCAGTTCCAAACCTTAATTGTAAATTTTTGAACATAAATTCAAATTGCTATAGCTGCCCCAGATTTGTTATTCAAATCTGCTGGTGTTGGCTCTCCACTTGCTGCTTTGTATCGTGCAAAGAGAAAGAATCACTTCAGCTTTGTAGTTCTTACTTTCCAAAACCCCGGCGCTAACCCTAAGATTTAGTATGACATCAGTAGTTGTTGCTACCTGAAAATTATTAACAAGGCATTCAGAGTCAAAATACCCACTTTTCATTTCTCTCTGCTGCCCCTTGGAAAGTCAAGCAATAATGCCAGGTGAGCAGCCCCTGTGACCTGGACTCCTAACCCCCAGAAGCTACTGAAATCTAGCTATGCTGGTACTTGGTTTACTGTCACAACCCTGGAACACTGTGTCAGTTGAATCCCGGTGTTTTCCGTACCATCCTAAGCACTGAGAGTTTGCAGTTCTGTTGGTTTTCAGCTGACAAAACTCATTGATTTGTACCATAGCTTTCCAGGTTAGGAAGCAGTTTGCTGTAGTGTACACAAAGTTGAATTACTGATCTGTGGAGGGTTGGTTTGTTTGGTTGGTTTTGTTTGTTTGTTGTTTTGTTTTGGGTCTTTTTTTTAGAATATTTATGCAAGTTACTGGATCAGTAAGCAGAGATCACTATAACCCAATAAATACTATTATTGATTTTGATCTAAAAGAAATTATTTAAACCGTAGAAACCTCATTAGCGCATGTATCTTGCTTACACAGGCGGGGTTAGGAATTAACCCCTGGGAAGCAGCCTTGGATTCCTTTCCAATAGTTGGATATTAATGTGAGGGAGCCTGCAGTAATAATGTTAGCTCCATTATTCCTCTGCTTACCAGCTCAGTTCTTGCGTGTTCTCTGTCACTTTTTCTTTGATATCTCATTGTCTCAGGATTTCTTTCTCTCCCCTCCCCAATTTACCTTTTTCTCCTTGGCTGTCATCAGATACCACTGTCATCTCCGTTTCACTTGCTTCTTTCTATCCTTGCTTGACTGCTTGTGCTGGTTTTGGCTGGGATAGAGTTAATTTTCTTCACAGTAGTTAGTATGGGGCTGTGTTTGGATCTGTGCTGAAAACAGTGTTGGTAACACAGGGATGTTTTCGTTACTGCTGAGCAGTGCTTACACAAAGTCACGGCCTTTTCTGCTTCTCACCCCACCCCACCAGCGAGCAGGCTGGGGGGTCACAACGAGTTGGGAGGGGACACAGCTGGGACAGCTGACCCCAACTGACCAAAGGGATATTCCAGACCATATGACGTCATGCTCAGCATATAAAGCTGTGGGAAGAAGAAGGAAGGGGGAGACATCTGGAGCAAAGGTGTTTGTCTTCCCAAGTCACCATTATGCGTGATGGAGCCCTGCTTTCCTGGAGATGGTTAAACACCTGCCTGCTGATGGGAAGTGGTGAAGGAATTCCTTGTTTTGCTTTGCTTGTGTGCGTGGCTTTTGCTTTACTTATTAAACTGTCTTCATCTCAACCCACGAGTTTTCTCATTTTTACTCTTCTGATTCTCTGCCCCATCCCACTGGGGGGGACTGAGCAAGTGGCTATGTGGGGCTGAGTTGCTGGCTGGGGTTGAACCGTGACACTGCTCTTACCTTTTTTTTGCTTAACCCACCCCACCAACTCCATCCCTGCCCCTCCAAAGAGCTGCATCTGGGAAGGCAGGAAGGAAGTGATTCTTTGACGTCTTCCAATAGATGCTGCTGCTGGCAGGGATTTGAACTCATAAAGAAGGGAGTGCCTTTTCTTGGGGCTGAGGGAGAGAGCTACTAGGTGCAAGGACACAGGAGTGGAAGAGAGCTCTCTGCCTGGTGTGGAGAGGTCTAAGTTTAGGACAGAGGTGAGGTGAAATCAAGCTGACAATCTCTCCTGTGCACCAAGTGGGCTTGTGGTAGTGCTGATTATATACAGGAAATGGGATCTTGCTTTCACTATCAGCCATGCTTTACTTGCATGGAGCTTAATCAAAATTCTTTTGAACAGTACAGGAGTCCTCCATTTGTTGGCAGTGGTCCTTGGATGAGATCCATGGCAGGATGGCTTTGGATTCTGGTGGCATTTTAATGTTTAAAATTTTGTGGTCCTTCTTAAGAGATTAGGCAGCCTCAGATTTTAAAATTTGTATATTGAGGTTGGTTGAACTGAGCAGAGGCTTAGAATATCCATCATCAAAGAAAACTGCTTTGGGAGTGATGTCACTGAATCAGAAGGCAGCACTTTTTACACTAATTCAGTGTGACAATCTGATACAGGAGCCACAGTACTTTAAATGACAGGTCAAGCTGAGGCACTGTATTCATGGGCATCAAAAGGTAGTAAAACTTTACTGGTGAGTTACTAACTTTAGTGTCCAAAGGGAATCTTTTCTGCCTGGTCAGACTCCCTCCCTCAGAGTTTCCTGCATGTAGTAGCCTTTGATCCCAGTTTTTAAACGACCATGTTGTATTGCGGCACAGTTAAATAATTGCCATGCTTCATCCCAGTGATGGGAATGCTTTGTGGTCTAGGGAATTGTGTGTGTAGTGGCTGATAAACCAGTATGTTAATCCTGTTAATGTTTATGTGAATCCACTAATTCTGACAGTGTTGCATTGTCACATGGTAACAGGATTGTATGGGTGACCTAAGTCCATAGCTTGGAGAGAACTTTGTCATATTTTCAAATAGTAGTTGCTATGATTAGTTAAGGATCTGTTTTCCAAGAAATTGTAATATAATTGTCGATCTCCTTAGGTTGTAGATATTGTGTTGCATCATGTTTTCTGTAAAAATAGCTAGAGACGAAAGCCCAAGAACAAAGTATTAAGTGGAGTCAAGAACAGGATTGGTTTTGCTAGCAACTCAGCAGGGGAGCTTACAGCATCCTCTATAATAGCAACAATAATAATTCTTCACACTTGCATTAGCATTTTTATCTGTAGTGATTGAAAAGTTTTGTAAAGGTATTACATTCTCCAGATTACAAATGGAAGAGCAGAAAGTTTAAATCCTAGAGGTAACTAGAAAGACCTTGGAGGGAAAAGGTATTACCCAAAATACTCCCTTCTGTCATTTTGTGTTTTCCCCCACCTCATAAAACATTATGTTAGTCTACTCCAGACTAACTTTACATTCTCCCCACACTTAAGTCTGTGTCACAACTGGTCTAAGCTGGTGTATTTTCTCTGAAGTTGGTGGGTTTGCCTCTACCACTTACCTCTTGCCTATGTTTTTCAGTTAACTTTCCTCAAGGTAATTTCCATTTCATTTGTGTGTTTATTTTGGCACCGTTTTTGTGCTTCCTCTCTGCTAGTGCTGTTTGAACAGCTTGGAAGGATGGATTTTGTTTAGATTCAAGAATCCCTCCAAGATTTGTTTTAGAGGGAGGGAACCTGTAGACACGCTACCTTTGAATCCATCTTTGCAACCATCTCACAGCGGAGATGTGCCCCTGCGTCCTCTTCCTTCCCTTTGGAGGCTCCAGCAGAAAGGATCCCATTTATGTTTCCCCCTCTCATGTCTGTGTGTTTTATCTGTAGTGCAGACGCAGATGGTTAGTTAGTACTGACAGGCTGTGCAAAGACATCTTCGGATTTCACATGGTTTTGAATGCTAATGAAAGCTTTGTTGTTTCATTTATGAATCTTATAAGTAAACAGTTCCACCATAGATACGGCCAGAGGAGGAAGTTGCTGATTATGTCTTCTGCCTCCCCTCTCCCCTTTGGTACCTGTTTCTTCCTCCTGGTTAGGTGCTGTTAACATAGCAACCAAACGTTTATCTTGCTTGAGGGTGTATTCATACACGTGTGTGTTTAGGTGGTGGAGATGTATAAAAAGCAGCTCTGTGAAACATCGGGCTGGAAATCTATCCAAAAGCACTGTTGGTAAGGAAGCACTGCAGAGGTCTATTGTAGGTGGCAACTTTGTTCCTTGCATGTGGTAACACAGGAGGAAGCCCCTTGGATTGTTTTTATCTGGGATTTCTTAGAATGGTCTGAGAACTTCCTGTAGCCTTTCACAGATTCTCTAAGTGCCTACTTTTCCCTAAACATTCCTGCAGTGCCAAAGCATTGTAGGGGCATAGGAACAGGAAAGGGTATTTCTCTCTGTAGTGGAAATGCAACATTGTCATAGAAGTGTTCTCTTTTTGTACCAGGCCTCACTAGTTGTTGCAGTTTTAAGTAATTGCTTTAGCATAATCCAAATTTCAGAATATTATAGTAACAATCTTGGCTATTCTTACTGCTTAATCTTTTCATAAAGCTATGACAGCCAGTAATAAAGAATGAAATAGAAACCTGTCCCCTCAATGTCTCCATGTAATCTTTGATCTGGAAGGAGGTCACACAACAAAACCTTAATTCTTTAATTTCCAGTTCCCAAAAAGATGGAGTTTGGGGAATTTAATTTGCCTCCTATTGTCACTATGCCACCTTATCTTCACACGTCTTGTAGGAAGTTGTTAGACTGCCTGGATTTTCATGCTGGCACATTGCCAGTCATATGAATAGCCTTTGTATCTTTGCAGCCAAGAGGGTTCAGAGGAAAAAAGGTAAATATTCCAAGACTGATTGATGTATGGACAAGTTCTGCAGCGCTGTGGCAGTAGAAACATGTACTGAGCTACTTCCAGTAGCTCATTAAAGCTGTTCCAGTGAGACAAGGGGTCTTCTAATATCCTGCTGACATTAGAAATGTGCTTCAGCACTTCACACAGAGAGTTCCTAAATATACTCAGAACAATGACTTTAATAGTAATGCTTTTATGTAGCAGCTGCAAAAGGTAGTTCTCGAAGCATTCAATATGGAGAGCAAATACTGTTAATTCCATTCTGCAGACAAGGGAACTGAATTATGGATGGGAAGTGAAGTCAATTACAAAGATGATGCAGCAGGCCACTGATCCAAGCATGAGTAAAGCTTAGGTCTCAAGTCTAGCATCCTATGCCTACTGACAGTGCCACATTGCTGTGCTAAAGGTGAGCGTATGAAAGCAGAAGGTTTTAAGGTGTATTTTACTGTAGCTTGGATATGTATGTTCTTAACCACTGTAACAAACAGCTCAGCCAATTATGGCCCTTTCTGATACATTCAGTTTGGTATTGGGATGGGTAAGTATCTCTCAGCATTGCTCTTGAAGCTGCTGTGTATGCAGACTCTGTCCCAGATTCCAGGATGCAGGCATGTGACTCCACAGAGATCAACAGACTGTGTACATCGGCCTAAAAAACCTCTGAATTTGGCCTATCCTCTTCAGTAGCAGAGCAGCACTACTGCTTGCTCTGTCAGCCAAAAGTATCTGTGTGGGGTGTGAAGAATGGCAGTCTTCCAGTTCTTCAGCAAGTCTGGACAATGTGCTATTAAACTGAGTGTATCAAATAGTAGGAAGAACACAGTCCTTAAAGGGCAGAGTGCAGACACATTATAAAGTGATCTATTTATATCAGAGAGCTACACCTGTAACAATACAGTGCTTCTGGAAGCTACCAGTCATGGCTGCTCACCTATTAAAAGCATGCGACAGAGATGGATTCTGCAGTAATAATTTCCTCTAATCACTTAATAAAAATTCTGGCCCATACATCTTTCCTTTTGTGCTTTTTAAAGCATTGTCATTGAATTTTGTTGTCTGAGGGATAATTCCAAGTGAAAAATATTTACTGTAGGTCTTTGCAAGGTCAGGCATATAGTACTGCAGGCAACTACTGTGCCAGTCTCTGCATGCTGTTCTGTCAAATATGTACTGCCCTCTGCACCTGCAAAATCCCTCCTCGTTATCCAGTCTGTGCCTTTCTGCTCTGTAGCAATAACGAGTACTCACACTGAAGTATATAATGCTTCTATGGGAAAGGTGTGTGTATATATATCTATTTATCTTTGAGGGGGGATTGGACTAGATGACCTTTAAAGGTCCCTTCCAACCCAAACCATTCTATGATATGTATATACCTTCCAGTCTGCAGGTCACTGCCTTCGAGACACATTTGAATTGTCCTGTGGCAAATTTGAATCCAAGGTTTCTATAACAAAAGATGAAAAAGAAAACTTTTTGTTTTCAGATATTTCAGGGGTTTTGCTTTTGTCACCGAGTTGTATTGATGTAGACAATTAATAGTATTTCTGCAGTGCTAGTATGTCCATGCCAACCTCAGCATACCTGCTGGGACTCATGGGGTAATGAGCATGTGGTTGTGCGGACTGTGCTACAGTCATATTTTCATTATTTTATGTAAATGTAGCAACACTAGATCTAGACAGAACAGTGAGATATTACAGCCCACAAATTCCCTAAGTTACAGCTTAAATCCATTTGCTTATTTGTCATCATCCTTTTCTATACTTCCATGAAGTCTAGCTTGATATGTGATAACCTATTCTGTTTTCTCCTTTAAGCAGTTAGAGCCTTATACAAATGTGCATGTTATAACCAAATAGATGTTGATAGCTTTATAGAAGAGAATCAGATGGAATACATTGTTCATGGCAAAGGAATACAGAAGGCATTAGCTCTTTCAGAAGATTACATGAGACTGTTTAATCAAGGACAGCAGAGCAGAGTTAACCTGTACAGCTTTTGTCACTGGTAGATCCTTTCACGCAGTGATGTTTTTATAATGATGTTGCTTGCAATAGAAGAAGCCTGATAGCGTTGGAATAAATCTCTCTGCCTGACCAGTCCTCAAAGAATATTGCTTGATTCTTACAGTTGATAGGAAGGACAAAAGTAAGTGATCATCAAACTATAAGCTCGGTCTGATGCTCATGTTTTAAATGAAAATACACAGTTTAGTTGGCATCATTGGGCCTCTCTCCATGCTTTTGTGCATAAGGTGCTTCCTGCTCAGCAAAAAGTGGCAGTTTCAGAAAAAGAAACCAATTAGGTTGCTCGTGCTTAAGTGCTTACCCAGGGAGAAGTATGGAGCCCTGGAAGAGCCAAAGCAAGAGGCTTTACTTAGAAAGAACATTTTAGTTTCTGTCACGACATGTGTATTGGCCACAGAGATACCTAGTGGTGACCTGGAGAGGAACATAGCCGCAAGATTTTTATGCAGTAGGTCTATTTAGTCCTATGGAGTCTTGTAGGGAAGTTTATATGCTGAAGGTCCCTTGTGTTGTACATGGATGGTGAAATAACCACACCACCTCTGGGGAAAAGTGCAGAGTTAGGTGTCATGAGCACTCCCTAGATTTTGTAACAATAACAACAGTCTTTGTAAGTGCATGCCTGGTTTGAACAGCTGAGGGCTTGATCTATGGATGGTGCATTTCATATCAAAGAAACATCTGTGAAGTGAGCTCGGTGTATTCTGTTCATGTATTAACTTTCTATTTGGTCTAAATTAATGGTTGTCACTAAAATGTGGTTTGGAAGCAGATTTCCCCAAATTAATAGATGAAGCACCACAGGTTTGCTGCTTCTTCCTCTGGAGGATTTCAAGTTCTACTTTTCTCCTTCATTTCCCCTTCAAATCTTTCCTGCAAATTATACCTTTATTAAAAAAAACAACAAATACTTGAAACAAAACAAAACCCAACCCCCTTCTGACTCATTTCAGCAAAATAACGGAAGAGATGTGCCATGTTTCTGTATATGTCAGTAAGCACTTGCAGGAGAACTACTGTACATTATGTAACGGTAGGGGAGAAAGGAGTTTATAAAATTCCCTTCAGGAAGGGGAATAGTTTGGCACTAGAAAGCTTTTCTGGTAGATTTATGAGAGGATGGGGCAGGGTGAGAGAGAGCCAAGTGCCTTGGAATGAGTAAATGCAAAACAGATTTAAAAACAAAGTTAAAAAAGAAGGAGTAAAAATGAGGCAAAGTCCATAGGGGGATTCTGTGCTGCATTTTCTGTATGTGATGGAGTATTAAACATCTTCAGGCCGCACTAATGATGTTGATAACAAGCCTGATCTTTTGATGTTTCTGAAAACATCAAAGTGAAGGTCCTGGAAGGCCCCAGTTCATCAAAATCCAAATCCCATACAAAAGGAACTTTTTAAAATTTGATTTAATAGGTATGGATATTTTATTACACTTAATTTTATGTTTCCAGGGGCTTTGGGAAAAGGAAGGAGGAAATGGAAGAAAATAAGCAAGAGTTTTGAAGTAGGCATGAATGGAGCTGAAATGTGATTCAGAATAACACTTTGGAGAATGGTTAAAATCCTTTAAACTACTTTTTTGCCTGTTCCAATTTGTGTGGGGAGAAGGCAGAAACCATCTTCTGTGGCTTTTTGTTTTAGTTAGAAGAGCTTTGTCGATTAGGAACATTAATAGATCCATGCAGCCTATAAGAAAGGAATGATTTTTGCAGTTGCTTCCTGACATCTGCCACCCTTTTCTGTTACTGAGACCAAGGAAGAGCCTTTCACTTCAGTGTTAAAGCAGTTTTAAGCTCTGGCTCCTGTAGTCCTTCTGGAGGACTACTTCCAAAGCACACTCAGGTGTCCAGCACAGATACTGTAACCTGCTCCTGTGTCAGGGCTATAAAGAAGTTATATAGATTACCAAAAATGTATAAAGGTACTGGAATGAGGTAGAATGGATTTTGTAGTTGGGATATCTCTTAAGATTTCACTTAATTTTGGTAGCCAGTACTTCCAATGACATGAAACACAGGCAAGATACCACTAGTACTTGTATTTCACACACCTTTAGACTACCAGGAAATTATATTATACTCAAAATTAGAAGGCCTCCACTTGAAGTGAAACCACTGGCATGTATAAACCAAACATAAGGAAGAGCTTTCCAGAGAACTTCCAAGTGGAACAGACTCACTCTTGGGTGCATGAGGCACAGGAGCAGAGAAATGGTTTTGACTCCTTTGTCAGAGTGCCAAGCTCAGGTCTTGTCCCTTTTGAAATTGATGGTTCTTGTGTAACATCTCTCAGCTTTGAGTCAGATGCACATCTGTTTGATCACAGATCTGTTTGGGCTGTAGTTTGCTGTCAATAGGCATGAGACAAGAATTAAAATCTTTATGTAACTAGAGTTTGCTGTGTAGCAAAAAGCTACTGAATAACCTCTTCAGATGTCATTGCTGCAATGTGCCCTACAAATGGCTTTTGGTTTCTTGAATTTGGGAACTGTAGTGCAAATCAGGCATTGATTCAGGGAAACTAGAGATGAAGTACATTTAGATTAATTCATTTAGTCAAAGTCCTGTTCATGGAAGGCTATGTGCTGCAGTATATTTTTGGGGCTGCTGACTCAGGGTGAAATGCTAACACTCTATCCAACACTGCTGGTTTAGAGGACTTCCTGTCAGGTTCAGTCTTTTCATGATGGCCTGCATTGCCGTGAGAACCTACAAGCTCTTGTTAAGGGTAATATGGTGGAGGAACAAGTGATAAACACGTTGGCACTACAGTGGGACTGACAATTCAGTCAAATGCTTTTAGATGCTCGTGTGCTTGTATTTTGAAGCTGAGGGGTGCTTTTTACTTTTAGTGGTATAATAATACATGGTATTTTCTTTCATTGTTTAATTCCACAGATTTTTAGATGGACTTGTGATGGACAGCCCTACTCTAACGGCCCTTTCTGAAAAAGTGGTTTCTTCTAGTGCTTTGGAGTCCTTACACAGTAGACTGGACATACAGGGTGCAAGTCATCGAGAGGAGACCAAGGACAATGTCTGTTGCACTCTTTCATGAATCATGAGAGCAGTGGGTTCAGGGGCACGCTCTTGAACAGAGCAATATATGTCTATATAAACCCTGTGTGGAGAGGATGAGACCCAGTTTTGTCTTACTTTTTGACCAGGATAGGAGGGAACTGTGATTCTGATTCATACTCTGTCTTAAGTGATAGTCTGTGTCTGTGAAGGTCACAGTGGTACTAAACCCCAGAATCTAGTTGTTAATCTTTAGTGTAGGAAGTGGCATCAAATGGAAGCCTAGGGACGCTGTGTACAGGATAGGAAGTTACATACTAGAAATTTTTCATTCACTGAAATTTTACCATTGACTCTCCTTTCTGCGCTTTTTATTGCAAACTTTCTACCCTTTTATATTTGTGGTTGGCAGCAGTAAGCACTACTACATGGAGATGTTAATAATCACATTACAAAGCTCTTACCTCTTTTTTTTTTTTTTTTTTTTTAAAGCATGAAAAACCGAGGCTAGTCTTCTCTATCGTAATGAATAACTTTATTTTTTCCCCACACTAACAGCTGCTGCATTGTTTCAGGTTTGCTCTTGACTCTGCTATGTTGCCACAGCTTATCCATTCTATTCTGATACTGTTAATCTGTAATGTGTATAATAACAACCAACGTGTATAACAGCCAAATTTCTTCTGTCCTCTAGCCTCTTTCCTTCTCCCCCTGCCCAGTGTTTCCAAAATGCATCGATTCACTTAATTTTTTCATATACCTCTCTGACTTCATTTTACCTAAATCAACCACAGACCTCTAATATTCTTTCTTGTTCTACAAGTAGTCCATGCTTCATACATATACTTCTAAAGCTGTGCGCAGCTGCACTGTGATTCCAGCTCTTCTGGTTTTTGCGTTCTCCTGCTCTGCTAGTCCTCAGTCCTTACATTTCTTCCTCGTATCTTTGAGTCTTGCACACTGAAATCTGCAGTAAGGCTGTAGTGCAGGCAGGCTTAACCAAGCTGGCTTTAATCCGTCTAGTTCGACAGTTGGAAGCAGTGAAGTCATACTGAGCACAACTTTTTTGCTATAGTTGCGTTCTCCTATCTGATAGCAGTGTGTACCGGGCTATCTGAGTCTGGTCATCATCCCTAGTGCGCTTTGAGCAGCCTGCTGCTTCCCACAGAACAACGAACTTCACTTGTTTTCTCCATCAGTTACTACCTAAAACTCTGGACTGTGTAAAACCTCCTGCTGTGGCTCTCCAGGCTGAGGCTGATAATTTCATATTGGGTCCTTAATTTTCTTTACTGTAAAAGAGATTGTAGACTTTGTTTTCCTGTGAATGTGTTTGTATATATGTAGGTGAGAACAGTGATAATAAAAAGTTCTCATGATGGGACTAGAATCATTGTTGGCTGATGACTGTCCAGTATCTTGCATTCACTTTCGTTCTTGAGAAAAGCAAGAGGAATATGTTCGCAGGCTCGTTGCCTGGGGTTGTACGGGTGAGCTGGCTACTTCACTGTTGGAATCTCTCTCTGCTCATGTGCACTGATATTTTTTTGGGTATTTTGTTTAAATGCCATCCCGTCAGCAGCGTTAAAGGAGGCTGAACAACTACTCAGTGCAGAAGATCCATGGGATATGTAGATGATTGTGAGCATGACATTCAGAGATGAGTTTTAGAAAGAAAAATAAGAGAATTTTAAAAACAAATAAATAAGAGATGCTATGCAGCAGTCCCAGACACATACCTAGACAAGACACTTAAAATCACTGAGCTGCTAACGGTAAGTTTGCCTCACTTCATCAAATGCATCAAGCACAGTGCTTCTGAGAGATAAAAGATCAAAACTCACATTGGTCACCCTCTCTTGGATTTCTTTTGCCTTTCTGGGTGTTTTGTTGCTTTGCTTTCTTGGGTTGGGGTGCGGGGGGAGAAGGAGTGGCGTTTCTGTTGAAGGCAGTTTTAGTTTAGTGATTGACAAACTCTCCCAAGTGAGAACAGTTTAGCCAAATTAACAGATTAACTAGTTAAGAAGTTGGTAGGCAGTGGTTTGCATTCCAGAAACCTTAGCACAATGGCAGTTATTCTAGTGGGTGTAACCAATGACTCAAACAGCTATTCCACGCCTCTGCCTGTCAAAATAGTGTTTCTCCACAGGGATTTTACAGCATTTGATAAAGGCTTGTAGTTTGTTTTAACACACCAAGTCTGAAACTCAAGGTTCTACTGCACCCACAGTAAATAGTACATAGTAAATAGTTTTGAAATGAAGAAACAATAAAGGTGCCATCAAAACAGGAGAGGCAGTCAGAAACAGACAGACCTCACTGGACTCCCTCTTGTAATAATTTCTCTTGAGAGATTATTCCAGGTAACTTTTTCCTCTTATGTCTATCTTAGGTGTCCATGGCAGCTACCTATTTTTGCAAAATGCAACGTTAGAGTTTTTGTGATTTCTGTGCACTTACTGGGTTGTGTACTGATGGTACTGTTTTCTTGGCAAGTTTGTATTATGGGAGAGAAACCAATGTTTGTCTGCTGCTTCTAGCTGTTGTTCACATTCTATCACTTAAAAACAATAAGGCATTTAATGTAGTTGAAAGATAGCAGGCTTGAATAAAAGGCATTTTGTTTCCCATATCATCTTTACGTACAACTTTTTGAAAAATTTCCTCACGTGTATGTTTATTGATTGAGTTTTTCAGATTTTTGAACAAAGAAAGTACCCAAAGAGAATGCCCCTGAAGTAGGTAACTCTCTACTAGCTCTTGTAATCTGCCTGCCACCAATTTTAGATTGAAAGTTTTGCCTTTCTTAAGGCTTCTTAAGGTGGTGAGGAGATCCTGACATAGGGAACTTCTTTAAAGTGTCCAGTGTTTCTCACTGGAGAACATAATTAGGCAAATCCAGGTAGCTAAACTCTGAGGAATAGCTTCTTTCTTTCAGCTGCAAGCTTAACTCCGAGTATCTGCCTGCATTGTTAAAATTATAGCTATGTTTTCTTCCCCCTCTGCCCCACCACTTATTAATCACAGAAACTTTTTCCTCACTGGTCTCTCTAAACACCTCTGTCACTCCCACTTTGGTCCACGTGTGCTAAAATAGTCTTCCTTGCTTGTAACTCTGATCATGTCACAGTCTGTTTGATTCTTCCAGTTACTCTGCTTTTCTACCATATCAAATTCAAGCTTCTGGTTCCCACCTTCAGAGCCCATTAGCTTTCCTCCTTCTGTCTCTTCCCTCTTTTTTTCCATCCACCACCACCACCCCACCACCCCCTGCTGTGTTTATCTGTGTCTTGGCTGCCTATGGCATGGTGTCCTTTATGCACAGTTGCCCAACTGACATCATCTCCCCTCCTTTAAGACATCCTTAAGACTGACTCCTGTTTAGTGTCTGGAAGCAATCAGCTTGCTAATGATGGCTAGGTTTAGCAGCAGACTAGGAATTGCTAATGGTATTTATTTATTCATACTCCTTGTGGAAGATAAAACATCCAGTTGATTGTGATTAGCTGATCTAGATAACCTTATCCTTATTTTCATCTTTCCTCTGAGTCTCTATCTGTTTTTTATTTTAATTTGTTTTGTGATTCAGTTCTAAACTTTTAAAGTCAGTGGCCTGTCCTTTTCGGCCTTTATACTGCAGCTTGCATAGTGAGGTCCTCTTAATGACATAAATGATAGCTATTGCTACTACTGTAGAGTTTTAGCCTGGGATTTTCAAGAATGCTCAAGAATGTAGGTATGCATGTGATCTTCTGGAATCCTGAATAAACTGTAGCCGTAGCTGTTACGTATAATGCGATTTTTCTTTGGAATTTTTCCAGTTTGTCAAGGGGATACTTGTGGTGTGTGAAAACAGTGTCATTTGGGGTCCTTGGTGGAGAATAAAGTCAGTCCTTGCAGTGGACGTGAGGCTGTAGGACAGCACTAGCAGTGCATGCTGTGCTCCAAGAAATTACATGGTTCAGCACTTGCAATGGATAACAGAAGAAAAAGGCTTGATTCCCTGACATGTATATGGTATGGTTGTTGTTCATCACCTACTTTGGATTTGGCTGATTATAATTTTTCTCTTCCATTTGAATCAGAATGAAAGCAGTACAATGCTTTTAAATGTCTTAAAGTTCAGTGCTTGTGAAAGAGGGCCTGAAAGTGCAAATTAAGGTCAAGGATACTGTATTCAGTCACTGCTCAGAACTCCCAACCCATACCGTTTTACTGCTTTCCATCATAGACCTTGCAGAGGTCAGCTGTTAGAGGTTTCATAGTAAGTCTGAGAGGCGCCTCAAGAGATAACTGTTGCATCCTTTATGCACACCATCTCTGGCAGACTTTGCCTAGCTTGTTCTGAAAGACCTCACAAACGTGGAGATTCTGTGACTTTTCCAGTATTTAAGTGATCTCGCCAATGGAAAACTTTTCCTGGACTGAAACTTTCGTGCTGCAATTTAAAACCTTTTAAATATCTTTTATGATTCTTATATACTCCTTTGAATTCACTCTAATTGACCCACAACCTTCTTGAAGTATGATATGTGATGCTGCTGAGTCCTTGGCAGTTTAAAATACATAGGCAAGACTGTTGCTTAAAGAGTGTGGCTTACAGATGATACTTCCATTCATGCTGTCTGCTATGACTTAGTGACTGGTGACTCTGCTGTGCTGTACGTACCTGAGTCCTGGGCTATCATGTAGGTTTATAGAATGAAATTTAAGCTTTTCTGAAAGGGAGTGAAAATCATCTCCTGTTGTGAAGTAGTTTTATAATATGGTGTCATGGTTTAAGCCCAGCCAGCAACAAAGCACCACGAGACCGGTCGCTCGCTCCTCCCTCTGTGGTGGGGTGGGGAGGAGAAAATATAACGAAAAGCTTGTGGGTCGAGACAAGGACAGGGAGGGATCACTCACCAGTTATGGTCATGGGCAAAACACAGACTCAACTTGAGGAAAAACCAAAATCAATTTAATTTGCTACCAATCAAATCAAAACAGGGTAATGACAAGTAAAACCAAATCTTAAAACACCTTCCCCACCCCTCCCTCCATCCCGGACTCAACTCCACTCCCCATTTTCTCCACCTCCTCCCCTCCAGCGGCGCAGGGGGACAGGGAATGGTGGTTGCAGTAAGTTCATCACACGTTTCTGCTACTCCTTCCTCCTCAGGGGGAGGACTTCTCACACTCTTCCCCTGCTGCAGCATGGGGTCCCTCCCATGGGAGACAGTTCTCCACAAACTTCTCCAGTGTGAGGTCCCTCCCACATGCTGCAGTCCTTTATGAACTTCCCTGGTGTGGGTCCTTTCTGCAGGCTGATCTTCAGTCACAGACTGCTGCAGCACAGGCTTTCCCATGGAGTCACAGCCATCTTCAGGGGCATCCCCCTGCTCCGGCGTGGGCTCCTCCCCAGGCTGCAGGTGGGCATCTGCTCCCCCGCTCCCCTCCATGGGCTGCAGGGGGACAGCCTGCCGTCTCACCAGGGGCTGCAGGGGCATGCCCTTCTCTGGTGCTCCTCCTCCCCCTCTTTCTTCACTGACCTTGGTATCTGCAGAGGGGCTTCCCTCACATCCCACTGCCCTCCCCCACTGCAGGTTCCCCTTCTTAAATACGTTCTCCCAGAGGTGCTACCACCGTCACTGATGGGCTTGGCCTTGGCCAGAGGCAGGTCCGATTTGGAGCCGGGGAAGCTTCTAGCAGCTTCTCACAGCCCCTCCCCTGCTACGAAAACCCCACCACACAAACCCAATACATGGCTAAAGTAATTGTTTGCCAGTCTGGACCCTCTGAAGGTATATATGCCATGAAACAGATGTGAGCTCATTTTCCACATTGGCGTTGTGGAAATCCCAGCTGTGAGTCATAGATGCTGTATGAGCAAAACTGGTGTCATAAACAGGAGCAGCAGTCCAGCCCTTGGCTGAAATACTTTCTGAAGGATGAAGTAGCTAGGCATTTTATTCTTCCCTTTATCTCTGTATCTGTTTTAAACATGCTCCACTGGTAATCAGGCTCAGGTTGCCTACTTCTCTGTAGTCATGTTGTGAAAAGTGTGTTGAGAAGTAAAGGATGCTTTGAATTACTCACCTGCTGATGTATTATTTTGTTTACGGATATGTGCACACGAGCTGTAGGTAGCTGGCAGAAGCAAAAAACCTTTTTCCCAGTATGCATTTGATGATGAACCCCCTCTTTATCCTTCAGTTGTCTGTAGTGTTTAGAGTAGCACCAGTGGCAGAGCAGAACAGATTTCCAGAGACCCACAGCTACTGAGTTTACCAATGCAAGCCAGGGGAGAAAATATAGTGAGAACTAGTCAAAGATGTAGCCTTAAGGCATGAAAACCAACTTCTTGAAACATTTTTTTTTTTTTTAAATTTAAAAGCACCAAATAAGACTGCATTTTATCTTTGTCAAGACATCAAAAAAAGCCTTATGCTGCATTTTTCTACAGGAGGCTAATGGACAAGTTCGTTCTTTAAGAGTGTAGCTTCTGGAGCGAAACAGAACAAGCTCTTAATTTTTCATGAATGCTGGAAGATTTAAACTGTAGGCACAGAAATTGCTTGAGCACATCTCTTAATACTTTGATTTGTTTATAAAGCCCTGTATGTCCAGGATAGGACAGAAAGGAAAAAAATTGTTTAAGACTTGCACACTTGCTCTTTTTTAATCTTTGAGTGTTAATAATATTTAATTTTGCACTTATTTCATTTGACCCTCTCTGGTTGTGCTGTGCTTGAACTATATATTCAAAATGAAAATATCCCTCTTAGTTTCTAAAGACTTTCAAAAAATTTGCTGCTTTTCTATGTACTTATTTATACCAGAAATTGAAACACCTAAATGCTTGTGTTTTCTTACCAAAGTCCTTCTGTGGTTTACTCTGTCATTTATTAAATCAATTCTACAAAATTAAACACCTTTATAGGAAGATGATCTGTGCTATGTATCAAATGGATCTTTGTGATGGCAGGGCTTAAGACATGGCATCTTCTCAGCAAACTTAGATGTTGCCTTTATTCTTTCTTTAGTTTGGTGTCATTTCTGCATTTAGTGCACAGTGGTCATGGACAACTGACATGTCAGAGAAATACCTCAAAAGCTGAATTCTCAAGAGAAAATCCTGAGGTGAGGTCACTGCATTCCCAAAGCCCCTGTCCCAGGCAAGCTGTTATTTATTGTACATGAGTGCAAATATCCATGAACTTGTGCAGTACGTGAAGATAGGCATCCTCTCCTGAATTGCTTGCAGTTCAACTCTGGCAAATAATGCAACAAAGAGAAGAGTAGTGTTAGGCCTAGGTGGAAATATGAGTGTGGAGAAGATCTGCTTAGGAAATTTTCTGTATGAAAGGCCAGGCCCTCAGACTGACAAGAATCAACAAAATGTTTCAACAAAAGTAAAAATAATGAGAAAATACCTTTGTCTCCAAGGAAAGCCAAATAAGAGAGATGTACATGTCCTGGAACAAAGTCCCTATGCCATTTAAATATTGTTCGTTGTGTCTGGATGGGGCATCTCATCGTGCAATACTGACCTTTCTGCAATGTCATTTGCATGCGTGGTCCCAGGAGGGGACCGAGCTTACATACTGGAGTTAGTATTGCAGAATCAAGCCCTTTGTACGAGGAGGAACATGGGGTGCAGGGAGGGGAGCTGGTAGAGCAGGGCAGGTGTTGACAATTAATTCATGAATTAGAAGGGGAAACTCATAAGGTCATCGTGTCCCCCACTGTTTTGTTCATATGCTTATAGAAAATCTTCCCCATTTCCCTCTGCTGATGTGAGGCGAAGGGAGGTGTAGAGCTGACAGGATGAATGATGAAGGCTTCCCCCAACCCATTGCCTCACTGTGATGGAGTGACATATTTAACCTCCCCTGATGCTACTGCTGCAGGTGAAATGAATTATGCGACCCTCTGAATCCCTTATCGGTGCTAGGCTGTCTCAGGGGCTGGATGCAGCTGCTATAATTTTGGAGTTCATTCCCTGCTTTAATGCCAAGTACAAATCACGCACATTTCTCTGCTTGAAGACCCCAGGCTGCTTTGAATATGGAACTGGTCTCCCTAGGGGATGCAAAGGGGGAGGGGAGAACGGTGATAGAAGATAGGAAACCCGCACAGAATTGCTAATCAGGCTCTGCCCTGTGTCTTCCCGGGCTGCAGATGGCTTCTCGCTGTGTTGCGAGCCTCCCAAAGCCAAACACCTTCGTTGTCAGACTCGCAGAAAGTGCTGTAAGTGTCTGCAGCAAAGGGTGGGTGGAGAATGGATAGCCCCATTTTTAAGATTGCTGGAGGAGCCTAATTAAGCTGGTGATTTTCTTGTTTGGAGAGTGGTCACTGGTAGCCTTGAAGGTAGTGAAATACGTTGGTCTGAACCACTTTTCATCTCTCTGGAGCAAAGAATTTTGCTTGTCAAATGGCTATGGCCTGTTTTACTCTAGAGGGTCAGAACTGTGAGTCTCTCTTGGCTTGATTCCCTTTTCTGTATCTGCGTTGTTTGCTCAAGTCTCTTATTTCCTTTTGCAAAGAACTGTAAGCTCTCCTCTTTCCTGCATGTGTGGCCAAATAGAAAGAGTCTTCTTTTAAAAAAATACAAAACCCCAACAGCAACACAGAAAGAACTTCCACCACACTGAAGAAAAAAGGACTGTAGCACTGCAGGACAGGGTAACATTTCATGCCCCGAAGCACTGAGAACAAATACCTCGAAATACAAGTTCCCTGATGTTGAATGATTAAAGAACCCGTGGGTGGGGATGTTGAGAAGGTGCTAATAGCACACCCAGCATTTAATTATTAATACTGCCTATAAATTGCAATGGTCCATTTATACCCATTATACTCCTCCTTTGGCTTCTTTTCCTGTTGAGATCAAGCACTTGAGATGCTAGGGAGCTTTCCTGTACAGTGCCATGGGTTGTGGGCTCGATTTCCTCTGCTACACATATTCTGGGGGCTGGAACTTAGTGGAAATTCTAGAATAAAAACAAACAATCAAAAAATGGGAGTTAGATGGAGAGCAGGGAAGTGCTCACAAATACTCCTGTGCACAAGCAACAATTTGTGTGTGTGTGTGTAGGGCCTTTTGTCAGTATTTTCTGTTATTGTTTAGGAGTTTGAGATTTGCTAGCTGTAGACTACTGTGAAAAGTGAATTGGTCACTAGGCTGTCATTTCAGTTTGTTTTGTGAGCTACCTGTGTGTTGCATGGCGGGGGGGGGTGTTCTTGGTTAGTTATGAGAATTGCATGAGATACTGTACTGATTGCTCAATCATTTTCGCTGTCTTCTGTTCTGATAATATCCAGTGCAAAATCTGTATTCTGAATAAACTCAAGCATCATTTTTTAGAGGAAACATATTCACTATTTTTTTTAATTATTATTATTAAAGACAGTTCAGGAAGAGAGAAAAACATAAATACTTTATTTTGAAGAACCTGGGTAGGTTTAGACTTTTGTTAATTTTTTTCAGGCTATTTGTATACATTTAAATGAGGTTGCCAGTTGCCACGCTGCCTGAACACCTCTGCAAGAACTCACATAAGCAAATTTCTACTGATTTCAGTAGTGGAAATTGGCTTCCTTGGAGAAACAGTCAGCAATAAACTATTAATAACCACAGAAATCTTAACAAAAGGAAGTGGCGTAGGAATTTGTTTCCTCAAGTTTTATTAATGAGCACAACTTCTTTTCTCTGCAATGCAGAATTGCTCTTTGCTCAACAACATCAGAAAATGCCATCAGAGATCACGCAACACTTCTGAAGTGTGTTTACCTTGTTTATTTTCATGATTCAGAATGGTTTTTTGTTCTTGTTAGTCTTTCTGCAAACTGTTGCATCCAATTTCACATCCTCTGGATTTCCGCTAAATACATTTTTTTAAATTGTTTTAGCATATGTTAGTTTTTTGGTTTCAGTTTGTGATGGAAGTTTATTTTAGCATCGTATTTTGGTTATGTGTATACACTGATCATTGTTACTTCACCCAGTTGCTTAGCAGAGAAGAAGAGTTGTAAGTGTTATGAAATATTTACTTGCTTTTCATGGAAAATAGAAGGGGGGAAATACTACATCCTCTTGCAAGGAGAACTGTAGATTCTCTTCACTTACTTTTCTGGTGTTTAATCTTCATAACATTCTTTATGGGCTGCATGTTCCATCTTGCTGCTCATGCTAAAGGATAGTGGGGAGAAGACACAAAGGTGTCAGTTCTGGTTTCTCTTTCCGGAGAAACCAGGGCCTCATTTTTGTGTTAAATGGGAATAAAGTACTTTATAGGATTGCTGCCAAACATATTAGTTTTCTGTGTTTTAGTTTTTACGCCTTTCATCCCAAGAGACATTGTGCAAGTGTAGAGAATTCAGTGGGTAAGAATAAATAGGTGCCAGTTTCAGTTTTGCGAGTCCTCTTTCCTATGATACTCTTTGCAAGTATCTCTTTCCTATGAACTGTATAGGGAGGGCATTTTTCTCCTGTCAGGTTTAGGGAATTTGCTAGATTAGACTAGTCAGCATTTCCTTATCTTTCTAGATGACTGTTGAAGTTATTAGATTAAGACTTTAAAACATATTTACTCAAACAGTCTGGCTCCTTTGCGTTGGCTGGGTGAAACAAGTGGATCTGAATATATCACCTCTGCTTCTCTCTCATGTTTGCTCCTACTTTTCATTAATCTTAGGGTTTTGAGACTGCTGTTAAGAGTACCCCTTATTCCAAGGCTGGCTGGAGCATGAGCAAGCAAAAGTGAGAGGGACAGCAGCAATTTTGGAAGGCATCAATACACAAACTTCTCAAACAGGTGCCGTCAGTACCAAGCACTGGAGCCTGAATTTTAGTTTCCTCATATATCAGCATTTGCAAACTGCTGGTCTGTCTCTTAAGTGCTACATACGTTGCCTTGGGTGCAAAACAGACTGGCAAACCTGGGCTAAGGCTTTCTTTGGAAGCTGGTGCTATTTAGCAGAAAAGAGGATGAATGGCTTAACACAAAGTGGTTAAGATCAGTGGCTCCTCGTCAGTCACCAGGTGTCTATCTCTGTACTAATAACAGCAGAGCTGGTACCTGGCAGGCAGCCTTGCTGAGCTGTGCCTCCCCATGCTCTGTGCGCTGGCAGCGGGTGTACTGGGTGAAGGTGTGCAGTTGCTGCAGTGTCAGAGCTGGGCAGTGGTAACCTTTCCCCAGCTGCTGAAGCCTTCTTGCCTCTGCTGTGGTCTGGTATGTTTTGTGATGCCAGTGCTGCTAACGTGGGACACTGCTTAACTGCTGGGTGCGCCAGCGGCAGGGTTGGGTGATGTCAGAGCTGAGTCTGTGGTGAACACACTACCACTTTGCTGTGCAATTCCTCCATGACTTTTCTGAAGCCCCATCACACATCAGGAACTCCTCCTTCACTCTATCTCCTAACGTGCTGCATATCCTGAATAATGTGTGTTGGAAGACCACTGCAAAGGTTCAACCCCAAAGTAGTTGTACAAACAGCAGTGAATCAGGATGTAGTATAGCAGCATCCTTTCCCCATCTACAAGTAGCAAGTGGGGTGAGTGCTTGGTTTTATTTATTCATAATTACACTTCCTTTAGATCTCTCTTCTCCTCGCTTTTAATGCTACATTTGAAGTTGCACTGTGATCTAGGCCTATACAGCTTTTTATATTATTTTCATTACCAGTTTTTAATTATCTTCCTGTTTTTTCTTCTCTCACACAGTTAGAATAAAGAGAATGTTTGAGTAGGGCATACTGTATTTTCATTTCACTGTGCAGAGTGGAGGTGATGTTTTGGCATTATGTATTGTAAATGATGGACCAGAAGCAACTTTCAGCATTCTGGGGCACAGGTCAAATAATACCCAAATGCTTTTGAATATCTATGGATGGCCTCTAGCTTCCTGTGAAAAACTCCTCTTGTGTAGTGTCTAACACTTTTTCTGTTTCATTAAGTGTTGATCCCATATCTGTGCTGCCGCACTGAAGCATTGTGGCTTTTTCTGGCAACCAGATGGATTTGTGACTTTCCAACAGACATCAGTGTGTTTCAGGATTTATTCCTGTACAAAGTCTGTGGAAACTTTCTTATTGGTATCTCTGGACACTGTAGGATCAGATCCTTACTGACACATACTTCATGTAACTTTCTTGACATATGTGGCTTTGAAGAGAGTATAAATCAAAGGAAGTTTATGTATGTTCAGTAACATTTTCAAGTTTTAAGCTGTGCAAACACAGATGTGCACTCAGAGAGTAACACCTCATTCCTAGTATTGCAGGATGGGGCTGGAGAACTGCTAAATCATTATGACTTTGGTTTTATTGTAGCATCTCTTCCTATGTCACGTTTGATTCAAGCCAAACAACAACTGTGGGGTGCCGTAGCATCTCAGTACTTTATATTGGTAAAGAACAAGGTAACAGGATATACCAGGTTAATAAGGTAAATCAGGGATAGAAACATCAGAGAGAGAAACTTCTGTTTAAGAGTAGCTCATGTCATTGTTTCCCCTAGAATTGCTCTCTATGCAAGAATGGTGCAGCAGGATTTCATGATATATGAAAATCTTCTACTGGGGTCAAGAAAGAGTTGTGATCATCTGTATCAGCTGGTCAGAGCCTAACTGATGGAATGAACTATGGCCACAACTACTTTTATTCACATCTGTGTTGCCCCTTGAGTCTAGTATCATGATTAAATCTGCCGAACAGTGCCTTTGCAATATTAGTCAAGATGTCAACTACTGCAGCCACTACCAGGCAATGTGTCTATATTTTGCACCTATTCACATATCTTAACAAGTTTATTTTTATTAAACTATAAGGGAAACAAGATGACTTTCTGTTCATGTGGTGTTGGGGTTGGAGACAGGGTTTGTGTTGCATTGGTGTTTAGAAGACTCAGGGCTTCTCAAAAAAAAAAAAAAAAAAAAAGAACAGCTAACTTTAGAACAAGAGTTCATTTGAAAGATAATAAGTATAAAAGAGCTGCATCAGGAACCTCACCAACTATAAAGAGCAGGAGGTGGTGTGTTTTCTGCCTTAATTTTATACTCTCCCATTCCACACACTTGAATGAGCACAGTTTGGTTTCATTTTCTTTTAATGGAAAACAAAGTAGTAATGGTCTGTACCTTTCCAGGAACAGACTTCCTTGGGTTTAATGCAATAGAGAATTACAGGTTTATAAAGCAATGCTGGTGAGTCTGGGAAAAGAAAGAAAAGAAAGCCTTTGAAAGAGGAAATAATTTCTTTGACTGTGAGAATAACTTGCTAATTGCGGACAACAATTATTTTTACTTTGTAAGTTCAGCTTGGTCATTGCTGCAGTAAAGGTCCCTCAATACGCCTTGTAGTGCGGTATAAAGGTAGGAGTGATACCTTTGTATCTTCATTTAAGACGGCAAGTTCACTCATATTAGTGATTGCCGTGTGATTAATTACATTCCTTAAGATTTGGCAAGCAGCAGGATAAAATATTCATTTCCACCATTAATTTTCTGTTTGAGTTTTTTCTCTGTTTGAAGGATATAATGGTTATATTCTGCTGAAAACCATATAAAATTTGCCATTCAAGACTAAATCTTTTCAGTTATTAGAAATTGCTTGGTTAACATTTGTGTTACAGAACTGAAAACAAAACCAACCAACCAACCAAACCCCACAATCTTGCTGTTGATAAGTTATTTGGGACCAGGAGATAATATTGACTGCATGAAGTGGATATGGCTATTCCAAGCAGGTTCTTTGGATGCCTTATTATTCAAGGGTCAGCTGTTGATAGTAGTATTTAATATCATCCCGCGCTCTATTTCTCCACATAGTAAGTTTAATTCATCTGTGGAGTAAATGCACTGAAATAGTGGAATAACAACACCATTCAGTTTGCCTCAGACAATCTAGTTTATTACAACCAAGGGATGAGTCCTGTCCTTCTCATTCTTTTACAAGTACTTTATTTGTGATTTCAGTAGAGCATCTTACAGAGTAATGTGTTTTTCAGGTTGCCTGAATGGATAAATGAGGGATGGAGGGAAGCTGCACAGGATCATAGGCCTGAGCTAATGTATCCTGCTTCTTGATGTCCCATGTTGCTTAAAACATTTCAGTTTTTAACCTTATTTCCTCCACCACAGAATGGTCCTCCTTTCCTATTACTTCCTATCTGTGTGCAGAAGAATGATTAGCAATAGTTTTAACAGTCCTCAAAGCATTATATCTTAAAACAAGCTCAGCTGGGTTTTTCACACTCCCTCTTGCTCGCATCTCCTGGAAGCTGTTAATGGTGACTTGAGTTTGAATCTTTTACCTCAGTCAATTACTGTGAATTTATGAAGTTAAAAAATAAGGTTCCAGTTTTGACCTTTCACTCCTTAATTTTGGAAGCTGGATTTTACAATAACTAGCCGTGAGGAATGATGGACTGGGACTTTTCTTTCTGTGTAGCTTTCAGTTCCCTTTCTTTTCCAGAGGAAAACACAAGAAAAAGAGTTTTTTGTAATCAAACAAATACATCTAAAAATAACAGCCCTTGCTGTCTCCACTCTTGTTGCCTATGGAAAAGAGATTCATGCGTCAAGCAAGTTAAATAAAATAGTCATAAAGTATTAGTGAATCCCAGCTCCTATGTATTTCCTAAGGGCCTAGTGACTTAGATTTTAGAACGTTAATGATTTTAGCATCAAACTATTGCATTTGCAAATGAGTTTATAACCAGCAGCCTTTATACGTAGGTTTCTCTTCACACTGGTTTGAAGCACGGGAGTAACTGGCAATTCATCCCTGAGCTGGCACTGTGCCCTCGCCTGATGCTGACCACTGTCTTCTGTCTGTGTGTGGAGCTGACAGGATCAGAAGTTCTCTTACCCTTTTTGGTTGGGTTTTCTTTCTGTCTGTCTGTCTTCAAATCTTCATGCTAATATTAATTATGGATGCTCTAGAATTTTCCTGGTGAAGACATGTTTTTCTACCCAGTGTAATTAATGTATGCCTTGTCCTTCACCCTAAAGAATGCAGACCCAGCCTGTTTTAGGCTCAGAGTAGCTGAACAGGTAGGTGGATAATATACAAAGATGTCTCTACTGATGACTTTCAGCAGAAATCTAGAAAATGCCTGTCTTGGGAGAATGTCAACATCAGGAGAGAATTAAACCTGAGTTCTGGTTATCACAGAAATTCCTCTAGAATTTTTGCAGTATAGCCCTTGCAGAGCAAGGAGAGAATTATGTTTTCAACTTTACTGTTTTTGCAGGACCCCGTAGTCATTACGCTATCATAGCTTAAAACAAGACATTGGAAGGAATCTTCTAGCAACTGAAGTTATTCTTCTGCTTTTTCAGACAAAAATGCCAGCTAATATTTTTCAAGTAATTTATCAAGCTTGAGCTCAACAGCCATTTGCTTACTTGGTTGTTTTTCCCCACCAGTGCTATTGGAAAACTATTCTAAAATCTTATTCATTGTCTTTCCTTACATGATTTTGAACATTTTCTGTACTATTCACTATTATTTCTTTACAGTTCATTGTTAATTTATAATACTAACTTATCAAATTTATTAAAATTTGAAGATATGCTAAATCATTTTGAGGGAAACTTGTGCCTTAAGTATCCTAAAAATAAGAGAGATCAAGATGTCATTAATAAAATATTTTAAAGTATCTTCTCAGGCAGTTTTTTTCTGCTGTTTTGCTTGACCTAAAATGTCTTCGTTGCTTCTTTTCATTGCTGATGCAATCTAAAAGCTGTACGTTTGTTTCAGATCCTTTTCCTCTGATGTGATGGCTAGGGGGGCACTGAAATGTTACCTGTAGTGAAGGGACTCTTTATCCAAATTTTTAAAGCATCCTGGTTTAGTTATGGAAACCGACTGGGAAAAGCCTTTGAAAAAATGAGTGGAAGAATACACAAAAGAAAAACATGTTTTTCAGCTTCAGAGAAAAGCAGGAAAGACACCATTAATCTTCTCACCAAGAGCTGAAAAGAAGACTAGCATTGGGATACAACAGTTATGCCTCTTTGCAAGACCACTGAGTACAGCTATGTCACTGGACACCCATATGAAAACAGCAGCAAGTATATGCCATTGGTAACCTCGCCTTACCTAAGCTCTCTGAGTCCTCTGAGCTGGTGGCAGGGTAGCAAACATTCTTGAAATAGTCTTATGTGACTGTGAAATAATTAAAAACTTTTTGTTAAGGCCTTGTGCAGTTTAGTATGAAGCAGTTTTAAGTTCCTCGGAGTCAGGAGAAAAAAACATTTGCGAGTTAAATAGGGCTGTGCTGGTAGCTGCTGCTGTGGATGGGAGTCCTTGCTCTGCCTAAGTGGCATAGTCCCTAGGCTCTTGTGCAATTACCTGCTCTTCTCCTCCCACCATCTAAGAGCAGGTTGACCCACCATAGTCTGTTTGACTTTTTGGTGCTCCCCACGGTGTGCAAGCACAGTAGTGTTTCAACTGGAATTTTTTGTAAATAATCAAAGAGCGTTTATACAGCAAAAGGCCTGTAGCATTGGGAGATTGGGAGTTCCTGAGGGTTCAGTTGCAATGCAAGTCAGGATTCATGGCTTCAGGAGGGCAGATCAGAGGGGTGTGTTTGCTAATATTGAATTGCAGGAGAGTTCTGACACTGCACACTCCCTTCTTTCACTTAAAAAACTGTACGGACATTGTCAAGAAGTATATTTTGGGTACTTTTTCAAGTGAGGAGAGTCTTTCTAATGCTCTGGGGAAGTGACATCGTTGACTACGGAGGCCTATATTAGTAGCAATCGCCACTTGTCTGTTATGATGTTTCTTATTTTCAATAAATCCTCTCTGCTACTTTCCAGCCTCAACTGTTAGTCTTAATGTAAAAAAACTATACAGCAAAAAAAACATTCCCAGATTTAAAAAATGCGATATAACATATATACCCAAAACACTAGGAATGGAAATTTTTAAATATGAGGAAGCAAAAAATAGACAAAAGCTTGGAAGCATGTCACACAGCTTTATGGTGAGGAAAGGCAGCTTTACAGTGAAGAAATCAACATTCTTTATTAGTGCATGTAGCATGTCTAATAGTGTTAATGACAGTGTCTATATCCTGCTGGGTTTTACCGTATTAATATTGGCATGCTGACAATTCTGGGATCCAAAATGGTAAGTGTTGTTAATGTGCTACATCCAGCCTGTAAGGAAATAGTAAATCACCATGGTTCTGCTCTCACAAACATGCCATGCAAGCACTTAATCCCATTCTTTTTAAATCTAATCTGTAGGCTGCATTAAATACTTGTAGTATTGACATTTCCCTTTTGAAATTTATTATGTGGGGACAAAATTCTTTCATGTCGGGAAATAATGCTTTTGGTCTTTTTTCAAATCTTTGAATAGCAAAGAAATTACTTTTCATGTATGTCATTTCTACCTGACTCAATCCTGTGTCTCTCCTCAGCCAGCAGCCACTTCATCATTTCATTATAGTCTTGCTGTAGCAATGCTGTATTTAAGGTTGAGATGGCATTTTCATCGGCAACCTTATATTCTCTGTCATTTACAACTTTCCCAGAACAATACCTTTCAAGCTAAAATTTCCATATTTTCTTTCTGCCAAGAAGTAGGGGTCTGCATAGGTGAGAAATTTGTTTTTCTTAAAAATAGCAATGGTAATTTCTTTGAGTGATTTTTTTTTTCTTTCCCATGAAAAGGTTTGACTAACTTGCAAAATGTCAGAATTGTAATTCTGAAGGAAGATGAACACTTTTCTTTCTGTTAATATGTTTGAAAATTGCTTAGAGACAGATCTTACCTGGTGTCGCACAGCTGTACACATATACAAGAATGAGTAACAAGTTCCTCTGCACTGCCTCTGCTACAACTTTTTGTATTGGTGTTTTGCATATGTGTGGAAGTTGCTTCAACTGCTGAGCTAGAAGAGGCTAGGAGTAAAAGTGCATAGGAAGCCCTGTGCTTGCCACCTTCTTCTCTGGGATGGAGCAGGCCTTTCTTAAATTGGGGCATATATGTGAAAGATCTGATCTAGTTCTCTACAGGTTATTTTCTGTAACTTTTGAAATCTTCATTTAACAGGACAGCTAAGTATAGGCTTGGTATATGGACTATACCTAAGTGCTTTGCTGAATGAGGTCTTAGTGCCTACTAAAGCCTGGAAAAATTTTTTCCTTTTACAAGTAAGTTTTTCATTGAATAAATAGAAAGGGGCAAAGAGCAGATGGAGAAGGGTAAAATAGTTTGACCTAACAGAATTTCAGATCAAAGAACTTCATGCAGCCAGATTACATACTTAGGGATGTGCCTTGGCTCGGTACTTAAAAAGTGCTATGGGTGGTCTTTAGAGGCTAGGCTCTGCCACTCATTTGTTGTCTGCTGGGATGTGGTGCTTGAGAGGTGCGGGCTGCTGCAAGGGAAGGGCAAGAGCAGAGGAGTGTTTGACAAAATGAGACTGTGGTTTGCACATCCCTGGTTTCTGTTAGTTACAAAAGAAAAGCAATATCTGGTCTAGACAGTACTTGGATAAGAAATCTGTAAGGTTTAAAAAGGAGTTCTGTTCATATATGTAGCTTTTGTTCCTACTCTCTTGTTTACAGGTCTCAGATAGATCACTTGCCAGGAAAAAAAGGCACATTTATCTTAGTTCAATAAGTTCCTTTACCACTTCTGGATTCATGGGTCATGGTTCAATTTCTCACTGGAATAGATTCTTTACAAACAGGAATAATCCTTCATTTGATTTTATTTTCTTGGTTACGTTTCAGAATGTTTCTCTGTCTACATCACACTTTGCCATTTTTATCTTTTCTGGATTGAATGCACCTAATTATTATACGTTTTCATTATGGTTACGCTTGAGTTGGCATCATAATTCTGAATCTGTGGTTTCTGTGGCTTCAACCAATCCAGAACAAATGCTTTGATGTCCTGGAATTTTATTATTCTTCTCAGCAAAAAGGTGAACTTCTGTTTTCTATTTTTATTTCTTTTTAAGACGTTGGGAGAGTGTTTTCTCTTCAGTGAAAGCAAAATTCCTAATTTTAGCTTGTAAATGCTAATATACCATAGGATAGATATTTTGTTCTGCAATGACAATGATTTAAACAAGTCACCAATCTGGCTGATGTCACAAGTACAGCTTTATTCTCCCTTGATTTTAAACATCAGCTTTCAAGCTTGGAAGGTACAGAACATGAAAGCAAAAAAAAGCATAGAAAAAGTCTTGTGCGTTACTTAAAATCCTGAGAGTCACAGTATTATTTTGACATTGGAAGTGGGACCAAGACAGGACAGCTAGAGAGTCTGGTAACGTGTGAGAGAAAGGCAAGTAGTGCTTAAATAACTTCTACGTTTATAACTGTTTGCTTAAGATTTTATGAGAGGTTGGGGGTTTTTTTTTAGTAGATTTTAGGGAATGAAAGTTTTAGAGTAGATTTTACGAAGAATTGTTCTTGTAAGAATTTTTGGAGCACTGTTAGGCTTATGTAAGAAAGGGGTTTTATACCTGTTAAGATATTCACAATACACAGATTCTGGAGACACCCAGTTAGGACCATTTAATGTAAAATGAGAGGTGGTCATTGTCTTATGATGTTTGTTATGAACATAGTGAGAACAGGCAGGGGAGGTGAGAAAAGAAACATGACCCTTCTATGTAAATGGGAAACTGAAGCACCACAAAACTACCTACTTGGCCATAGTATCAAAGAAAGTAAACAGAGCTTCAGAATGAGATCTTCAAAGACCTATTCCTGTTTCTTAACCACCAGACTTTCCATTGTACAATCAAATGCCATATTGGATTGACCTTTCACAATAAGAATTTAAATAAATCTGCAGTAACCCTGGATGTATTTTTTCATGCATGTGGAAATAGGTGGTGGTTTCACAGAACTGGAAGAATTTGGTATGTCTCTGCAAGTATTTCTCTGCAAAACTGGAAATACAGCGTAACACTTAAAATTTAATATAATATAAACATGAATGTAGCTGCCTACTTCCATTGTCTAAATTGAGGGGAAAAATGATAAATAATCAACTAGAAGCAAGTAAATGGTAAAGCATAATTTAATCTTAATAGTTTTTCCATTTTGATAATGTAATGTGATGGTTGTAGCAGAAAGCAATTTTAAAAATACAGGTTTCATATCATGACAGTTTTATAGTTAAATTGTTTTGTGGTTTGGAAATGTGTAATAAAAATATTGCATTACAAATAAAACCCTAATGTTGTAAGTGAGCTTCATCCCATCAGGCACCATAGCAGTAAAAGAGTTGGTATCTTGCCTTCATCTGCAGTACACAATTAGAGCAGGTAACCAACCACCAACAGGGGTTTGCAGCATGAGAGCAGCTTAGCTACCAATCAAAGAAGTCATTTTGAAAATATATAGTTATTCAGAGTTTATGCCAGTGATTAAAAGAAAATGATTAATTTTTGGCTAAATGACCATAGATTAAAAAAAGAGGAAAGAAAATGGCTAGTTAAAGCTTCTGTTTCAAAGGACGTTAAACCAGTACAAAATGTTGATGTTATGCTTTGTTTTGATTTTTCTTAATTACAGAATACTCAGAAACTGAAATGCCCATCACTGCTACAAGTTTACCATGTACAGGTCCTGAAAGTAGGATGCGATCAGTATTTTTTTATGCCAAGATAAGAATTTCCAGTGCAGTGTACCAGCTCTATTACCTTGTGACTGAGAGATGTCCGTAATTCACATCCCTCATCACTCAAATTTACCATTATGCCAGCACGAAAAAACCCCATGTGTTTTAAATGCTGAGTTATAAAAAAGTTTTTTGAAGTCCATTTCTATTTCAGGTCCTGTTACTTAATTTCTCTTTCCTCATGCAAAATTTATCAGTGAGTTTTTGCCTGTTGGTGATGTCGAATTTTCATTACGAGTGTTGTACTGGTTAATTACAGGGTGAAGGACTGTGGCCACGTAACTCACATTGCTTTTAAATTGGGAATGGAGTTTCTGGTAGATGGTTGTGGATGCCAACTGCTGAGTGACCTATTGTACAATTAACTGTGAGAATTGAGAGAGACCAAATTATAGGGCAAGCTATGACTTGAAAGTATGCCTTGACATTTCAGGGGCCACTCACCACTGCATTGTCACTTTCTGAAATGCTTGTGATGGCACAAGGTTTAAAACAGCAGAGAAGTAGCAGTTTCTTGCCTTTCCCCAAGCCGAGGCAGTGATTTGGAGGACTGGGGGGGATGTGTTTAAAGAGAGGTATGAGAGTGTGGTTCATTCCCACAGTGCCAGCTGTGCATCGTGTAACCTGACTACACCTGCTTCTGAGAAGGTGATGTATGGCAGTCCCTGTGGGCATTTCCGGAAGCTGGCTATGGGCCTGCCTTTCTTCCTTCATCAGCAGTTAGGAAAACGCACCTCTGGCCACATCTTAATGCTGTTTCTGTGCCATTGTTACAGCATGAAGTTACTTAAAGTTGATTACTGTGCTGAGTGAAGCTGTAGCTAGTCCCTAAACCCAGCTCGTCCCGTAGGATATATACTGCAACATTAAAACATCAAACGGTTTGGTGTTCTGTGAGCTATTTGCTGGAGTAAAGGGCTTAATAAAAAAAAAAAAAAAAGTGTTGAGTATTAATGTTGCGTAGAAATTTTCTTGCTCCATACTTTAGTACCCAGAGGGTAGAAAGTGGTGTCTGAGGTACTCTGCAGTAGTGAGCAGAAACTTCCCCGAGTCTGTGTCAGAGCTTCTCTGCTTACCCTACAAGACAAATAAAGAGAAGCTGTAGGAATGCAAGTCAGCTAGATTAAGGGGTTTGTCGTACATGCAACACTTTATGATATGATGATGCACAAGTCATGCAAAATCTGGTAGCCCAGGTTTCATTTCCCCTTGAACTGTAGAAAGTGGCCATGTGGAATGACATAAACTGCTTGGAAACAGATCTTGAATTGCCTCTTACCTGTCCCTGCTGCTTCAGTTACAAAGCAATTCAGTAGCTACAGGCATGGCTGTTAACAAGAGGAAACAATGCAGTGTGTTACAGTGGTTAAGAGAGAAAACTTCAGCGTGAATTTGTTTATTCTGCTGATGGCCTGTGGAGTTGTATTTCAGCTGTAGCATCCCCTCTGCCCCCTTTCTGGTGGTGTTACCTCATGAATCAAGACCATTTTTGCACAATTTTATCAGATACCAATTTGATTTCATTCTTGTACATAGCGATGCCTTTTCAGTGAAAAGTACAGTTAGAGAATCTCCAAGAAAATCTCATTGATTACTAGACTGACCCACTTAAGATAGAAAAAGGGAGTGAGAGAAAAAGAAAGAAAGAAGTTTCATAGGAAGGGAGGAACATGAAGGTAAGAGCTGGGACTCTGGGGGTCCAGATTCTGTTCTTGCCTCAGGCGTTGACTCCCCTGGGCAACTTGCTTTGGCCAAGTCAGCATATACCTCTGTGTCTTCATTTCTTGGCTTCTGTAATGGTGAAAGTCACAAATCCCGTCTGACAGGAAAAATATGAGGATTTATTGATTGCGAGTACTGTAAAGAACTGAAATACTATGCTCCTGAGTGTAATAAAAACGTAGATAGAAATAAATTAGATATGCTCCTAACCACACGTGAATCTTTGTTGTTGCTAGCTTTAGAGTATGGGCTTGGGCAAGGCATCTAATCTTTCTGAGCCTGAGTCTTCTCACCTGTGAAATGAAGGTGAAAATTCATATGGCTATTGTGGAATTAGTTAAAATCTGTCAATGAATTTAAATAAATAGTTTTGCACTCACAGTACAATATTATTTTGCTCTGAGAGACTACTACATTGTATCCTTCATTTTAGACATGTTTTTACTTATTTAATGCAATTCCATAGAGTTTGAAAAAAGAACCTTTTTAGTAGACACCCTCCTTCAGTGAATCGGAAGACAGAATATGGCACCTATAGCAATTAAATGACATATAATTTCATAATATGTACATCTATATTACATGTACATGTATAGTAAGTTGTTCATTCTGTAAGCTTCTTATACAGAAGGGCTCCAATTCAGGAGAGCACAGCAAGAAGTTTGTCTCTATTTGGCACAGAAGTTAGAAAGAAGCTTAAGATGAATATATGAGTAAACATCTGCAATTTCAGTAAATTTGGATCAGATCCTTAAATCCATTCATGGCCTGGGTAGTTTCCCAGGTGGAGTCCTAAAAAGCAGGAACAGAGCAAAATAAAATACAGGATCTTACTAGGGTGCCATGAGTGTTGGTTCGCCAGTGGTTGGACTGTGACTGTCTGGCTTTCCAGTTGGTTGAGGTGGGATATATAATGTATTCCCGAAAGGATTTTCTCCTTTCGGATTGTGGATTGCTCTAAGGGGATAGAAATGGAAATTGTTTTAGGTCACCTTCCTTTCACAGGTGGTTCCTTCTGTTATATGCTCCACTGCTATCATCTGTCCTGTTTCAAAAGCAAGTGAAAAGGATGCTACCTTTTCTGCGGGGAGTTTGTTTTTTCAGTCTGATAGATCTTGCTGTTAGGAAATGGTTCCTGGTACTTAACCTACATTTTCTTGTGCTGAATTCTATCACATTAAACTGAGTTATTACTCCAGACCATACTAAATAATTGATTTTCTCTGCCCCCACTTTGTGCTGTTATATTTGAATTTGATTTACAGATTATTTTGAATACAAGTAACTGTAAAATGATAAAGTTATTAAACAACTAGGCATCCAGTAGGAGAAAATAATGAAAGCAGAAACATTTCTAAAGCCTTCTGTGCTATTAGGTGCAATGACACAGGGAAAATGTAATGGGAAACAACGCTGGAGCTTTCTAATACACCTCAACAGTTTAAAGATCCTTGAAGCAGAAGGGGGTTAATGTGACTGGAAATTGTTGGTCTTCATCCTTCTCCTTTTCTTTCCTTGAATAGTACCTGTCATACATCTTTGTTATGTTTGAAACTTTCAACTTTTTATACCTGTTGAGAAGGTAAGCTGCTGTTCTAGGAAGAATTTACCACTAAGTGTAAAATATTTTCTTGTCTGCCCTAATGTTTTATGCATTTGTGATTTGTCCTCTCATCTCTATAGTTTAAATAAGACTACTGCTGCTAGTGATGTTTTGTGGGTAGGATTTTTTCTGTATAAACAGGATACTGGACAGCAAGTATTAGTCTATCAGTACAAACAGATAGTGGCCAGTGAGTCAAAGCAGGCTTTCCCTGTGCCCACTGCTGTTGGCTCCCTTGTGTCCCGCTAGGAGAACTGTAGATGGAAACCTCTGATGGTACGAAGACTTTTACTTGTTGTATGTTTGGTAAAGGCTACATTTTAAACCCCCTTTTGCTATGCTTTGGATGTTTGTAACAAGCTCAGAATGGAAAGGCCCCACCGATTCAAACTTCATTACGAAGTTGTTCTGCGAGCATTCCAGTTTCCCATTAATAAAAACTAGAAAGTAAATAAAACATGATAACAAGAAATAAAATTTCTTTTGGAAAGTTTCTTCTGTGGCTCTGGCTTCCTTGTATTTCTATTTTATGGCTGAGGATGTTGACATCATTGCTGTAAGCAGCGTGTTACCATTTCAAGTGGAAAGCCATAGGATCAGGTTGTTTCCCGTTTTGAATGAAATGGAGTTAGATGCCCATCGCTAATAGACACAGGGAGGGAGCCTGCCTCATTTCTGGCTGTGGCAGGTTGTCTGCCCTCGATCACAGAGTGAAATGGTGACAGTGGCTTTCAGCCTCACCTCTGAAGGGCAGAGAATTCAATGCATACAGCTGAGTCCATGCTGGCCTTCCAAAAGCAGCATGTGCGTCTGCTGCTTGTGCCGTGGTTTAAGCCCAGCCAGCAACAAAGCACCACGAGACCGGTCGCTCGTTCCTCCCTCCGTGGTGGGGTGGGGAGGAGAAAATATAACGAAAAGCTTGTGGGTCGAGACAAGGACAGGGAGGGATCACTCACCAGTTATGGTCATGGGCAAAACACAGACTCAACTTGAGGAAAAACCAAAATCAATTTAATTTGCTACCAATCAAATCAAAACAGGGTAATGACAAGTAAAACCAAATCTTAAAACACCTTCCCCACCCCTCCCTCCATCCCAGACTCAACTCCACTCCCCATTTTCTCCACCTCCTCCCCTCCAGCGGCGCAGGGGGACAGGGAATGGTGGTTGCAGTAAGTTCATCACACGTTTCTGCTACTCCTTCCTCCTCAGGGGGAGGACTTCTCACACTCTTCCCCTGCTGCAGCATGGGGTCCCTCCCATGGGAGACAGTTCTCCACAAACTTCTCCAGTGTGAGGTCTCTCCCACATGCTGCAGTCCTTTATGAACTTCCCTGGTGTGGGTCCTTTCTGCAGGCTGATCTTCAGTCACAGACTGCTGCAGCACAGGCTTTCCCATGGAGTCACAGCCATCTTCAGGGGCATCCCCCTGCTCCGGCGTGGGCTCCTCCCCAGGCTGCAGGTGGGCATCTGCTCCCCCGCTCCCCTCCATGGGCTGCAGGGGGACAGCCTGCCGTCTCACCAGGGGCTGCAGGGGCATGCCCTTCTCTGGTGCTCCTCCTCCCCCTCTTTCTTCACTGACCTTGGTATCTGCAGAGGGGCTTCCCTCACATCCCACTGCCCTCCCCCACTGCAGGTTCCCCTTCTTAAATACGTTCTCCCAGAGGTGCTACCACCGTCACTGATGGGCTTGGCCTTGGCCAGAGGCAGGTCCGATTTGGAGCCGGGGAAGCTTCTAGCAGCTTCTTACAGGAGCCACCCCTGCAGCCCCTCCCCCGCTACCAAAACCCCACCACACAAACCCAAAACATCTTGAAATACGGTTCATAAAGTGTGTAAGGCTGTGAGAATTATAGCTGTTATTTCCATGCCTAAATATAATGGCCAGGAGTTAAAGAAGTGCAGAAAACTCAGGGTATACAACTTCATTCACCCAAAGAGACATTTAGGGGAAACCGAAGAGACTGTGATGTGGCCTCTACTCTCTGTATGTGGTTTTGAACCAGTGTAACCCTTGTTTCTTTTTGGTTTTTTTGTCTATAACAATGTTCTGTCCTGTGAGGAAATGTCACCCAAATGACCTGTTTTGTTCTCCATCTAGCAGCTACATGACTTCAGCATTGGCTGGAAAAGCGCAGAGAGGTGAGGTTATCTGGCAAATGTTAATTAGTCAGGATTTTATTTAAGCTTTACATGGCTAATTATAGCATGAAAACTGACATAGTTGTTGCAGTATTCTTATTCTTGTTTCTAGTTGACTGCTATAATAGTTTTTTATAGTATGATGATGTCTAAACGTTCATAGGGAGAAAGCAGGGCTGTGTTATGTTATTTGCTGTAGGTATATTTGAAGTCCCTGACCCTCTTTAGTCGTAACCTAGGTTGAACTTCTGCAGCATTTTACCTGCACTTAGTGTCAGCCAGGGTAGGATGCAGATATGGAAAGGTAGGTTAAAGCTGTACTGTTCTGATGAGGGCTCCATGGGGCTTACAGTGGGTAAATAGACAGCTTTGGGATTCATACTTTGGTGGCTATTTTGATTTGCTTGTAAACGTTTTGCTTCTCTAACTGTTGGTATTTTTTTTGCTAAAGTATTAGGAGTTTGGTGTTAATTCTGTTTGCTTTGAAGCACAATTGAAATGAGTTTAGTTTAACTCTGGGTATGAAAGTTGTCACAATGCATCAGTCTCTGTGACAGTGACACAGGAGAGCAGCACAGAGATACTTGCTCAACGACTGGCGCATAATATTTGCATGGCTAGCTTGTCAAAACTAGTTTCTGCTCACCTCAGCCCTGAAGCACCAACCTGGCTCATGAGAACTGGGCTTCTGTCTTCCTGCTTCATATTTCATTGCCAAATAGCACAAGGACAAGCAAAAAAAAAATTTGGGATTGCAAATTATAATTGCCGATCAGAATATAGGAATCCAAGTTTTCAAATGTCCCTTTGGAAGAGGTATTGTTGTGTCCTACAGGAGCTGCAAGAACTCACAGGCAGCTTGATAAGACAATCCATTCCTTCCTCCTCTTAACACAGATTTATTTCTGCTCCTGTTTTCTGAAGTGTCCTTATAACTAATGTGGGACAATTTAAGATACTGGCCTGGGTGTGGGAAGGTCTGCATTCAGGTCTGGTGCAATCCAGATGTGCTTGATCCAGCAATGCTTTTTAGAATATTGCTTGCACAGAAGCAGTGCTTGCCTTTTTGGATAATAGGAGGCACAGTAGCAAGAACTGGTGTTCTGCTTCTGCTAGCAGAAGAGTTTTGTCTTCACAGGAGGGAGTTTTTGCATGGTGTGGAAAAGGCTTTGTAGCAGAAATAATGTAGACTAAGCTGCTACTTTTTTTTTTTTAATTATTATTATTTTTAATGGTCAAGAGGGGCCATAAACACACAAACATCATTCAGCCCTGATGCTGCTTTGGAGCTCATCCCTGTCTGTCTACAGCTGGTCCCTGGGACATGGGGAGAGGGTCCCCTGGATTTGCTAGACAGAAATGGAGAATGAGGAGCAACGAGATAGGCTGAAGCTTTCTTACCATCCCGATGCGCATATCTCGCATGCTTATGTCAGCTTAACATCACTGTGCTCTCCAGGTTGTTTAAGCGCATGATCTCAGACCTCCACCTGTGGAGGGACGTGATTCTAATTCACTCCTCAAAGGACATGTGACAGTCAAAGGAGCAGACATTGTGAAAGACTCAAAACCAGTCACATTTAATCAGAACAAAATAGATAGTAATGGATAGACAAAACGGTAAAAATACTCTCACACACATAACGCTTCTGAACCAAGTTAGGGAGTCAAGCCCCTTTGCCTCTCTTGGATTTATCTGTGCTTCCTTTTTCTGTGTGAATCCCCCTGAGTTTTTAAAAGTGAGCACTGATGACCAGTTTTCTTGTTCTGAGGAAATTCTTTTCATTTAAACTGAAGCCATCACTCTATCCAGAGTACACATACAAATGCCACTCCAGCACAAGAAATGCAAGACAGTTCGTAAAATCAAATCAGAAGTTGTATCTTGTGCTGATTGCCCCAAATCGTCCTGGTTAATGTTGTTGTGTTGCATTCAGCTGACTTCAGAAACACTGAGGGATCAAAGGCAATTGCTCACTCGAGTTATTTCATGGCCATGGACTTGCACAGGCTCCTGGTAAATCCAGCCTAGATGTTTTGCTGGATCGGGGCCTGAATGCTTTCCGCCTTTGCTGGGGCCAGCATCTCAGATCGTAAAGTGCCTGTCACTCATGAACTTTAAAATTTGCATTTACAATGCTTAGCATTGTTTCCAGAAATGACTCCCCACCTCTGTTTTTTTTCCCCATGTCCATGTTTGTATACCTGAATAAGTTATATGGACTCCTTTGCCACCCAGTTTCAGTGGTTTACATGAAGTGCTACCCAGGTCTGAAGAGCTTCTGTCACTGAACTAGATTATTTACAATGAAAGTTAAATTGAAAACTTTCGCAAAATTTTTCATCCCCTCCCCACCTTTTTGCTGCCAGCTTAGTTTATATGTATGTTGCTTGTGTAAAGAACAGGCCTATGATGTGTCATAGTCAAATTACATGAGGGGCTGAACTCTGCTTTCAGCTACCTGTGATGCAGGGAGGTGGCAGTGGTGCTCAGAATTGCCTAGGCTCCCTGGAGATCTTCAGTTCTCTCATCTCTTACTCCAGCGGATCTAAGGTGCTGGGCTGTGAGATCCTCTACATCTGACTGATGCAAGATTCATGCTGCTGAGGGCTGGAGGGGGAAAACTGCATCTCGGTCAGATCATGTTGGAAGAGTTATGCATAAGGAGTGGGCAGAAGAAGTCCCTACCGCATACTTCAAAGAGTTTCTCCTCTGATTTGTGAATATCTTTTTGAAGGGGAAAAAAGAACAACACTGCTACCACAAACATAAATTCCTGCAGTGATAACAAAAGTCCTTAAGCTCCCAGTGTATTAATTACTGTAAAGAAAAAGCAAAATATGCATTTATTTTATTTTTAATTAAATTTAGGAAAGCATACAAAAATTGCATTTTGAAGAGTTCCTTGAATGTTATGGACTGTCCTATGTTCGTTACTTTAGCTTATATTTTTAAAACTTTTTTTGGGCTAAGTCCAGCAAGCCTGAATCTGACTTGTGATATGCAAGTGAAGACAAATAGAGCAATTATATACACATGTATTTATATTTTTTATATATATATGCAGTTTGTTTATGTGTAAGAAAGCAAGCAACTGAGATGTGAAACTTGGGCTGTGAGCTTCTTTTCAATAGAAACTGTATTTTTAATTTTGCACCTAGCAGATTGGCATTCTTTTAAATGCCTGGAGGTGTTATGCACTGTCCATGCAGAGAAGGAGAATATTGTCCGTGCCCCACGCAGGAGTTTACAGGGAAAAGGTTGCTGTACTGGATGTGTATTTCTAGTTATTCTTGTCAGGGCAGGGGAAATTGGGAAAACAATAGTTACTCTCTTAATCAAGGCTGATTCATTGGCCTGTCCCCAAAGTGGTTCAACCAATGCTGTCCTTTACCCAAAGGGGTCTTAACGGTACAGTCCAGTCTCGGAAGTTACTGGAGCCTGCAGGGACTCGCTGTCCCCAGCATCATCCTTCTGAGGCACGTTCCCAGGAGCAGTGTTTCTGACTAGGACTGTGAACGCTGCAATGTGAGTTGTCTTCCCATCGGGTGACTCGGGTGCTTCCTATCCATCCTTATGCCCCTGCTGCTGTTCATTGTCTTTGTGGACAGAAAATGCTGGCCAGGATGGATTTGATGTGCATACTGCTCCTAAGGGAACTGACGGGGCAAAAATATCGGGGAATTTATTAGCCTTGCTAGTTGAAGCAAAATTCAAAAGCAGATGGGAATGCATCCTGTGAAATCTCAGACTTACTGCAACAATGGATGAACCCCTAATGTTGGCAATGTAGGATTCCCTGTGCTCCTTGAGCATATGGCAGAGAAGTGGAGTTTGTTTTGGATAACAAATTATAAGTTGGATTGAATAAGCACCAGTACTTGCAGGTTTCAGGAATTTTCTACAGGGGATATAAGAAAGTACTGCATATACTAAGGAAATATATCTAGTTCTCTTCAATTAAATGATTTCTTGGCCTTTAAACTAGTATAGACATATTTATGAGCTTTGGTTTTCATTTTTTTTCTTTCTTTTTTGTTATCATGAATGAAATGTGTGTAGGACTGCAGAACATTTACCTAACATGCTTACTATGTTTGTCAGAATTATTTACTGAGTGATATGCTTCTTGTGGGACAGGGAATAGTGGGATGATCAACATTTCCAAACCTGGCCCAGGTAATTAATTGTGCTAGACAGCAGCATGAGCAAGAGCACTGTGTATGCCCAATTAATTACTTTATGTCTCTGATTGTAGTGATGACAGAAAATGACAAACCAGTAAATTCAGTAATCCACACAGGATGTTGTAATACAGCAGAGTTGTGCATAAGGCAGTGGTTGGATTGGGGCTCCCTGAGAGCCCTGGCACAGAGGGAATTTAATAGAAATATCAGCGATATAAAAATACACTTGCAGTTGCAACTGCCCAGGTATGTGAAGTCATTTTGGCTGGAAGTTGCAAGAAGAAAACCTGATCCGTATTCTTTTTTGGTTGACAACATCTTATAGCTCAGTGTCTTTTACAGTACACATCTTGGGCAAGGCACAGGTGACTAAGAGAAAAAAAAAAGATTGAAAGTACTTTTAAATCCTTAACATGGCATTGTTTTATACTTCTTCATAAAGTTGTAGCTTTCTGTGAGAGGTCCAAAGGCCCAGGCATTTCCTTAAGCCCTTCTCCTAATTTTGAAAGCTGTGCTCAGCTGATTGGGGGAAGCAAGTTATTCTTTTATATCAGTTAATGGGGTCTAACCCTTAAGTTAACCACAACTAACCAATATCTCTGTTTTGTGTATTGTGTATCCAGTACTTGGTGCAAATTATTTTTAATCTCTGTGAAGTGATTAAAAATCTCTCAGAAATAATCCAGAGCTGATGCTGATGTCTCCAGTACTGCTTACTTGCCATCATACTTCAATAGATGTCCCTGGGAATCTACTGGGGCTCTCCATGGGGTGAAACACTAATTCATTGTAAGCAAGACTGGCTGCTTGTTTTTTTAGGGTTAACTTTGAGTAATAAATAAATTGGAGGGAATCACAATCTCCTCTGAAATGTTGTGCAACATTCTGTAAGGTGGTACAGAGGCTAAATTTCTTGAGTTATGTAAGGTGAATGACTAAGCCAGTGACTAGATGGCGATACCTTTGGTTTCTGGGTCAAGTAGTCATATATATGCAGAGTGAGCAGGCAGAATCTGTCTGCATATTTTTTTTCTTGTGTGTGTATATGTTTGTTTACGATCTGTCTCTCTGATGAATTTATATCCTTGGAAGAACTTCACCCAAATTGGATGAGACAGGATTATGTGACCTAGATGTTTTCCACTACTATATTGTGAGGTGGTCAAGAGTTGGAGGGCTTGTTTTTGAGTCAAATTAGAGTCAGATGGCCCTGTGACCTAGAAGAAAAGTGCATCTTTCTAGGGACAATGTTAATCCTATTGCAAGTTGTAGGGTGAATAAAAACCCTCTGAGTTGGTTTTATTTTATCAGACACTGTACTAGCAACATAGATTATTTTTTTCCCTGCACATCTGCTATTCTTTAAGCTTGTCAAGCAGAGCAGAAAGCAAAAATAATGGAAAAGTAGTAAAATGAAACACTGTAAAACATTCTTGTGAAAAGTCAATGGCACTGACGAGCATGTTCTGGGCAAAAAAATGTAAAAATAGATTTCAGAAAGAACATGTTTTTCAATTTATTGTTTTAAATAATGTTCTGAACTGTTTGGCAGAAAGATGCGAATTTGAAAATATCTTATTGTTACCAAATCTGCACATTGGATTGTGAAAAATAATTTCGACTGAAATGTATTGTCCATCACTAGCTATAGATCTCCTTCTTTTGTTCAGATTTTAGAAAAGCAAATCTATTCATTTAAAGGACTGCTTATCTCTAAGTACAATTGATTGAAATTTGGTTAAGTATATCACTGAGTTAAGCTCACATTTATTCATCGGTGGATAGGAGCCCCCCAGCCATTTTTGTTAACATCAGGTCAAAACAGGAAAAAGATTGAGAACGCCGATCTGCAATTACCCATCACCTCTACTTCATATTACAGTTTCTAGGCACTAAGTCCAGAAAGAGAATTTTAAATATAATGTTTAATTCAAGTAAATGATGTGGTGATTTGACCCCCTTGTTCCTCGATCTTGCATCTCCACCTGCGAAACTCAAGTCCTTGTAGGCACTTTCTGATACTGCAGTTCCCATTCATCTTTCTTTGTCAGCATATTTGGAAGGAGGCTAGGAGGCAATAGAAAAAGAACATCCTCTTTTTAGACAAAAATAACTTTTATTCATAAGAGATTCTAAGATATCTCTTTGAACAGCTACTGCTGAGTTGATCCCCGCGCCCCCCCCCCCCCCCTTATTTTTTTTTTTTCTCCAGCCCTTGGAACTGCTCTTTTAGTTTGGAAAGTAAAATCCTGAAAAATGGCTCAGTTCGCCATTCATCTCTCTGGAAAACTGAACTAGATTGTTTCTTTCTGCTTCATACTCTGCTTATTAGTTGGGTTTCATGTAGTGTATGTACTATATGTATGTAGTGTATGTGCATAGTGTATGTAGATAGGTGGATTAGTGCTGTTACATGGCAGGCAGTGGAACAGATGCCCTGCCTCTTTGGCAGAGGCAAATTCTTATTTCTACCTTGGCTTAAAGAAATCTGAGTTTGAGGCAATGTATTCTGCTTCTCTTTTCATCAGGGTCTTCAGCAGCACTTTAATTTACTGGCATGATTTAGAACCTTATGTTATTATTTTGCTTTTCTTTCAAGGGGACTTTGAAGCTGCTCTGAAAGCATCCAAAGTATAACTGGGACAAAGGCACTGGTGTCAGAGTATAGTGGGGAAGACTGGAACTGTTAGAGGTTTGTATTTGTAGAGGTTGGAAGCAAGATGGTTACGGAGGGGAGATAGAAAAAATGCAGTCTCTCTGAAGGCAGCGCAGATGTGAAGCCTCCAGTTAAGAACAAGGAGAAGGGGAGATTGTGACTCCTAGACCATTTTTCATGCTCTTCATTATGGAAACTGTTTTCATAGCTGCCTCTACTGCCTATTCACTGGCTTTTATTATTTAGGCACTCTTGTACAGAAAACATTGAGCTTGGTAGACTGGCCAAAAGATGCTGAGTGCTACTGAAGTCTTTTAGCTGTGTTTCCCTGAAGGGAAGGTTTCCCACCAGTGTGATTTCCTTGAATTGGACATCAGAGATTTACCAACACCTGTATGGTATGATATGCAGATCTAATGGAGCTCACCTAAGTTACTTTAATTTCTGGCACTTGTTCCTGGTGCTTGACAAGTAGGAGGACATTGCCAGAGATTTAGATTTTTTTCTTTCTTTCTTTTTAATGTAAACATTGTGTTAAACTGGGCTGAAATCAGAGAATTGGTGGAGAATTAGATGGTATCCATGATAGTGAAATGATTCAGGCGTGACATTGGTTTTAAGGGTAACCTCCATAAGCCAACTTGTTTAAAAGTGGAAAGTTCAACTCTTTTTTTTCTTTAAAGGTATTCTTATATAATGCTTGCTTTCAAATGCTGTTCATTGCGTGGGATTGTTTATTTTCTCAGCAAAATCAGATGGGTCTGGGCTGAATTTTACTTCCTGAAATCCAGGCAGGGTACCTCAGTGAGAAAATGCTGTCTCTTCTTAATGCCCAGCAATTTCCTAAGTAGTGTATCTTACCTTATGGGCCTTGGGATCATCTAGCTTGCACTCAAGGTGTTATCTCTGCCAGATCCTGATAAATTTCTCAGGACTCCTGTCTGATTTTGACAGATTCGAGACAGAGCCACTGGGCTGAGACACTTCACAGGGATTCATTCCTTCCATGAGGCCAGATGTTGTCGAAGTCAGTGGAGAAGACTTGTCCTAATTCATAAAGGTCTTTGAATATGACAGCCCATACTAAGGAAGTGGCTTAATGAAGGGAGATCCTGCATGAAAGAGCTTTTGGGCCCAAAACTATGAGCTCAGTAATATGCTTTGGGGCTCATTAAGAAGCCACTTTATGAACAACTGCAGCTACTGTCATTAGGACCGTGTCATCAAAACTTCATGGTACCTCAGACTTGAGACAGTTGGCATGGACAGTCAAGATCTTTACTCTATCTTAGTCAATAAGAAACCAGTCTGTCTACTTTAAAGAGACCTAAAATTGCAGAGACAGATTACTTGGATGCTCAGAAGCCAGAGAACCTTCCCCAAACCTTTCCCTAAAATGAAGACCATTGATAATGATATAAGGTTGTTGCATGCACACCATTCTTAGTGTTATAAATTGAACAAATTTGATACGAAAATCACTGGGACGAAATAGGGAAACCCATGATAATGTAGATAGTCTTTGAATAGGTTCAGTCCTCTTCTGCAAACTTGCGTAAACCTGACTGGAGTGATTAGAGTTATTCTTGCTTTACACTGGTGTAATTCATAGCACATTTTGGCCCTTATTGCCTCATGTTTGATTGCAACTCCAGTGAAAATCATGCTAGGCTGCTTAGTGGTAAATGGCCTTTAGAGCTGTGTTTGCAGCTTGGTTGAGATGGCGGGGGGGGTAGCCATAGAACCTGCTTCAACAACTAAAAAATTATGAAATGTTGTTTTTTAATTTGGTGAGAGCTGGGCTTAGCATGATGTGTGGCTGTCATAAAAGCTAACATGAGCCTGTGCGTAGCAGAGTAATTTTTGTTTGCATAATCTGATGGGTTTTGATTTACATAATATTTTTGGGTGTGCATGCACTCCATATCCTTCACAGAAAGCTTAGAGCTTGACCGTCTCCAGTAAAGGGATCCCAGTTATTAATTGGTGATGCCTTTCTGCTCTGTAGACTGAAACGTATTTCCTTGGGATTTTTTAAAATTCAAAATAAGCTTAAAATTAATCGGTAGACTGAGCAGTAGGAAGCATAGGTCTAAAAGTGGATTTCCCATTCTGTAAGTGAATGGAGTATATGCACCTTTTAGCCCCTTGGCTTTCTCATTTGGATAAAATCTTTGGCATAGTTTCCTTCCACTCAGGAGATGAGTTACCAACTTGTCAAGCAGTGCAATGGTACTGTTGGTGTTCTCAATTGCTTACAAAGGGTGATTGTAGTTCTCCCTCGTTTCTACTGATTTAACTCATAAGTAGTTCCGCTAATCTCAACTAGCCTTCTCCTTGTTCACATGCTTTTAACCAAGATCAGATTGTGTGCTTTTCAGTTGCATCTATTTTGTTTATTGACTTGAACTCATTTGTTTTACTGCTGTCCGTGTCACCAACCTAAATACATAGGTTTTGAAGGCTGATACATCCTTCAATACATAGCTGGAAATTCTGGTGTGCTATTTGGAAAGAACTGTTTGCTGTTTTCCTAATATGATGGGGAAGGACTTCTAATATGGAAAAGAGGAATACATGGTAAAGGACAAGTGACAAGAACATTTGCTGTCATACTAAGTTGCCCAATGTGGTTATGGTTGATATAACTAGGGAACTCAGAGTTGTGTCTGAAGGATAAAGGAAGAAGACACCTTTCCGTGTCATAGTGGTATGTGCTCATACATGCTAGCCAGCATAGACTAACTGCCTTTTTATGAAATACACATTTATTTTTAAGACGCAACTTTGAAAAGACATCACTAAAGCAAACAATCCATCAATTTAAGCAATTACAAATGGCATGTGTATGATTAGACCTGACTTAGCCATGTTTAAACTAGCTGTACATCTGTGATTTTGACAGGACAGTAACTTGCTTAAGTGAAGGTATAAATTTTGCAAGAAGAGACCCGTATGCTTACTCTATTTGCTGACCCACTATAGTGTTAAGGGGCACAATACATTCTGCAGGGTGTGATGTGTTATGTAAAGACTGAAATAGGAATTTGGCGTGGACATGTTACAAGTGCAGATTGGTCAGTGAGAATTGATGCGTTCTGTACATCTGCCACTGCAGAATAGTTAGAAATAGCAAGTTCAGCAAATCGTCATTCCTGCTCAGTTCTAAGGAGGAAGAAAAGGAGCCTTTACAAAAATACCTTAGAAGTACTTTTGACATTTTACAAACTTGAGTACATTAATCCTTAGTATTTCTGTATGGCAGGTTAATATTACCAAGGGAAAAAACAAAGGCATAGGAAGATCGGGGCCCAGATTAAAAAAGACCTTGAGGTAGTTAGCTCCATGTTGACTGGTGCACTTAAATGGCTGGTCCCACAGGACAGTTTCCATAAATTTGGGAATATAGGTCTTTCGAGTTCCCGTCTTGTGCCTTAACAGGATAAGTATCCCCATTTGTTGTCAGCCATAGTCCAGAAAAAGTGCCTTCTCTTATTTGACACCAGAACAAAACATGCAAGACACAGCTCATCTCAGCCATATTCCAAGAGAACTAGTATCATATTCATGAAGTAACTATGGCCTTCAGTTATGAAGAGGCATAGCTGTCGGCTCTCTTTCTTTTACTATTGTATCTTAATTGTAATACAGTGGTGCCTACACTTTTTGATCAGAATTGGAGATGTGTTGTACTTGTTGCTATACAGATTGTACCAACCAGTTGCCCTGGTGCTAAAGCCCCTGCGCTCCGAGTAGATGGAAAGAACAAAGGAAATAACATTGCCTCACGTCACTGATGGGGACTTGAGGCTTGGGGAAAAAAGTGATTATTCAGTGATGCGAAGGGAGTTTGTAACAGAGAAAGGAATTGAATTTGGACATTCCGGAGCTATACTTGTAGCATTTACATGTCAGTGTGACTAAGCTGGCATTGCTGTTAGGGGAAGTGACCTCTCTTCCACTTCAGGTTGTGTGGTGGTTCTGTGTACTGGGTTTGGGTACAGACCTGAGTTAGTTAACCCCTTTTTTTTCTTCCTGGATTGGCTTTCAGCTGCATCAGTTCTCTGAGCTGGTTTACCACATGGACAAGAAAACACTTGCAGGTGACATGATGTCATGGTTTAACCCCAGCCAGCAACTCAGCCCCACACAGCCACTCACTCACTACCCCCAGGTGGGATGGGGGAGAGAATCAGAAGAGTAAAAGTGAGAAAACTCGTGGGTTGAGATAAAGACAGTTTAATAAATAAAGCAAAAGCCACGCACGCAAGCAAAGCAAAACAAGGAATTTATTCACCACTTCCCATCAGCAGGCAGGTGTTCAACCATCTCCAGGAAAGCAGGGCTCCATCATGCATAATGGTGACTTGGGAAGACAAATGCCATAACTCTGAACATCCCCCCCTTCCTTCTTCTTCCCCTAGCTTTATATGCTGAGCATGACGTCATATGGTCTGGAATATCCCTTTGGTCAGTTGGGGTCAGCTGTCCCAGCTGTGTCCCCTCCCAACTCGTTGTGACCCCCCAGCCTGCTCGCTGGTGGGGTGGGGTGAGAAGCAGAAAAGGCCGTGACTCTGTGTAAGCACTGCTCAGCAGTAACGAAAACATCCCTGTTTTATCAACACTGTTTTCAGCACAGATGCAAAACGTAGCCCCATACTAACTACTGTGAAGAAAATTAACTCTATCCCAGCCAAAACCAGCACACATGAGGAGGTTGAACTGCTGCTTGTAGCATTAGTGTTAGCTTCTGTGAGTTTCAAGTGTATGTGAAACTACAACATATGACCTTGTCCAAAGTTTGGGGTTGCTAAACAATTTTTTCTCTGCTTTAATACTTATCTCATGTACCGAAGTACCCATCCTCCATCAGAACAGGCACCTGATGTCAGTAAGATTCACTGACATTTTCACTGCTGAGGATCACCCAGCTAATCCTGCTGGCAAAGAGCAGGGATGCATGGAGAAATTTTAGTTTTCTGCCTGTGTGGTACCCCTTGCCATCTCACATGTTCTGAAGGTACATGCTACCTCCTTCCATTCCCTATGTGATAATTTACAGAGAACTCAGCAGTGGAAAAATCTCTTTAAATTTGAAGCAGTAACAATTTTGAAATGATTCCCTGAAGTTTAGTAGCTTCACTTAACAAACAAACAAATAAACCTCTTATAAATAGCTACAGGAAAAACAACCAAACCCCTTAATTACAAAAGATGCCTCTCTGCGTTCAAAATCTTTGCCTTGTTTTCCTGTCAGGCCTCATTTCCACCAAGGGATCTCTTTCCTAAAGGCCAGCAGGACTGCTGTGATGTAGGAGGAGATAAATATATATGACAGAGGATGTGAAGGGGCAGAGCCCTGCCTTGACATTGACACAGATAATTGAGTTATTGGGGAGTTAGTGTAAAAGTTGACTGTTTCTTGGGAGAGATGTCATATGGCATTCTGGTTGTGGGACCAATAAGTATCCTCTGGCAACATTTATACTTGCCATTTTTCCCCTTTCAGTTAATGCTCCTAATTCCTTTTGGCACTATTTTCAGCAACTCTGGAATAGATGTTTAAGAAAAAAAATTTTAGATATGTTGCAGTATATGTCATCTGGTCACCTTGGTAGAGATCGTTGGCAGGTGGGGTCCTGCAAGACGCTGCTATTTATAACAAGAAAACCAATTCATATTCACATATGCTTGTGTAGGGTTGCCAGAATTTAACCTTCTCTCTAGACTCTGTTAGGAGTACTCAGATGCTTTAACCAGCAATTGAAGTGGAAATCTGGTATTCCTATATGAAAAAAAAAAAAAAATTTTTTTTGGTATGAAACTTGCATGCTTTGCATCTAATATGCACCAAAGTGCAGATATAAATGTTTGATGTTCTGAGTAGTGCTGTTTGTTAAGGCATAGTGTTGTATACTAGTAATTACAGATGTTAATTATAGAGGAGAACTGGATTATGACTTCGGGTGCCCTCATTAGGAGGGGACAGTGTATAAGTAGTCCTGGGAGGCTTTGTTAATTGGTGAAAACTTGTTTCATAGCATCTTCCTCGCCTTTTTCACCAGGAGGTAGTAATTTACTACTGCTTATACAAACATCAAATGAGACAGTGCTACTGCAGGTCAGCACTGCTGCTCAGTGAGAGGGGAACTGAATGTGACTCAGCTTCATTGGTTCATTTCCAGCCTTTCCCCACCTTTTGCCCTCTTTGGCCCTGCTTCACTTCTGCTTTCCTGGGTTTGGTTCAGGTAGTCTGTGTGGAGGTGCGTGCATGCCTTTGTGTGGGTTTGCATCCTGTGATGCTTCAGCAAAGACTCCCTTGCAAGGCCTAATACTCGCAGAGGGCTTGTTCTGAATTATTAGGTATACCATATGGCAGCCATTGACCACTTTCCATGTTTCTTTAGGAACCCAACCATATATGCACACACAGGCACCTGTAATTCTGGACAGATACATTACGTGCAGTTATCTTGCAGCCAGGAGGCCTTTGCAGTTCGGGAAACTCAAATAACTCTTCTGTATCTTTAAAAAGGAAAGTAGCCACAGGCCCTCTGGAAGTCTCTAAGTTGCCTGTGCAAGTAAGCACTAAAACTAATTATTTTGAGATTGAAACAGCACCTTTGAAGCATGTCCATGAAATACATAATTAAAGTATCTTGTGTTCGATCATACTGTTGGACAGCTAGTTGAAAATCACATTGTGTCTACATAATGAGACAACTAATATATGCATTTGTGCACTGATGAAATGACTCGTCCTGTAGTCTTTTCCCCTTTAATTGCTACAATGGCAACTGGCAGAAGAGGACCAAGTGCTGAGCTGTCCTTGATTAGCAAATCTAACAGATGCAGGGTTACTGTTATGGACTCCTTTGAGTTCAAATAGAAGAGGCTCTGAGGGATGGGACTGCTGCTTCCAACAATTTCTGTATAGATGTGTAAGTCGGGCAGAGCATGTTGGGTTTCCTGCTGTCTAGGAAGTCAGTGGCTAGCACAGCATCTGCCTAGGCTTCATAAATGAATGGAGCATATGTATTTATTGTGAGGAATGGCTTGAATGGTTTTGGCCTGTGTCCGCCTGTAGGATCGAGCCTTTCAAGACCCTCTGTGATGCCCAGTTGGCTCTGCTACAGCAGAGAGTCCCTGCAGAGCAGCTGGTATTTCAGCAAGTGAAAGTCTGAAGCTTGCCAAGCTCCAAATAGCATCTGGAAGTCTTGCAAGCAGTGAGTTGTTCTCAGTCGGTCTCTTGGGGATCTGGTGACTCAAGAAGTATTGATGGCAAGAAGTACACCCCTCTTAGCCATATCCCTTGTGTGTTTTTTATTCCTTTAGTATCTGTCTTGCTCCCTGTGGTAGGGGAAGTGCTGTGCTATGTTTTGTCATCATGCCATGAACATGTTTCCTGGAATGTAAGAACACAGGAAGGATTCCTTTGCCCTCCTCTCCACCATATGTTGTACACTTGTGGAAGACAGGTGTACACTGATCAAATAATTGGTTTGCTTGTCTTGCTGCAGTTTATAGCTATAGGGAGAGACAAGAATTGTATTATGCTGTACAGTTATTTGCAGGAACTAAGGTTGCTGGAGAAGAAAATTAATTTAGGGATAAATGTATATGAGGAGAATTCCAGGCTGGTCCTTCCCTCTGAAATGCACTGATGGCAATAGCCATAGAAAGCAGGACTCTGGGATGTCACTTCTTCCTCAGAAGATTCAGAGCTGGATCAGGGCTTAGCTACAGTGGATCTTACGGTCTTATTTTCACGATGATGACTTGCATGGTCTCCCTCTCATCGCAGCAAGAAGAGCATTCCAGCTTACTGGGTCATTCATTCGGCCATGGAATTGCCTGGAAAGAGCTAGTTATTTCAGGTTAGCATTTACACATACATATGTTCATTTATATGATTTTTATGTGAAAGAAATTAAGTCATTTTTCTTAGCCTACAGTCACATAACCAATCATAGCTCTCCTCTGCAGCTCTTGTACTTCCTGACATCTAAAAAAATGTCATAGTGTATTAGTGCTAGGGAGACAAAGACAAGTAAGGAAGTCTGCTGATGCTGCTTTTTACATTTAAAATCATGCAACATATCCAGGGGTTTAGGATGCATTTTCTCAGGGGGTTCCTATGACCTGAGTTCCCTGCTGTTTACCTTTTGCAGTCACGGTCTTCTAATTATGATGCTAGTTTTGGGAAAGGTTATAGTCACTTCAACTGGCTTCAAACCTTGCGTTGCAAAATTATATAGTGCTGCTGCTAGTGCCTGACAAAGATCTGGCTTCCAAACAAAGGCGAAGACGAAGGAATGAAGCAGCAGACCCTGCAAAGGATAGAATATTGCCTGTGTGATTAAAGCTCTTTTATTAGGCTATGGTCTGTAGTGGGAAAGAAAAAGGATGATCTCCACTGATCTGCATTTTAAACAATGTTGAGGATTAGCAGAGGGGCAGCAGATGCGCCTATTGAGCTGTAAAGGAAGGGATTCAAAGCTATATTGTGCAGATGGGAGATTATTGTACTGTACCTCCCTGCATGTGCCAGTCAGTACTCCTGCTGCTCTGCAGAGCGGCACTTATCATCTCCGTCAGCCCTCCTTGTCTCAGAGCATGCACAGCACAATAAACCTGCCTTAGCCCTGCTGCCGAGTTGAGCGGACACTCAACCAATCTAAACAAGCAGAAACTGAGCTGTGGCAGCCATTCTACTGCTGCTGGTAGGATCATGATATGGGCACTGGATGATTATAACACCCCTCCCTAACACAGTCTTTCAGCCAGCTTAACCCTTTCCATTTGAACAGCTTGGTCTATTGATGCTGCCTATCATTTTGCTACAGACCCATCCTTTTCCTAGAGAACAGTGAGTGAAAAGATAGGCGAGAGGAGAGATATTTTCCTTCACAGTATTTTCTGTTCTTCTGTCATTGCTTCCAGAAATCAGCATCCTTTCTCGTATCTAAAATACAGTCTTGCAATTTCGTTACTGTTGTTTTCATTAAATGGATCATAAATTCGAAAGTGCTCTCACCAAATTCATACATTCATGTATAACATAGGAAGCACTGCATTTTTGCTCTCAGGTTTTCTGCTGTAAGTCAGGAGTAGATCTAATGGCACAAATGGAATTATTCTCCTTTTACACTTCTGTAGCGGGGGGTTGGTGTGAGGTGTATCTGGAATTTAATAAAAATGATGGTCTACTGGCCAATTATTTCTGCTCTAGCATATAGTTTGTAGTTGAAAATACATTAATAATGGTTTTCTAGCTTTTACCTACTCTCACCAACTTAAAATGTGATTGTGGCACGTGTTTGGTTTCCAGCTCTGCCACAGGGTTTCCGTGTGACCTTCAGCAAGTTGCCCAGTTTCTTCATGCCTAAAGTCTTTATCTTCAAACAGAGAAGTAGTGTATGATTAGGTGTACTCTTTGGCTGCCTTATCTGTTTGGATCATAACCATCTACACCAAGGCAGGGCCTAGCACCTATTATGTGTATGCATGATGTTTATCACGGGAGAGTCCTAGTCTTGGGTTGAGTCTTCCAATATAAACAGCAATAGTAATTCCATAGGGCTGTTGTTCACATAATTAATTCTATGTTCTGTTATGTGTTTTCTCTTTAAAAATAGTTTTCTCTGTAGTCCTGAAAAATGTTCATGAGGCTTGAAAATGACTGGAGAAAACAATTATTTTCTGCAGCATCCTATTCTTACTGTGTTAAATGTGTCATAAAGTTGAGCATTCCTAATACCAGCCTGGGTATTACCTCATGCTTTGCTCATATGTGGGCAGGAGAGAGAGTGCAAATTCCTAGATATATGTAAATATGAATATCTCTTTGCTTCTTGGTTAGCATTGATTCTACGTGGTTCACCTCAGTAGCTCCATCACTTTGTAGACAGTTCTCTGTCTAAAAGATTAAGCTCTGTTTAAAGCTGGAACCTATCTCAAGTACTGACATACTTCCTGTAGCACCCCCATTTCCCCATCTTGAACAGCTGAGTTCCCATATTCGACAGCAGATTAGGAAATGCGAACCTCAAACCACAGAGCAAGGCTCTAGATGCCAGTAAGTTAAGTGCAGGAGTGGCAAGGGTGCTGCCGAGGAGGTAGGGTTTGGCTGCAGCAATGCGTTCGTGTGTGCACTTTTGTTAGGTTCTGACGTGGGGCTAATCTCCTAGCTGTGAAGAGAATTATTATCTGAAAAGCAGGGTTGATGAATTTATATCATTTATATTTAAATCAAGGCAATTTAAATCATCGCTTTTTATTATAGTTTAAATCAGCAAGGACAAAACCTTGATTTCATTTATTGATTCCATACTTATTTGTCATTTGTACATTTTAGCTATTTTCCAAAATAAAGGTTGATTTTCAAGTTGGTGGCCATTGCAAAAAAATTCTCTTTACACAAAATTTAGTATTTCTTTTCTGTGGTTAGGAAGACATTCTTTACCACTGCCCATTCACTGAAGTCATAATGTAGTTAATGTGCATTTACTTGCATTCTTTCTTTAAAAGTTTTTGCTACGTTATAGATTGATGACTGACATTTTCTACTCACTGTAGATGGACATATATTCTTTATAGGTAATTTGCATCAACTTCTGTTTGGTTTGGAAATTGAAGTGAATTTAAATTGCTAAAAAAAATTTTAAAATCATTATTTATTATCCAGGTGTGCTGGTTCCATTTAAAAATAAACATTAAGGAAAAAAGATTTTGATTTTAAAACAGTTTGTTTTGAACAGTTACAACAGCATGTGAGGTAACTCTAAGCAGACACTATACAGTACTCTCTCTGCTTACTTCCCAGTGCACCTCACTGCTCACCTGACATTTCTGGGCTCTGGAAAACAGACTGTGTTGCGCTGGGATCCGCAGGAAGTGGGGATCCCCACTTGGAATTAGAATGATACCAACCAGACCTTAATGCCAGGTCTCTGAAGGAGGAAGTCTCAGCTTCAATTTTGTGTATTGTTACTCTTCTTCCTTTTAGCAATTCCAAAAACATGGATAGATTGGGAGTGTTTGAGGTAGGGGTAAGGCTGGCAGATAAACTTCACTGGGGTGGGGAAAGGGTAAGCTATCATTAGGTCAGCAAATTAATACTCAGTCCAGCAATGGCTCTTTCCTGCTGCATGGGAAGAATTAGAGAGCAATTTGTATGGCTGGGTGTCTTGTGAGGGCATGTAAGCTGAAAGAATCAGGAGGAAGTTTGGGGTGAGGAAGGAGAAGTCTTGTTTCACACATCCAGCTAATAAAAGCATGAATTCACCACAGCAGTGGCCCATTCACGGCATTGCCTGTAGTCAGAGCAGAAGCATGTGAGGTTATCCTTAAGCTGGTAAAGTCTCTGTTTATAGGAGGACTCCTATGAATGGACTGTGGCATGGCTGAAGAGAAACAAACAGCTCATTCACATCTTTCCTTCCTTCCTTCCTTCCTTCCTTCCTTCCTTCCTTCCTTCCTTCCTTCCTTCCTTCCTTCCTTCTTTCTTTCTTTCTCACTTCCTTTTTGCTGTACAGCTTCTGGTTTAGTTTTCTTTGGGTTGCCTTGTACTAGCTAGAATACTTTAGGGGAATGCTTTTCTTTTAGGATAAAACATGTAGAAAATATGAAGAATTACTTAAAGTAATTCAGATAACATTCTTTAAAACTGCTGCAAAGAAGCATTGTTGTTCCATTAAACATCGTTAAAACACTCTGAAAGTGTTCTTTGCTCATTAATATCTAAAGAGACTGAGTGGAAGGAAACCACTGAATGAACCAAATTGAATACATAGTATTTTTAAGACCAAAACCGGGAGGAATGACTGGTACACCAGACGATTGTGCTGCCATCCAGAGGTACTTGGACAGGCTGGAGAACTGGGCAGGCAGGAACATCACAGAGTTCAGCAAGGGGAAATGCAAAGTCCCGCACTTGGGGAGGAGTACCAGGCACCAGTACATGCAGAGCACCAGCCAGCTGGAAGGCAGATCTGCAGAGAAAGACCTTGGGGTCCTGGTGGACAACAAACTAACCATAAGACAGCCATGCACCCTTGCAGCGAAGGCGGCCAGCAGTATCCTGGGCTGCAAGATCGACCAGATCAAGGGAAATGATCCTTCCCCTCTGCTCAGCACTGATGAAGCTATAACTGGAGAACTGCATCTAGTCTGGGCTTCCCCTAGTACAAGAAACATATGGACTTACTAGAGCGAATCCAGGATAGAGCCACAAAGATTAAGGGAATGAAGCATCTCTTGTAAGATGAGAGCTGGGACTATTCAGCCTGGTGAAAAAGCTCGAGGGGATCTCATCAATGTGTATAAATACCTGATGGGAGGGAATGAAGAGGGACCTGAATCTTCTTAGTAGTGCCCACTGACAGGACAAGAGGCAATAGAAACACAATTCAGTCTGAACACAAGAAACCATTTTTTTACTGTGGGGGTGGTCAAACAATGGAACAGGTGGCCAGAGAGGTTCTGGAGTCTCCATCTGTGAAGGTATTCAAAACCCAGCTGGACATGGTCTTTGACAGCCTGCTCTAGCTGCCCCTGCTTGAGCAGGGGCTTGGACTAGATGATCTCAAGAGGTCCCTCCCAGCTTGTGTGATTCTGTGACTCTGTAACCAACAGCAGATTCTAGATTTTTTTTTTTTTTTTTTCTCCTCAGCGGTGGATTCTGGACCACTAGCACAAATCAGGCAGCAAGTTTAGAGAAGACCTGATTTGTTTCTTTAACCCTGTTGCTAAATAACTGGCCATCTGTTGCTCTGATTTTCTTTATGCTGTTTCCAGTGCACTGCCACCAAGTGCAGTCTGGAAGTTCCTGCTCTAGTATTCACTCACCTGGTTGTGCCTCTGCTTTCAGAAGGCACCTTCTCTTCCCAGTACAGCATTAACTAAAGTACACAGCAACATTCACATACTGCTGCAGAGGTAGATTTTGAGTAGAGTATACTGCAGAGAAGAGAGACAAAGTTTTTCAAAAGAACCTTTATTTTAGGCTTCTTCATGTAGTTATTAGTGGGATTTACGGTTGATGCTGTGAGCAGAGGGATTCTCCATCATATTTGACAACTTGTAATCACACAACGCCACAGATTTGCCTTAATTCCCTTTAATCTGACCGGAGGGGAGCACCTTTGCTCTTTCTCAGTTCTGGTTTTCTCAACTGCAACTAGAATATAAGCCTCTGTTTAGAGAAACCTTATCTGAGAAGTAAGCTTCTCTTTCTGTGTTTCTCTGTCTTATCTCCTGGAGCTTGCTGTGTCTTCTATCACCATGAAAGGGAAGGGAAGAGATCTAATGTTAAAGACATTTAAAGTCTTGTATCTGCAAGTAAAAATGGTCACTTGGGAAACTTAGGGCAGGTCCTTCTGCAGCTGAAATCTGTGGGGCTGAATCTGCTACACACTACTGTTGGTAAGGCTCACAGTACACACATGCTTTCAGGCACTCCGGTTTCTAATGTGTGTAGCCAGTCTCCTTGTGCAGGAGGCCTCATGCACCTGATCTGGATCTCAGGAAGCAGATCCTGTGCATATGGCAGTGCCGTTGCACCATTTTGTGACATTACACAGGTTGCTCTAGCTCACGGTGTTAGCCATACTGGTTTTGTTTGTCCAACTGACCAAACCATGCTCATTGGTCTGCAGATTGAGTTACCAGAATTGGACTTGGCATCTCTGAAGACTAAGGCTTTCCTGTATTTGACCTTTGATAGAGTTCCTGATTCTCTTTTAAAAGTCTTTTTCCATCCTTGCTGAGAGTTTTTTAAATTATTCCCTAATAAGATTTAGACTGCAACCTCTAATCTTTAGTGTCTTAAGCATAGAGGGTCACAGACAAAAAATGTTTCTGTGGGATACCTGTCCTGCCAGATAAATGCTATTCAGCTGCTGATGATTCTTATGTTCAGGGAAAGACTCTTACGTACCTCACCCTGTGCGACTTGGCTATAGCCTTAACGTGCGAGTGGCCTGACCCCGCAGTACGAGTAAAGAATATCAGCAGTTTCTAGTCACTTAGGAGCTCATAATACAAAGCCAAAGAACTTAAGTGTGTGTAATGTTCATAAAGACAAGACAGTATTTTCTATGCTCTTTACAGGCAGTATCCCTTAAGGCCAGTGGCTTTGCAGAAAGCGATATGTGATTTGTCTAATGCCATTATTGTGGGGTAGTACTGTATTATCTTAGCACGTTTATCTCCTGTGTATGTCGGGACACTGAATGGGCACAGCAATCTCAATTATTTCTGAGCTGCCTCCTCTTCTGAGCGTGAGCGACTCTGAGTCAATGCTGAGCTCCTCTGTGGCTGTTGTTTGCAGCCTGCACTGTGTTGTGTCACCTCCTTGGAGAGGCTGGGAGGGCTGTGGCTCTTCTCAGTCGGTAAGTATTGGGAATAATTCCAAGGAAGCCAATGGGATCACACTAGTGTACATGTGGGGAAAACTGGGTCCACCTGTGGGAGTGTTGATTCTTGAGGGATGGTATTTTTAACTTTTGCCCAAACTTGGTAGCTTATAGGGCGAAGATGCTTATTGGTCTTTTGCTTATTTCTATGTACTTGTCCAGGCTTAAAACTTGTCCTTCTTCTTAAAGAGTTTTTTTTGACTGAACCTTCCTGAGTCTTCTGGCACCTCATGCTAACTGTGTGGGGCCAAGAAATGCAAATATTAATAGAATAGAAAGCAATCAGAGAAAAAACCCTGGGGATGAGATTCTCTTTTGGCATCTAGAAAACTCATCCACTCTTTACCTTTCTTTATTGTGGCTCTGGCCTTGAGCTAGTGTTTGTGGGGAGCCTAATTTAAGGCTTTTATGCCGATACTAAGAAATTACCAGTCTGAGTAAAGGCAGAACCCCTTCCTGTGTGGGGGAGCGGTGCAATAAAAGGTGCTGTAGATTCAAAAATAACAATGCCTGCAGATTTGTTTTGCCTTAGTGATAGTTAACACATACAGGGAGTTGTATACTTTGTAACTGTTAAGAACAGCTGGTTCTGGCATAGGTGTAAGGTCTTCTACAGCCAGATCTTTCATCACTTCCATCTCATTCTCTACAGCAACACCCATTAGAGGAAGGAAGGTTTGGATAGCTGTAAGCTGCAGATGAAGAAACTGGTCTGCAAATTCCTGAAACAGATGAGCCTTGGCGTTGACTTCAGTGGGCTTTAGATCAGACCCATGGGGTTGTTCATCATCCTCTCCAGTGATTCTTCCAGAAGAGAAAAATTCACTGGGGGATCTTGCAGCAACCCAGGCAGGGGTTGTTGCATAGAAATCCTGGAACAGAAACCTGACACAAAGATGTGTTTTGATAGCACAGTTCTCATGCCACTGTCCACTCCTGCTTGAGTTTGAAATTGAACTCTATTTCAGGACATACTTAGCCTCAGCCACTGTGGTATGAATTTCATCACCCACAAGTGATGAAGCTGGGTATCAGAATGTGGGTTGCAATGTGTGTGTTTGTATTTATCCAACCACCTTTCTTTTGAAAGGAAATTAAATTCACTTTATTTTCTTTCTTTTTTGTGGAGGCACAGCTGACTGTGCTCTCTAGGTGTTACATTGTTTCTCATAAACCTTACCTTAAATTAATGAGGTGCTTGGGCCTTTTTTATAACCATGTATTGAATGTGACCCCCTGCTTTCCTCTCTCTGTAAGGAACACAGTGAACCAGCTGTAGTGAAGTTTGTACTACGTGAGCAGGCAGCTCCTGTTCTTCTTGGTGTAGAAGTCGATAAATGCTTTCAGCTCCATGCTGTGACCGGAGCCGTTATTCTCACATTAAAGGAGATACTTTTGAAAATTGTTTTTTTTTATATGCCTGTTTCTGTTCATTAAAATGATAATAGTCTAATTTTTCTGACCTTTAATTCTTTTGCTGTGACTTCCCTTTTTTTTAAGCCAGAAATGAGTTTTCAGATGGTCTTTCTTCCCATTGTTCTAAGCTAGAGGCTTGGGGTTTCTCATGTTCAGTATAATTAAGAAAACATGGTATTTCCTACACTTTTTACAGAGGGACATATTGCAAAAGGGGAAAAGCAGTCTGTTACAATTGTATCATGAGATCTCTGCCCTCATCGTTTTATAATGCACACAACCCACTATGGAGGACAGAAAGCGCTTAAAACATTTGCTCAAACCGAGACTACGTAGGCCCACGTGTAGGGCTGTAGGAGTCATGTGAAAATACCAGAATCTTATTAAAATTACTTCTTTCCATTTCTTTCCATTTCATTCTATGGAGCTGAGTTCTGTAGGCCCCTAAGTCTGCTGTTACAAGTCCCCAGGCCTTCCCCCTGACCTCTTGCCCCTCCAATATCCTCAGGGCTGCCCCTTCTCCATCCCCCTCCCCTGTCCCCTTGTCTAACCTGCAGCCAAGGCAGTACAATTGGGCTCTGCTCAGAAGTGTATTCGTATGCTGAGTGACCAGCAAGGCATTTTCTCTTAGCCAGACTGAATGACTGAAGGCTAATCTGTGTCCTTACCTTTCCCATACTGGGGCGACTTAACAAGGTCTCTCTGTGGCCAGCTGCTGAATTTTGTCGAACCTGCTACTGAAGGCTCATTGTTGAATTTAGTTGGTGTTGGCCAGTGGGATCCAAAGTTGCTGGAGATGGAGGATATGTGGACAGCTAGACATGCAGGGTGTCCGTATTAACCTTGTTTCACTAGCAAGCCACATTAATTTCTTTTTTTTTTTTTAATAAATAATCCAGATACCATGCTTCCAAACAGGAACTCAAGAAGTCTGAAACTACAGTAAGAGGAACTGCATTAGCAATTCAGAGAGGTTTGAACTTAAGCATTAACTCAACAGGACTTAAATTCCACAGCCCAATACCCTCTTGGGAGGTCTCAGTATCACCTGGAAAAGGGCTAGGGCCATACCATGGGAGCCAAATGTAGAACAGGGAAGATGAGGTATCCCTACTGTGCTCTTACCTGAACCCCGGCCTGATTCTCCTCTTGTATGTGATAACATGATAGTGTATGGTGGGAGTACCTCCATGTAAATAAATGGAATGACATTAACATAAAGGTCTCAAAGTCTCAAAAATCTTTCAGAGGTGGTCCTTTCAGGCTTTGTTGGATGCTGTTGACTGAGTACTGGTGAAAGAACCAAATCTGAGAGGGAAATATAAGGAAACTCAGGTGTTAGATATTCTGTTTGGTAGATGCTGGTTAACCAACAAGATGATGTGCTCACAGGTCTGGACTAGCCACAGCATCTGTTGTCTTCTACATAGGAGAAAGGAGAGAGTAAGCTATATGGAAGGAAACTATGCAAGTGATAAGTCAACCGCAGGACAAACGGGTAAAACTGTGGAGAGTGTTACTGCAGGATACTGTGCAGGAGACATAAGAAGCTAGAGACAGTGGGGGTAGAGGTGTGGGAGGAAATCGTAGGCATTATGACATGGTGGAGGGAAGTAGGATGTCTGTAGATTGTGGTGAGGACCTGTTGGGATGGGACTTGGAGATCTCATTAGGGAACATGAGGAGGATCCAGGGTTTTGTGGTGGATAATGAAATGAAATTTAGGGTGTGGATCTGCAAGAGATCAGCCCCTATTAGTTCTACTGGGTATAGAACAATTTGTCCTTGGAAAAAGAATCTGTAGCTGTAGAACAATGTATGTAGTGGCTATCCAACGCATTTCTCCTCTGGCTGTGTATGGCCATACCCCACTGCCATCAGCAAGCCCTTCTGGAATTCATGGGAATTGGGATGTGCTGCATGTGCTTGTGACTTGCTGTTTCGCACCTTGTTCATAGCATGGGTGCACGTATAGTTAATCCAAATCACTTCTTGAGCCGTTACTGAAGTGCAGCATGTCGGCAGTCAGTGAAAATCCTGTTAGGAATCTGTCAGTGGGTGATTAAGAGATGTCAGAGGGCAGAGTAAGCTGTATCAGCACTGAGCTGGCTAGATGAAGTGTTCTGTGGTGACCCTAATCTTGTGAAGAGCATGACCTCTGTCTTCTGTATAAAGGTTTTCCATGATAACCCCTCTTTTTAATGAAGTTCTTAATACACATATAATCTAGCTGAAACAATCCTGGCTGACGGGAGGGTCAAAAGGATGTGAGGACTTCGTGATGGAGGGAGGGTGGAAAGGTGTGGTGAAGAAGGGGACATGTAAGAAATGAGTATAGAAAATGGGATTAACATCCACTAAAAGCACATGTGAAGAGCAGTTTATCTGCTGTTTCCCCTCCTCCTTCCTCACCTCCTCTTTCTCTGCGGCACTGTGTTCCCTCCTTTTTAGTGCATCAGCCCTTCTCAGTAGATCACTGGACCAAGCTGGGATGTTGTGGCTCATTACCCAGATGTTACCTAATTATAGCAACATGTTTTCTGAAAGATGTCTTAGGCAGGATAGACTGAGCTGTAGTGGCTTCCTGCTATACCTGAGAATGGCATCTTTGGTCATCTCCTGACAAAGGATTAATGAAGTCTGAAGGGGGACATGGATCTCGTCATTCCTCAAGAAGAGTTTTTCAAGGAGATATACAGCTCTTAGAAAGTGGAAAGAAAAGCTTTTGACTAGGAGAGTTGTGGGCAAAAGCAGAGTTTTCCCAATACTAATCCAGAGATGTAAAAAAGAGAATTTTTTTCTGGTGCATCAATGGAAAGATCTGTTATATTTTAATTTATCTTTTTCATTTGAAAACAATGAAACCACTCTTCTCTTTCCCTGTCTGCAGGGGGTGGTGGTGCTGCCCAAATGCTTTCAGATGTACACTTTGGAAGCTAGAGTCTGCACTTCTCCTGTGGCAGCAAAGCCTAGTCTGCCAAGTGTTTTTATATGGGAACAAAGACTTGATCTGAAATAGGAGCTCAGTGCACTGGACATCACAAGCTGCTGATACATCCCAGAGGACTTCAAGAGTTTGTTAGAGTTTGGCTGATGAAATAATGGCATTTTACAAAAGCAGCATCCAGTATGCCCATCAAGGTTTGCATCCTGGTTCCCTGAGGGGGCCTCTTTAGGCACATGACGTGTGTATGGTAAGATGGGAAAGAGAGCATGTCAAAAGGACTCAACAGGCACGTTCTTTGCTATATTCAGGGGGCACAAAGGGTTTCTGAGAAGTATTGATTTATGAAATATTGTAAGAAAGAGACCAAGATAAAAATCAATAGACGTGATGTTGGTTCTGTGTGTTTTGATCCTGCTGAGCTTGGAGGATGATCCTACCATAATCTCTGAGGCATACAGTGTAAAACCTGCTCCTGGTGAGCTGATGTGTATATATATATATGTGTCTGTGTCTCTTGTTCTCTAATGTCAGGCATGTGGATCCAGTCACATCTGAGCTGATGCATTGTTCTCACCAATCTCTGAGCTGAAGAGTGTGTCCCTTCGGCTGGCCGAGCCAGTGTACGTTTGACAGTGCTCTTAGCTCAGGACGATAAATGTAGGCTATAGCAATTTAGTGCGCAGCTTCCCTGTGCTCTGAGCTAAGGCACATGAATCCCGGCACTGATGAACATCTCCTTCCATGCTTCTGCTAAGCATTTGAACTCTGGCTTTAGTCGTACTGTAATTACAGTTTATTCAATTTAGAAACAGTTATTGCACGAGCCCTCAGAACAGCTTGTAGCACTAGAATCTCTCTGTAGAGCCCATGGTCAAATTATTTCATTACCAACATGGGTAGCTCCATCTTCATCCTTTTAGATTTCTAGACAACCCTATACCTCCTTTCCCCATATGCAATTATAAATTGAAACCATATAATTTGCCTGTCACTTGACAGAAGGCTCTGTTTATTTTAAACGCAATAATTAGAGATAACAATTGCTATAGAAAAATAAACATCTGTTCAATGAGAAGACTGAGTAATTAAGGGCAATTATTAGTTTCCATAAGTAGGATGCTCAGTAACAAAGTTCTTTCCAGTGCAACTAAGAAGAGCATAAGATGCATATTGTTGGAGACCAGAAATCTATGCACTAAAAGAATTGGGAAATGAAATGGAAGCTATTAATAAGAAATTATCTAGAGCTTTCTTTCCAGGTTGTATTTAAGATGCAGTTTTCCTGGTTGTAATAAGTAAAACTTGCATAGGGTTTAGATCCCTTTCCAACATTCTTTGTAAGGATTAATCAGTTAATCCTTCTACTGCCCTTGCAAGGTAAGTAAGTAAGTGTTATTATCCTTATTTTACGGCTATGGAAATCGTGTTGCTGTGGGCCAAATTTTAATCCATTTTCCACTGTTGTAGATCTAAAGCAACCTCACTGCAGTCAGCAGAGTTAGACACTGTAACTGAACTGATTTAACCCTAATTGAAGCTACAGTGTTTGTGAAGATAACTGTTGAGAATAAAGAGCAAGAATATTACATTTTAAGTATTGTCCTATGTTCCACTTGAGTTGTGTTAATGCTTTTGTTTGCTTTAAGGGTTGATTTTCTGAACGGGCATCCTTGAAGGTTTGCAGATCTTGAAAATGCTAGTGCATGTAGTTTTCAGGAATGAGCATCCATACTTTAAAGACTTATAACAGCAGCCTCCAATTTGTGGGGATAAATTACATTACTTGTATATAAAGATCATATGTACAAAGCTTATATGCAGCAGTGGTGTACACACACTAAGCTTTTTAAAAAACAGTGTACTTGAGTTTGTTCAGCCTAAGATTTTTGTTCCTCCTTTAATCCAGGTGGTTTGTTACCAGTACTAGCCTGAGCCCTGAAGTAAACCACAAATGTTTGTGTCCTGTAGTGCCTAGATTAACATTTGCAGAGTATTCATTGACTTGAATTAATTGGCAATTAGCTAACTCAAGTTAACAGAGGAGTGATATTTCTCTCTAGACATTCCTTTTATTGCTCATCCAGCCAAAATAGATACTATGGGCCAGACCAGGCCTTTCTGCTCAGATTTTTTAAGAAGTTTTTTGACAATGCGCTCTGAAGTGAAATGAAGAGCAAGCAACATGCAGATGATCTTTTGAAATCAGTGGCTAGTTTGCCTACTACAGAAGTTCATCAATACTTAAAAATAGGGCATTGGGTTGGTTTTATTTTAAAAGAAAATGAAAGACCTCCATCTATCATTGGAAAAATCATATGTATTAAATGTAGCAAATATACCTAATTTTTCATTCCACTTCTTGAAGTAGTTATGGGCCTTATGGTTAAAAATCAGGATAATGGGTTACTTGTGTTTAACATTTCTGAAAGACTGTGGGAACGTTATTCATTAACAATGAGTGTACCATAAGTGCTGTATTTAAACAACAATGTTGTTTCCTTATTTATTAGTCTCTCTCTCTCAAAATGATAATTTTTTTCAGATTGGTGTCTTTGGCAGACTCCAAGTTTGGATAGGATTGAAAAACAGTTCTCTCTTGTTCCCAGAACGTTTCTTTCTCTCATGAAGAGTTGTAATAACAGGATCATTAGTAAGGTGTTACTACCCATAGTTGTGTTCCCACATGCTGCTATTTACACAACTGTAAAATGGATATGAAATAGCACCAACTCTGAACTCTTAGTGTTTTATTCAGTCTGTGGTAGAGAAAATTGCTACACAGAATTGAAGGCAAAAGTAAATCAGCCTTTTCGGAAATCCCGTCGTTGGCTGAAAAGTCAGGGAGGTGATTGCCAGTTACAAGATGAGCCACGGAGATGACTTGCTGTGATCGTGGGTTCACAGTGAATATATTGTTTCAGCTGGAGGGAAGCTTTTTTTTCTCCATCCCCACAGTACATTCTTCTTGGGTAAAATAAAGGATACCTTTCTGTACTGCTTCACGATGGGCTGCCTGTCTGTCCAGCTGATCTAAATCTGTCCCTTGCTCATCACATAAGCTCCTGTCCTTTTCCGAAAAGATCTGTGTATCTTTAAGTGTCTGCAGAATGGGAGTTTACCAGCAGCAGAATGAGCAGGCATGGTTGTTAGCAGGTCAGTGCAGCATTAGGCTGTGTCAGGCCTGTACACTTCCCTTTGCTCTTCTTCCTTGAATGGCATCTTTCCCTTGTGTCATCTGGGGTTCCTCATGCTCATTGGTTTTCAAATCATGACTTTTAATTATAAATGAAAAGACAATGTTAGCTTACACATCCCCTTGCTTTTCAGCGTTTTCATGTTTTCTTCTTTACTACCCAACCTGAAATTATAAGGCTAGTTCTGGTGCAGTTCAGTGGCCAAGAACAAAAGCAGCCCAATGTTTGCAGCTCAGAGGATGTAACGGCCTATTTGAAAGCCCAGCATGTCACTGCCCACAAGCCCCCAGGAACCACCTATGGATGGAAATCTGAAGTGTGCCTGAAGGAGTGAGTGTTTGTGACAGCTATGTGGGTGGTTGGGGGAAACTTGAAGTGCTTGATTCCCACAGCATCTTAGATTTTCTGCCAGGACAGACCAGAGTTAACTTTAACAATCATGATGGTTACTTGCCTGCATTTGAGGGGTTAATTACTCATGAAGCTGACAAGTTCAAACTCTATTTGTTGCCTGGCAGACTTGCTTTAAGTCAAGCCAGTGCAAAACATCCTCCTAGCGGCAGCCCTATATGTATTCCTTTGGGGACCACACAGGTACCTGTGCTGTCCTGAACGTATAGATAAGCTTTACAAGTACATACCTAACTTACTGACATGTTTGTATTGGAGGTTTGCTGTAGATTCGAGGTGCTCATTAACAGCTGCATATACAGGAGAGGAAAAACTAGAAGATCCACAGCCACTTTCACAACCCTGTAAACGCACCTTGGACAGTTGTTTCTCAGTGGGCATTTCTGCCACTTCCATTTCAATAATAGCTCAGCAGTTTAGTCACATAGTTGCTTCTTATTGTCTCTAAAGGTCTGTCATTGTGCAGGTATATAATACATCTTGAATGGTTTATGTTCTCTGTGTCAGTAAAAGGAATTCCTAAGCATCAGAAGCCCACAGGAGTTCAAATCCCCATTACATCATCTCCGAGTAGTTATACACTGGACTGGAACTACAGGACACCAACAGAAGTCCTAAGTACAAGCCCTTCCTGCCCAAGCTCAATTGGGATTTCCTCGTAGTAGCAGGAAGGCCTTATCCTATAGATGGACTTAATAAGAGGGATTTTTTTTTGGTTAGGCTAGCATGTAAATGTCAAAAGGAAGTGGCTATGGGAGGGGGGAGGAGGCAAGGCAGAGCGACATGTTTTATTTTTATCCTAAAATTATATTCAGTGAATTTAGTACAGTGAAAAGTGCTATCTTGGACTGTTCAGAGGGTTGTCTTAAGGTTCTATCTCCACAAAACAGACAGTGGTGACAGTGCATTTTTTTTCTTGATTTTTATAATGCAAATCAGGAGAAGAGGAAAAATGCATTAAATCTCACATGTGTTTTCTCATTCTGTCCTCTGGTACTGTGGTATAAATCAAGAATGACTTATTGAGGTCGATGAAATTAATTCAATATAAAATTGGTGTGATTCAGTATCAGCATGATTTTTGCAGAATGTGAAGTGTCCTCTAACAGTTGGTTAACTTTTTTATTGGAGTAAACAGAATGGTTTAATCTTAATTTTGGAGTTTCTCTGATAGGTTAGTAGCCAGAATGACAGAGGACACTGTGAAGACTGCGTGTACAGCGTGGTGGTGTCCCAGAAGTTCATGGTTAAAACCCTTCTATGACTCAATGACAGGGTGCTTCAGGGAGGACAAAGGAAAAATAGTTTACAGATCAGCCAGGTTCAGTGGGACAGACGTCTTGATCTGGGAGCAACAACATCTGAAATCAAACCCTGAAGTGTGAGATACCAGAAGCCTTTATATTTTCTTTTGGGTGAAGGACCCAGTTACAGAGAGCAGTTGTTTGTCACCTTTATTGACCTCTGAAAATAATTGGTCTGCAGCATGTTACAGTACAGCACTGTGCCACAGATCCTGGGAGTCTAGATAGAAAGGACTGAGCTAGAAGTTCTGCCAAGATTTGAAAGTAACTAAGAGCAATGTAAAGAGCGATGTGGTTGTGCTGTAGAGCTGTGATTTGTGCTGGAAGCAGGAAGGAAGCAATCAGCACAGATTGAAACTGTGCACACTTTCAACAAGGTGGTGCCAAGTAACCACTATCCAAACACAGAACAAAGCCAAAGAGAAGAAGCATAAGTAAGGCTGCAGCTGCTATGAACGGTGAACATAGAGCCAGTAGTGCTATGGGTAATATTATAAATTTGTTGAATAGACAAAATTCAGATATAAGAGTGAGGATTGGCTGGGCATCACAGCATCTTCCCCCAGATGTGCTTCTCAGCCACTTCAGGCAGAGGACAGTCTATTGCTATACACAGTTTCAAATGGATTTGTCAGTGTGCTGCATTCTTAATTTTTGTGACTTGTTTATGTCATGGCTGAAAGTAAGGATGTCAGCATTTAACCAGATGAGACTGAGAAATTATGTGACTAGAAATATCCAGAACACTTGAGCACGCCATAAAAGAGATGTGACTGGAAGCAAGTCGGGAGTTTATTTCTCAGCATAATAACCAGTGACTAATGGTTCCAAATTTATGATTAACTGTGTAACAAAAAGGTGGACAAGTATCTGCAGGAGACTGCTGGAGCCTCTGATGAAACTCCAGTTCACTTCACTGGGGACAGTTTGTAAGGCAATAGTCTATATATTCATCCCTTGATAGGAAGTGTGAAGTCCTGTATTCATTGTTTCACTGGACTGCACATCTGTTGTGCTCAATTTGCAGATAAAGCAATGTCTTTGGCTTTGTGGTTTGCATCACGCGATGGGGTGAGGATCTTAACTGCAACCCAGCCTGGGAGCTGCAAGCAGAGCTACGCTTTTTCTTGTTATGTACGTCATTGCTCGTAAATGCTCTGCGAAGCCCAGCAGGTCTCAGTGACACCGGGGAAGTGCCATTATACTTCAGTTATAACTGAATCAAACTAAATGGCAATTTGGCATACTGTGTGTGGAGTGGGATGGGATCCAGACTATTGGGTGTTGTGCTGCACAAGCACGTTTGACAAGAGTAAAAGCTGAATCAAACAAGATCTCACTTGAATAGACCTACAAAGTACAATTTTTCCAGGTACAAGTTTTCTTAATAACGGCAATAGAGTTGAGAGCTTAGGGACCATCTTAAACTCACTTGTGGGAGATATCTCTATGTACTTTCAGGCAAGTCAGCAAATTTAGATCAAAATTTTGCAGAAGATAATGCTTCATGTGTGTTACTTACCTCTTTCTTTTAATTCTTGGGGTTTTGTTCCATATTTTGGTGATAGCTCAGGCATCCTGATTCTGTATCGGACATCCATATCCTTTTGCCAATATAATCATTTAACAGCACTCTAAGTCGTTGGAGGACAAGGCTATAGTAAATAATAACAAATAAGAAGAACTTAGAATTGCATCAGCATATGTTGATGTTCCTCCATGCCACAACAGCATTCATCACAGTGTTAACTTTATACAGCAGGGTAAATTAAAACAGTAAGGGAAAGCATAATTAAGTACCTTTTTATTATGATCATGAAAGCTTTGGAAGGAGCTAGAAAAACGTAGAGGCCATGTCTACACTGCAGACCTTTGACCATCTAGTTTTGTTGACTTCGGAGCTTTCGCTGATATCAGGCGTTGGCAAAAGCCCTTAGCCTAGTGCGGTTAAATTGGCAGAAGTTTACTTCTTACTGCTAGAATACACTTTGAGTGGTGAGAGCTGGAATACAGTGCTTCAACAAAAATACAGCTTTAATGGCAGAAACTGCAGCAGTGTTAAGGATGTTGGTGGCTTCCCTGCCAAATGGTCACAATGTGGGCTGCAGGGTCTTCATTACTCACAAGACCTTATCTGGCCGGAGGAGAGACTAGTGGAAATTTGTTTGCATATAAGTTGCCAACTGCTGGGTGGTGTACTAATCGCAAAAATCTCAACAGCGACTCTTTCTAACCAATCCTTCCTTTCTATTTTGCTCTGTTTCTCCTGCAGGGCTTGTGAAGTTGGGGGTTCACTGTGTCACATGTCAGAAGGTCGCGATAAAAATTGTCAACAGAGAGAAGCTCAGCGAGTCGGTGCTAATGAAGGTAATTTTCTAATGGGAGATTTAAAAAAACATTAAGTTCTTGGCTCTGTGTCTTCTGTTCCATGCAAAATTAATATCTTTAATTATGTATAACAAACATCCTTGTCAGTACTAGGATTATGTGGAGCATAATAACAATAATTTAGTTGTGGGGGAGGCTAGGGCAGCTGAAATTAAATGGGAGTATGCCCGTGCTTTGTGAACAAAATAAACGGTCAGCTGCAGAGTTGTTGCTTCTCTGGTGGGACTGATGTGTGTTGGGCATCTGACTTCCACCACTGCAGCAGCACATAATAGTTGCAATACATTGCAGACTGAGGTGTACAAATGTCAGTAGGAAGAGATTTAAGAGAGGCTGGCAAATCTGTTGTTTGAATACTCCTACTGCTTGCTCTGCTGCATGGGTTCATTATGATCTGATGTGCCAAGGTCTGTGACTGTTTAAAGCTGTTGTAGTTCTGTTAACAATCCACAGAGCTGTGCCATTGGAAACCATCAAAGCGTCTGTCCTGATGGTCCCAATGACTGTAGTGTTCAGAAGAGCTTAATTCATTTTTTACCTAGTCTTATGATATCAGTCTCCTTACATGAGTGTCATTGACTGATCTTGGAAAACTAAAAATAAAATAAATATATGCATAGAAGTTTATTCATGTAATTTGGTTACTGGAAAGGCTAAATTCAGCTTGATGGGAGGGAACACAACTGCACTGCAATAACAGAATTCCATCAAGCTGTCACCTGCAGATGACGCTAACAGGTCTGCATGCAGCATAGAGCACTTTATTGACGTAACTTCCCTATAAGCACATGGAGCATATATCTTTACACTGCTATTTCTTATATGTACTTCTATGTCAGCTCTTTTCCAGCACAAGTAAGTATAGCAACCTTACTAGGAGCAGAAAGAAAATGGAGGCTAAAGGAATATGTAGTCAGTGAATGTTATGCATACAGTGAGTTTATTTTTGTCAGAGAAGGATTCTTAAAGTTTATATTCAATTGTAATGTGTTCAGACTTACTGGAATTTCATTGAAGTATTCCCTCTCCTGCAGTGCTGTGGATTCAAACAGTCTTCTAATACAGACCAAAAGTTAGAAACCAAAATAGGTAAGAAAACTGCAATTTTAAAGGGAGATTCAGCAGATGAATGGAACGCAATGAAAGCAAACAAAGTGTGTAAATGGTGAAATCTGAATGAGACTCTAAACATTTTGAATATTTTCCAGAGTAACATAGGAGGAGTATTTTTTAAAAACACGAGCATTTTGTTTATTGAGAGACACTGTCTGGTATCTGTATAAAGCATTTTATTTACTTCATTGATTTTCAGAGTAGGAGGAAAATCACTTAGCATAGCAAAGTGATCTCTCTGCTTTAGTTATGCTGCATTACCTCAGTTGTAGTGTGAAATCTGAGTAGTGAAACGGTGTGTTAGGCCCTTGTTTACACAGCCACATGCTGAAGTGTGCCATGTTTTCTGTAAGATTGTACAGCATCCTTCTCAGGAGGAAACCACGTGCTGTGTCATGATTCTCATTTTCAGACCATTCTTTGTGACATTTTCCCTTTCAAGGATTCTGTTCTCTGTGCTCAGGAGGTTGGAACAACAGATGGGATTGAAGTGGTTTGCCCAGTTCTTGCATAAACTCAGTAACCAGATGTCTTTTCAGGAGTGCCCTGTGTCTGATGGTCACAGACAAGGCCTGAGACTTCTAAGTGAATTTGGAATTGACTGTACTGTTAGCCAGCTTTATCCAGCCTGGCCGAAGGGGAAAAATGTTTGCAGCTTTTGGCAATCCCAGTGTGACCATTGCAAAGCATCCAGCTGACAGCTTGCTGCGTGGAGTCAACAGCCACAGGGAAGTAGCCAACAGTGAAGCCAAGTCGTGGTGGCATTGTGGCATTCCTACTTTGCAAATCTTCCTACTAGCTTATCAATCCCAGTGACTCTCTTTGCCAGTGGGCCGTGCAGAACAGTCCCTGGAGCCAAATGATTCAAGACCGCAGCTACTCTCCCAAGCCAGGCCCAGATTGATGGATTTTGCTTTAATCCATCCTTGGACAGAAAAACTGGATCTGACAAATATGCACACCTGCCGCATGAAGCTGTAACACTGCAGTGCTGTGGCCATTTATCTTAGAGCATAAGGAAGAAGTCTGCTCGCAGTCTTTTCAACATCTAAAATGACAGGCACAAGCATATACAGCAGGCTGCTTTCTCTGCCATCATTATTCTATATTGACTTGCTTCTTATAGCCTTCATTTCTCCGGTGTTTTTGCAGTGTTTTATTCTGTATGTTCAGGGAACTGTCCCTTCCTTCTGCAGCTGCTCTTCATCTGAGCTGTGCAGAATTCAGAGGCATTTGGTAAAGTGCTTTCTAATCATAACATCGTAGTATCGGTATTTCTGGAGAGAAGAATTTGGAATTGAAGCAGCTGGTCTCAATTAGCAGAACTGCTGCTATGGAGATGATACACTGCCAGGCACGATGCAGCGCAAGCTGCAGTAAATGTATCATCCAAGCGCTTGCTGCCCTGTCAGAGGACAGGGCTGCTCAATGCGCGCGCGAGCCTTTTGCTTTGTCATGCCCTTACTAAACGCAGGCTGGGGAGCAGTGTTCCTTTCCCAGCTCCGGCTTGGGCCTGTTTGGGAGCCTGGTTTGGGGGCAAAGCTACAAATGTAATTTCACAGATGAGAACAGAAGGGTTGGTTCTGTTTTCGCTCCTGCTTTCACACAACTGGTAAAAGCCTCAGCTGGGTTTCTTCAGCTGCACTGTGGTAACCCCCACTGATGTGGAGACCTGCCTCCCACGGTACCTCTAGTTTGCTCTAGCACAAATCGGCAGAAAGATTTCAGAAACGAGTGTGTTATAGGGAGCATCTTGAGATTGAAATAGGGTTCATTAATTTCTCTGAATTATTTCTGGATCGCTGAGAGGGAAATTAGGCCCAGAATACAAGAGCTGAATGTGTCTGTAAAGCAGTAAGCTTTTCTGAACAGGCAGGTTCACTATTGATGGTTGCATTTTCAATACCAGCACAAGCGTTTGGAGTTTATAACTTCAGAATATAAAGCTTAAAGCAAATCTTTCCTCGGATGTGGCAAAAGCTTGTTTGGAAACGTTGAGGTGTCTCATGAGATATACTCAGAAGAGTCCTTTCCTCTTTACTGCCTGACCAGTTAGTTCTCTTCCACTCCCTCCTTCCAAAGAATAAACAACAAAAACCCTACTCTTTTGGTGATCCATCAGACAAAATACTCTTTGGACAGACAGTCCTAGTAGAAGCAATGGGAGCATAAAGGGTGAAGAGCGAGAGGGGCACAGCTGGCCTTGGACTAATTACTTGAATACTCGGGCATCCTGAGAAAGCCACAGATGTCCCAGGTTCAATGACTGGAGCCCAGAGCTCCATATGTGTGCTTTGTGTGTGTGCGCCTTTTGTTTCTTCTGACTGAGTCCTCCAGTGCTGGTCTTGAAGCGAGGCAGGTATTTTCAGGGTGGGGGACAGGAAGAGACACAGTCCGTTCCACATTTCTCTTGTGGAGCTCGATTGAAACATGAGTGGTGGGTTTCGGGGAGGTTGGTTGGTTTGGTGCCTTGTGGTGCTAATGAGCTCTGCTTCTGAAAATTCTGCAAAGGCGTAGTATGTGTTCTTAAGCACGGAGGATCATGCAATGATCACTGTCGGAGATCACTGATTGCCTGAAATAATTGAGTGGAGGGATAGGTAGCAGGATCGAGCATCAGCCTCTTGGAACTGCCAAGATAACTTCTGAAAGCATACTTGTAAATAGACACTGCTTTGCATGGTCTTTTCATCATAGCTTGCTTCTTCCTGAGCTTCTATTTCAATAGCTACTTATTTCTTTACTACGTTGTCCTACTTCGAGTCATTCCTTCCTTCTCCATTTTCTTTCAGTTGTTACTTTGCCTCTTTTTAACTTCTTTCATTCTTCTTTTCTGCCCCATTCTGTGATTTCTTCCTTTTTTGTCTGTCTTTTCCCCTTTTGCCACTGAAAGTCATGTAATAATTGTCATTGTTTTGTTGCAAAAACTTCTGAAATGCAGCATGTCTGGTTGAGGTTCCCGTTCTTCAAGGAAAAAGTTTAGAAAATTGGGCACAATTCAGAAAGTATCTGAGAGAGCAAGTAAACAATCTGAGCTCGTGTTTTATGAGGGACTCAAGGGACTCAATCTACCTAGTTAATTAAAGAGCATGTTAAGACATAACTTAATCATCGTCTGCAAATACTGATAAGGAGGATAGGCATTTGATAATAGAGAATGCTACAGACTTGGGGGCAAAAAGCTTATTGGAAACTAATAGTTGTAAGCTGAAGGTTGACAGATTAAATGTAGAAATACTAGGCTTATTTGACCACTGGATGAAGTTACTAATTGGAACAAACCACCAGAAGCTCTGGTGAGTTTTTCCCCTGAAAGACTATTGAACTTCATCTTAAGCTGCTGTGTGTTTTTCTAAAACCTAGATCCTAGTTCAGCTTCAGCTGCTGGACTTGCAGCAGGAAGTAGTAGAAGATGGTTTCCTGATCCGTGCTATGCATTAGCTCTGACTAGATTAATGCAACAGCCTCTCTGGCTTTAAAATCCAGGGAGCTGTGAATTTCTAATCACACCCTTGAAATCTGTAAAAAGTCACTTATCTCTGTCTGGAGCATAAAGAGAGGTGCTTGTGCAAGGTATCTGCAGAAGCAGAAATACAGGCTCCCCCAAGCAAAGTTAAAGGGAATACTTGAGAGCAGCATCTTTGCTTTGGAATACCTCATTTTCAGACTTTTCAAACAAAAGACTGTGATACTGGCTGACCTAGCTGTCCTCAGCTGTTGACTGGAGGCCTGGTCTACAGAAATCATTACAAGAATATCAGAACAGTGTCAGGGAGAAGCTAAATCTGAGACAGAGACAGAAACAGACTGACTAGTATAACTTGGTTCACATTCAGCTTTGATCATAACAAGGCCAGCTTCCCTGACATTAGCGAAGCCAAACTCACCAACACCAAACCTGAATTTCACCAAATCAGAATTTTTTCTTAACGTATTCAGTAGTAGCCTAATTGTTTTCCAGCTGCAATATTTAGGAGTTTTACTGTTGATTGTAGTGGAAATCGTGTTAAGTTGCTGTTGAATCCCACTGAATACCCCTACCATTGGGTACAAATGAACAAAGAAACGAGACCATATTATTTCACCAGTGAAATGTGCTCAGATTAATCTAGGATACTGGCACACAAGATTTTGGAGGTGGTCATATTAAAAATAGCAAATAGAGGGAAAGTATTTCCATATATTAAACAGAAGTCCCAAAGAAAAGGTTTTAAAGCATTCTTCAAACTTTACAGGACTCCCTGATTAAGAAACACTGTGCTAACTTGTTGGTATTCATCTATTATTCTTCTGATTGATTGGCATATTGCTGCAAGAGGAGAATAACTCGGAGGACCTTGCATTCATGGCAAAAAAAGATGAAAGGGTAAAGGAAATTAAATCTCCCCAAAACATGTATGTACTCTCTGATACTCGTATTTTTCCTTGCTGTTGAACACGGATGTTGCAATGTACAAATGAGTATGTTCACACTTAAATGGATTGTCCCTTGCACATTCGCTGCACGTGCTTCTTAAAAGCACACACTCTCACCCTCTTTGTGGTTAATCTTTAACCTGGAGAATTACCACATCCTTGTCTGCTTTTAGCGCTGGAAGAGAGCAGATTAGAAGTGTGCGCGTGTCTGTGCTATTGTTTGACAGTGCATAGGTGGTGAACAAACTGCAGGAATGATACGCACTCATCAAAGAACATGAGTGCACAAACACACACTCACCCCCCGCCTCTGTGACCCTAGTTCGTATTCCAGTAGCAACCCAGTTAGCACAGCACAGTTTCATGTGTGCGAGTCTCTCTTCTGAGTTCAGAGAAAAAAAAGTAACCTTGCAATATGAAAAACACAGGGAAAATAAAAGGGACTTTTTTTTTCCCCTGGCTCCCTTCTGCTATAGGGAGTTTGGGAGTAGGGATCTGTTACTGAATGTATAATGCAGAGTGTTTTGTTTTAAACTGGAGCTGGTGGGGAGCATTGAAAGCCTGTTCACTTGTCATCTGTTTGAGCAGTTAAAGAAGTTGGGTAATTGTGTTTTCCTTCAGAGAAGAATCACTCTCCACCTCCACTTTCCACCACACCCACAAGGAACACAGTTTGAGGTATACTTAAAGAAGGAAATTAAACAGGAATCACGAGCACTTGATGTACTTGTCAGAGGAACAAACTTGTCAAGCATGCACAGTGCCTTTTGCTTTCTAAAGTTAGTATGATCAATTGAGGCATTTGGGCAAGCTATAAAAATAATTGGCCCTATTTTTTCCACCCTACTTTTAATTCTGCAGACTTGTACTACAGCAGTCTGGCTCAAACCTCTGTTGTACCAAACATGTTCTACCCACAGCCCTGTGTGTGCAAACACATAGACACAGTCTACCATCCTTGTGCGCTGCCTTGGTCATACAGCAATAAATGTCCCTCATGAGCCCTGGCTGGAGCTAGTTGAAGTCAAGGAATGCTTTTTCCATTCATTTCGCTTGATCAGAACCATAATGCCTGGACAGGGAAATAACTGCTCCCAGAGATGAAATGTCTAAATGTGCTCTGCAATCCAGTCCTCATCCACCTGTGAAGCTGCTGTCAATAATTAGCCTGTAAAAACCCTTTCTGTTCAGCTTTCTCTTTAACTGTTTCCACTGTAGTTGCACCATGCTTGCACTTGGGGTGAGGCAGACCATAGTTTGACTTCACATTGCTTTCTCCACCAAAGCTTCTGGGAATTCTCTTCCTTTGCCAAAGCTGTTTTATCAAAAGATGCTGATTCACTAAAATGTTTTCTCTGAAATAACTTTGGCTCAGTGAACTCCCAATATATCAAAGACTAGGTTTCTTTTGAACTCTCTCTGGATTTGTGGCAGGCTGTTAGGGAGTCCTGCTTACCATCTCCAAAGCAGAGGCTCTGAAAGCCTTGCCTCTGCAGGGACTCCCACCACCTCTGAGCCCTGGGTTATCAAGCCAAGATGTAGGAAGTCTTGAGACAGGCTCCAAGAGTCCACAGCTGGGGGGCAGGCACAGCATCCCCAGCTAGAAAGATGTGACCCTACAAAGCATTCCTACATGGGGGAGTGGCAGAAAGCACCTGGATCCTCAGCTGTTGTCAGGCTTGATGCTCAGTTTCCTGGGAAGAAGAACCAGTAGCAGTTACCCTGAAAGGCAAGGGGAACCCCAGGTGAAGGTTAACTTCCAGGCTAAGTCTTGTAGAGTTGGGGTATGGAGTGTGAAAATCTTGAGAGTGCCAATCCAGAGCTTGTAACCCCTGGTCAGATCCCATAGTATTTCCAGAATTTCCGGCTGGCTGGACACGCAACTGGTCTGGGAACCTGAAGCTTTGGACTCCCCCAGCGTGGGTGGTCTCTGTAGCAGAACCACCTGGAGCTGTAGTTTCTGTTAACTCCAGATGTGAACCATGGGTCTGGTGAGATTGTTTTTTTCAATCTGGAGCTACAGGCTCTTTGGTGCATTCAGAACTTTACTTTTTTTTTCCTGACTCACTGAAGGTTGATGAAAAATGCTAAAAAGCATTGGATTTTGATCTGACTTAAGCTAAAACCTCTTTTAATTGACTTTTTCTACCAGCACTTAAACCAGCTCTGTTCTGTGGTTAATTAATCAGTCCAAAGAGGTGCATATGGGAATATACAGCTGGGAATATGTATAAAATGAAACCTATCCCAGTCTGCAGAGAGTAGAGGATGCCACAGGAGAGTGGGTTCTGGTTAAACTATAGGTAGAATTGGCCACATTTACAGATAGGAAATGCATTTTAGATTATGGATAAAATCACTTCCCAAATCTTCTAAACAAAAAAGGAGTTGGGGGGACATGTTTTCTGACCTGAACTGCAAAGAGATTTTTAAGTTATACAGCTCCTTTATAAAAAATAATTTTCTTTGCTCACACAATTTCTTCCTGGACTGAGAGCAGAACGCAGAGTGAAACTCAGATGCAGTCAGCAGTGTGAATGCAATATTGACCAAACCATTTGAAACCTGTATCTATAAGCACCAGCGCAACAGTATAGGATTTTTTAAATCGGTCCTCACCCCACCGCGCGTGCTGGAATTGAATGAGTGTGCATTGTGCCAGGATGTATTCTGTTTTTTTTAGAGACTATTATATCATGCTTTCATGATTCTGCCATGCCAGTGTTTGCTCAGTGTCATTGCAAAAGCTTGTAAACAGTTTAGGAGGAGAAAGATGCTGGGATCTCAGCGCTGCAACACAGCAGCATGTGCTTTGCAGGGTGATTTCATTAAGGACCAAGGGTGACTTGGCAAGTGTCTTTCGGTTGTTGTATATTTTCTTTTCTATCTTAAACCCTTTTTTTCTGGATTGCAGATGAAAAGACTTCTGACTTCATTTTACATTAGTTTGTATTTCACATTGCAGAATCTTGTCTGGAAACCTTTTAATTCTTTTTCCTTTGCTCCTGGAAAGAGAACCAGCATTACATCAGAAGAGCTCTAGCAGTAACGGGACATCAATCCTTAAGTAGATTGACTGAGACCAGAATTGTCTCGGGTATTTGACCTTGCATCTATCATGTAGAATAAGCACCGTAAACATCAATATACTGATCCATCCCAATTAAGGGATGTAGTCCATCCCTGTATATAGCAGGCAAGCCATTTGAGCAAAGACTTTGTTCGAAGATTATCTTAAATTTTTGCTTAAACAACTGGGTGGTGCCTTGTATACCAGTAGTACCTTTCTGTTAAGAAGAATTTCTTAGCCCTGTATAGCTTATGAATTTCCCAGCTCAGACAAAATGTGTCACCTAATAGATATTTAACTAGTACAACTGAGAGCCAAGGACTGGCATTGCGTTGTCAGTTAGGAGATGCAGGCTCTTTTTGTTTGTTTTGCATTCTTCTATCCAACATGAACATTTTGCTGATGGTTTGTTAAGTGTAAACTAGGCCTCAGTCAGTCTATCCCTGCAGTTTGCGCTATTAAATAGTTGGCACAAATTTAGGAAAAATCTGGGAAGGCTCAATCCCAGTGCAATTAACTGTTAGTTCCAGAGCTATCAGATGGAGCTGGATACAATATGCCATGGGTTTGCTTTGCTGCTGTTAGAGCTTGTTGTTAGCTCTAGAGGTAACTTTTTAGGTATTTGGGCATTTTCTCTTTTAGCAGGTACTATCTGTGAACTTGCTCCCTTGCCTCCTGGCATCCTGAGGTGCCGAATCCACGGTTAGCATGTATTTAATATGCTGGTCTGTTCATGAAGAGCACTCCCATAGCAGTAAACCGTTGTTTGCATTCCCGTGCTGTCCTCCCATGGATGCACACACCACACATAGAGGAGACTCCAGAGTTTTAGTTCAAAATGGTGTTTCTTGTCCAACCCCAAGAGAATCTTCCAGGCGCGCTAATACTAAGAGAGCTCAAGCCCATGCTGTAGTGGTCCAGCTACCAAGCAGTGAAAAAATTGCAGTCATGGCATGGTTGATTTTACTCTTGTGTGGGAGAAGCAATCACTTCTTTGTCAGAACACCTGGTATTCTTGAACCTTGTGGTGTAATATAATATGGTATGCTCTGCAGCTGTATGGGGAGGCAGCAACAATGGCTTTGTGCTGTGAGGGATAATGGAGATGTTACCTTAATTCTCTACAAACATAGGGAAGGAGAGGTTGAGTTTAATCTTGGACTTATGCATCTGTTGCAGTCTCTCAGCGTGTAACAATTGCTCAGCAACATCTCTGTTATGTTATCACACATTGCCCGTGGTGGAAGTAGGGACTTTTGAAAGTGTCAAGAAATTCTGGGGTGCAGGCTGGCTTTTTCAAGAATGCTTGATGGAAACTTAGGCAACCAAAATCATTGTCCATAATGGAAATTTGGTACTGATGCTCCAGATTATGCTAAAATTAACACATTCAAGCTCTTGTTTTAGAACATGTTGGTAAGGCATGGTGAACAGCTGTCAACACTCAAGAAGATGGATCTGGCCTAAGATACATGATCAGTTGTTCCTGTTCCTGGCATATACCACAGGCAGAAACATTCTTATATTGCTTGCAGGTCTCACAAGTAGTACCTCCTCTTCTGTACACTCAGTAGAAAAGTGGTAAGGAAATGTCACTGGTGTAAGGTGTAACACAACAGAGTGCAGCTCTGTAGTTTTTTCTACTTTTGGGTTTCCTGTTGCTCCAGGAGACAGAAACATTATCATCTGTATCTCACAGATGCAGGCTTAACTACAGGAAATAAATAATAGCAACATGTATAAACAAGACAGCAACACCTAGTTTCATCTCCAGTCTGTTCATAAGGAATGCTCCTGTCTTTTAATGAGGTATGTATTTTAGCTTATTCCTCCAGTTCCTAATAGCTTGTTGTACCCTTCTGTACAGCTCTATATAACTAAGTAACCAAGGCTAGAAGATCTAAAATGAAGAGGAGTCACCAGAATATGCAAAACCTATCATAGGAGATGGGGATTATGTTACTAGTTTTCTCCATTTTACCTGAAGCAGATTTGCAACAGTTGTGATACACACACATAGTTGTCCTATCAGAATTGCTATTGGATTACATTTTACGGTGTTCTGGAAGTCCAGCCACATTGTCTGTCAGAAACCTGTCACCATGGATCCTTGTAATAGTCTGGAATTCACTATTGCTCCGTGGGCAAAAATCTGGTGTACATGTCTAGATTCGTGTGTGTGGAGATGGTCCAGCAGAAAGAACGTGCTGTCAGTAGAGGCAGAATGATTTCCCCCAGCTGTGAAATACTTTAGCATAAAGTTATATTTTAGAGATTTTTCTTCTTATATTTCCTTCCTAATACGCTGAAATAAATCCCCTCAGTCTAATGTTCTTATCGCTTTTCTTTGATGAATTTCCTCTCTTCACTCCTGCTCCCTCAGCTGTCCCTGAATTTCCTTCCTAAATCCCTTCTGTCCTTTGCTAACCTCTTGTTGGCCCTCACCGTCCACTGCAGCACTTTCAAAGCAGAAAGGACACACAGAGTAAGAGAGTGCGTATTATCCTCTAGGTATTATGGATTCATTTTATCCTCATTTCCACCTCTTAAATCAATCCCTGATTTATTGAGTCCAGAAAATAATAACATTTACTTAAGAACAAATGTGTAAGATCATTGGACACAGGACAGAGTGGCACACAGCTGTTCTCACAGTCATCTGGGGTTGTGTTTTCACTACTTTTTCATATAGGGGTTTAAGTTGTGAGTTTAGCAGCCACAGAGGAACTTGGATTAGGGAGTAGTCTTGTGGGGATACCTAAGAGTACCAAACCCCTTCAGGGCAGCAGTGCAGTGCAAATTGTAGATTTGATTGCTCTGTAGTACCAGAGTATCCCCAATATAAGAGACAAGGCATCTGGGCCCTGCCCAGTGGCCTAGCAGAATAAAAAGATGTATTTCACAGGGACTGACATGGAAGTCCAGCAACAGGTAGAAACATATCTAAATACTGCCCATAACAGTAAAAAAACCCTCAGAGATCTGTTAACCTTAAAGCCTTCATTTTTGAGAGAAAAGGTGCCCTTGCCCTCCTGCATGGCTGAGCAAGGCCGATAGTGGTGAGAACACAGCTGAAAACTGCTTTACTTAGTATTGAGGAGAGAGCGGTACCAATTACCAGCAACTGAGGACATGGTAACTGCTCAGTGCTGGGTAACAGCCACTTGCTTGTGTACCAAGAGGGCATATAGTTTACTGAGCCATCCTGCCACCTGGCAACCTGTCACCCATTTTTTGGCAGATACCAATGATTCAATGTCCTGTATCTGTTTGGCTGCAGATGCATCACAATACAAATTGAACCAGCGTTCAGATTCTCATATGTCAAGACTGGAGCTGTTGACATACTGCTTCAGGAAGAGAGGAGATATCAAGGACGGAGAAATCTAAGATAGCCAAATTGTTACAGGGTACAGGAGTGAAATATTGGACAAAGGTGCAGAATCATAGAAATAAGGGTTGGAAGGGACCTCTGAGGCTTTACGTAGTCCATCCTCCCAATGAAACAAGGACTGCTGTTGACATGGGTCATCCATGGCTTTGTCTAGCTTGGTTTTGAAAACCTTAAGGGCTTGAGATTCATCAGCCTCTCTGGACAGCCTCTTCCAGTGCTACATTACACTCCTAGTGATCTAGTTCATCCCTAATGTCTAACCTGAACCCCCATGCAGACATGAGGAGAGAGATTGGCCGGCTGTCATGGCTACTGCGTTCAGTAATGAATAAACTTGTGTCAGTCATCAAATAAAGACTTAGAACAATTAAAAAAACCTACAGGAGTTAGAAGAAAAACTTAATGCCTTGGAGAACTGTGGAGACGCTACTGAATGCTGCAGCCTCATGGTAGAAACAACCAATCAGTGAAATTAAGAGCCATGTCAGGAAAATTTAGTATGAAAAGGGACCGCATAAACAAAATTGATGAGTAGAACTGAGAATCAACAGACTAGCGTACAAAGAATGAGGGTCTCAGCAGGGGAAAATAACCATTACAGCAGTAGCATGAAGAGGGTTTAGGACTCCGGTTCAAAGGCTGCTTTACTGATGGGACTCTGAGGCTTAAGCAGCCTAAAGGAACTCATGGTAATGATCGCATCTCATTTGTGGTTTGAATACCAACAAGAGAGCAACCATATTAGCAGGCAAAGGACAAATGCTTTCTTAGAGCCTGCCTGGAGTCTTGAGAGGAGGTCTCAGTGATCTCTAGCAGGCAACACTGGAAGTGGGATCATAAATGCACTGGGCTGGAATAAAGGACATGATTACTGAATTTCTGTGATTTACATGTGAGATATAAATCAAATTTTAAATATAGATAAAGTTCCGTAACTATAGTTTGAGGAACAACTAGCAGATGATAGATGAAATAATGAACATATTGACATACCTTCACTGCACTTTAAAGAGGTCTTAGCTATTTCTGACTCTTTCATTTCTCACTCCCTCAAATTGATGGTTCTCACCAATTGATGGCTTGACCTCCATCCTCTGATATCATCTCTCCAGCTGTCCCTTTCATTACAGTTTCTATTTCTCTTCCACTTCTTTTCCAGGTGCAGATCCAGCTAGAGATGCTTGGTTTCTCTCCCCTTATTTTTACACATCTTTTGAAGAGCAATACCATTGGTATCATACTTAATTTCTTCCTCTCTGTTGCTATAACTGTCTGCTACTACTGCAAATTTATTTTTCTTCTCCTGTTTTGATTCTGGGTCCTCTATGTACCTCTCTTCAGACTACCCCATAGCCGTCCTTCTTTACAGCTACTGTAGTTATAACCCCTCTGGTAGTTCTGTATCATCAGACCTCAGTTCAACCTTTAGCTGTGGTCTACTAATATCCATATGCCTTAAGAGCTGTTCATTTACCTTTTTTTTCAAAAGCTTAAGGAACTTAAACAAAACTAGGGTCTATTTTGTGTGCATTCTTAACCTGAAATAAGATGCCACAAATCCTGCCATCATGTCTAATGGTCTGATACCAGCTCCGCGACCTTCAGTATGACTGAATACAGAATTTTTAACACGGCCTGATTGAAAGAAAATGCTGTTAATAGCCAATCAGAGTGATCAGCTCCCTTATTTGTCTATGGAGATATGAATTATTAAAGTTACAGTGTTTCAACCAGTGTATATCAACAGTTTAAGCATCATTCTTAATGAATACCTAGACCTGTAGCACACAGGAGAAGTGAGATATCTGAGCAAAACCGAAGAATTCAGGGCCTGACAACAAGGTTATGTCTTGATAGATTTAATGTATATATAGATGTTTAGACATCCTAAGGTTAAAGCCTATACTTAAACCCTATAGAAATTAAGAATGTGTTTCAGGGTTTTATGGGCCAGGCAAATTCCTGAGAATATGTTTTAATGAATTAGTTTTGGTTATGAGATTCAGGAAGCTAATGATGTAGTAGTTGAAAGATCAAGTTTGCTCCCGTATGCATCAGAATATATTGATGCTGGATGGGAATTTTTTAATTGATTTAGTAGACAATATAGAACAGATATTTGTTGCCTGGTGAGTAAGTGGCATATGATGTAATTCTGTTAACTGTCATGGAAATAACTTTCATTCATTTTCAAGCAAGGCTTCTGGGGCTCAGAATGTGTATAAAACATACTGGCCTAAGCTCAGAGTTATCATAAGAGGATTCTACTCCTGTTGGATTCAGCAGAACTGCAGCTATTTTCTACAGGGCTGAATTTGGCCCTGGAGTTTTATTTATGCTGTGTCATCCCTGAGATAAAGCTCAGAGGCTCCCTGATCCTCTTGCTATGAGAAATAATTTTTACTCACCCATAGGCACTTTTGCTCCACCCATTATGTGCATTTTCCAAGCCATAACCACCTCCTTCTCAAACAGATGATTTTATTGTTGTTCATTTTATTTTTAAGTGATTTCCTGGGGATGGGGGGGATTTCTGTGCATGCAGAACAACTGTTAAACTGAATCCTCATTACAGTAACATCAAGTGGCTGGTTTAAACTGCTGACCACCCATCTGAGTCATTATGCTAAATTTTCTTTGCTTCTGGGCACCTCCCTCTCTGTGTGTGCCATAGTGATGTGAGAAGAAAGACATAGGCTTCTGTGGGATCTTGACGTCTCACCCAAAGCACCAAAGGGCATGGACTGCATGGGTTTGTAAGTTAGTCTCTTCCCATAGACTTGAATTCACCCGATGGGTCTGCTGTCACAAAAATATATAGATAAGAAAACCAGAGTAGAACTGGAATAAGTTTTAATCAGTTGTTTGTAAATGTGTACGTATGCTTCAGAACTTACGCCTTTGAAAAAGCTGTACGCAGGTAACATGGACAGTACTTTGACTCCCCAAATATACTGCAGTATAAAACATACCCAGCATATTATACCTGATGCTGTCTATATAGCTTCAGTTCCTGTGGAGGAGGTGGCTGCCTTGTGAAAAGCAAACTTTGGAGACGGCAAAGGTCACATTATTTTATCAGAGGGGCTGTTGTCCTTCAGCCGTCCACAGCTACAAAACCTAAGGCGGCGGGTTCTTCCCCTCTTTGCATAGGAACCCTCCTTTAATTCCTCTTCACTGTTACACACATCCCGATAAGTCTATCAGTTGCTTTGGGATGTCTACTGGCCATCTGCTATGAGGGACAGGTAAATATATGCACACAATGCTTTCATCACTGCTGTGTTATTTTGGTTTTTATTAGGTACAAAACCTGAAAGGACACTACACAGGTACAGACCCACCAACTCCTGAACATATTAGGCAACAGTGTTAGCGGATTCCCAGCACTTCCAGGGAATTAGCTCCACAGAATAGGTTAGCTGAAAAGTATATTTATCTTCAAATGATAACTAGAAACCCTAAGGGAAAACAGACTTTGTGGCAGCTGTTTTTCTCCCCTTGACTGCTCTGTTTTCACTTTGTACTCTAACTCTCTCTTGCCCTCAATTAACCAGTTCTTGATACCTGCCTGACTTTGCAGAATCAACCACTTAATCATAGGCAAAGGCTAAACTTTCTTCTTTCCGGAACAGTTTAGCCTCTGAACCTTATGCTCTGTGTCTTTCTCTTCCCATGCTTTTGCATTTCCCCAGTCCTGCAATCAAACTTGTCTTAAGTATCTGCAAGTGCACTGCATTTATTTTCTTTATTATTCCCTCTGATGATGAATTAGCATGAGTGGAAAATGGGACCAGTTTTCTGTTTGCATGTTAGAACTCCTATGCTGCAGCATTATAAACTATTTGTTACTTCAGAATACTTGGAGCTGCTGGTGGGAAGAGCAAACGTGTTTCAGGTTTGAAGCAGGGTGAGAGTGCTTTTTGCCTTGATTTTGGAGAGCAAGATGCCAGGCAAGTTGAAATGGCTTTGTTACAGTATTCGTATCTCCATGAGAAACAGGAAGAATCTGTTCCCTGTCTCACCCCGTGCTCTGGTTATAGTCTGATAGCACATCCACAGCTAATTTCCATGATTTTTCTTTTCATTCTCCTTCCGTTACAGGATGAACAAATTATAGACTTAATCGGCAGACTGTTTCATCCTTTTCTGCTAGCCTTACTCTTTTTTGGTGCAAATAACAGATCAGACTTTCCAAGTAGTTCTTCATGTCACAACAATGTCAGAAATACTGTGAGTGACTAATTGGGCTACCAGAAGCCTTTTTTTCTTCTTGGGCTTCATGCAGCAGTCCCATCTCAGCCAAGACTCCTAGTGTTGTGGAAAGCTGCTCTTCCGAGGTTTCATTACCATTCATTTACCTGTAGTGAATTTTCTTTAATTTGGTGCTTTCCCTTCTCATTTACTAACCTCAGACTGGTTCCTTCTTCCATTCTGTTGTATACCAGGGCTCTGTTTCTGCAGGGTGTTAAGTAGCTTGGGAAGTCTCTGCTGTGGATGTTTTCAGCTGAAGCCAGTCGACAGCTGAGTAACTGCAGGTTGTGTAACTCGCAGTCTGGCCCAATATATCTTCTCATAGGAAAACTAACCAAAGCAGATGCCAAAAACAGGTGGTTCATTTTTTAGCTGCAGAGCTTCCCACTGTCTACAGCTATGCTTTATGTTATTGTAGGACAGTATTTTCTGTTTCAGTGGAGTCCTGAGCTCAAGCTGGAGAAGGAGTGGTACCCTACACTGCCGTGAGATATCAGCCCAGCACTTTGGAGACCTCAAAGCTCTTACCTCTCAGATACCTTCTGCCTTTTTACTGATCCTGAAACATGCTGAGATGGGACTTCAGGAGTTTCAGCCAGAATCGTGTGGATACGTGGGCAGTATCCACAGTGTTAAGGACTGTTCTCATGCTCTTCTAGCATTTTCATAAAGCTCTTGCAATAAGGAGCCAGTAAAGAGTTAGCTTGGTGAAAGTAAACTATAACCAGTGCTGCCTTTTCCTCCTTTTCTATACTGGTGTTGGGTTATGTGCTTTCCTATCCTCAGTTGCTTTGAGGTCTTAAAAGCTAGAGTAAGTGTACTTGGCTGAAATGAGAAGAGTACGCTTGGTGCTGATGTATAGTGATTCATCAAAGCAGAGCAATGACCAGCTTTCCCATTCCAATTCTCCTGTTGTGTATGAATTTCAGACACAGGGCTCAGTAAAGCTCTTATTTATGTACATTGTTCATAGACCTTGCTATTTGATTTAGGAATCTCCCAGTCATCTCATGTGCAATACAGGCTCTACTTTGCAGAGTTTAGCACTATAGCTGGAAGGCAACTTATCTCCAAAAAGAGCTTGTCTTTGACCTTGAATGTTCTTGCAGTTGTTAAATGCTTGTGCAGGTTTCCTGATGAGCTGTAAGAGCCAGTTTTGCAGTATGACTCTGCTGCTAAATGTGTCTGTAAAAACCAATGGTATTTTAGGTTTTCCTGTTTGTTTTTTTCTCTCCATGGCTTGTAGATCAAATATATCCAAGCTTGCAAGTGAGAAAAAGGATTTTCTAATTGCTAGTTTCAGAAACTCACTTACTTGGTAAAGATACCTGAAGGTAAAGCTTCTACACCTGAAGGTTAGTCAATTAGATTTATTGATGATACAGGAACCCAAGTAGATACTATTCCTTCTGTCATGGCTGTGCTTATTCTGCAAGGATGATAGAAGTGTTAAAACCTCATTTGTGTCACTTAGCTATGGAGAATTGTCTAAAAATACACAATAGGGAGCAAGAGGAGGTTTTTTTGAAAGCTGTGCCAACTGCACTGTCAAAATACTTAATGCCACACCAGCACAGCACTGCTGTTGGGAATACAGCCTTACTAGTTACCCTCACCTTACGCAAGGCAAGGTAAACCAGTGAAAATTGTGTTTTCATGCTGTCACTGCATCGATGGTAGGGGTTTCTGTGGTCACGGCTTTTTTTAGTCAGATGTTGTCATGCCACTGTCTGATATAGTCATGTTGGCAGTGCCCTGAAGTGCAACCACTTTTCTGACTGTACGCATGCTTTTAAGCTCACCTATTACAGAAAGGCACTACCTCCCCCCTCGGAGCAGGAGACAGATCTTTCCTGATTGTCTTGAGAGTATCAGAATCATTTAATTTGGGGAAAGGACAATTGAAATAAGATACTGCATGATAATCAGAAAATTTGGTCCTGCAATGCAGCATTATGGAAGGGAAAAAAAAAATAGAAAGGCGAGAGAGAGAGAGAGAGAAAACAGAGCAGTTTGTCTCCCTGCACCATATAGGGGAATTCAGAGCAAGAGAACTGTGTATTTGGGTCAGCTGAGTCCTAAAGGAGAATTTTCATGCAGTCTTTTCAACCCATTTTCGTATATGGTTGTTGAAGATGCCAAAGCTTAAAGGGGCAAATATTAATAAGAAATAATCCTATAATTGTAAACTGCCTGTTCTGTTGCTGCTGCTATAATTTCAAAAGGAAAGCAAAGCAGCTAGGGTATGTCTACATGATGCAATACAGGGTCATGCAGAGACACCTAAGTTAGCTCTGAACATGCCCATATGGGGACAGAAACATTACAGCTGTATCAGGGCAGCACTCAGCTTGGGCTCATTAGGCAGCTTGTTTGGAGCTATCTGAGACATCTCTGCCCAGCATGGAAATTTCTTAGTTCTCCTCCAAATGAGCTTAGGCTTTATCTAGACCTGATCCACAGCTCACTAAATTCTGAGAAAGTCTTTCCACTGATTTCAGTGGACTTTGGAACAGACCTGAACATCATGTTCAGAAAGGTGTCCCTCAGTAGGGTTGTGCTTGTGTCTGCCGTGCAGGGCACCTCTTCTGCATGGTGTTCTGCAGGGTCAGAAGGAGATGAAAACAACTCACTGGGGACAGTGGGAATGGTCAAATACAGAGGAGTATCACACTGAAAAAACATCACATTAGTAAGAAAGATGCTTAGTGTGAAGTGATCTTCTGACACGTTTTCTGTGTGAAATGAGACCGAAGTCAAATGCTCAGTCCCTCAAATGTCTTCATGCAACTCCCGTTATTCCTGCTTCACTCCATTAACTTCTGCTTTGCTGCTTTTGCTCCTCTTTCTCTCAGGCGTTTCACACTTGCCCAGGATGCCCTCCACACTACACTGCCAGGGTCAATTCAGCTTGGATTAGTCTGTTCTCTTCCAGATCTAGCTTCAGGTTTTTTAATCTAAACTAGGATCCAGAAAGAGAAAAGACTTGCCCACATCTCCTCTTTGTAATGACCACTTTTTATAGCAAGCATGAACCAGAGCTCCCCACCCCAATCCTTCATCAAGAATATGAGCATTTAAAAGAAACAAAATTTTTTACAGGAAGAGTAATCAAAACTTTATTTTACTGTGTTGAGGGTAGTGAAGAATAAATTGATGGTTGCACAACACTGAATTTCCTAAAACTTGTGTGTTATTGTGCATCAGTTAAGCAGTCTAGCCTCTGTGTGCGTTTAAAGGAAGGTGACTTGGTTTTTTTCCTCCTTTTGAGACTAAGGGATAGGAAAGGGTGTTTGAGAAAATCTCTTTGATGTCTGGATCATGAGGTCCTAAACCATGCAGATTTTTGAAGAGACTTAAAAGGTGCTTTAGTGTTTTAGCATGGCAGCTACAAATTGGCCCAGATAAATTTCATTTTCTGAAAATACATGATAGTGGTGCAGCAAGAGTACTTGTGCTTTTCCTACTCAGAAACTGCTGTACTCAGTTTGAGCTTTTGGTATAGACTGTAATTGTACCTCTTCCTGAGGGTCTCCCATAGTTGCCAACTGCAGGAATATTGAATCACCTAGGTTTAAAACAGGGTATGCCATGTCCTTTGCCTGGTGATTTATGACTCATCTTTATTACCACAGTGTCTGAGGGGCCACACAGTGCTTTGCCTGCTTTGCCAAGTAGCCTAACACAAAGTGAACATGAAGCAGCTGTGAATTAGTCCTGGAGATTGTGACAGTGGAGTTAGGGGTAATGTATGTATGTGAACTGCTTGTGATTAATATCAAGTGTGTCTTTTTTTAGCAAGAAGCTGTCATCTTCAAAGTTCCCCCCCACTTCATCTTGCTCATTAATTTTAATTTTTTTCCAGTCTTCCTGTTAAGAATGAATTCTTAATGAGTGCTTCTGCTATTTAAAATGCCTCAAATTCCCTCCATAATGATGCCTCTCCATCAAACTGAAAACACATTCTTTGTAAACAAAAAACAAGACCTTGTGGTGTGCAATTTGCATACCTTCTGTGGCATCTTTTAATTTATAGTATTGAAATTTATTTTTAATTTCTTTCTATCTATTTCATTTTGGCTACACTGAGTGAACACATTATGTTGATGGTTAGTTGTCATTTATTTTTTTACTTGGCCTCTGTTGAAAAAATGTTCCTATAAAAGCAGCGTTTGTAGTCCCTCTGTCTCTGAAGTTTGAATAAAGTTTGACTTGTTAGTAGCAAATGATTCTCCTTAGCACATGTGCTTCGCTATCATTTGGAGCTTTGGAAATGTATTCTAATAATTGTTTTCAGCATTTTAAAAATCTGTTCCTGTGCTTGGACAGAAGTTTTAATCCCATTGACATGGGCAGGAATAAAATAATTAGCCAGTAAGTTCAGCTCCGATTGGTATCAGAGGAAGTTTTGCAGTACTCATCTTTTTCTATCAGTACATACAAAGAAAAATTAGTTTCTTTGTAGTAAATTTCTGATGTCTTTGGATTAGCCACGATAGCCATGAACCGCAGTGCAGAAGCAGAAGGCAAAGCCTGGGATGAGAATCCAGCAGTGTACTGCCACCTTCCCATGCAAGTGGACTTTATAGTCGGTGCAAAGGCATGCTAACAATTCCTTAACTATATATGCGTTATGGCACAGGCCCTTACCGTGGTGGCCAGCTCTACACCACAGTAGCTGACAGTAAAAAGAAATGTATTGAAGGTAGGAAGTCTCTCTACAGAGCCCTGTGCTCCCTCATGACTTACCTCATAGCTGAGAACTTAAATAAGTGGCATTAAAAATTACCAATCAGTTGAATGAGTGTGCTCCAAGGTTCTAACTTACGTTCTTCGCAGCCTTTGTCTCACTGCTTGCAGATTGTCCACAGAAATTTCACCTGTCTTAATTTCAAGGAGCCTTAGGAACTAAAATCTGCGTTTCTGAATATACTGTGCTTTGAGCTCTTGAGCTAGAAACTCTGTTGCAAGTGAAGGTATTAGACACTTTGCATGGGAAGGACCTAATTTCCAAAGCATTTTGGTTCTGTTTGAGCCATGTCTACTACTCCATTTTGTTGTTGTTAACTGTCTTTTCTTGACTTTATAACCAGCAGGCAGGAGATACTTTGCCTCTTGACACCAAGGGTAAACCAACACCATTAGAGGAGAGAGGAACTGTTCATGTTGTTAAAAAAGAATTGTTTGTACATCAGCAAAACTGTGATAGAAACAGAGAGGATTCCTAATGGAAGCCAAACAATTATTCATGCAGCAGAGGAAGATGTAATTTCCAATGTGAAGCACTTTAGGGGCCTTCATCTGCCTTTTGCTGTGTACTGGCTGGCATCTCATTTCCAGGAGTTATTCTGCCTCTATCAGCACAACTGTAATCTGCACCCACTGCTTGCTAGCCTGTAAATCACTGTAGCCAGTTATGTGCTCCAAGTTACTGTGCATGGTCTGAATGCACTACCAAGGACCCTTCCTGCCAGCACCCAGCTTCCAGGAAATGCATTTCTGCTTTCCCACGGTGAGACTTTTCCTTTCTGGTCTCCATCTTCATTTCAGAGATCTACTGCCTGGTATTAGAGGGCTCCGTACAACAGAATCTCTTCCTTGCTTGGCAATCAGTGAGATACAAACAATACATTGCTTTTGTTATAATATACCCTCTGTAGTATTTGGGTAGGGTAGATACACCCATGGCTTTAAGTTGTGCTGGTAATAGAAGAACTGTGAAATGGGAAATGCCTCTTTAGTATCTCTTATCTTTCCCACTGACCTAAATGCAAAGTTCCTGATGTATATTCCTCAGCAAGTTTGGTTATGATTTCATTTCAAATGAATTTGACAGTAAATTCAGGTCTTGTTTCTGCTTCTGAGTTCATGATCAGGATGTTGGTTTGTGAACTTACTGAAGCTTCCATGAATCCGTTTGTCAGTATTTCAGTGACTCATTTGGGATTAAGCAATTTTTCAGAAACATGTTATTAGCAAAACCATTCATATTAGTTGCTGGTTTATATTCACTGTTTCTAGTTTGTGTCCCTTGTTATCTTGGTTACATGGGTTACCCTCTCATTAGCTGACTGTAACTTTTTAAAGCAAGTGAGAGAAGAGGTTATCATGGTAAATAATGAAAAGTGTATGCCCCTTTTCTCACCTAAGTAGTGGGGTATGCACAGAAAATAGTGCAATCCCTCAGACAAAAAGAAAAGATCTTTGCCTGGGGGTCTTTAGAAAGACCAGATAGAAAGGGGCACAGACTTAGTGAACAAAGTGACCAGTAGGTTCTGCATAGGCATTGTTTGACTATTTTATTCCTACATAATAATAACAGTGTGTGTCACTCACGCAAAAGTATCTCATAACAAAAAACCTAACCAACCAAACAAAAAGCAGGAACTGGAAACATGCACAAGGTTGGTGAAGACGGAAAGGCTACTGTAGAGGACATGATGATGGTGGCAATATCGCATTCCTGTCTATGTCATTGAGAATCCACTTCCGCGCTCAGTACGATTTACTCTAACGGAGGTTGTACCTGTGTTATGACAGTGGAGCAAGGCTTATATGAATGGGTAGTCAGAGGTGCTGTAATGCATTCAGATAGAGGTTATTGATAAAGCACCAATGCCCCATCTTGCCAATCTAAACGTCTAAGTCATAGCCCTGGTCTTGCTTCTCTTTAATAGTTTCTTTTATTTTAACTGTTTAGCAGCCAACACTGAGTGAAATAATGACTGAAGATGCAGAAATAGGCTTGTAGTGTGAAGGATAAGGGTAACGATCTGGAGGAAGGACTGGAGCTTTCCCTTGGAGCTCATGGACTGTGCAGTTTAGAAGTAGCTAAGATCTCTTCTCTTGCAGTCACATGCTTTCTGGTGGCATTTGGCTTTGGCATGATGTCTTAAACTTCTGCTTCTCAGCTCTTCTCTTTCTCTCATGGATCCATAATGTGCTAAATCAACATTAATTTTTAAGGGTATTCTGCTCAAGACAAGGGAGGCTGAGTGTGGAAGAAAAGAAACGATCTCCAGATTTTTTACTGATAATCCAATTTAGCAGGCAGCAGTCAGAGCCTGCTCTTCACTGTCCCCAGCAAGTGGGACTAGGGGCTCTAGCCTCCTGCATCACTAAGCAAATGGCTGCAGTGGTTTAAGATATTAACAACCCCTTACTGCTCATTACTGTTCCAGTTGCAGAGCTGGCAGAAGAGAAGGTCCATCATGCACATTAGCTTGCTGTTATCTGTGGTTTAAATTCATACGTTGGACAGTGAATGGGAGTGGCTGAGGTGCAGGAGCAGAGTTCATTTGTGTTGATTCTGCTGAAGGACTAAAAGAAGGAATAAAGTGGGTACATGGACGCAAGTACAGTTGACAGACCAGTGAAGGTAGGAGGGAAGTGCTAGCAGCCTAACCTTATTATGGCCCTCAATGGTGGCTGGTTTTGGCAAGCTTGGGGGTTGGGGTTTTTTTTTTGACCTTTCTGAAGGTCAAATAAGAAACCTGTCCAGCATCTTGGCTCTCAGGTCTGTATTTTAATCACTGGTGTGGCACAGTGGCAGGCAAGAACAGTATTTCTATCGTGGCTTTTTTGAAATTTTGTGAGTTTACCTATAGGACTTACGTAGATAAGGAAATTAGCTGGAATAGCTGTTGAGACATGAGCTTCTTGCAGCACGTCAGAACTAGCCCCACACGTAGAATGTCTCATTCTGGACCAAGAATTTGTTTTTGTCATAGAATTTTATACCCTTTCAAACTTCTGCTGAAAGGGAAAAGACAGTTTTTAGTTCACTCCCTGTGCAGAGCAATTTGAGAATAATTATTTATTTTAAAATTTGCTTTCTTGTGTAGGGAAAGAACTAGACATGTAGATGTGAGGGGAATGTATTTTGCCCTGTAAATTCTAGAGGAGAAAGAAACCTGTTTTGCAAAACTAAATCCAGCCCCCATAAGAAATCAAAGGCAAATTCAAAGGTACAGGAGCGTAAACACTACCAGCTGCAAATGAGTGGCCTTTTATGGTAAGTTTCAGAGCCTGATCTTGTCACGTTCCCAGTTCATAAGAAGTGCAACCCTGTGATTGCAACTACATCATGTGCCTGGGAGCACAGAAGGCATGCCAGGAGATGCTAATCAGAGGAAGGTAAGGGTTAGGACTGTGGTTGCAATTACAACCCCTGGTAAATCCACTCCTGGTTTTGGGCCACAAGGTTATTTATCCTAAGGAGAGACTAGGCTGTTTCCTGTAATCCGTTGTGGGGCTCAGAGAGAATGAATAAGGTGTGGGGGAGTGCTGCTTGGAGCAGAGCAGGTTTGGCTTTAATTTGTGTCGCCACCCTTCCTCCTATTTATTTAACACATTTTGCTCTATGTATTTCAAATAAATGGAGGAATGTATTTAGCTGGGCTTCTCCGGAAAGGCAGGAGAAGTCTCTGAGCACAATCTGTGAAGTTTTCTCTTCCTATATGCCTGTTGCTAATAAAACCCATAGCTGCAACGTGATGCAGTTTCTACCTCTCTCTCTTCTTCGTGGGAGCTGCTTTTCCTGTGGACTGAGGTCAGCCATTTGAAGAGTCCCCAGCACAGTCTAAACATGATTTCCCATTGATGCTCACTGTTTTGGAGGACTGTGAAAGACACATCTTTAGCAAGCTATGTGGATCTGCCTGTCCGAGGCTCTGATGCATACTTAAGTATCATTCTTATTAAAGCTAATAAGTTATAGGCTCTGTCTGTCACCAAGAGCAGCTGTTTGTCTCCTAAATGAGAATTCCCACACCTGCGCCTGCCCTCATTACAGCTACATCCCCACCACACTGCCTCCTGCTCACTTCCTTCCCTTCCTGCGCCTCTTCTAGCTGGAAGTCAAAGACAAAGACTCCTCTGGCCTGTAGGTGTGTGTGCCATATGACAATTCAGAGGGAAGCCTCATGGTCCAGTGGCTGGAGCAAATGTCTGCAAGACTGCCAGTGCCTGGGATGCAACGCTGGCTAAACAGCTGACTGTGTGGCCTTGGGCGAGTCACTTGACCTCGGCATGCCTCAGTTAACCCAGCTGGAAAATTGGGCAAAAAGCAGAAACCTTAATGCTGTGTCTGAGCTGAGTTCTCTTGGGGAAAGATATAAATGGCGGGAAGGTGGGAGTTTACGGCTTTAGGCTTATGAATTACGTGAAGTATTTGGATGACAGGAAGTGCCAAGTGGTGTAAATAGCTGGTGCCCAGATGCACGTAGAGAATGGTGACAGAAATTGATGGCAGTGCTCCCTAGAGAAAAGTACTCAGATTTTGTCTCAAGCCAGGCGTGGGCCGTGTTTGTGTGGGAGGTAGTGACCAGCTGTGACTAGAGTTTAGTGAATGACTGCTGTTGCTCATGATGGGACACTTTTACTTGGTATATCCCTTAAAGATCTGATCTTCCCTGTTTGGGGCATCCCTGATTTTGCTGGAGTATTGGGAGACTATGAGATTAATTAGAAATACATTGGGCAGAACGCAGTAGACTCCATTCTCCCTGATATACCTATCACTGTGAAGTAAAAAAGGGAAGGGAGATGAGGGGAAGGGAGTAGATGCTACAACTGTAGATGTGTGAAAGCAAATCTCAGGAAGACAAGCAAGTAAAAACAGTAAGTTTCAGATCCAGTGGCTGCTATTTCCTTTGAAATAATCTGGCACATTGGTCGGCTTGTGATTTAGCTAGAGCTAGACACACCATAGTCCAGAGATGCACAAATTACCTTTGAACAGCTTCTCTTGTAGCCTTGCATCAGGCTCTGGGTCAGGAACCTCTCCATAACTCCAGTCCTGTAGCTCCATGCTGCTGTTTACCAGCCTACTACAGTCCTTCCCACTTCTCTCATTGAAGTCCTGAATCTCTCAACAACTTGCACTGTGCAAATTTTTCTGGTAAATTAAGATATGGGCTCTTTGCATCTTGCAAATAGGTTGGTAGATGCATCTTAACCTGTCAGGAAGAATAACAGGTAAGGAAAGATCTTGCACGTTTGAACAGCTCCTCTCTCCACCTTTGTTTTCCTCCACTTTCTTCGAGCAGCATGACTGACTTGGATCTGCTATTGTTTTTGCGATAGGGAGGTGTGGTATCTGGTCCAGAGAAAGAAAGTTGCACAGCCTGAAATTCAGGCATAAACTTCAGCCAGAAACAGAAGTATTTAAATGGCAATAAAGATTCATTCCACTCCTCACAGATTCCCCCGTGCAGCCCGAGTGGCATTTCTCCCAGTTCCAGTCCAGAGGGATTCATATTAAGAGCAGACCTGAATGCGCTCTAAAGTAACATTAATCATTGGCCAAGGTCAGCAGGACGGAGCTTGCAGTAGTGGAGTATGTTTAGCATGTATCGTCCCTCTCTTCTTTTTTTATCTGTCCAGTTTGGTTCACCTGCATGTGTTCACCAGCTTGTGCCATCCCCACGCTCCCTCCCTCCCTCCATCCCTTTTTAACTTTGTGACAATTGACATTGCTGAATTCAGAGGCAGGCGCTTTATCTTGGCAGCTGGCTGCCAGTTTATCTAATCCAGGGCTGATGCATTTGACTTAAGGCTGTGCTGTCACTTGCCCCTGAGATGTGCACTTGTCTGAGGTGCTCTGTCCTTCTCATTTGGACTAGCATCCCCCCTTTGCCAAGGGTTCTTGTGGGTTGTCTGCTACGGATAAAGGAGAGGAGAGCCAATGTTAGAAAGAGCCTGCATAGAGGGAAAAGAAGGAAGAAGAGCACGGAACAGTAATAAATTGCTAACAGTCATCACTGTGAGCCATCTGCAGAAATCCCCATGACAATACGGACACTGGGGATATTGCTTGTAAGCAGTGCTGTTAACACCTTCTGCAAAGGAAAAGCTTTGTGGACACCCACTGATCCCAGAGAAGGCACCCACTGGAAGCCAAGTTTGCAGCAGGCATTAATAATCCTATAGAACAATATGTGCCAGTTAGAAATAGCTGAGCTATTTATCTCCAGAGCTCTCCTTGGGCAGCTGCAGAAGGGCTGGCTTTCTATATTTCTAATTGACATTTACTAATCCAGTATCTTTCCTATCTAAAATACATGAACAGAATGATACAGCACAGATGATAGTGTTTGAAATTACTATTTGTGTTATTTAGCATAGACTTGGCAGAAGCGTGAATGTGGTATTGTACAGATAGGAATAGGCAATCCTTACTCCAAAAATTAACTGTGTCAACAGTCAATTAAAGCATAGATCAAGTGAAGTGATGTACCTGGCATCGCATGCAAGGTAAATGGCAGAGGTAGAGAAGACACTAGGTCGCCTTGCTCCTGGCGTAATGCCTTTCCCCATTATCACATTGTGTTACCACTGCTTTTCGGTAGAGTTTCACAGTGCTTTGCAAGAAACTGTGAATGGAGCTCCACCAGAATCCCATGAAGAATTCATGAATGAAACTATATCACAGTCCTACAAATTAAGTATTATTGTTCCCAGTTTGTAGGGATGCACAAGTTGCTAAGCCAAAATTAAGCAGCAAACAGACTCCCAAGGTTTTCACTTCAGATCCTTTTCAGGTATTACTTAAAATATTATTAGGTGATGGCAGACTTCTTTTTCATGTGGAAGGAATCAGTCAGCAATAGACTGCCATTATTCACATTTAATATGTTCTTCCTTACCTGGAAAACTACCTTGGCACTAGAGAGGACAAGGAGCCCAATGAGTAGGAGATGCAGGTCTGGTGTGGCCCATGTAAGTCAAACGAAGCTTCATCCATCCATTGAGGTCTTCCCTAAGATTGAGACTGATTTTTCTTCTGCTCTTCTTGTTGCTGCCCTAGAGACCCCAGACTCTTGTGGTTTCAGGCTGCACAAGGGCCCAAAAGACTTTGGGGTATTTTGACTAGTGAGATGTAACAGAGCCCTAAATTCAAGGTAGGCAGCTCAGCTTGGCCTCTGTGCCTGCTGTTAATGGATGAAGGCAAACCACCGGCTGTCCCTGAAGGAACATGCAGTGATGATTCCTGCCTGGAGATGAAAGGGTGTAGATCATCTCTCAAACAAGATTTATCATAAATAAATAAATAAATAAATTGTGGCCAGGCCTTCCCAAATAAGCAGCTAGCAGGTGGAAAAGAGCAGGGCTGGTGTCTCCATTTATGTCAGTGAATGTTTATCCAAATGGACAGACTTTCTGGGGAAAATGCATGCTATATAAAACAGCTGACATCTGCTGAGTTCCAGGTGCCTGCCAAATTCTGCCCTGTCCCAGGTGTGCTTATTCCCTATGAAGTTTGTTGCTGCCAGCACAGTGACAGCATACCACAAGTGGAAGGGAAGGTAGTGACGATCAGCCCCTCTGATAGTCATTTTGGCTGAGTCAAATTGTGTTGCCATGTACTCAATCCCCTGCTTATCACAGGATGCAGCTGTGTGCTACTGGAACCAGCTCTAATTGTGCTTGTGACTGTCTCCTGGAGGATTTTAGTAAGCCCTGCAGAGTATGTAGGAATTAGACAGTGTCTCTTTAAGCAATTTGTAAACCCCTGGGAGCATTCTTGATTTTTCTTGCAGAAGTCACCAGAACCAATCCGCGTAGTGGTTCATGCAGGTAGTAAGGCTTTGCTTGTTTATATCCAGCAGAGACTGTAATTTTGAATGGAACAGTGGCCATGTGACTTCTTCGTATTCCTGACATTGTACAGAGAGCAAATACACCACCCCTGGTGAGAAGGCTAGTCTGAAGAGGTCTGCCTGTACAGCGAAGATGTGCAATTCCTCAAATATACTATTACTATTCAGCTGGTGGTTGTCTTTGATGCTATCACCGATAGCACCTCCCGCTGCAGCCCTCTAGGGGCACAGCATAGAACTGACCTTTTTCAAATGGAGGACCCCTTTAAAAACTGTTCTCATATATTTTAATTAAAGTAAAAGAGCAAATCTTCAGATCATAAAGGCCAAGTTTATTCCTAAAAGCAAATACAAGCAGCAGGTAGTAAAAAGAACTAGATCTTTATTGCAGAGCATTGTAGGTAATAAATATTTATCAACTTAATTTATTGGTATAAATATGAGCTCATCTGTGACTTTTCTCCACCAGTCCTCTTCCTCCATCTCAACCAGGCACAGTATTTACCTGTTATCCATCCATTGACTCCATTGTAATCTGCTACTGGTTACAGAATCTTCTTTTCTTACCAATGATTACTTCTCTAGAAAAGCATCAGTGAAGAGAGCTAACACATTATCATTTATGAACTTCCAATTAATGAACAGAAAAATATTTCTCTGTCCTTACAGATTAAAAAGAAAGACAAACACGTACAATCATTTATTGTGTAGTTTCACTTAACAGAGCAGAAAACACTGCCGTTTTTAGTGCATAGAATTCTTGAAGTGAGTGAACTCCTGGGAAAAAGATAAAAAATGGGTGCTGGGAGGTAGCCTTCATCTCATTTCCCAAATACTCTTCGACATCTGAGTTCTTATCCTGGCTACTGTTGACCATGGGCCTATCATGAGAACACTGGTTTTGAGAAGTGATTAGGGGATGACCTGCCAGAATGAATGGGAAATCAATTAAATGATTGACGGGGTGGGAGGGGGGGTGTAAAAAGAACAAAAACCACATCATGAAAATGCAAAATAATGGGAGCCTAAAGCATGTATATGTTCAAGAGTTAAAGAGAGCCAGTTGGAGAGATGTTCCAGGTCAAGTGGTCCTTGCTCATTGCCAGAAGCCAAAGGGGGCAGATAAACTAGGGAAGACTCACTCCTTAGCTGCTCTGTTTGTTAGTGTGTTTCCATATGCAGTGGCTGCCAGCATGTGCTGGGAAACCTCTGGGCTAGCCAGACCCCTAGTTTAAGGTCCACCTGTAATTGCTTTCCCAGTCTCGGTAAGGTTAGAACTGTTTATTTTTGTACTTACAGGTATCAAAACAAAGGCATGATGTTAAATGGGGCCTTAGCAAAATATGAAGAATAAAATGATAATTGATAAATATGTAACAAAATTTATTCTATCAGCACAAAGAATTAAATTATAAGACCAGACTCAGCTGAGTGAATAAATCCTACTTTTTGTATGGCATTGGTAAATTTGGGACTGACTTTTCACATCCAGGTTACATGTACTACTGCTCTGTTTGGCCATAGCTTTAGGCCCATTGTGCCTGTTTAGAGGTCTCAGAGGGATGCACCGGGATATCCCATTAAGTGTACAACATGAGCGAGCAAAGCAGCTCCAGCTGTGAGGGTAGGAGAAGGCACCATGCATCAAGTGAGATGAGCATAGCTTCCCTGGGGTTTCCCTGTTTTGGTAGGATGATACAGCTCCTTGCTCACTTGTAGTGGAACAAGTATTGAGTGTGCATGCTCTTCGCCATTAGGAAAATGCCCTTTGGAGCAGGTGATCATTTACAGACCTCCTTTGTTTGATAAAACGTGTTTGGGGTTTGGTTGAGCAGAAAATGTATTCATTGCAGATTAGCTTTCAGTCGTAGCCTTTTTTTTAAGTTGCCAATGTATGGGAGCTGGGCTTTGTATGTAAGCCCCATTCTCTATGAAAGCTCATTTGAAAAAAAATTACATGTGTGATTTCCCATATGTCTTTCTGAATGCACTGAGCACTGAAAATCCAGGGGGGGGGGGGGGGGGCAAGTTTCTGTTGGGCATTATGAGAGTTTGGGGGTTGTATCCCAGGCAGATGAAGGTCATCTTCCTCCCTTGCAGCTCTGCCTGGGCATTTCATCTTTGCCTTGATCTCCCATACCGGGATACCCACAGGGAGTCACAGATTTAGTTTATGTCATCCCTCTCATCACCTTCCTGATCTTCTCCCTTTTCCCATTGCACTGTCTGAACACCTCATTATTGCTTGGGATGTTGTATCTCTGGTGATTTGGCTGAACCTCCTGTATGCCTGGACACAAAGTCACCCAGTTAATTTTGCTTCAGGCTGGGGCTGCACTGAAACATATAACTGCAGCAGGTAGAATGCAAACACACGAGGCTGATACGTCACCAGGGCCTTTTTCTCCTGCTTTCCATATGTTCCACGCTTCTTCCTGTCATTTGCATTGAGCAAAAACCAGTATAAAAAACTTGGTAATCAGTTATAAAGAGAAGTATTTTGGTTCACTCCTGATCCTGAAGTGCAACATTTGAAGAGCAGAGAGGAAGGAAATAGCCATTCTTGTAACCATTGTTTTGTCCTTGCAACCTTTGTTTTGTTCTTGCTGTTTCTGCAAAGGGATCAGGAAGGCCCTTTACAGGGGCTGGGGGGCACTACTCAGTGCTTTCCCATCCCCCTGGTGCACAGATGATGGATAGCTCAGCTGCACATGCGCTCTCTTTCTCTCTCCGATGCATCATTACGTTATTAGCCCTGTTCTGGAGAGCAGCAGTATTTAGGATTGGGCAAGGATGCCTTTAGGATGCATGTTTATTTGCTCATAAAACAGGAGGGATAGAGGGACTGAAAAGAGAGGGAATGAGAATTGGGTCAGACAGAAGCTTCCAAAAAGCTTAGCTTATTTGGAGAAGAGAAGCAGCAGCCGGAATAACAAACCATACATAGGACAGTGAAATTGATTCCCCATTCCCTCTTCATCATACCCTCCTCCGGGTAAACCTGTTTCGGTTGATAGTGAATATTTCATGCAGTGCTGAGCGTTTTCCGAACTGTGGTGTCCTAGTTTTTCCACCTCCAGCCCCAGAGGAATGTTTTTACATCATGGAGCTTTATTTTTGGGAAGGGGAGGAGGGAGTGGAGGCTGCAGGCTTGCGAAGAGATGGCAACAAAGAGTGGTTCAGAGAACAGCTTGGCTCTGATGTGTCGACTGAGAATCTCACCTCCACTCCTTTGCTCCCTCCAGAAAGTTCAGTGAAAAGGGTCGGCTCCCAAGGGGCTGGAGCACGATTCCAGTCGGAATAAAATAACCCTAAAAATGGCGCCCTGTCTCTGCCTGGGTCTGCTCTCAGCGCATTGCCGTCATCGTAGCTGCTTTGTTAGCTGACAACGACAAGCTGTTGTTACTGTCAGCACTGCAGGTCCACATAGCTACCAAAGGGAAGAGCCATGTCTGTTCTGCCTCATGCACCAGCACCCAGAGGACTGCCTGGCTCCTCGCTGTATGTCAGCTGTCCCTTCAGGAAAGGGGAGGCACTGAGCCTTGTCCCTTTTTACTACCTCCTCACCTCCCCTCCATGTAGAAAGACTAGCTAAGAGTTTGCAGGTGTGGTAGTGTGAGTCCAAAAGCCTTGTAGGTCCTGAGCCAGTGCCTTCCACTGTCAGAGTCTTTTGAGTTCGTTGCAGTAGGCTTTAGGTTGGACACTTTGTCCTTTAAAAGAAACCCTCAAATCCTGCTGGGTACTTAAGAAGCAGGGTAGGGAGCAGTGTCATTATCTCCCAATGTTTTATTCCCTCTTTTGAAATCAGTCTTTTAAAAGTTCCCACGTACATGTTTATGAAGCTGGTGGAAGCTGCCTGCTTGAAACTGAGACCTTCTACACCACAGTGCCTCCAGCTGCCTCTGAAAGCACCACAGCAGAATAAGCTGCCCCACTAATCTGCCAAACAGCTCAGTGTTTTCCCCCACTCCAGCAAACTCTGAAGGAGGTTGGTATCCCAGACCCTGCTATGGATTTGCGTTTTGCAAGTGCTTCTTCCCTTTAGGATAGGCGGAACAGCTATAAAGCCTGGAAAAGTCCCAGAGCCTCAATATGCTTGCTCGTATTAGCCTCCTAAAAGCACACTTTACCTGACCAGCTGAATTAGCATCTACTGTAACCAAGATAGCAGCACAGCAATTCAGAGTCTGACTCACCCCTGTTATGGAGTGCAAAGCCCAGTACTCGCTGTTGCATGATTCCCTAGATAGCCTCTTTTCTCCGACCTAGTCACGCTTGCCCTCTATGCTCACTGCCCATTATTAAGGGGCACAAACTGGCAGAACTTTTTCCTCAGACCACTGAGCTGCAGCTCTAGATCCTCTGCTCCCCTGACATTAGTTCACAATGTGAAGCATTTGCTGTGTGTTTTGTTAGTCCGCAGCAAGCTGTGTTCACGCACCCTGAAGGACGTGGGGCAGGAGCAAAGCATGAAACTGCTTAGTTAATGCTTTAGATTTGCAACTTTTTGGTTGGTGCAAAAAAACCTGAAGAAGGTGATGGTATATCTTTATTCCTTGGTGGTTCTTGTCCCCTTACAGGAAAGGAAGGGTGAAGGGAAGGGAGAGGAAAAGTGTTTCTTTCATGGCGTGGTGGAGGCAAGAAGAGAGCTGTGGAATATCCCCAAAGCGTGCTCCACCTCCACAGCATTACAAAACAGCAGTTCAGCAGGGGACAGAGAAGCACTTAGGGAAACTGCAGCTGAAACTAAGTGAACCTTTCAGTCTACTTATCACAGCATTTGCAGTCCCTGCTTCAAGGAGAAACAATAATAAATAAATAAAAAAAAATCTTGCAAAAGGAGCTAGTATCCATCTAGAGCATTGGATGAAATAAAAAGTGACAAACAAACAAAATCACCAGCTCCTGCTTTAGAAACTGTTGTTAAAAATAAACCATCATTCACTGCTGCAGTCCTGCCAGTTCCTCCCTGCTGAGAGCAGGAGACCCAGAATACTGCCTATCTTTACATTCCCGGTGCATGTTGTATAGTTTAACAGCTCACTCTGTTGTCATGACAAAGATTCCCTGCTTTTCAGCATGAAGCTTGCTCAATTATTTCTAGTCTACCTGTAATGCTGCCTGCTCTCCCTCCCAGCTTACAAGGCACTGTATTTTCCTGTGCTCAGAGAGTGTGCTTCTGACTTACATGAGGACAGTTGCTGACTCCTGATTTCCTTGTGTAGAGCCAGGGCAGTACAGAAGAGCACCAGCACCAACCACAATCAGGTGCTCAGCCATGACAGCATGCTTCGAACTTATATTTTGCTCCATGTGACATATTGCAGACTTCACCCCCACTGCTTCATTCTCTGCAGGCTGTGAGTTGAGTTAGTGGTGACATTTGAAATGTCATTTTTTTTTCTCTGTTTGTCAGAGGGTGTGTCTTAGCACGCGTCCTGGCATACTAGGCCCTGTGGCTGTGTTTTAGAAACAAAGCAAGGGACCACCTCTGACCTGAAGCACTTACAGTCTAAACAGGCAATGCATGTAAAAGGGCAGAAAAATGTGGGAAAAGGCAAATATCTTACTGTCTCCATTCTCTAAATACTGAACTAAGGCATAGCTAGATTAAGTAACCCATCCAGGGCAAAAGAAGCTATCAAAAAAATCAGAAAGTGAAGCTAGACTTTCTGAATCCCAAATCAGTGCCTCAACCTCACACCCTCCCTTGTATACCCTGTCAGAGCAAACCAGTATTGATGCCATATTTCCCAGAGAGGTTTGCTAGAGCCTTTCCAGACCCAGTGAATTCAGACTAAGTTATGAGATCCTTAGACAGCTTTATGGCTTCCTTTGGATATCGCTTCAGATAATCATTCCAACTTTAACCCCACTGCATGAAACCTCCAGGTTTTAGGTGATTATCATTATTTTTAGAGATATGCCAAAAGTGGGTTTGGATGCAGACCTCATTCAGATTCAAGCTTGGAACTATGTATATGCATGCAATAAAAGGTATTGCACCTTTTATTTAATTTTAATATTCTCTGTTTTATATGTGTATTTATGCCAAACAGTATAGATGTGTCCAGTATTCGGGGTGCTTTTCTTGAGGAATATGTAGAAGACGTTAGCTGCAATGAGACTGACTACTCCCATGTGCGGTGGGACCCCGCAGCAGCCTCTCAGCACCTCCAAAATTTAGGGCTTAGGCCTAGACTTTTCAGAGGGGCTCAACTTCCATTGTTAGACCAGATTTTCATTAGACCCAGTCAACTATAGTGTCTGAGCAACTTGAAAATTCAGTTTTTATATCATCCCTAATTGGAAATGGGATTCTTCTTAAAATCTTAGCTGCGGGTAATTCAGCAGCTGAAAATCTGTCTCCAGAGTGCTTAAGTGCAGAGAACCCAAAGTTACGGAACCTTTTGAAAATGCGGGCATTACCTGCTGCTGCCACTCGCAGGAGAGCTGCCAGAGGGGAAACATCTTCCTGAAGGGGATTCCTGATGGGGGGAGTTGTCAGCATCTGAGGAAGCTCCCACGGGCAGTACCTGAATTCCCAGAGGGAAACAAATACTAATTGTAAACAGTATTACAGAAAGCCTTTTAGTCTTTCTCAATGGTGATTTTTTTAAAATTATAATGATTGCACTTTTGGAAAAAAAAACTCATTTAAGAAGAGGCTGAAAGCTCCTTAGTCCTAATGTAAGAAAATCCTCTGCGCTTCAGTTTGAAGAATATTTTTCTTGGGAATGAAAAGGGTGCTAGCATGTATCAAGGGCCTGACCCAACTTATGTTAGTACTGGGAGGCTGCTTTACAGTGACTGACAGCAGTCCCCACTGAGGAAGATGTGCCAGTGAGGTGTTCAACGCTGATGCTTTCTCATACAGCCTGCCTGCTCACGTGTGCCCCACAGGTCCTGGAGCCACTGTCCATGTGATAGTCACTGTTCTGAAGTGACTGTTTGTCCCAGGGTCCCCCAAAAAAATTGCTTGGAAAGGACAAAGGAACAAAATATGAAAAGGATGACGATCATTCTTGAAAAGATGACCTTGCACCTGGCCACTCCCAGAGCTGGTCTGGGGCAGGGGATGTGTTACTGGAGGGAAAGAAAGGGATGCAGGTGGAAGTTACCACCAAAGAAACATTAAATCCTTTCTCACTCGGTTTGAGTGGAGCTGTTGTACGGACAAAGTCCTGTGTGAAGGTAGAAGTGCCCTGAGTGCATCAGAGCTGCCCTAGGAGTCTGTGGAAAGCAGTTAGTTTTCGTCCTTTCTCTATGGATTCCTGCTTCTTTCTATTTGTCCTGCAGAACAAAATACCCACATTGTACGGGTGATCTGTGGCAGAGAAGGGGTGGTTGTTTGTGCTCAGCCAGTGCTGCAGAGGGAATAGGAGCTCTGACATCACCACATCTGCTTTGTACTAGTGCATCAGGTCATGTGCAACTCCCTCATTTTTCTGTTGATTAGTTGAAAAACGAGTATGCGCCTTACATTTTGGAAATGCTTGGCAGTCCTGTTCTGGCTGCTGACTGATCTTTGGTTTGGAAAAGCTATTACTAAAGGAGGACTTCCCTTTTGGTATTACATACTGCATTTTGCCAAGCAGTTATGTTTGTTGGTAGCTTGAAGGGCACTGCCTGCTTTCTCAAGTCTCTCTGGTGCATTAGGGGGAGTAGAGTTAAAGATGCTTGTCTCTAAGGGTAAGTTAGAGTAGCCTCACAAATGCTCTGACTTCTGGTTTGATTCCCATAGTTTTGTACTTCAGGGACTGAAGGAGAATAGCAGCTGTGCTTCACCCAACAGCTGGCACTTTTGTGTGTCCCTGACATATCTGGGTGGGAAACTGGCACAGTCTTTAGTCCAACTCTGCAACGATTACAGTGGCCTTTTGCATAGGAGGTTGCTTCCATGCATACATTTTAATGCCCTGACTCTGCTCGAACATCAGTGTAACAGAGAGCCAGCCACAGCCACTGTGAGGACTGCAGTACAACTCTTTTTCTTACTTTTAAGGTCAGAACCTATGTTCCTCTGTCACAGCACAAACACACACACACACATGCAGAAAAAAGGATGTTTCCCTTTACAAGCAGTTGGGGAAGGGAGAAATGCCTTGCATAGCAAGGAGGAGACAACATCCTCAGTCTTTAGGTGTCTGCAGCTGTGGCAGTAGCAGTCGCATCCTGAATGATTAATGTGAGGAGCAGAGCACAAGCCCCGTTGCAGAGCTTGCTGTGGGAATCCCCCAGGGAGAGGCGGGCTGCTCCGATATGTCAGAGGACTGGGGGTGGCTTACAGAGAGCTGACTGCACAGAAGGCAGCATCTCCTAATGGTGCTGATGTCTTAATCGTTGGTGGCTTTGGCAAAGACTTATCTCGTGCCCCCATACTGCTCCGGTGAACAAAGGACTTGAGAAACATAGCTTGACCCCTTGGCATTAGGTGGGTTCGGGGCTGGAAAAAGCAACTCTACTTAAAGAGGTGTCATAAGGGGAAGAGAAAAAGGAAGGAAGGGTATTCTCCAGCCCGGGTTAAAAATAAAATACAAATCCTATTTTAACCCCTTGCCGGATTTGTTCTGCTGGTTTAGGATCACTCCTGTAAAATGCAGGTGGTGTTTTGAGCAAAATGAGGGCATTTCTAGAAAGGCGCCCTTGGTTTTCTATAGCAGAACAACAGTATATATCTGGCCTTCTAAGCTGCACAGTAAACTGTTTGGCAGTGCTTGAGGCATAAAGTGATTGTTCAACTACGTAGTCTATGCATCTGCTAGATCCCCGGTGCATTGTGAAAAGGGAATTTTGCACAGGACTTGGAGACAGCCAGAAGGCCAAGAAAAGCAGCATGCAGCAGGGGCAACAGAACCAAAATGCTTATAATAAAAGTCATTCTGCCAAATAGGACTTCTGGTAAAATGCACACTCACCCATGAAGGCAATCCCCTCAGGTTGTCCGAAAATCCTCTTGGTTGAATAAACAGTATGAGGGAGAAAAAATTAGGCTGGGCGGGCTGCTTCTAGCCTAAATTTGAAAATCAAACTCATTCATTCATGTAAGCCCTCTGTAGATTCTTGCAGTCCTGTTTCAACTCTGAGGTCCTGGGTTCACTTGTAACATCAAACACTTTTCCCAGAAGAAGGAAACCTGCTGCAAACTGGGTGGTTAAGTGAATCCTCAGGTCTAAAGGCGATCATCAACAGGGTGATCCCACTGAAGAGCTGAATGGAGGTGCTGGCTCCCATCCGGAGGCTTGCAGAATATGCACATGTATCATGGAAAAGGATGAGGAAGAGCCATTACAGTTCAGATGAGGAAAGGACACAGCTATGCACTACACTTTTCCTTTCCCTCTACAAGGAATGTTGTCTTATTTGAAAATATTCAGACCACTTTTAAGGGAGAGCTGTTTGCTTTGGTTTTTTTGTCTTTTGCTTATTTCCTGTTTCAGATTTAAAGAACTGCTTCATATTTTCTTAATAAGAGAGTATCAGAGCTGTACACTTGTATATATTTTCCCTAAGTGAAACTTCTGCTCATTTGTTTGAAGATAGAACTGACAAACTCAGGCCTTCAGTAGGTAGGCAGCAACCTCCTCTCCTGTGGGCTTTATGTGACTGATCATTTGCAGACCATGAGCAAGATAAGGGATCAGAGAGACACAACAGTGCTTCAGGGATCTTGGTATGCCTGCAGAGTGCTAGATTATACCCTGTGGAGACATCTCAGGTTTCTCAAACAGGTCAGTGTTCCCACAGAAGGAAGAGGGACAACAGTGCCTAGCTCCCTGGGTAAATGAAGACATGTCCAAAGGAATCTCATCAAAAAAGTAGCTCTGCAAAATGCATGTTCGATGGGTCAGAAGTAAGGACTATCCCCCCTTCCCAGTTGGCCACCAAAAACATGCACATTGGCCACCAAGAGCTTTCAAACTAAATGTGGTATTCTCCTATAGGTTTGCTAGAAGTTACAAGATCATTTTTTCCTCACCTTTTTTCATCGCTTCACTGTCTTGCTATTGCTTGCAGGTAGACCCTAGACTATATAGTAGTGGTATTTAGTAGACTAAAGCATGCCCTTTAAACACTTTGTTGAAATGAAAGTAAAACATTTCTACAAGTTCATGTCCCCAGCCACCCTGAAGAGAACATGCAAAAGGTCTGGAAAATTGCAAGGAAAACCACTTCTGCTTCAGAAAAAAGTAGTACGGAGCAGAAAAGGTTAACGGTTTAGAAATGTTAGCAAGCATAAGAATTCAAAACCAGAAGAGGAGTACTCAGAAAAAGGCTCACACAGTCCCTAGGATTTTGCAGAATGTGGTTGTTCTTGACTGGCTTCTGTGGTAGCATAAGGTATCCACTCCAAAATAAAGAACAGGCTCCCAGTTTGGATGTGTAACATTACCCTACTCTAAATACAGGAACATGTGGGCAGCAGAATGATACCAAAGGACATGACAAAACTCTAGATAACCCTCAAGTCGTCCACTTGGGATGGAGTAAGGCTGTTACCAAGGGAGAGAAAATTGCCTCAACTCTGTTTAACGGTTACATAGATCTCCGTAGAGAAGAGGGCTAGCCTCCTAAAATCACTATGATTCCTTATTAACTGCTGTCCTAGCCTTTCTCACTGAATGGCATGCAGCAATAATTTAGGACTCTCAGAAACAAAAGGGACTTGCCAATGTTGCTGTGTTCCTCTGGCAAATAAATGTGGGATGGGCTTGGGCAAACTTCCATAGAGCTTTCCTGAGTACCCTGCAAGGATGCTTTGCAGAAGTCTTTAGTTCACCTCAGCTCCTTGGACCTGGCAAAACGTGTCCAGCAGAGAGCAACTAAAAGAAAGTGCTGCCCTGCTGTCCCATGGTGTATAGCAACAAAGCACAGAAGGCAAATCCTTTACCTGGAGTGCACATTTCCTACTCAGAGGACGGACTGTGAATAGGGAGTATTGCTATTTTGGTGCAGGAATGAGCTTAAGGGTGGGAGGCAGTACGCAAATGAAACTTCTGACCCACACACAAATCCATATGATACAGCAGCAGGATGCACTCTAATACCTGCCATCATATATATGTTAATGTAATGATCACCCTCCCCTAAATATCCTAGGTTTTACATCCAAACTCACTGAGTTCTGTATGGTGCAAGGACAGCATCTCTGCGGTACTTTCCTCCCGAATACATTTGCCTAAGTCAGGATTCAACATGTGAGCCTCGCAGCACAGGCGCTATTCCCTCCTATCTGAGGTTATTGCTGGATTTCCTCCGCATGGCACCTGCCTCAGCAAGATTTTGGTGGGGTTTTTGTCTGTCCCGTGTTTGTGTGGGAGGCAGTATAAGCTTTTCATGGAAGGAAAGGCTTTCTCCATTGGAAACCATTTAGGGCAACCAAGTTGGTGAGGGGCCTTGAGCACAAGTCTTATGAGGAGCGGCTGAGGGATCTGGGGTTGTTCAGTCTAGAAAAGAGGAGGCTGAGGGGAGACCTTATCGCTCTCTACAACTACCTGAAAGGGGGTTGTAGTGAGGTGGGTGTTGGTCTCTTCTGTCAGGTGTCTGGAGATAGGACAAGAGGAAATGGCCTCAAGTTGAGGCAAAGGAGATTGAGGTTAGATATTAGGAAAAATTTTTTTACTGAGAGGGTTGTCAAACATTGGAATGGCCTGCCCAGGGAAGTGGTTGAGTCACCATCCCTGGAGGTATTCAAAAAGCGAGTGGACAGGGTACTCCAGGGCATGGTTTAGGGGGCATGGTTAATGGTTGGACTTGATGATCTTGAAGGTCTTTTCCAACCGAAATGATTCTATGATTCTATCCTATGATTCTATGAAAGAAGGGAGCTAATTATGTCTCCTATAAAGAGATGTAATTGGTTTTCTTTTCTGTAGAGAGAGGATGACATGAACAGCATCCCTTGCCTTTTCATTCCAAAACTCTGTTGTGACCATATTGCTGAGTCTCGGAAAACTCCCCGATTCACAGGTTGTTTTTTGCATGTTCCGATCATCTGGGAACAAGGTTCAGCTGATTGATGAATGTGACCTCTGGCACAAAATGCTGAAAAGTTGGGGAGGGAGGGGGGTAGATCTAGCCCAGCTGTCCATTTCAAATATTGCTGGTTTCAAATTTAGCCTGCCATCTTCTTAGCAAATTGTTTGCAAGCATTTTTAAATCTGCACATGTAAATGTTATCATAAGTATTTGGGAAGTGCAAGGGATTTTGAATTAGATTGTGAAAAGAGGATGCCTATATATGTGCCAAAGCATCCCAAAGTGTACAGGCCCAAGGTGGTATGATTTAAGTGACACCCAATTTTCAAATTTTCTTCTGTTTTTGGAATGCTTGCTCTGCCACTTGCAGGAATACCTAGAGTAAGCATGTCCAGCCAAGTCCATTCTTTTAGAGAATTAAGCTAATTTTCTTGTTGTTAGAACTTTCCTGTTGCTTCCTCTGTAATTTTGGAGTCATTAGCACTTTCTTTAGCGATGCATTATCGCCTGACATAACAAAGTGTTGCATCCTGTCTTTGCTCTTCATCAGAAGCCAAATAGCTTTGAACTCTGTATTAGATGTGTTGCGTAGGGCAGATACAAAGGAATGGGAATAGACTCAAGGAAGCAATAGCACTTAAAGACGACTATTCTGAAGATGCACGACCCACAACACCACCTTCAGAAATAATAAAAATACCACCTTCCTCAAGTTTAAGATGCCTTAATTTCTTTGCTTTTCCTGGTCTCCACGCAATAATGCTGTGTTGGTGGGTGCATCTGCACTGCAGCATACTACTTGCCATAAACATATAGGTTGCTTCGGAGTGACACAGGTAATTCAAAGGAGAAATTTTCTATACTGCCAAAGTGATTGTCACTATGTGGAAAAGATGATCTGTTTTAGGATAGGGAATGCTTTTGGCTATGGTTTATTATGGTGAAGCTGAAGAATTCACCATTAGGACTCAGAAAGGCTCAGAAATACTGCAGGATCTGCGAAGTAATGCTCGAGGTGTAGATTCATAAATAGCAAGGCAGGCCTCATATTACAAGACCCACCTCTAGGGACTTAGAACTAAAAGATGGAATTTGCTGTTCATTGCTGGCTGACTCTGGTCTCATTTAGTAGTAAGAGTCCCATGAACTTTGAGATAAAGAGATAGGCCAATGCTAAGTACTTCTGAAAGTCCGACCAGACTGAATAATGTATTGGAAAATATAATGAAGGTGTGGAAAACAATTGTATTCAGCTCCAGAGAATATGCTGGACCCTTCTGTAAGGACATGGCCAGAGACGTCTGAGCCCTCCCTTCTCAAGGAGGTTTGGACAATGTGGAGAAGGAATGACTTGGTTTGTCATCATCACCTGTTCTGAGGTGCTAGAGAGCCTATCTTTACGCTGTTGTTTGTAAACCTCCCTTGCCAAGAGGTTTTTTGATCCTGATATTGATGTTGATAGGCTGCAAGATGTCATCAGCACCTCCAGCAATAAGGGACTGGTGTGTGATGGGAAGGATATGAGAAGAGCAGAGATAAAGGAACTGAGAAACAAAATGTTCCTTCGTTGCTGTCTTTGATCTCTTAACTCCCAGCTGTGAGAGATCCTGGATGCTGATGGCAGCAATCGACTAATTTTCTGCTGCTTCTGTTGCTTGTACAAAACAGAGGAAGATGGTGTCTTCACTGAGGGGATTACAAGTCTTGCTGTAACTTCTTCTGTTGCAGGCTGAACCTGAGGGAGTGAGCACAGGCAGCCTCAAGACTGAGGGAAAATATGCAATTTTATTTCTTCCTCTCGTCTTTCTTTCTGCCTCTTGCTTTGTACTCCAATTCCTGCCTTACTAGCCACCCTTTTGCAGATTAAAACCCAATGGAAAGCTCCCAGCCAGTGTTGCTACCTTTGCTGTATCCCTGATGCTGAAGGAAGAAGTGGCAGTCACCACGGACAAAGCTGTTGTGTCAGGGCTAGCATCATCTTGAAAGCTTGTGTCATTTCTCAGGACTGAGGTGTGGTAGTTGTACGGAGGGGACGATTTTACAATAGCCATTTAACTGTCCACCAGTAGTTTACTCCTGACCTGGGACTGAGGCTGAGTCCATAAAGCTAATTTTGCCATGTGAGTCACCAAAGAGCTGAGAGTAACAGGCTTTGAGCCCATCTGCTGTTGGCTAGATCCAGACAGGTAGCCCAGAGATGAAGATATTGAGAAGTCACTGCTGATTTCCCATGCTGTTCAGTCCTGTCTTGCAATGTATAAAAAGACATGCTTGTGGTTGAGGTGGGTCTGCATTAAAAAGTTGTAATCCTACATACAGAAGAGTGGGCAGGGATGTTTGGAACTGAAGTGCTGGTTCATGTCATTATAGAGATACACCAGTTATGGTCATGTCATTATAGAGAGACACTGGACAAGTGCACTCGTCAGACACAGCTTATTTTATGGACAAAGCAGGCTGATTTCAACATCACAGATAAGAATAAGTAGTTCTTGGGATCAGTGTCCCTAAGATGGGATGGACATAGAAGTGCTAGTGCAGAGCTGGTGCACGTCAGGCAGGAGCTGCTGTTCATGCTGCAGTGCAATAGAAACTGTTGCCAACCTGCTGTGGTAGAAGAGCTGGGCTGAAGGGTTGCTCAGCCTCCCTGAGTATGCCATCGCTGGCTCCACAGTTTGGCAGAAAGTCAACTGTTTGATTCCTCTGCCTGCAGCTGCCAGGCCTCCCCTCAAGGCTCCCTCTTTATTGCAAAGCGAAGTGCAAACATGAACTTTGTGAGTCTGTGTTGCCCTTGGCCTTTTCACAGTTCCTGGATGAGTTCCATGCTGCTGTTTGTCTGGGACCATGTCCCTCTGGGAGGTGCAATTGTGCTTCAGCAGCATATTTAGAAAACAGAAACAAAGGAGAGAGTTGTGGGTTGTTTCAGCCTCTGCTTCCATCACTGCCAGCTGTGAGGGACTATTGGGATGGAGAATCCCTTCTAGGTATCAACTGTTTGTATCTCACTCAGTTTATTAACTCAGTTGAAACAAGATCCTAATACACAAATACATACAAATATCCATCTAAAGAGTGAAAGGGCACCCAAAAGTGAAGGACAGGAGAATATAGTAGAATAACAAAAATCATATTATCGGTTTTCCACTCGTTGAAATGATTGATGTCATTAGGCTTGTTGTGGAGGAGGGCAAGGCAGGGATGGAGTCTGGCATTTTGCCTCCAGCCTCTGCAAAGCTCCAGCTCTTCTGCCCTCTCCTGGAGCATTTGTTACCTGCTTTATTTCTTAGGGAACCAGAGATGGCCATTAAGGAAAGATGTAGAGAAGGAAACAGCAGCAATCCTGTTGATTGCTTCTGGAAGAGTTTGGGGAAAGTGTAAAGGACATTTGTGTAAGACAATGCCAAAGAGCTAAACGAGGCCAGTGTGACTAATGGAGAAAAAGAGGAAGAGGGGGAAGGAGGCTAGCCAAGACACGTAGGAAATGGTGGAGAGTTTATCCTTTGAAGCTTTTCCAAAACTGTGTTTTTAAATTTGTCTTCCTACTGATGGTGGACTCCCTTAAGGATCTAGTCCATGGTACTGTCAGCATCACTTCACCGTCTCAGTCCCTTTCCTGGATGCTCTTGGGAACCCCTCTGCTTTATCGTATCCTCAACCAATGCTCTCAGAAGCTCTACACTACATTTTTGGCAGAACGTTATGCTGTGCTGTGCTATACCACCTCCGTTGTGCTTGCCTGTATTCCCTTAATGGGATTCAGCATCTCCTGCTTCCTCCTCCCACTCTTTGGCTCAGACATTCCATTGTTGTGTTTGGTACTGCCCATATTAAATCTATGATGTCTCAAATAATACAAGGAGCTCTGCACTTGTGTTACTTGAAGTTGAACTCTCCATACCGCTCAATTTTGCAGCTTGTTTCTCCTCTTTGTGTACTGACTGTTTTTCTGTAGCTGAGCATAGCCGCCCACAAGGCATTAAATGTTCTTCTTCTACCTTCAGTAGAAGTAACTTCTACTGGTGGAAAATGAGTTATGAATTGCGCTTCTTTCCTGCGCTCCTGCACAGGGCCTGTTGGCTTCTTGCTCTTGCATTCTTTAACATAGACATCCCTGAAATGAGCCAGGCATAAGTTTGTTGGTCCTTCACGGGGCAAAAGCTGCAGGTGAGTACTGCTTACAGCATTGCTTGGGTGGCTAGACTTAAATTTCTAAGTTTGGGGTGAGCACTGAAGGTCTGGCATGGCAGGGAGGGCTGCTCACATGAGAGGGACTGAGCATGCAGCTTTGGAGCAGTAGATACCGGTGTTCACACAGGCTTGGCTGTGGCAGCTGATTGGGAGTGGCGGGTTTCTCATAAACACTGGGCTGGCTGCATGTGAGTTAGGTTTTTTTCCCCCAGCAAACAAAAACAGCTGTGCAAACATTCTGCTTTGGGTCAAAGAAAGCACAGTGTGCATTAATATTAAAAAACAGGATAAGGAGGGGAAAAAGAAAAGCAAGTCAAAGATCAGGTTATTTCTTCTGCAGAGTGGCTGTTGGTTTGTGTCCTGTGTCCTGCACTACTCGGCGATGGCAGCCAGGATGTGGCACTCACCAAAGCTGACAGGAGGCACAGGGAAGCTATTTGCCTTCTGGTGTAAGGGGCCAATTCTGCTGACTGCTGGCAGAGACTTGCATGTCAGTCACTCGTTAGCTGTGTACCACCGGGCAGCAGATAATCTCAAGTGCTGAATGAATAAATCCACTCCTTGTCAGCTCCCATCAGTGTCTCTTGCATGAAGCGCTGATGCTTCTTAAAGAAGCATATGCTGCAGATAAGTCTACGTGCCATATTTACTCGGTAGCCAATGGCAGAGCGTTGTGGAACACTGCAGGTGTTAACTACCAAGTTAAACCATGAAGTTCCTGGGTAGGATTTTCCATGGTTAGATGACCTGTAGGATCCAAACCCCGTCACTTCAAGACCTTGGAATCAATATGCCAGGCCAGGCCAGGAATCCTTTCCTGTTGTGGAGGTGCATTAGCACCAGCAGAAAGGATATCTGAGAAAATTCTCACAGTATCCCTTCAGCTGACTTCATACCTGTCGTGGTTTAACCTCAGCCAGCAACTAAGCACCACGCAGCCACTCACTCACTCCCCCCCCACCCAGTGGGATGGGGGAGAAAATCAGGAAAAGAAGTAAAACTCGTGGGTTGAGATAAGAATGGTTTAATAGAACAGAAAAGAAGAAACTAAGAATGATAATGATAACACTAATAAAATGACAGCAGTAATAATAAAAGGATTGGAATGTACAAATGATGCGCAGGGCAATTGCTCACCACCTGCCGATCGACACCCAGTTAGACCCTGAGCGGCGATCCCCCACCCCCACTCCCCCCAGTTCCTATACTAGATTGGACATCACACGGAATGGAATACCCTGTTGGCCAGTTTGGGTCAGCTGCCCTGGCTCTGTCCTGTGCCCACTTCTTGTGCCCCTCCAGCTTTCTCACTGGTTGGGCTTGAGAAGCTGAAAAATCCTTGACTTTAGACTAAACACTACTTAGCAACAACACTGAAATAACTGACTGAATGAAAACATCAGTGTTATCAACATTCTTCTCATACTGAACTCAAAACATAGCACTGTACCAGCTACTAGGAAGACAATTAACTCTATCCCAGCTGAAGTCAGGACCAGACTTTATGCCAAATTTTGAAATTTGGTGGAGCCTTAGAGTTGCAGTTTCAAAGGGACTATGGAAAAATACTTGTTTCAATAAAGACAAGTAGAAACTGACATTCTGTTATAATAGTAATTTGTGGAAAATAAATTGCCCTACTAAAGCTTCATGATACAGAAGTTTACACATGCAAATTTTAACATCAAATGTGCATCTCGCTTCTCACACACACCTAGTTTCATTTTCATTTATGGGGAAATAACTTTGAGAAGCACGCATACAAACAAAAATTGTTGTGGAATGAGCCCATAATAGAGCTTTCAATAAAATGAGGAATTGCCCAGCTTTCCAGTAATTTTGTCTGTTTATTGTAAGTATTTTGTACAGCATTGTCTAGCTGCCTGATTCTGTGGAGATCTAAGTCTAGTTTCCCCCCTCATTTACCCACTTTTTATAGAATCTTCTTGTAATTACTAGTACTTAGCAGAAAACCTGAATTTATGTTAAAGCATTTAATTAGTCAAAATTGTGTAATAGAAGATTTTCTTCCAGATACCACTTAATGATCATTAGAAGGTCTGATTCAAAGCCCACTTAAGTCAATTGATGTCTTTTGTTGACTTCAGTACATTTTGAATCTGGCTCAGTATATTCAGAAATGGGAAGCTAATGGCTACAGTAGCAGCAGGAAATACTCTCCGTAGATGGACAAATTCTGTGGTTCTCCATTTGCTTCCATAATGGCCTGCTGAAGAAGTTTTGGATAAATGTAATGAAAGACCACTTTAAGTGAAGAATCAACTAAATTCAGAGCAGCAGAGGAAGATACTTTAATGTTTAATCATTTAAAACCTGATTTTCTTCCACTTCTACTCTATTTATGCTTCCATTGAAATTAAGGATGCAACTGATATAACATGGTATTGCTAAGATTTGGTAATGGCTTGAGTTTGGAAGAATGATATCCCCACCGCAGTGACAACCCTACAGGACATACTGGGCCTACAGTTACTTGTCATATAAAGCCATTTCTGCTTTAATGCTGTTCTCTTCTGATTTCAAGAGTAGCCTATTTATTCTGTGATTATGGGAAAGAGTGAACAGGTGACCTAGATGGTCTTCACCAAAGCCAGTCATTTTTCACCATTTTTAAATTTCAGTCCCACATAACATGGAAGCAAAAGTACCAAATTAATAAAATCTCTGGGTCTATTCCTGCAGTATTTTTGTTATGTCAGGAACACAGACTTCCAGAGAACTTGAGATTAGTTTCTTCCTATCTGATACCTTTGGTTTTGCCACTTCAGCTCAGTGAAGTAACACAGTGATTTACTTTCTGCTTTCTGGCTCTCATCATGGAAATGCAAATTACTGCACAGCAGGTCAGATACTGGAGGAAGTAGGTACTTTGGTACAAGGTTTCTAGCCTGAGTTCTAGCCTGAGGAGTTAAATGAGCATCCAAATCTCCGCATCCTTTGAAGTTCATCCCAAGTCTAAATAATTCTGCAGTCAGAGAAAGTTCGTGTCCTGGTTGAGTTTCTAGTAACTGAGGGACAGCCATGAGTTCTGAAAAGTATTTAATTACTTCAAAGCAGGGTCAACATTAGAGAGCTTCATTTTTGCATGAAAACCTACCACCCCCATCCCCCTCCACCATTTTGCTCTGAGTAGGAAAAACAGCACAACATGTTTGCAGCCTGGAGGGCTTTATTGCACCTTGCCACTTCTGCAGCTCCAGACTTCCTTCTCAAGCCAGTGTTTTGAGCAATATGGGAGCCACTGATGTCAATGGAGAAAGAGAGAGCTTTGTGGTGTGCTGCTGGTGAGCTTCAAAGCATCCAATGAGAAGTGTCATCTTCTGTCCCCCAGCTTTTTACATGTAGGTGTTCTTTGAGACACACTGCTATTAATGACCGTTGCGTAGCGCTTGCACAGATTTGGTAGATAAAATACAGCCTGGTAATACGAGATGACTGTCCACTTCATTTTTCAAGTTCTCACAGCACCACGTGGGTTATGGGTGACCCAATTGTTATTGAGCAAATGAATACAAGAGAAAAGGAGACTTTCTTCATCACTGAGACAAACTATCAGGCTCCCTCAAGCAGCCCTCCTTGCCTTCTAGGTGAATTAGCACCCTGTGTGTCTGTGAATCAGAAAGCCAGACAGCAGAGGACTTCTTGCCAGTGAAAACTGTGGTGACAAGATGGGCTTAAAGCAGAGAGATGTGATTTCCTCTGGGGGAGAAGGAGGGTGAAGTAGAGAGGGAGGAGAGGGAACCAGAGTTTTGCCTTATTCCTCTAAGGGTCGTGTTGCCCCCGTGTTGCACTCTGTCATTATCTGAATTGCTGGAGCATCCTGTCAAATCAGCCTCCTGCATAGATTTTTAAAATCTCTAATTGACACCTGCAAGGTTACAAGTTAGCAGTGTGTCTCCATTTGCCCTGCACTGCCTTTCACAGCTCCTTCCCCTAGCTCCAAGGCGCTGGAGTGCTGCACAGTCAGTAACCTGCCATGATATGAGGCAACCCAGGCTGTAGTTGCGACCCTGTGATGTGACCTGGTGTTTGTGTGACAGAGAAAGCTTCACTTTTTTCCTTTCTCTTTTAACTATTATGCAAATGTTTCTCCATGTTTCCTGTTTATCACAGACTCTGAGCCTCCCTAGACAGGCTATTCTGAGCTTGGCCTGCTTTCTGACAATTGCATCTGCATTAAAGCAAACACCCCTGCAGGGTTTCTCCATTCCCCTGTCCTTGCCAGCTCTGAGCTGGACAGCACTCTGTGGCTTGCAAGCACAGGGATGCGCAAAAAAGGCATGCCGAGGGCTGGCAAAGCTCTGGGGAAGAAGGCAAAGCTGCATGCTATTTCAGGCCTCTTTTATTTTGCCAGTGAATTCAGATACCTCTCCTTTGCTATTGACATGGTGGCTGCTAGGTCCTCCTGAGCCATGCATCAGTAAAATCACTATTGAGTTCTACAGTTTGTGTCCAACCCATATTAATTACTGGCTTCTCTGTGGGGTATAAAAAATGAATAGGATCTGGGAGAGTCACCCATCGGTAATGACTGCAGTAGTAATTTTGAGCAGGTGGTCCATTGCATGTTCTTGTGAACTGTTGTTTTTCTTTGAAAGGGAAAAGAGGCAGAACACTGCTGTAAGATTTCTGAGGATGATCTTTATCAGATTGCTGTTTAGAGAGCTGGGAATCTCTAGTTCTTGAAGTCATACAGCCATTAGTGTCTCACTCCTCTACACAGGGCCAAGGCCTGGACTATGAGAAGTACAGTAATGACACTTCTACTTCATAAAGCCCCTTTTCACTGAAGGATTATACAAAGTCTTACTGAGATGAGTAGATTAGTTTTGTCCTTGGTTTACAGCTAGAAGTGGTAGCAGACTGTGGAAAGCTGACTACTGCTTGTGCTGGAGTGGTGCAACACACCGCTGTACTGAATACATTGTAGTAAAATGCTGCCAGGCACATCAAGTCGGATGCTTTCTGCATACCTGGGGTTGAAATCAAGACCTCCGAAACTATTTCCTCTCAGGGTTTAGTTCCCAGGAAGTTAAAAATATGCACAGAACCTTCCACACTCACACAGTTAAAATTATGAAAGTAAAGTAACTCAGGTTCATTTCTTTTTAATTGGTTCCTAGGGTAAATCTGTAGGTAATAGGGAGATACTTGCTTTCTGGTCTGGTTTTCTCTTATAGAACATAGGCCATGCGGTCCTGTAACTGAATGCCCTCCTCCAAGCAGTAGTGATAAATAACTGCCTCTTCTCATGCTTTAGGACAGTAACCAAGCAGGACCCTGAATGGATGCTGCCATCCATCACTCATTTGGTCTGAATGTATGTTGCCGCCACCACACCCACCAAGAGGTTTTTCAGAAGTGAATCGTCGATGCAGTTAGACAGCGCATCTGCAGGGAATTTCATCTTTCACAGGCAGGATATCCCCCAGGAGGGAGAACGGGGTTGGATGATCCGTGCCATAGCTAGTGGAATGGTCACATTGCCCATGTTATACCTGGTCTCCCCCATCCAAAGGGAACTTTGTTGGAGTTCCAGTTTCTGAGCAGATGCAGTACATGGTGCTGGTGGTGAACCTCAGTGCTTACTATTGGAAGGGTGTTATGGGAGTCCGTGCTTCTTCTGTTTTGTTTTTCCTCATTCTTGAAGCAAATCCAACTTTATAAATTATAGGGCTGAACAAGCCCTCTGCAAATATCAGTGCATATCTTGTAAGAGAAAAGAGTAACAGGTCTTTTTGAAGAGGAGACGAAAATGGAATAAACTAGCTCTCTCCCTGTTTTTTTGGTGGAATAGCTGTACAGTTGAAATCTACCCAACTTTCGTTTCCTATTTGTATAAGCGCCTTTCATCTAAGTGCTGGTCATGAGTAAGTTACGCCTACAGAGCTGTCACCATCAAGTACTGTGTATCACTGAATTCATAGCAGTTCTGGCAGTGCTGAACTGCGTACATACATGTTTACATGCATTCCCCACTTCTCTGAAGGAGCTATTTCCAGATATCCCAAGTGTGGAAGTGGATCTCAGATGACTTTTAACTCTGCAGAGAGGAATACGTGTCTTTGAAAGACTAAGATTGACACATGTACAAACACCCTTTCTTCCATCCTGATATGTGAGGAAGGCCAAGGGTGATGTTGTGTGAGAGTTGCTTTTGCTGGTTTTGTGTGGTGGTGTAGAGGAAGAGAGATCTGGGGCGATAACCAACGTGCTGGGAAATCCTCTTCCTCTGCAGAGTGCTGGAAAACTACTGTTTTCTAATTTCCTGCTGAGTATCTTACTAGCATTCAGGGAAAGTTGTCTGTGTTCAGGCTTAGCAGAGGATGATATCTCAGGAAATTAAAGGACATCAAGAGCTAAAGGTGTACTGGGGCAAGTTCCTAATTACTCATCTGATCCCTGCAGGGGAGATGTTAAGGGATGGTTTTGTAGTTTGTTCATGTTTTGTTAGCATAGCAGCTCCAGGACAATCAGTTATTTGAAGGACTGGAAAAAACCCTACCTAGTTGTCCTTGTTTGCTCTTTAGGTCCTTTTCCTGCCTTTGTGGATTCCTGGAAATTTGTCTTGCCCAACTGTGCAATGCTTAGACTGTGTCTTGTTGCAGAGTTTATTTCAGTTATCTACAGTCTCAACAGTGCTACATTAACTCCCTTTGAGTTAGCCTAGGTCAAATCAGAGTGGTTACAGTGTGGCTTTGAGCAGCACAGAGCAATTTTGCTAGCAGCTTAGGAATTGCACTGACTCCATCTCTAATGAATACCCTTAGTAAATTCAAGTTAAAAGCACCACAGCAGTCATGATAGGAATTTTGGGTGAGAACACGGCTTGCAGTAATTACACGGACTTAGTCACAACTTATTAACTCTGTGTTGAAGATGCTCTTAGAAGTACCCATGCTCGGACAGATTGGGAATTGAGAGAAAGCACAGTCTTAAGCTTGAGGCTCTGAACACTATGTCTCCAGTAATCGAGTTTAATTTCTTGTTGTGCCTTGTACTTCTTAGGTCACTTCTTATATTTCTTTCCCTTTCTGTGTCTCAGTTCTGCAGCTATAAAATCACATTGCTGTCTGTCTTCTGCTCTTTGTCTCCCCTGCATACACTGCAAGTTCTTCAGGATGGGGATTTTCTAATATTAAGTGTGCAATATGTAGTGCAGCATGGCCACACCTGTGTCTGTGGGAGGTCAGGAGAGCCCTAAGTGACATCTTAGAGTTTCTGTACTTTGAGAATATGTCACTGACTTTGGATTGTGAGGCAGGGACAGCCTTGAATGCTCATATATCTCCTACATCTAATTCCCTTCGGTAGATTCGGGACTTTTTTTTCAACCTTGACATTTTGCTGGTTTTCTGTTCTGCAGGGCAGGGAGTGCTGAGGCTGAATGAATTGAATTTTTCTTAAATTATGTGAGTGCTAAATAAGATACATTATTATAAGTTGCTGTATCCTCTGCGTATAAAGAGGAGTGGAAAATGGATAAATGGGAAGAAAATGTGTGATAATATCTAATGTATTCTAAGACCAAGCTTCTAATCTTCTCTATTTCTTTTTGTTTCTTCCAGGTGGAGCGGGAAATAGCCATCCTGAAGTTGATAGAACATCCCCACGTTTTAAAGCTGCATGATGTTTATGAAAATAAAAAATATTTGTAGGTATTACTGGCTTTTGCCAGAGAAAGGGGAAGGGAGGGAGATGAGGGTTTTGGAACTTGGTAATGTTTCTGAAAAAATGGAGCAGGGTGTGTTTTCACCTTCATCTGGTGTCTGTATGATATTTGGTACTTGGATGAGGGAGGAACACTCCCTATTTCTTTGGCTTTTCTCGTTTTCTTCTCTGTGCCTATATGCTGCTTCTTTTCCTACTTAAAATGGAGGAGAGAGGACAAACTAACGTTTTCTATCAAACAGCAAGAAGGGAGAAAGGTTTGTACCTTTAAGATCTGGAACCATTTTGAATCAAAACTGTAACAGACCATTACAGTGGATAATTTGGAAAACCTCCCTTGCCTAATAGTTTTCATTGAAACCCTCAACTCTTACTAACAATATTTTAAATTTGCCCCATCAATAACAGTTTTTGGTTTTAAGGGCTGCTGAAATATGATGGTTCTGCAGTAAGAGTAAAGTAGCAAAACCTTTTTTTTTTTTTTCAGATCATTGCCAGTGCAGACAGGGATGTTGTCCACAGAGTCATTTTAGCTTGACAGGGCACTAGATATGTTGAATCTGTTGTCAAACAAACAGGCCACATTAATCTTGGCACAACAGGAAAAAAAATCAATGTTCTCCAAATGGTAAAGGGCAATCCAGTAGGGAACTCAGTGTTATTTTCAGCTGTTTAACAGGTTATTGCAAGTAGAAGAGAGTGGTTAAAAAAAAAATGAAAACTGTTTTTAAAAACTACCATCCATTGGTGACCACTCCTTAATGTCACAACACAAGAAGGGAATGACTGCTTACCCAAAGAAAGTGTGTTGAGTGGAGGTAACAACTCCTCATGGACAATTCAGCCAGTCTCATTACTGGAGCAATGAATTCCTATTCCGAGAAGTGAGGCCTTTGTGCCTAAGGGTTAGCTTAGTAGAGCAGGCAATAATTTCTTTTGGATTCCCCATCCTCCTTTGGGGTAGAGCCTGCCATCCGCAGTGAAATGTGGTTGCCAGAGTGAGCTCATGCAGGCACTGGGTGGGGGCTGGCTCAGCTGTTCTCTGAGCTGCATGCCGAGTGCTCTATTCTCAGTGGCATAAATGGTCACAGCTCCATTAAGTCCAGTTTGCCCCAGCTGAGGACAGAGGCCCAGATCTAACACAGCCTGGTCTGCATGCAGCAGAAGGGTAGCAAAGGAAAATGAGGGTTTACAGACAGTAAGTTCTCCTTTAATCCTGAAAAGAGTAAGAGTACATTCCTCTGTATTTTGGTTTAAAGCAGGGGTAGGATGAGGCCCCAGGCTTTCTTTTGGTTAAGAGAGAGGGAATATTCTTCTTTGCGATCCTTGTTTATTTGTATGTTGTGTAATCTTATCTTTACATGCATAAACACATATGCACTTGCATAAACACATCATACAACTGATGTGTTCAGGTAGGTGTAGTATACTGAGCAGTGGAGACAATGTATGAATACATGAAGAAGAAAGGCCATGATCATCACTTGGATTGAGGGGATGGGTTATAGAGGTGCTGAAGCTTTCTTCTTGCTCTGAATGCCTGTGAAGCTGAGCTCTTCTTCTTTACCCCAAAAAACTTGGGGGCTCTTTTGCTCCATGTGGAAAATGCGTAGTGCTCAGAGCAGTGGGGATGGTCTTACACCAAGATTTCAAAAAAATTACTGCATTCCTTGGCAGGAAAATATCTTCCTACTGAAAATCACCTTGAAAAGGGAAGCATCCCATATCTTTAAGCTGTATCTGGATATCCTGGCTTCTAAAAAATGTTGGGCTCCAAAGCGTGCTTTGCCAGTGACTGTTTAGCCTTTAACAATCACTAAGTCTTCTTTGTGCTGTAGCTCCTCTGCTTGTAAGATTGAGAGGTCCACATCTCCCCGCAAAGGTACTGAATCCCTCTGCTGAAAGACACTGACTCTGTGAAAGAGCCAATGACTGTTAATTACATTTCTTTTTTTATTAGTCACTATTTTAAAGAAAAGGTACAATGCAGAGCTTCTGCCAACCCTCCGTGTTCAAAATTAGAAACAGCCGTGGCCTTGGATAAATCTAAGAGGTGGAAGAGAGTGCCTGTGGAGGAGTGAAGCGTTACAAGTGTGTTGGGGCTGAGGAGTGTGTATACATGTACTTTCCCAAATACTAAGACACAGTGACCTCTAGTTTTCACCAGCATCAAAAAAGAGATTGCGCTCTGGTTGTGGCAGCACCTTTCCATCATGCATGCCATCTCAGCAGTAACGGTAGTGGCATGGTTTCAGAGGAGCTCATGAATTATGGGTGATATTTCAGAAGCTGGAGACTAATCACGATGCAGCACTGGGGAGTATTTCCTCGATAAATGTTCATTTCACAAATCATGTTTGACTTTTGGTTTATGATTTAATTTGTGACAAAGGGCTTTGGTTGAGTAGATTCCTAATGCGACCATGAATCAAACCCCTTTTCCACAGTTTATTTAACACTGAAAATGAGTTTTAAAAAAAAATAATAATAATCTGTTAGCGTATGTGTGTTAGCCTAGCAGTCATTTTCTGTTTGTTTTGGTAGTTTTTTTACCAAGATGGTTGGAGAGATGGAGATAGCTATGAACTCTTAAGATTTCCAGGTCTTTTTCCAGCATTTTGAGTTGTCTTATTTAGTAAGACTGTGGACTACAGTTCTAGATGCATAGGGGAAATGCAGCTGCACCGTGGCTCTCTGCATGTGTGCTGATATACCACCTCAGATATACATTATGTTAGCTAAACTAGCGGTATTACTGACAGTTGAATTATTTCACATTTGTTGTATGATCACACTCATGGCCCTCAAGCAAGATTGAGAGTCCACAGTAACAGATAATTTAGAAATAGCTACAGACAATCTATGCCTCCCTCTCTCCCATCATATAATGCTAATAGACAAAACAGCCAGGAAGGGGGGATCGTCCTCCCATTTTAAAGATCAAGAATGAGTTAAAATAGCCTGGTACGGGGTAAGCCCAGGGTTGTTTAAGAACTTATATTGCTGGTTCATAATAGGGAATGATCAATGAGCTACCAAAATTTGTGTGTGCACCAGTCATTTTGACTAACCACGTTCAAACAGTCAGGAATTTTAGGGAAATGTAAATAACCTAAGGGAATGAGCAAGGCGATAACAAAGCTAATAACAGTTTTGGTGTGTTCTGTAATGCATATCAGAGGGGAAACACTCCTTTGGTGATACGGCTTCTGCATTGCAAATAAACTGTGTGAACCTTGGTGATGGTCCTCTTTTCTCTCTGCTATGTATAGAAAAGGTCTTTCCTGAACTGGCCCTAGACAGGATTAGTGTAGCAACTGGAGACGAAGACAGAGTTCCTACACTGTTAGCAGCACTACCACTGTGCATGAGCAGGAGGTTCTCATTAGCAGACTTGTTGAGGATTAAATAAGAGGAAACATGCAAAGCCCAGTCCTTCATGAGTGAAGCGGTTGGCTCAGATTTTTTCTAGGAAGCAATCTTATGCTTTATTTTTAAATGTCTGATATGTACATTTACTGCATTTTATGCAGTAAATTCGGCATTCCTTTTGATCTTAGAAAAGCAGTCGTCCCACTGTTGGAGGAGCTGTTAGCATGGCAACCTAAGTGCCATCATATATATAGTCCACAGGAGAGAGACCTTCTCTTTCCAGAGGGGATAAAGCTGACTGATACAGTTTTGCTGCAGAACTCCCAACAGGGGTGGCATTATCCATTTGATATCATTTGTTTAGCTGTTTAGTTTAAATTGTCAGGGGTTTGGCGGGGAGTGGAAACGAGATAGAATAAAGACATCCTAGGACCACTCCATGCCCTTTTCTTTCAGATGTTTATACTAGTATTTTTTGATTCCCTTTCCATCAATGCCTGTATATATGTCTGTAAATTTCTATTTATAGGTGAATACAGATATTTGTGTATATATGTGTGGATTTATATTGATTGATTTTCAAATCTTCACAGTTAAGATTTCAAATTCTCAAATTTTGTGGGAGCATTTATTTTAAATCTCTATGTTGTCCAACTTGATCAGCATTTTAAACAAGAATCTGGTTTGAGAGAAGGAATGGACATCAGAATATCGTTCTCTGAAATGTGCCATGCATTCATCAGCTCCTTTTCCAAGCACAAGTCCCTTTCTCATCATTCAGCAGTACAGTGCTATCACTGGGCAAGTGTCCAAGCCTTATTGCAATGTACATAATACACATTGCTTCCCAATGAGCCAGATAACAAAACTAAAATGTCCTCCTACCCGCGTACAACTCAGGTTTCTGGCTTATACAAGATCAGCTGACAGCAGAAGTCAAAGACTTAAAACTCTGGTGGTGTCTGCAGAGGCATTCATGCTGCCAGTCCTCTCCTGCAGGGTTTTCCTGTAATTCTCGGGGGTTTTTGTTGAAAACTAATTGTGAGGTGCCAGAGGATGCAAGAAAGAGAAAAAAGGGTTCTGAGTGTTCTTCTGTTATTGGTAGCCCAGGACTTTGACATTCAAGCCATCTGTAGGGAAAGTTGTCTAAAGGCAGAAGGAGAGTTCAGAAAGTTGGAGCAGCTCCAAGGGCTCAGCACTGAAAATTAATTTTGTGGTAGGTATCCTTCTTGGTAGTCTGCTTGTGGGGTGTCAGATGCTGTGGATATGGGAAAAGAAAATAGAACGGGATTGGAAGACAAAATGATGTTCTACCTGAGCCTTGATTAGAATTACGAGAAATATAACCAGCTACTTTGACCCCTTTTCTTCTGCTGTTGACTTGTTTTAGTACTGTCATGAATTACAAGTGCATGTAGCCAAAGGAAAGCCAGTCAGCTGTAGGTGTGGAGCCAGCACATGTGAGGTTTTGAGTCAAGGGTGGGCCTGGAGACGAGGAGCTGGATAGTGGCCAGGGGAAGGGGAGGGAGTGCTGCACTGAGGATAGGTGTCACTGCTTGCAGGAGGCATGCCAGCCTGGCACAAAGCAGGGCTTGCGCAGAGGTGGTGGCGATGGTTAATACTAGACCGTATGCAACATGGTCTTAATAAGCTCTACCCAAAAGCCTGACTGTATCTTCTGCTCACTGCCTGACATGTGTGCTTGCGTACCATCCAGGCCATGATGCTGGGCTTGGGAGAAAACAGGCCCATAGTGGAGCAATTCTGTGACGTGAGCAAAGGTCAAGGGGAGATGTAATTCCAGAGCCACAGTACATTTACGTGCCTAATTTCTCTTTCAGGCTTCAGTAGGCAACATTGTGTGTGTCTGGGCCCTAGCTGTTAAAGGAAAGGCCACTTAGCTCTGAAAAAAAAAAACCCAAAGTATATGGTCACTAGCAGAATTGCAGCAGTGAGCTGATGGGTGTTGTCTCAGCTCTGCCCGTCCTGTGCTGAGGATCCCTCTGGCTGGATCCATTCCATATCATGTGCCCAAATGGGATGGCTGCTGCAGTGCCTTGGCATACATGACTACACACTGTGAAGGCAGTGCTCAAAACATCTTTCACACCCAATAAATCAAAGGTACAGAGTGCAATAGCATAATCTCCTACTACCTCTCTTTTCCCCAAAAGCCCCAACCTGTTCATGTCCAAACATGATGAGCAATCAAATACAATCTCCATTCAAACAAGCAGACTAAAGTTAAAATTGTCTTTTGGAAAAAAAAAAACCTAACACATGCACATTTTCTTGCAGGCGAGGAAAAAATAAAAAAAAAAAAGAGTTCCTGGCCTGGTGCCAAATTAGGGTTTAAAAATTCATGCCCACCATAAGAATTTATATAACTTCTGAATAATTTATAGGCTGCACCAATAACAAGGGGCTTAATATCTGATAGAGATTATTTAATCAATAGAAAACAGTGCAGTGAAAAAACCGTCAAAGAACTACAACATGTCAATCTGGGCTGGGCAACTTTTAACCTCTTCCCTGCTAGACATACATCTGTTCATATATATTTATAGAAGGACATTTTGCAAGTAGGGTGGTAGCATGGAAGAGGAGTCGCCAGGACTTTTTTCTTCTAGAGGCTTGTCTTTGGCAGTCTGCCGTTCCAGACAGACCCCTTGCTGATTCACCAGAGCTTTGAAATGTAATGAGTTTTCTAGCTCTTAGCTGAATTGGTCAAAAGGAGTAGTTAGTTTTCCATGAATAATCTGCTGGGGATTGTGGGTTACTGTGAGATGGTTCAGAGTTCATCAAGATTGATGGCAGTGCCTAGCACATGCCATTTGTGGTGCAGCTGTTTCCATTTGTGTTTGATTCTGTGGTCAAACTTCATGAGTTTTTTACGGATGTGGGCACTAATAAACATAGGGACAGAAAAGAACTGAAGACATATAGGCCTTTGACACTGTCTCTCATGGCATACTCCTTGAGAAGCTGGCGTCTCGTGGCCTGGATAAGTGCACTATTCACTGGGTGAAAAACTGGCTGGATGGCCGAGCCCAGAGGGTAGTGGTGAATGGGGTAAAATCCAGTTGGCGGCGGGTCACAAGTGGTGTTCCCCAGGGCTCGGTTTTGGGCCCTGTTCTGTTTAATATCTTTATCAATGATTTGGATGAGGGGATTGAGTGCACCCTCAGCAAGTTTGCAGACGACACCAAGTTGGGAGGCAGGGTCGATCTGCTTGAGGGTAGGGAGGCTCTACAGAGAGATCTGGACAGGCTGGATCAATGGGCTGAGGCCAATCGTATGAAGTTTAACAAGGCCAAGTGCCGGGTCCTGCACTTGGGTCACAGCAACCCCATGCAGCGCTACAGGCTTGGGGAAGAGTGGCTGGAAAGCTGCCCAGCAGAGAAAGACCTGGGGGTGCTGGTTGACAGCCGGCTGAATATGAGCCAGCAGTGTGTCCAGGTGGCCAAGAAGGCCAATCGCATCCTGGCCTGTATCAGGAACAGTGTGGCCAGCAGGAGCAGGCAGGTGGTTGTTCCCCTGTACTCAGCACTGGTGAGGCCGCACCTCGAGTACTGTGTTCAGTGTTGGGCCCCTCACTACAGGAAAGACATAGAGCTGCTAGAGCGTGTCCAGAGAAGGGCAACCAAGTTGGTGAGGGGCCTTGAGCACAAGTCTTATGAGGAGCGGCTGAGGGATCTGGGGTTGTTCAGTCTAGAAAAGAGGAGGCTGAGGGGAGACCTTATCGCTCTCTACAACTACCTGAAAGGGGGTTGTAGTGAGGTGGGTGTTGGTCTCTTCTGTCAGGTGGCTGGAGATAGGACAAGAGGAAATGGCCTCAAGTTGAGGCAAGGGAGATTGAGGTTAGATATTAGGAAAAATTTTTTTACTGAGAGGGTTGTCAAACATTGGAATGGCCTGCCCAGGGAAGTGGTTGATTCACCATCCCTGGAGGTATTCAAAAAGCGAGTGGACAGGGTACTCCAGGGCATGGTTTAGGGGGCATGGTTAATGGTTGGACTCGATGATCTTGAAGGTCTTTTCCAACCTAAATGATTCTATGATTCTATGATTTTATAAAGGAGATTCCTACCTGACTCATGTCCCTGGCCTCAGTAATTGCTTAGACATCTGCATCAACTCCAAAGTGTCTTGATCCATGCCATGTTCCCCAGTTTTAGGATTATGCTTATGATTTTTATATAGTAATCAACTATTAAGTGATAAAACAGAGTAGTTGAGCTTCTCAGCAGGTCTGGTCATTTCATGAAATATCTTACCCATAGGCATCACAAAACGTAAACTCTTGAGCATAGAGGAAGCAAGCAGGAACTCTCCTGATTTTTCTTGTCTTTGTGTATATCTCTTTCTATATAACTGCATCTGGGTTTTGCATCTTGCTGGAGTGCACACCTGAAGTTGTGCATCTTAAAAGCTAGCCAGTGCCACATGAATATCCAGTCTAACTTCTGGCATAGTAAAAGTCCTATAACATCACCCAGTGGTGTGTGATGGTACCTAGTGGTACCCATTCAGGCTCATGTAGGAGACCAACCTACTTGTTTAGGTTTAAGCAAGGTTGTGCATCGTGTGTGTAAATATCGTACCATTTAATAAAAAATGGATTATTAACTGGTTCCCTAACAGACAGCTAATTGCATGCCCTGAATGGACAAATTTTCTGTTGCCTGACCAAAACAAGAAGCTGAGTGAATTGAACGCCATTCCTAGGGCACCAGAGACTATTTCTTGTTACTGTTATTTTTTTGCATTTTTAATACTTACTTGAAATGCTTTGTGTTTCAGTATGAGCTTTCATCTAAAGATCTCTATCCATTTAATGCTTTTATAATAATAAATACATTTGTATTGCCCCAGAGGACCTAATTCGTGTAGCTGTGAATGTCTCGTAAATTGTCTTCATCTATAAGGCTGAGAAAACAGGAGCTGCATACCCACAGTGGGATGTATAGTGATGGGCCACTGTGGGCAATCCCATCTGGCAAGAATTCTAGTATTTCACACCATTCTTGCTAATGGCTTAAAACCAGCTTTTGTTCTTTACAGATCATAACTGGTGTGTTTGGGGTTTTTTTTTTGTTGTTATTTTGCCATAAATATCTGGTATTGCATGGTCCTTGTGTTCTCTGTGCCAGTTAGTTTTTCTTTAACAGCATTTTTCCAGGCATTGCTCAGAACCAGCCTGTTTCTTTTGTTACAGTCCTGCTTTGGAGGTAGCATGTAGCTGCCTTGCCTCAGTGAGAGCTCTGTGAGTTATTCCTCAAAGCTCCCTAAGGCTTGGGCAAAGGCACACTTTAATAAGTTGTAGCATAGTCCACCAGATGGAAAGGAGAAATCACCAGAAGTGTCTTTGTTGCTGTTTTAAGTGATGTCTTCATAGTATTGTAGCACAAAGGCAATCTGGTCATGGAGACGACCTTGCTGTGCTGGCACTGGCCAAGAATGGGACAAAAAGAGAGCCTATGCCCTAGTCAGCTTACAATCCGAAACACAGAGCAACTGTTGGAAACCCTGTGATGGGCAAGTCGAAGCTATTGTCAAGCATCACAGCAAAGAACAATCTTCAGGAAGGAGCTGAAGAAAAATGATGATGTAGCTCTGTCATTAACAATGATGGCTCTTCCAGGTGTTGGGGGGGGGAGTTGTGGGAGCACAGAATCGTTTGCCTCGATATTTAACAAGTGGATGGTGGAACCTGGCTTTGGAGGCTGGTCAGAGACAGAAGTCAACCTCAAAGGCCAAAGAAGAGATTCTAGATTGGTTACAGAAGGGGCTACAAGGTATCTAGAAGTGAAGGCAGCTGGTTCATGTTAGATATACCATAAAAAAGGAGACAATGCAGGCATGGAAGGAGTGGTCAAAGTGGAAAGCTAAGAAAATGGTATTGCAGTGATGATCTGGTACCTATTTTGAATCGCCAGCAGTGGGGCAAGAATGTATTTATCAAAGTGAAAGAGATTATGATGAATTAATTTAGATGCAAGATACCTAGCTAAAATTAGACATAAAATTTTAGCCATGTGGGTGGATAGGAGAACCGTTATCTTAGAGGTATAATAAAGAAAACATCTAAAAGATACCAGTACAACCAAGTTGTAGGGACCTGAAGAAAGCCTGAATCACAAGGTAACACCTGCAGTACAAGCCTGAATTGTGATCAAACAAGCAGCGTTATCCCTAGGGGCAGAGAAAGGAAGAAGTGGAATGAGGTGGCAAGGCTAAGAGTTCTGTTTTAGTCTTGTTGTGTTTGAGCTGATGATAGGACAGCTAAAGACGTTAGAGATGAAAACCAGCATCTTAGTTTATTCAGAAGAAAAGGAAGAAAACTGTTCTGATTTTTTATCTGAGTGTCTAAATTTTACAAATTTTTTTGTGTGTTTTGGGGCAGAAGTCACAGCTTTTTTTTTTTTTTTAACTTCTGGTAGTGGCATCATAAATCCTCACAGCCCTGTCAGGTAGTTAGCATAGTTGGATACAACCAAAAAATATGGTGGTTATAGACAAAATTGTTGTTGATCATCGCATATTTATTGATCATTCCCAGGGGAAAATGGACCATCCTCTGTGTTTCTAGGAGTCCTACTGACATGCAGGATTTAGAAAAGACTAAAATGACTTGAAGGATGCAGGAATGATGTGAAACTGGTGGGCTGTCACACCTGGTGATCTGCAGAATACAGACAAGTTGGGGTAATGAGGAGGAGAAGAGTAGTGCTACAGAACAAGCCACAGTCAGCCATGGGAAGGCTACTGTGAGTTAGAGAGTTCTGGAGCCTGTGCTGGTTCCTGGTATAGCCAGAATCTGAGGGGCACAAAATAGAACCATAGAATGGAATCATAGAATCATTTAGGTTGGAAAAGACCTTCAGGATCATCGAGTCCACCCACTAAACCATGTTATGGAGTAGTTTAAGACCACATTTGTCCACATTCATCTTGGCAACTCCATCTCTTTCACATGCAGAAATCACCCCTCCTTTGCTATATTGTTTAGTTTTCATTATTACTTCTTTACTGTTTTGGTTCCTGAAAGAGTGGATAAAATGAACCAAAAAGAAAGGAAGGAAAGAGCCTAGGATTATTCTAAGCTTGCTTTTATAAGCTGCATGCACCTCTCTGATATGATATGTAGTTGGTCATTTGAGGTTAGGAACTTAATAGCTTTTATTGGGGAGGTGGTGATGATGGGATGCAGATGGAAAAATGACAAAGGGACTAGATAGAGTGCTGCTGCATGCAATCTCTGCTTCTCTCCAATAGGCGAAATTATTCTTGTATTACATGGTTGGCTTCTTTGTTTTTAAAGACCAAAGTCTTGTCTCCTTCAGGCTCTGAAACTTAACCAGAGATTTTTAGTTTCAAGTCTTGGCTTGTAGCAGGGACATGAGATATGCAAGACGTGGACCTTGGTGTCTTTATACAAGCAAGCTGTGGCCTGTGAAAATTTTTGCAGCCTCTTAAAGAATATATCTAGTGAAGAAAACAAGTAATTGAGAATTTATTTTTAACACCCATACATTTGGCTTCATATTGAGTTGCAGAAGCCTGTTTTTTTCTTGCTTTTCCAGTGTCCTGGCAAGCAGAGGGGGAATTGGTGGTGGGGACAGCATGGAGTAGAAGGCACAAGGGACCACAGGTCCTAATCCCAGCTCTGATACTGGGTGACTGTAACCCTGGGCAAGTCACTTTGCTTCACAGTTCCTTATCAGTAAAGAACAGGAGGTTAATACTTGTAAAGCTTCTCTCATGTGAAATGCAAGGATTAGAAGAGGTGGTGTGTGTCAAGAGCATCCAAGATGTGAGAGCTAAGTGCTCTTACAGAGCCTTTTGTCCTAAAATATCTCTTCTCTGTATTATCACAGCAGGTAGTGTGCATGCTGCCAGCCAGAGGCTGGGTCTTTCCTTTCCTTGAATCTCCTTGCAATGGCTATTTACAGAGCAGGGTTTCCTACATTTTTACAGGGGGAAAACTGATACTGTCAATCTTACGTAGACAGGATTTTAAAAAAAAGCTTCATTCACCAGTAAGGTACTTTCATCTCCAAATGTAATAGGAGACTAGTTCTGGTTACTGTCCTGGGATTTTTATAATTCGCTCACTTGCTTAGAATAAATGGGAAAAGTAGTACTGTAGTGAGATGAGAACCTGTCATATCTGGAAGAGATAAAAGGGAAGGGGAAATTCAGGCAAATACTTCTTAGTGGTTTTTCTCCCCTACAGGCTATGTGTTATTTACCTTCTCCTAGATCCTCCAAGAGTTGGCATTGGCATACTTCCAATCCTATAGCACTTTGCTAAAGTAAAGGATTTTAGGTGCTGATGTGGACTCAGGAGATCTGGATTCTGTTCCGTGCCACAGATTCAGGAAAGGTGTAGTGTCTGTATGCCTTATTCTCCAGCCTTTGAAATAATGCTCTTTCTTTCCTTTGCTTTTTTCTGTTTGGCTTTTCAGAGTGTGTATTCTCTTCTTTTATGGAGTCACTCAGACACACTCACACATACACACATAGATGGATGGATACAGATACACAGTATTTAGTGAGGATTGTGTAAACTGTACAGAGATAGTTAGAACCAGTACAACATTTGGAAATGTGTAAACCCCTCTTGTTGGCCTGTTTGGAAATAACGTGTACTGCTACTGTGCCATGTAATGTGCAAACAAAACATTGGCTTGCACAGAGATGGAGGCAGGTGCTGAATTATGCCCTTGTTTAATCAAAAATCTCCTAGTTGGGGGCTATCCTAAAAAAACCCCGCATAATACTGGAGGGAATAGGGTTGGCGGGTGACCAGCTGCAAATCCGAACTCAGAAATCCTAGCTGCAACATAACCACCTAGTACTTGTGGAATGATCCTTGCAGCATTTATTTCTTGCACTTGACCATGGGGAAATGCGTTTGTCGTCCTTCTCACTCCTGTCACATTGGGGGGTTGTCAGATCAGAATACATCGTCGCTGTGCTTCTCTGTGTCCCTTGACTTGTCATAGGCACAAATCTTTTTCAAATGTTCTCCCCTGTTCATTTCCATTATTATATCTAGTGCTTCTATGTGGCAAGCAAAAATGAATAACCTTGTAAATGCTCCCTGTCTTTCAATTTGTATTATTTTTCATACAACGTGTCAGTGCATTTTTGTTGAGTGTTTTTAATAAGATGAAGTTGATGAAAATAAATTGCTTTGCAGTTCCTGCTGTGGGTGACAGAAATGCTGGGTCTGTAATTTTCCAAAACTGTGCATTTGAAACCAGTGTGGAGGGTGTTCTGTATGCCTGTAACTGCAATCATCTTCATAAAATACCTCCCAGAAAAAGAAAGCAGCTAGCAGTTTGAATTTTGGGGGCAAGATGCACTGCTGTATCCAGCTGCTTTGGGCACAGTGAGAGAGGGAGCTGTCAAGGAGAATTTTAGGATTGATTCTGTGCCAGGCTTGGCTTTGCCATATCGGATAGTTAGCCAGATCTGTCTCTAGTATGAGAGGGAGAATGAATTATATAGCAAACCCTCTTACCAGAGTGTCTGTTAGCCAAGGGTTGGAAAACAAGGATTGGGACTTGAAAATGTGGACACCCCATTGCCCATGGCTACTGCATATGAACTGTCTTCTGAGCGGTTCAATGTCTTGCTCAAAAAATGTAATGCAGATAAACGATGATCTCCAAATTACCGAAGTGTACTCAGTAGACAGTCTGGTAACTACTCATCTCTTCTTGGAGAGAAGATAACCCACATATTCCAAATGTGATTTTCACATCAAGATTTTTCTCTTTTTTTAACTTATTTTAATGGAAAAAAGGTCAATATTACCATATTTCTTGTAACTGTTTCTATTTTGATAAAAATTGCAGAAAATACCATTTTAATTCCCTAAAGTTTATGATTTCATTTTGTTGTCCACTTTTTTGTGCTTTTGTACTACTTACTTAGCTAGCAAGACAATATCAATGTCCATCTCTTACTACATTCTCTGCTGCATTTCTGTGAGGCAGGAAAATGCTTTCTCCTTTTGCTGGCTGGGAGCTGACACATGGAAGTCACACAGGAGCTGATGATGGACGAGGAGCTCAGGTCCCACTTCTGCAACTTGAAGGCTAATGCCATTATCATTAAGCCAATTTTACTTTCCTCAGAACAACTTTTAGTCCTTATATTGTTCCATCTTTTTGGAAACATTGAAAACAGGAATAATTAAGCCCCCAAATTTATAATAATATTCTCCTCTTTCCATTTCAAATTTAGAAATTTCCTCTGAGATTATGCTGCTTGAGGTACAGAAAAGACAGTATGCTGGATTAATTATTTTCAGTGTCCACTCAAATTTGAAGAGTTGGATTAATACTGGTAATAAAACTAGCTTGCTGTAAACCAAAGCATGGAGAGAGAGGGATCATATTGCACATACAGTTCAGCCTGGTTTGCTGTGCTGTTGGGAGGAGAGGACAGAGAAGTACACTCAAAATTTGGAATAATATTTAATTCTTGTTTGCAAGTTCTTTGGTGATGTCTCTCAAACAAACTGCCACTGGTTTGAATGCACTGTTCACCCTTGCATTGTTGCTTTACAGAAACCACTTTCAGATCACGTGCCTTGCTGTGCAACCCTGAAACTCACTTCAAAGGAGTTAGGCAGTAAGAGAGGAGTACAGGTTTCTGTAAACCAGCTAACAGAGCCAAAGAACAAAAGTGATTTTTCAGTAAGAATAATAATAATTTGTTGTTTATACTTGTCATTTCAGATTCTGAATAAATAATCTCACTGCATAATTTCTTCATTCTGTATTAGAATAGTATATGCTGGGCAAACAAGTAAGGAGACAGTAGAGCACAAAATCACAATGGAGGTGGAAAAAGTCCACGGAGGTTTCAAGTAATCCTCTTGCCAATAGAAGTCTATTGCTTAGTCCATATTATATCTGGTTTATTTTTAAATGGTTCAGTTGATGGTGTTCCTGCCACTTCCCTGGGGAAACTATTTCATTCCCACTATTAGGCAACATTTCCAGAGATTTGTACTAAGTTTTCCTCTGCTTGGCTGCCTTTCATTACCCCTACTTACAACAACAAGGCGGTCTATCCGTGGCAAGTCCTTTCCTTCCAGAAGATTTCAGTCTTCTCTCTATGACTGCCAGGAGTGCTATGTGAGGTCTGGGGTTTCCTCTCTTGCTCCTAGGTCCCTGTTGTGCTGCATTTATTCACTCAGTGTCCCATTTTTCATGTTTGAGTTGCAAGGGAGGGCAGCTACTCCAGCAAATCACTGCTGTTCAGCAGCAAAAGCTGAAGCCGTTACGTAGGTTGTGCACATGTAGTTCTTTTCATCTTTTTCCATAATTTAAACTATTCACCTTTCTTTTTTTTTAGTTCCCTCTAGTTTGTTGACATCTGTCTGGTTCTCAAGTGTCCAAGACAGAACAGTATGTGAGTGCAGCTTTGCCACAGTTATAAAGGAACTGTCACCTTGGTTAAGGGATCTGAGGCTTCCTAGGACACAGTCTTACTCCACTGTAGCTTTAAGAGCTGCTGTGAAAGCTTATACCTGATTATTCTCTTGTTCCCCTCCCAGTCTTTTGAGTCGTTTTTGGCTTCTGGATTATCTCTCACTATTATATTGAACACTGAATCCAACAGTGGCATGTCTGAAGTTTGCAGAGCTCCTGTTAAAAATATTGATCACTCCTGATTTTAAAATTCTGATTCTCTGCCACTGTTCTTTCCAGAAGTGTTCTCCTTGACCGTGTGTAGACGTATTTGTATGTAACTGTGTGAGTGTGAGGTGGTTGGTATGATAATGTGCTTATAAAATCCTGGCTTTGTTATTTTCTAGGTATTTGGTGCTAGAACATGTGTCAGGTGGGGAGCTCTTCGACTATCTCGTAAAAAAGGGAAGATTGACACCAAAAGAAGCCAGGAAGTTCTTCCGACAAATCATCTCTGCTTTAGACTTCTGCCATAGTCATTCAATATGGTGAGTACAGCCATTTCCAACAGGAGTTACCTGTTATATAAAAGCACAGAATAAAGGGATCTTATTTCTTGATACTATTAGTTACTATTAAGTAACTGATGTTGTAAAGCTCTAAAAGCATTGGGTAAAGTGCTGATGTAATTTTTAATTCTTGGCTGTCTGTGGGTGAGTGCACCAGTCACAGATAGACTTTTCATGGAGAAGATTGTCCATCATTTCTCACTGGAGGAGAAGTCACTCACAGGGAATGCTTTAACCAGGAAAACCAAAACCACCAAGGAAAAGCAGTTTAATTTCCGTCATTCTTGGGGCACTTGCTAATAACTGAGAATTACATACACTGTATCAAAATGTATCCCTGAAGAAACTTGGGACAATTACGAATACAGCAAAGTCATTTTATGGCCTCCTTAAGTTTTTGGAAACCTGCTGACTTTTGGCAGCCTTCACTGAGTCCCTTCTGGGCATTTGAGTCACTGTTGCCTTTAATTTCCCTTCCAGTAGGGAAGAATTTCCTTGATCTGACTGCTGTTGATACTCACTAACTCCATCATATGATTTAACCATCAAGTGTGGTTTAACCTGTGCTTTCAGGTGGTGTTTTAAATTGGACCAGTTTCTCCTTCATCTTCAGCAAGTTTAAGTAATTTAAATTCTACTGAAATCAAGTTGTTATAATCAGTCTGAGCACAGAGTTTCTGTATAGCTGCTGACCCATAACTGCCTGCTTATTTCTCAGAAATCCAGCTCCTCACACTTAGATTGGCTGGGGGAGACCATTTACATTATGTCTGCATGGCAGCTTCTCCAAAGCCACAGACAGCCATAGATCCCCCCCTCCAGGAGGCCGAGGGCCACTGATAGATACTGCAGTGGTTGGATTTGCATTAACATTGTGTAGTTACTTCTCAGTAACTGTACAGTGATTTTCTGTACCCCCAGTTTTGTGCTGAGAACTCGCAAACCAGATGTCCACAGCATAAATGGCCACAGCAAAAACAGATGCCTAAATATTTAGCTTGCTCTTCTAGCCCCCTCCCTGTACATCTCTGACTCATTTCAACATGGAATATTAATCTGAAAGAGAACGTATTTCTAATAAATGGAAAGGGAAATAAGAGCCTTTCTTGAGGATATATTAAGAAGCAGAAGAGGCAGTTCAGAGGTGGTGTATCTGGGTGAGAAGGTCCTGAGGACAAGGCCTGCCTAGCCCAGGCAGGGTTACAATAGTCAGAGAAATTCCCATAGGAGCCAAGAACAGGTTGCGTGCCCTAACTAGAGGATCTAAGTTTTCTCTGTTGGCAGAGACCTCTGACAAGTTTTATTCTGTGAATTCCACAATTTTTCCTCCCTGCTAATCAACTGGATTGAGTGATCATGACCTTCTTATAATTAGCATAATCCATGGTAGGTTGTACAGCTGTCATTTTTTATGTACACTGGGCAGTGTAACCACTGGTGGATTGCATACATACATGTTTCTGTTCCCTACTTGGCTTAACACTTAGACACCCAATCCAAAAAGATTCAAAAATGTTTAAGTACAGCTGAAGAGAAATTAATTACTCTTCCAAATGGATATTCCAGAGAAACATGAATCTCTGTTGGGATAGAAGTTTCCATGAAAGCATGCATATATACACATACATACTAGTCCTTTGGGCTTGTGATGGATATCTCTTGATATGGCAGACTTTAATAAACTAAGTGAGGATTGTGGTAAGGCTGTCAGACAGACAAGAACCTCTGCAGGTTTAACGAAATGTGGAATTTCCAAGGCAGAGTGCATGTCTCTCTTGAGGAATCCATTTTCCTCTGTTAAACGTACTGGATTGTGGGCAGTAGTCTTCTTTAGAAGTAAATCCCCTGTCTCCTTGCCAACTCCCACTCGACTAGCATCTAGTGCCGTGTTAGTTAGCAGTAATTCATAAGCTCTCCCTCTCTCCAGGTCACTCTGAGACTTGTGTGGTCTGTGTTATATTAGACTCTGTGTTGTATTCTGGACACTTATCATTAAACCCTTTTTGAAAATCAGAGCATGCATATATATATGTGTGTGCGTGTGTGTGAGTGTAAAAGTTAATGTGCTTTCCTAAGCAATGAAGCCTGACCTTGTCCTGTTGTGGGGCAGTGAAATGACAAATCATCTCATCAGCCAGGTTATCCAGTTATGACCACGTTGAAAAATGAAGGCTTCTGCTTTGGTTAATGACTAAATGTGGGTGCCTCTAACCTACTGGCAGAATAGATTGATAGCCTGGTATCCCCAGCCCCGTATCATTGTCCCATCTTCTGCCTGTACCTCCCAAAACACTGTGAAATATCTGTGGCTTACTTTCACAGCAGTACGTAACCACATTCAGCTTTCACTGCTCAAAATGTATTGATGCACCAGGATTCCCAGATCAAAGAATCAGAAAGGATTCCCCAATCCTCCTGTCAGTAAAAGGCTTCTACTGCTACTGTGTGGAGAGATTGCCTGTCTGAGAGGTGTTTTCAAACAAGCAGCTCAGACAAGGAAGCAGAGTAGGCTTGGAGCTTGAGTCTGTTTGTGTGTTGTTTTAAAAAAGTAGGAGCTTTCCGTTCCTGTTTTATTTAATGGGAACAGCGGGGGAATATTTGAAGTACCTCATTCCGAGGTACAGTCACTTACGGGGTTTTGTGGTACAGGTTGGCCATGGGGGAAAGCTTACAGGTAACCCACTGTAGGGTTCTCTACGGACTTTTCTGTGTACGTAGCGCTGTGCTGTGCTAGGGACCCACAGGCAACCATGGGTGCAGACAGACAGCACCATGCAGAGGCATTACGTGGGATCCTGCAAACAGTGCATCTGTGTTGCCCTGCTGCTTTGCCTGAGCTGCCAAGCCGAGCGGTTAGCTCAGTGATGCAGCATTCTTGCTTCTGCTTCCAGCTCTTCCTCTGTGCTAGCTCTGAGGGCTCTGCACCATGCTGCAGTGCCCAGAGCAGACACGCTCAGCAGTGGTGCAAGAAATGGCAGAGGAACCTGGGGTTCCTTGGACATCAGTGTAAGACTATCCTAGCCTAGAAAGTTTTCTTTGGACATAACTGATGTTTTTCTCCTAAGCTGCCATTCACCTAATGGTGGGTGTCTGCTCTCCGAAATTCAGGGCCTTTCAGATGTCTCAGCTGGGTGCCCCAAATCAATAGTCCCTTTTGAATATCCTGCCTCCATACTGTGGCAGAGCTGTCAGCTAATTCAGTGCCGACTATGTCTTCTGTCAGAAGCAGCGCAGGAGCACGTATCAGGGTAGGTCACAAATCCTTGCTTTCCTCAGGAAGTGTCTTTTTTATCTCCAGCAAGGGAATGCTGCATCGCCAACAGAGGGTGGGAGCTGGGTGAGGAGAGCTGGCGGGAGCCTCATTGGCTGCGTGTGACATCACCAGCAAGAGCTGGGATTGGCGGCGTGCGTATTTTGTGTGTGTTGGGTTTTTGCTTTGGTCAAGCTCATATTTGGTGTCAGTATCTCACAAGCTGACAAATAAAAATATGATTACAGAAAATGCCCCGTGGCAAACCTTATTATGGCTTCAGAGATAACAGATAATGCCAATTACTGCACAGGGCAGTGGTGACATTGAGAGGAAATCCCCTGCGGTAATGAACAGCAAGATGATTATTTCATTTTATTTTTATTTTGGTTGGGTTTCATTTTGTGTTTTTTTTACCGAGCATGCACGAGAGGGGTTAAGGCGGGTTCTTTATGAATATTGATAAATGACAATTATGAGGGCCCTTTCTCCTTTCATTGCCTGGGGCTGTGCTTGCTTGAGTACGCACAAGGCTCTTGCTGAAGTGTGTCTGTGTATGCATGCGTAGGCATGGGGGGGTGTGACTTAGAGTGCTGAGGCAATGAATAAGAGCTTTGTTTGACTTTGCCTTGTGTTCTTGCCATCAGTGCAGGAGGGGGAAAGGCTCCTCATAAAATAACGCTTCAAGATTTCACAGCAGTAGTGCCAAAATCTCTGGTATATTCCTGCAGGCAGGAGCTGCAGAGCACTGTCAGTAAAGGAAGCACGCTTTTAGGGAGAAATCTGGGGTGTCTTTGAGACACAGAGAAAGCCGAAGAATGCCAGGTGCCATGTTCTGTCAGGTAGTGCCACCCTCCTCATGACCCCTGCTCTGCCTTGCTTCATTTATTAGGAGCATGCTGTGGTGTTCTGCAGGGATGGTCTGTCGAACACTTAAGACTGCAGCAGCTGGACACTTTGAAATCATGACTCAAGGCTTCCAAATGTGAAACTGGTCTAGAAATTGTGGAACTTAATAAGCTTGGTTTCTGGTTGGTTTTTTTTCTGGTCCTTGAGTCTTTAGGTTTTCAAGTTTTCTTTCAGACCATCAGAAGTGAGAAAGGTGCCTTTCTCCCTTGTTGAGAGCTAAGATTCACCAATCATAGCCTGAATCCAGGAGTTTCAGATCTGTGATTGAGACTCGCTCTAAAACAGTGAGGAATTTTCCCTTGTACAGGGAACCAGAGAAAACCCATCAAGTACAGCAGCTGCAATGCCAAAGGCAAAGTTATGAGCTCAGCTAAAGTCAGACAACATGTATTTTTGTAAGTTTACTTCTTTATATAAGCCACTGGAAACTCAAAAATGGCATAGTCTTATTGTAAGCATAACCAGGTAATGTCCCCTGGCAAGTACAGCAGTGGTGATCAGGCCTGACAGTCTGTTCTGGCTTTGAAATACATGGAATATATGTTTTGAGGCGAGGCTGGTAGGGAGAAGCAATATGTTTTAATAGATCAATGGAAATAATTGTTAAAAAGCAAGCAAGGGTTTATGCATACAAACCCTTCTGCTGGTCTCCTAATATGTTTATAGATGTTGTCCTTTTTCCTAGCTATAACTAAATTTACTTGTTCTGCAGAATTCTGTGAAAACTTACTAAATTTGAGCATAGCAACCATGGCTCTAAACAAAGATTCTTCTGTAGGTAGATAAAAGTTACATGTTCGGATCTGATTTGCAGAAGCAAGATAAAATAAGATGAAAGGTTTTTTCTGCTCATGAAAATGAAAAATATTGCTTCTCATACTATTAATTATTACTGATAAATTATTTCCATCACATCAGGCACTTTTAAGAGGCATACTGCAGAACAATTATTCTGTGGTCTGGCCCTTCTGGGAGTTTGGGGTCAGTAAGAAAAGCATTTGCAAAGTAGCCAAGAATTTGATTAGTACAAATGACCTGCAACTACTCCAATTAGGAGGTTTCTTGGGTTAGAAATCTGTGACCTACAATGAGTTGTCATAGAAACTGACATGAACGTTTCAGCTCAAAAATCACTTTAAAATAATGGGTTAGTTCATCATCTTGTGCCAGGCGAATCCAAGATGTGGAGTCTGTCCCTAAACCAAAAACCTTCCACCAACCCTGGGTGAGAGGGAGAGAGTGTTTTACTTCTCTTTTTTCTGTATGCTACAATTGCCTGCAGTACAGATACGGGGATATTCCCAGAGCAGGAGGATGGACTAGGAAAGCAATGGAGGGAGCTAGAGGAGCTGTCTGAATAGCATCTGTGGCAGCGGCCAGAAAGCAAGCATGGCCAGCGTGTAAGTGGGAAGCTGGAACATGTTAACACATATGTATGCCTTTATTTTCTGTGCAAAACCTCCAAGAATTGTGCCCTTTTCCATGGGACAATTTTTTCAGACTTCTCTCTGTATCCGTCTTGTGCTGCAAGGGAATTGTAAAGCCTTTGTTGTAATCTGTAAAAGAGGGACATTGCAGAGAGTCTGACAGTGTATGCTCCCCCTGTCATGGCTTGTTTAATGGCTCCCTTTCACTCACACACTCTCCCTTCAAAAGCCTGCTGTATGCAGGCTGCTGGTGCTAACTTCTTGCTCTGTTGTCTTGGTTGAGGAGCTCTGGGAGTCTGTGACCACCCTAGATCAGGATTACACTGACTTCTTCTGCAGTGCTGCATTTCTCTTTCATATTCTTTCTCAGCATATGCAGGGCTCAATAGGAGAGTTTGCCGTGTTTGTCAATAAAGAAGCTGCTTTCTTTTCTGATTTCCCAGCCATGTGATAAAGCCCCTACAGCTTTAGAGCCTTTAGAACAACAAAAGGGTAATGAGTCCTCTGTTCACCTGCAGAGAGAGGAGTTGATGCGGTCATATAAGACATGGAGAGCCAGAGAGATCAGCTGGAATGGGACCAAATTAAATGCATTTACTCTGCAATGTTCCATTAATGCCAAGTAATTACCACATACAGTGGGATTTTTGTTTTGTTTTGTTTTGTTTCATTTTGGCACAAGAGAATTCTTTCCAAATATGAATGCATGAGGCTGTCCGGGCTGCTGGGCTCTTAGGTAAATTATAACAAGCCTTCCCTATTCCCATATGTTCCTCTGCCTTCCTTCTGGCATTTGAAAAGCTGGCAATGCGAAGATGGGAAATGCAAATGCAGAGAGGAAATCTCATTCCCAGTGGCAGTGGTGCTGGTTCTGCCACTCTGGTGCAGACTCCTGGCCTGACTTCTATCCCCCGGATGCTGCCTCGGCAAATTCAAAGTGGTCCAAAGATGGATAGCAGAGAAATGTTTCAGCTAGAAGAAAATTTTCATTGTGGCATAAAATTCTCTTGTGGTTGAATGTGCAAGCACTGCCTGATCCCACGGGCACCCTGGTGTCTGAGAAGAGTGCCGCCACAATACAAAAAAATACTCAGGCTGCCATGAAATTCCTATGCTAACCATCTATACTGGGCACTAGGGACTATGTTGAAAGAGGGATGGAGAAGGGTCAGAGAGATGCAAAACTGCCGTATGACAGTTCTTATATTTTAGGGCCCAGACAGCAAAGAATGTAACTATTCTCACCAGAGTCCACACTCTCCTCTCTGCTCAGTGGGCTATAGTGAAGAGCTGATCATTTTTCTTGGTTTTATTTTGGTGAGTGTCTGGAGAGAAAAAAAAAAAAAAAGCTTTAAGGTCTGTTGCCACTCCAGATTTCCTTTCACACATACTATCCCAGTCCTGTGAATCCCCAGGTCCCAACTTAAGGCTTTCAAAATGCTCTCTGGGAGGTGGGTCAGGACCTCTGCCTGAAGACCACCATCAGCCCATGTAGGCTGATCATTCATGGAAAAGCATTGCACTGCACAGTGAGGTGAAGCCTACTCCACGTTTGAAATGTGGATGGTGGCACCCCCTTTTTCCTCTCTCTCTTGCAGTGGCTCTCCAAAAAAACCCTGAATATGTTTGCCACTTTATAGGAATCTCATTTTTCCACTTGATCCTCCCTAACAACCCAGGCCTAAAATTGTCTGTGTTGTGGATCCCAGCTGATGGGAAGACAGGATGAAATGGGAAGGAGACTCCTTTCCACGAGTGAATACTGTACTCATTTTCAAATGTGTTGTCCCTTCCCTTTCACCACCTCTCAGTGGTCTGGGAGTGGAGCTGGTTCAAGGTTCACATACGTTCTGCTCCAGCCAGGGCCTGTGGCAGGTCTGCTAAGCCTGGTAGCTTTGAGGCATGGAAGGGGAGCATGTTTGCATTTCCTTTAGCTGCACCATTTTCCTGAAATAATATAAGATGTTTTGTAGCGAGCATGTATCCAGGCTGGAGAAACACTTGTGGATGTCCTGTGCTTAGGTCATGCTCTGCCTTGATCATTCCTTCAAGTTCTCTTTCTTCTCTCTAAAAAAAATAAAATATTTTAGGATAAGCAAAGAATTTCAATTTTTAGGTACAAAAGGCATACGTCAGCAGTATGCCTGCTATAAACTGAACATGTATGAATGGTATCAGCCATTACACAAACAGTGTAACAGGCATGGGCAGCAGCGCCCTCAGCTTCTACACCACGTATCTGTTCAGCAGTCAGCCAGCAGCAGTCGCTAAGACTGAAAAACAACCATAGCCACTGAAAAACCATGCACAGTAGGAGAACACGCACACAACTTGAGCTGTGGGGAGATTTCTTGTTTTGTAGCATCAAACAAGCACCTCTTACTTTACAGGGAGCTGTTACTTGCCACTGAGCCCTAGTCCTCAGACAGGAGAACTTCAGTGCGTCTCCCCACTCAGATGAGGTCTTCCCAGCACCCTGTTAATGAAACCAGTTGTAAGATGAGAACTGTCCAGGATGTTGCTGGAGGAAAGATTAAATCACACACTACTGTCTCATTAGTGTCCAGCTTTCCCAGCTTCCCTGAGGACTGTGGGCTCTTTACTCCATTTCACTTCTGGGGCTGGAGCATGTTCAGATTTGGCAGATGTTGATGATCTTGCCTTTGTCCAGGACTGCTGTCCTTGATGATTGCGTTCAGGGTTTCTTTTCCTGGCCGTTAACTGGTCATTCACTGCCTCTGGAACATTTGCTTGTCACTCATCTCCTGCTTTTTTGTCAAGTAGGTATGACTGTCTTGATAGTTATTTTATGGCTAATAAGTCTTCTGTCTCCAGTTACCTCGAAACTTTGATTTATATGAGAAAGATAGATTTGATAAAGCACCTTTTCCTTTGTCAGATGAAAATATGCACAAATCTGAATCATGCTGCTCCATTATCTACCGGATTGTTTGCCCATGGTTAACAAGGCCACTTTAACACACAGCGTTCATCATGTTTATACAAGATTGGAGACCAAATTCTATGCTCTTTAAAAAGTGAGGGGCAAGGAATCATAGGACTCAGTGATAAGGTGAATGACCAGTACCTGCTTTGTGCGCTATTTTGCTGGAAGTCTCCTTTGGAAGTATCTGTTACACTCCCCAGGTGTCCTATTACAGTGCGCTCTGGTTTTGCATAGAATTGACCTGCATTATTTACAAGTTGTCTCTAATTGATCATTTCAGACTTCAGATCAGAGATCATTTCCAGGACATTGTCATGCCTCTCATGTTTCTTTGAGAGGGTAGAGACTGTCCTCCTTTACAGTGGTATAGAGGTAGGATTACAGTTGCATGCATGAGGATTGCTAGAGGAATGTCTTAAAAAGTGACGAGGAAATGGCATGAAGATAAGGCTGCTTTCCATTATGGGTGTCACAGGACTAGACTATCCCAACGCTGGTTCTTTTGCTGAGTTCAGTTTCTGGTCGGGGTAAGCTGTTTTAGTGAACCATTGTTGCAAATGACTGTTGTTCGCCAGACACTCGCATGTGTTGTCGGCTGGCCATTTCCCACAGGTTTGTGCTCTGACCGGCCACCAAAGCTGGCCGTTCTGCCTGCAAGGTTTGAGTGCTTGTATTTGGACCTTTTATTAGCAAGACATCAAAGACTCATTTTGCCTACTTACAAGCAAAAACAAGAAAAGAGCTGCTTCTTTTGTCTTCCTAAAGTGCTTCTCTCATCTTTGTGACTGTTAAAGAGTTGCAAATAAAAAGAAAAAAAGGGGAACCCATGACAAATTTTGTGCAAGGTTTTTGTCTTTGGATATAAAATCAGGTAAATGTGATAGTTGCACAAAAGCACTTCAGTACTAAGAAGCAGACGTGGGTGCACAGTGGTGTTGGCTGTGGGTAATGGAGATTAATAAATTAGTCAATATATGATACCTTTGATTTAAAGCAGGAGTTGCCATCCTGAAGATCATGGCTGTCTGGCTCTTCCCATGTTGCCAAATAATAGGAGAATCTAGCTTTGATGAAAGGGAGGGAGTCCTCTCTCTTCCTTCCCACTGCTGGCATCCTCAGTTACAGGCAGTGCTGAGTTGAAGGTATTTCTCCATCAGAGCTAATTACCCCAAATTATTTCAAAGCCATATGTCTATGTGAACAACTCCTAATGGGAGCTTTTTGCAGTAGCATTTACACCAAGGATTTTTTTTTCTCTAGATATCACTCATTTTGTTTCCTGTTGTTGACAGAATATATCGATGGTGTTGCCTCCTACCTTAAGGAGCTGGCATACGATGGAGTATATCAGCCCTGAATCCAAGCTGAAATTCTCCTCCTACCTATTTATCTCAGTCTCTCCCTCAGATTGTGCTGGTATCACTGGAAGTTGAAGATGTTCATTTCCTGTCAGGGCACTGCGGGTTCAAGCCTTGCATTCATCAGGAGTGGGCATTTGGAATACGGTCTAGAGTATTGCAAAGATTGGATCTTGGATATGTGTGTTCTCCTGCCTGGGACAGGAAAAAAAATGAAATCAATTAAAATATAATAGGTTCGATGCTATGCTGGCTAAAGAGCAAGTTTTGGAGTGGGAAAGCTGTCGTGGATAATTTAACTCACATTTTGATCCTCTCTTTACAGCCACAGGGACTTAAAACCAGAAAACCTACTGCTGGATGAAAAGAACAACATTCGGATAGCAGACTTTGGGATGGCATCGCTGCAGGTTGGGGACAGCTTGTTAGAAACCAGTTGTGGGTGAGTGTCTCAGAACATGTTGCAAAAATCAGTGATAGATTCCAGACATAAAAAACGTCTATAGTAAGGATTTCAATAGAGACCTGCAGACTTACACTGTGCATTGTTATTTCTCAGCAAGGTAATAAATTGATATGATGCACATAGTGTATAAGATAGCTAAAAGAAGGGTTTTTGAATGCTTTACAGTGAAAAGCAGGTCTCTACAGGTGTCACATAGGGATTTAAAAATCAAGGCTTTCAGATTTGGATTCATCTGCATACGCTGGTGTGTTTGCTTTCACTGGCCATATAATTTTTGAGAACTGAAAGCAGTAGTGTTGGCTGGTTTAGGAAGAGGCTTTAAAAATATTAGGGGGTGAAAAAAAAATGAATCCAGGGGTTTTGAAATGGAATTTGCATGTCCTGATTAGGCTGCCTTCTTGCAGCTCTTCCTGTTCATGCTCCACACCGCTTCATTTTGGCTCACATGCAGGATTGACAGGGAGGCAGCAGGGTCCTTTGCAATTACAAGCAGGGCATGAATGCAGATACAAAGGAGACTGCTTGGAGGAATATTGCAGGGGCAATCTAAAAACATTTCCATGGCAATTCAATTGCCAGCAAGAGCTTTCTAAGAATTTCCAAGGGAGCCAGCAATAAGCCCAACAGCTGAGCAAAGCCCGGGTGCCTGGCAGGGGACAGGACGTGCTCTCTGGGGCAATGCCCTCTCATCACCATTGCCTCTAGGGACACCACTGCACCATGCACCGCTTCACCCCCGACCCCAGCTATGGCTTGGTGCTCTGTTGACTGGGGGGGGCTGCCACAGTGAGCTGTGGCAAGGGCAGCAGCTGCATCAAGCTGCTTCAGGCTGGGCCCGCTATGCCAGCTTTTACCTGTGTCTGAATTTTTATAACAGCAAACTCAGAAACTGGAGTTGCAGGCAGTACCAGCGGATTTCCACCTCCTCCCATACAGACCTACTCTTCCTGGCCTTTGGTAGTGTGAATCTGATAACTCCAGCCCAGCCCTGTCCTCAGCTGATTAGAGTCCATGCTTTTTCAGTCTGTGCTCTGAGCCAAGGTAGTTCAGGGTAGACGTGGAGCCATTGTGGTTCCCTGTACCGCCCAGCCACTGCCTCTCAGTCCTGAGCTGTATGGCTCTGCTTTCCAAGTCATGAATAATGGATAGCAAAATTATTTGAAGTTCATGATGTGATTGAATGCTCGCTGATGAGTACACTGAGACCCACATGTTCCTTCCTGTCCACGTCAAGTCAAGATTTGACCTCTTAGCAGCACAGATGAAAAGCAAGGAGCTATGAGTTTGCGCATCTGTTGCTTTCAGCTGCTTTCAAACCTCCCCTCTAGATGAGGAAATAAAGTCCTCCCTGCAGTTAACCACAAAGCCTCTATACTCTTTAGATAAAATTTTCCCCCTTCCTTCCATGAAAAAAACAAGAGGAAGTATAAAAGCCAACCCAGTCTCACATTGCCCTGTAGGATTTTTCAAACTCCTCAGGAACCTCTCGGTAGGGTTCCAGTCCTTGTTAGCACCAGGGTCTGTCATCCAGGTCTAGAGTCTCAAAGGGAGACTTCCTTTCCATAAACTGTGCTGGAATTCAAACCTCCATGCTTCAAGCAGAGCCAGCCCCCACATTGCGGCCTTAAAACGTGCTAATAAAGAAATCAATGGAACGGAAGAGATGTGCCTGTAATAAACAGAACACAGCAGCAATGCTATGATCTCCTGCCTTGCAGATGCATTTTAAGTGTGGTGCCAATCACTAGGCCTCCGTGTGAGCTATTACACCACTTCATTAATTCTCCTGGCATGGAGCCCAGCATGGCTGATACTGGTGTCTTGTGATCTCTCTGGTTTGGGGGGTGAAGGGAGGAAGGAAGGAAGGAATATATAACAATATGCCACACTGTTCACAAAGAAAGGCAATCCAGTTATGACTCCCTTTCCCTTGGAGCACACAGAGTAACCTCAGAGCTTTTCAAGGCAACAGTTTTACCTACCCTTGTAGCTGGTACTTTCAGCCAGCATGAAAAGGAACAAAACAGAGTGAATCGTGGCTGAGGTACTGAGCTTTAATAAGATGCTCTTCCATGCACCCAGAAGTTAATTTCCAGAATGGTTTTACCTGTGCTGTGAACACTGATAATGAGATGAAACTGTAACATTTCCATTGACAGTCACGTAAGGAGTCTCCAGGTATTTCTGTCAGTCAGAGTGGGAGGATCAGATGGGGTTGAGCTGTGTGATGCAGCTAACTTTGTCAGTACAGCAGAGCGGTTAGCGTGCAGTCAAAAATTCTTTGCTGTCACAAGTGACTTGCTAAGTTTAGTCCAAACTTTGGGTAGGCTTTAGGTCACCACAGAGCCTTGACTGGCCTCCTGAAGATAATCACGTAGTCTAAAGTATGCTGTATTGCCTACCTCAGAGTCAGTGTTTTCTGAGAGCTACTCCTTAGATCTGCACAGTTTTCTGTAGCACTGATGGCTACCTGGAGAAAACAATAGAAGTTCAATCCGGTTGTGTCTGTGTAGGAGAGGGAGGTAAGGATGGACTTGCTGTTTCATTGACATAATTTGTCACTGACAGACTGCCCATTGGGTCTTGATTGTAATGAATCTCCATTACTGGAAATGTCTATTGCGCAAATCTTGCATATACAAAGCACAGAAGAATAAGCCATAATTTTAAACATGTGTCTTTAGACCCTTGAAGGGAAGAGGAGCTGTGTGTAGGGTTTGCAGAAATAACTCAACTTACTGCAGAAGTTGCACAGCAAGGCAGCCTCATGGAGAGATGGTCCTTGAAATGCCAAAGTAACGCAGTGAGTCTCTGCATTCCTCCAGGAGCGGGGGACATCTGTGAGCAAACAGCAAAGGAAGGAAGCGGAAGATGCGGTAGGATGCTGCTTCTATTATTTTAGATCTCTTCAGCTCTTACTCCTCTTTACCGATCCAGGCAATGGCATGCAGAGACACTCCCCTGTCTCTTTTCACAGCGATTCCTCCCAGCACACTGCCTTGCAGTGTTTCAGAATGGTAGATACTGTCCAATCCATCCTGAATTGTCACTAGGCAAGAAGAGTGAGTGCCTTATGGTTAAACCTCAGGACTGAGACCCGGGTGATCTGAGCTTGGCTTCTGCCTCTACTGAAGGCATTCAGGGTGGTCTTGGACAAGACGCTTTACCTTTCTCTGCTTCAGTTCTCCCATCTTAGCAAGTCATTGCAGTGCGCAAGTTGCTCTGAACATAAATTGCAGTAATTTGTACAGGAGTCTTGGAAAAGTAGGAAGTGTTGGGGCATTCCCTGGACCTTGTTCCCTTTTCTTGAACTAAGAGGGCTTATGGCTAAAATGAAGGATTGAAAGAAGATACTGTTGAGTTACAATTCTTGGGAGTTTGTAAAGATCTTTCCTAATTCCCCATTGCTCCTCACAGAAACCTGGCAAAGTAAATTTTTGCCATCTCTTCACTTCTCTCCGTTTCACTCATCACAGCTTCAAATCACTGAGTCCTAGTGGGTGGAGATTCCTGCAAGCTGCCAGATGACTGAGAACCCACAGCAGTGCTAGTCTCTGTGCCGCCTGCCTCCAAATCTCTCTATCCCAACCAAGAACTAGGACAGAGCTGACGTGTAAATGTAGCTCGCTCCAGCACTAGACCTGATCTCTGCAGAGGCAGTCGGTATGGAGACTGACACCACTGCTGACAGCCCCACAATTAACTGACTGTATGCAACAGTTCCCCCATATTGGTGTCTCCACAGGGAACCCCTAGCCTGATCCAGAAAGCTGTGTGCATGTGGGAAGAGTGATGCAGATCATGATTTTCTTGAGAGTGAGAAGAAAGCCTTGTGCCTGTCAGTGGCATAATGGAGGAAAACAGCAACTTCCAACCCCAGCACAGTCCATTTCTCTGCTCTCAGCTCTCCCTAGCAATTCCTAGCAACACTTTGCAGACCCACAGATTGCCTGGATCTATCAAAAAAAAAAAAAAGCACATAATCTCATTAAGGACTGATTACTGGCTCTTTTTGAGCTCAGGGTATTTATAACAACCAATGCACTGTGTGTTTGTTAGAAATGCTAGCAGACATCATCTAGTTCCTGATTCCCTTACATCTGTATTTGGTGTATCAGCACACCCGTGATGAGCAGATAATTCATGAGAGCGATACTCATTTGCAACACACTTCAGTGTCCAAGCACTGTTTCTGATTTTAATGACAAGACATGATGCTGCACATATTCTTTCCCCTTTATAATAAATGTGTGCATGTTGTCTAAAACATATGCAAGTGTCCTACATCCAGTTATTGTTAGGCTTGCAAATTTAGGCTCTTAAAATTGGAAATGCCAGAATTAGTACTTTTTACTCTATCTCATCAAGAGCTTCCATTCCCAGCACTCCGTTCCCATCTCCTTCCCTGATTTGCACTCTAGTCTTGCTGACTTCTCCCAGTCATTTCTGCTCCGTATTTGCCCCAAATCCCAGATCCTTTTCTCTTTTCCACTAGGTTCCAGCTCTAGTTTACCCTACCTGGTTGTCCCAGTCAGTTGCTGTCAGTCCTGGATCTATTTCCTGTTGGTTTTGCACTCACTTTGTATTAAAGTTTGGTACCTTGTGATAACCCCAGCCACAGCAGCTCATAGTATCAGTTTCAGGTAGAAAAATTGTTCTGTGAAGTGTTACCAATGCAAATAGAATTTTGATCCTGATGCTCTAGAGTGTTTCTGCTAGTAAATGCAGACTGCAGTTTTCTAGTGGCAGTTTGACTAAATTTTTCTAGAGAATGCAAACAAATAGTCAATTTTTCCCTTTGCAGTTGAGAATACTAGAAATTTTCCTTTTTTATGGGAAAAAATATTTAATTTAGATTAGACTTAGATGGTGGAAATGTTTTGGCCCATACACAACATGCATGCACACACAAGCATGAAACCAGTCTGAGGCAGATGACAAGCATGGAAAATTGTTGTTAAGTTGTTAAATTGATGGTAAGTCATGGGCAACTTAAAATGAGGATTATAAAGGGAAATACCAGACAACTTTATTAATAACCATTAATACCAGCCTCACCTATAATACATCCCAAGGTATGTTAAAAGAGCTTTAAGTCTGCAAAATCAAGCACTGAGAATTTAAGATGTGCTTAAAATGTTAAGATTGCCAGTATAGCATTAACTTAGCCCATGCACATTAGGATATGGCCATTAATTACAAGCTTGTACGGTTTTTTTCCAACAAATCTTTGCCTCATTTGGTGTTTGGGTGGTGTGGTTTTTTGAACAAACAGCTATTTAATGTTTGATTTTTCCTCATGATTCATTTTATGGATCCATTCATAATTTCTGCTCACTGCATTCAAGCCTTGCTATGAATACTAGGTATTATTTTCATCGTAGTATCTTAGGTTTACAAATATTAATTACACTGTTTTCATATTATGTTTGCCACATTGATCTGGTTATCTCCATTTATATGAGGACACGTGATTCTGCAAAATGAAACTCAAAATTATCAACCAGTTTTGAGTGTGCAGTTGGATACTCTGGGGCCTCATATCTCAGAATACTCAGTGCTTGATAACAGTCCTTTACTTGGAGAGCAGAGAGCCTACCGACTGCAGCTGCTGCTCCACGTGCTTATAAATACTGTAAATCAAACTTCGGATGTGTTGCACTGTGATTTTGGAAACTGGGGAACCTGCAACTCATAATTACCTGTGAACATCTCAGTTTAAGGCACCTGTTCATTTTCTTTCACAGAAGGATTCTGTGGCAGGGCTGGAGAGAGAATTTGATTCTCCAGTATGTCAATCAGCTGCCTCTATCACAAGCTTGTCCTCCATGACACTAAACTTCCCTCACATTGCTACAGACTTTCCAACTTCAGCCACAAGTAAGACAGAGGCATTGGGGACAGCAACAGATCCACCGCCCCACCTCAAGTTACCTGCAGAGTACAGTATAACCTCTTCAAGCTTTATTTTAGCAATTCTTAACTTTTGAAAGCTTAACTTTGCAACCTTTATGCCCTTTTAATACAGGGGTCTGTTTCATTTTTTAAATTAGGATCTCTTAAAGGTTCCAAGTCTTAGTAATTTGAACTGATATATTAATGAACTGATTTACAGATTCCCCAAAAATGTAATTCTGCTCAAGGAGTAAACAGCTGTAAGATGGCTGAGGGCTAGATGCTGAGTTTTCTCATATAAAGCTAAAGGACTGAGTTGAAGCTTTAATGGCAAAATAGCATTCAGCCTTAACTACAGCTACAGCCTTAATTACAGCCTTACCTACAGCTACTGCCTTCACTGCAGCCTTAACTACCCACTGCTACTGGAACCATTTCTTCAGTCTCTCCCTGTCTTATTTTTCTGTGTGATCTGTGGCTGTCGCTTTCTCCACTCAGAATGCTTTAATGTATGTTCTTCTCCTGAAGAATTCCCTTTATCTATTTTGCTACTCCTCTGGCTTTCCCCTTCATCTCAGCCCTTTGCTACCCAGCATGGGGGGAAAGCACAAGGCAGCCGTTGTGCTAGTGGGTAGCTTCTGTCTCTGAAAGCCAGCTTGGAGACTGTGATTAACAGGGTGGGGGAGAAGGGACTCTAGCATTCGAGCAACAGCAAAGACAGCTAGACGTGGGAGGACTTCTGTGCACCTGTACAACCTTCTGTATCAAGGTAACTTCATGCATAAGAAAAACAGAGGGAAGGAGACTTCTTGTTCCTCCCTCTCTGCAGAAACTCTGCCTCCAGCTGTGAGGCCTAAGGAATGGCACTCGAAGCTTTTCTTCTTCCCCAGATAGTACCATCTTAAGGCATGGGACCAAAGGACCCAGGCATGGACACGCATGTTTGATGGGACCTGGGAACTCATCAGGCAGTGTAACACAGGATTTGTCACACTGTGGAGTAGGATTACACAGCTTTCCCTGTGCTTCTTGGATCAACCAACAGCTTCTCTGGAAAAGCAGTTACTGTATATTCCCAGATAAACCATACATGGGCAGTCGATTTGTGTGTGCACAGTGCAGGTCTCTCTTACCTACATAATGAGACCTGTAGGTCACAGGCACATCGCATCTGCACTGATGATGTGGCCCTGGTTGTCTCAGATCTACTGTAGCTGTGCTGTATCTTGATGTGCCCAGATCAAGAAGTACTTTTCTAGTTTCTCAGATGAAGTTCAGTATAGATACATCAAGGAAATATACATTTCTTTCTGAATGCCTGACTTAACTGTCCAGGACTGTCCTGGATGTCACCATTGCACTCTGGCTTATCTCCTCCGGTTGAAATCCCATGTAAATGCTTTGCTAAGGTCCCCCAAGATCCATAAGATTACTGTGTCTTAGAGTCACAGCTGTGAATGACCATTCAGAGAGCCCCTCCTGCCCCAGACAAACTAGCCTGGGAAAATCCACGTCACCCTTGAAATAAACACTGCCAACATTGGTGCTTTTTTTGCAGCAGTACCCACAGGCAGCAACTGCTTCTTGATCTTGATGAGCGATATACTTATTTGTTATCAAGGGCAGATTGTGGCTTTTGCTGCACAGAGATGTAGCTGAATGATGAGGAGATGGCCTAGGGGAAGAGGCAGGCAATGGTTGCTCTTGACACACGTATATTGAATAATTAGTGATAAGAGCCAAAGAAATATTCATGACTCTGTAGAAAGATAAATAGATTTTTGATTAAATTTGAGTTTTCTCTTTAAAGCAGCTGAAGTTGCTCTGTGATTGGCAGCATGGAAATGAGTTTTCTATGGGTTCTGGCTGGCCGGAGGATCCCTTTTAGAGCTGTTAGCCAAGATAATGCTGCAGATATCTAGCTAGTGTGTGCTGGCAAGAATTCAGAATGGCTATGCCAGGAACCTGTGCTCTCTGGGCAGTTGCAGTGCATCTGTTGAATGATCAAATCTATCCAACTTGTTCAAAGGACTTATTATAGCATTTTCTCCCCCCACTCTCCTAGATTTTAGCAGAATTTCAGTGGTGCCTTGTAAGACACCTAGCAGATTCCACTGCACTCCGGCTGACCTCAGGAGGGTAAATGCTTTAAGTGCATTTGCTAGTGGGACACATAAATAGGTATATACCTGTCTTGGGTTCTTCACAACACTTAACATTCTTCTTTTCAAGGATGTTAGCACAGGAAGCTATCAAGGTGGTTGCATTGCTCAGCATCCACAATTAAGAGTTCTGAAATCTTTGTTGGAGTCATCATGTTCAAATAAGAACTCAGAAGCACTCTGCAAATGGAGACACTGACTCTTCCAGTGCACCCGAGATGGCATGGCCACCCAAAAAGTATTGTGCTGAAGGATGATGCTGAACGGTACAGGATACCGTGCAGGATTTGAGAGGTCTGGCTTAAGTTTCTAGCTTAGCCACAGACACCACCTGCAGTAGCCATTTAATGTACTGTGTGTCTTCGTGACTCACCTTCTGTAGGAAAGGCAATGGTAGCATCGTACCTGACAGAAGCTAAAATGCATGCAAGACTGAGAAACTCAGACACGCTAAGTGGCAGGAGCTCAACAGTTATCTAGATTGTGTCTTCACTCCTTTGTTACCCCCCGATAGGTTTTCCAATAAACCTGGTGTGACTCACTTATATAGAACATGTTAGAACTGGTCTTTCTATTCTGAGGTGACTAAACTGAGTGAATGTCCATGATCTGATGTTTTTTCCAAATTATAGTTGCAGTACTACCTTCCCTACAGCTCCATAGTTCCCTCTTCCACTGTTCTGTCTAAGCAGTCTAGCACTGGTGACAGTTGGCTGTGCTTGTCCAGTCCTGGGTTGCAGTCCCAGTTCTGGTCCTGCTCCTTAATTCTGATCTGTGTGTGCCTTAAGGATGACCTGTACACTATACACCATTTTTATGATAAGAAAAAAAGACACCACCACTCGTTAAGCATTCTCACAAGCATAATTTCACTTGTCTTCTAAAAGCTTGTAAAATCATGCATTAGTCCAGTGATGTAAAATCATGCATTAGTCCAGTGATATGACTCTTTAGTGGTTAAGGCTTTGGGGGATTGAAAAGAACAGGTGTAGAGTAGCTGTTGGATTGCTATAAAGAAGCAAATTTGCAGGGAACAATATAATTTGGAGGGTTGGGAACACATACATAACATTAAGTAATTCGGTGTCTCACTGTGGCCTCACTTTCTCTCCAGCAGTGGCCAGCAATATGCTGCAAGTCCCCCAAATGAGCCCCCGCTTAGTCAAGAAGCCACAATTTTATTAACACTACTGACTGCTTTAGCTTTATTTCACTATGTTGCCATCATGCTCTTTGTTCCTATAGAAGCTTTTTCCCTAAAAGGTTAAAGCCTCGTACAACTCCCAGCATCAGTCAAAATTCAGTCATACAAACTTCTGTGAGGTATGGAAGTTGTGCTGGCATTGCTCTTCTTTTAGTCAGAAGAGTACACTCATGGTGAGGCTCTGGTCACCTTTTTCAAACCGGGGCCAGCTGCAGCTTTTAAAAACGTTAAGTAACCTTGTCCATGTCCAGTAACCTTGTCCATGTCCATATGGCTGCCAGTGACAGAGCTGCCAAGAGAGCCCAGATAGTCTGTCCACCCACTAGGCACAAGTCCATTCTTTTTGCTATCCTAAGGCCCAACTATGGCCAGCTCTCTGAGGGAAGGTTCTGGTTTTCATGATCTGTTTTCACTCTTGAATCGAGGTTTTTAAAATCCAGTCTAAATTAAGACAGTTGGGATCACTACTGAGTGGATAGACCTGGTTAGAATACCTGTGATAACCTCTTAAATGGGGGGTGGGGGAGTATTAAATCTTGTACTAAACTTCTGAATTCCATCTTTCCTGAAATATGTGAGGGATCAGCTGCATTTCTCTCTCCTTGCTTAAGTTTTGCTGTCAAGGTAGCTGCAGTCCCAAGTGTACCCTGATGTTATTATCATCGTCTGCCAAAAGCTGTGATACCACATCAGGGCGTTCCATGCCCACAGGATGATATTTTGCCATAAGATAAGTGTAGTGTGTATGGAAATTCAATTAATGGGCTGTCTCACTGGGCATTAATGTAGCATCCTAGCACAAAGCTAACCTCACTGTGCCTCTGTTTTGCTCATTACTTTGTGAGACAGGTATTGCCCAGCCATGATTGCATTTGTCACAAGAAACAAATGCACAAATGAAGACAGGCTTAGGGACTGCTGGGAGGTGTCAGTATAAACAATAGCATGATTTGCCCACAGGTCTCAGACAGTTTGCATCCCTTTTACTTGTCAAGTTACTTTAATGAAGGCTATAAAATAAATAGCTGTGGCTATAATCTTTAGGAATTAAAATGATTACCTGGGAAGTTGAAGTAATTAACTATTCTCAGCCAGAGATATATGGGTAGAAGGATGCAAAAAGAATATATTAATTCACTAGGTAGTGTACTACTGTCCATCCTTTTTATTTTTTTGAAAGAAAAAAAAAATTGCATGTTGAATCATGTACTGGTGGCTTTTATGACCATTAGAATAATTGAGAGCAATCGTAGCAGAAGAGATGCAAGACATGGTTTAGGGATGCATGTGTTTGGTCTGAAAATATTGTTCTGTCTCTTTTCTGATAAAAGGCTATCCAGCGTGGGCCTCCCTTCTAATTAGATACAAGGCCTAGTTAAAGGGTGGGATTAGAGGGCTGGAATTCTATATAATCACAGAATATGCCTGGTCTTCTCTTCCTTCCTTGCTTTTAAGAAATTCTTAGTAGAGCCATGGAACTTTGAATTATGTTGCTTCTTGACCATTTTCTGAGTTTCTTAGAAATATGTTGTCATTGAGGTAAGGAAAAAAGTGCTGGTTTTGCACACTTGCATTCTGTATAAGCGAGCCAATCATGATTCTGCTAAACAAAATGGAAATGCACGTAATCCATAAATACAAGGCTGTTACATGCTCATTTGACTGTATTTTATGTTTCAGATCACCACATTATGCTTGCCCTGAAGTCATCCGGGTAAGTTGGTTAACATTAGTGTGTATAAATATATTTTTTAAAGTGTCAATCATTGCAAGTACACAGACAGACCCTCTGTACAGGAAATCTGGCCAAGGCAGACAGCATTGGAAAGGACACAAGGAACGTAACTATGGTTTTGTTTGTTTGGCTCAGCCCTGAACCAAGCCGCATAGACCGTATGAGGGAAATGATCGTGTGTTATTCTCACAGTACCCTTCATGCCATGTGATCCGACAGAAATACAGTAGCCTCGTTTAACTTGATCTTTCCACCCAGGGGATGCAGTCCCCTACGCTTTCCTGTCTCTGCTGTAGCTGTCATTTCAGTAGAAGAGCTGGGGTTGCCTGTCAGTGATGTTGGCCATTAAATGATATGAACTATCCTTTCCCTCTACTCTCCCTTTGTCCTCTGAAAATAAGATTTCAGTGGCCAAGATTGCCCTGTTCTAAAGCATATCTTTAATGTAAAGCCAAGCAGGAAGCATACAGAAGCAACTGTCCAGACAATACTATGAGTTCACAAGTAACATGACTGGTGACAAGCTCCCTGAAGAACCAAGGAAGAGAAAAACACCTTCTTGACGTCCTTAATACACCTCTGACACGGTTTAAGTGCCAGGTCTGATCATTTGTGAGCTGTCGACCGTTCCTGCCCTGCTCCCCACTTCTGAGCCTATTCTCGCAGATCCCAGATAAGACTGTAAACTGATGTTCATAAAAATTCTATTAATGGGCTGTGTCATGGCCTCCAAGTTGGGAAGGCCACCTTGGGAAGCAGGTGGCTGAATTAAAATGTGGGGTTTCCCATTCTTCCCTCTCTTGTTCTTCAAGGATAATTAATTCATTTGCTAGTGAGCAGTCTTTTGAACGTCTGTGTCATTGCTGCGCAGGGTGAAAAATATGATGGAAGGAAAGCAGACGTCTGGAGCTGTGGAGTCATTTTATTTGCATTGCTCGTGGTGAGTCATCTTCCTTGCGCTATCCTTTAAAAAGAAAAGAAAAATCTGAAAATTCTGCTGTATTTAATGGCGATTCTATTGACATCATGTACAGATGGGTTTTTTAGTTCCCCTGTTTTTGTATCTCTCAGTTGCATCCTTTCCTCTTATTTCTACATCAGTCCCAAAGGAAAAGCATGAGGAATATTTCACTGCTGCTTTGAAATGCTGCTGCCCTGCACAGGAAAGCATAGACAAGCGTCAAAAACTTGTCTCCATAAATGCTCTTTGCTGTGTTGTGATACTGCAGCATGTTTTTTGATGGCAAAGGATGTGCAGGGTTGCCACTCCAGGATACAGAGAGCATCCAATAAGTTGTCCTTCACAGGATCAAAATATGGCTGGGTTTAGGAAGTGTTCTGTTTTCTCTGCTGTATGTATGTATGTGTTTCAGTAGGTATATGCATACATTAACTGCAGTGTTTTATCAAGAGAAGATTTGAGTGCAACAATTTTGTTTCGTGCAAGTATCAAGCTACATTTTAATTTGGTACACTTGGGAATATAAAAGTGAGCCAGTAGTACAAAGTTTAAATTAGTTTCCATCTGGCTCAGTAATACTTTCTTTAGTATTCAAAATGTGGTATCTTGTAACTTATCCTTCTGTCGATCAAAGTTTCAATTCTCTGTGGAATTTACTCTGATTTGCAGTGGTAATGTAATACTCCTAAACATACAACAATTGGATGTCCAGCTGGGGGCAGATAGGCTTGGCATTTGTTAGCAATTTCCATAGTATAATGTAGGAAAATATAGTTTATGTTTATATAAGCGTATACCATGTACAGATTGAATACTGTATATGAGAATAGATTTTATGTGCATGTTAAGTTTTTTTTAGCTGTAATAGTTCAGATGATCATCTACAGTTATAAAAATAACAGGCCTGAAGTAAAATTTTGATGTCCTCGTACATTTATTAGTAAACCTAATTACTTCACTTAAGTGTTTTATTTTGACAAAAGCACTTGTACAATGTACAGTCAGAATTAGATTCTGCACATTATTTTTGTTTAAAATACTTGAAAATTTTAAAGGAATTTTTTTTCAAAAAATGTGATAATTGTATTAATGGCCCGAATCAAAATAACCTTGAAGTAATCTCAGTATGATGCTCTAATTCACCTTAACTGATCTTACTCTTTTTTTCTTTTTAGTCATTACAATTCACTGACATTTTTGAAGTTTTAGATTTTTTATCTTGATGTTGCCAGGGAAGAATTTTAACTATCTCACTAGATAGCACCTGGTCATCTATTGCTCCTGAGCAGCTATTTTCATGGCTGATAAAATAGAACTGTATAATGAGCTCTTAATATAACTTCTTGAATTTGTAAAAATAGAAGAGAGAATGTGTCAAGATGGTTAGGATTTGTAGGAGTGGGCTTTTCATTTCAGGGGGATTCTCTCTCAAGATTTGGTATCTCTCTGTTGCTGCATCTTCAACTGTTCCTACATATATACATGAGCCTGAAAAACGATTGAAATAAGTCTATTATTGACGGAGAGTGCAGAGCTCTCCAGTTAATTATGTCAGGACAAACCCTACAAAAAGTCTCAAGCTATAATAGCAGGTGGTAGTAATAAAAGAGCTGTAGTTGTTACCTTCAGGAAATGCCACAAAGCAGCCTTGCTGACTTCATCGTGGCTTAAATTGCATTAGCCAAAGTACTGAACTATCAGAATTGATTTTCCTTTAAGTCTGGAACGGTTAGGAAAAGAGTAGGTAACTCAGGGGATTGGTTACAGAAGGCAAGGAGACTCTCTCTCTTCAAGGCCACTTGAATGAACAAACGACAGTAAATAGTGCCCAGTAGTGGTTGCCATCAGGTGGGCTTTCTGAGGCTTCTGTAAATGGAGCTGTTGGTCTCCGTAAACCATAGACACAGGATTGCTTATACAGATGCACTACTTGCTGTAGTAAGAGCAGTGCCAGAATTGACAACTTAAAGCTTCATTATCACAGCAGCTGACAGCTTGCAGCTTCCCACAAACCATCCTGGAAATCAAGGAAGCTCGGCACCTAGAATTAGGCAGTGAAAGAAGGAAGTGAGAATATCTAGAAAGGTGCAGACTTGCTATAAAAGAGTATCAGCTTCAGTTGGTGGAGTTATCCTAAAGATTTCAACTTCTTTTTTTCCTTTTTGTCCTTGCAGCAAGGATAGGTCTTTTGCTGCTTTTTGTGGCAAGCTGATGATCTATTCAAAATGTAATTTCAGCTAAAAAAACCTCAAGCCATTCATGTAAGTGAGCTACAGTAGGGAAGCAATAGGAACTGATGACCTGACTACAGCATGGGAACTGGATGGAGTATATTAAACAGGTAGAATGTCTGCTGCTTCCAAAGGCTAATGTTGGTTAGGGTTTCTTTCAGCTGTGTCATTTCACTGCTCCATCAGAAAGAGGATGTTCTTTACTGAAAGCCTCTCAAATTCCGTTCACCTCCTTTTCAATGTCTGCAATAAATGTGTCTCAGGAAGATTAAAAATAAGGAGACGATAAACATTGCTGCTGTGAAAGTATGCCCAGGAGGAATACCAGCAGATCAAAAGCTTGAGCTGAATTTAAGTGAATCCATGCATCTTTGGTGAATTTGCCTGGAAAGGCAATTTCATATTTTGTATTATGTTTTATACTGGTAGTCATTTTCTAATTAAAGGTCTAATAAAAAAACTATGTCCTCAGTTTTGTTTCCTATGTTGGAGAAAATACAGCGGTACTAAGAAATTATTCATTTTCAATGGATAAAAAGGTTTTTCAGTTATTATAATAATTCCTTGTGAGCTGACTTCCTCTTTTCCATTCTCTCAGCATGTTTATCCTGGCTTTTCTCCTTTTGCCCTCTCTAATTCACTTTTGTTCTTCTCTCCCATCCACCACTGTGTCATATTCCTGCAGGGTGCTCTGCCTTTCGATGACGACAACTTGCGGCAACTGTTGGAGAAGGTGAAACGTGGAGTGTTCCACATGCCACATTTTATCCCCCCAGACTGTCAGAACCTTTTGCGGGGGATGATTGAAGTGGACGCCTCGAAACGTCTCACGGTAAGAAGGCATTTGCTGCAAGTCATGTGAGCAAGGCTTCATTTGTCACGTTGTTGCATTTGCGGTTGAATAACTAAGGTAGTGTTGATTTACTGCCGCTCCTGTGTGTTTCCTCATGGGTAAAGAATGAGTGGAAGTGTTGGAGTCTTTGGGAAGAAGTTAATTACCTTCTCTTTTGAATCATGAGGGCGGATTACCTTTGTGTCTCTTCTCTAGCCTCCTAATTCTCCGTTATATGTAACAGTGGTCATTTAGAAGAAAACCCTTATAATGTCATCACAGTGCTACTGACCCATTAGCACATTTTGGAGTCTACCTCAGTTGTCTGGCTCTCCTGGCTGGTACAGCAGTTTGTCAGGGACGTGATATAACTGTTTGAAGGTCAAAACTGTTATTTGAAGCTTTGCTATTAAACAGAGTATGCTTTTCTTACATTTCTGACAAAAGTGATGGCCTCTCACTTCATGCCACACAACCTGCATTGTATTCTATCCTGCATTTGCTCTGCATTATCCTCTAGCAGCCTTCAGAGCAAGTGTCTTGCAGTCTGCTCTTTCATCTTGTGCCCTGGGGTCCTGAGCACGATTAGGCCCACAGTGTGGAGCTCCTGGCATTCAGCACTGAGTCTTTGCATCTAGGATACATCCCATCACTACAACAGAGACCCTGCAAGGGTGAGCACTGTGTAGTGATTGTATCCTTCATTAACACTGTGTTAATGTTTTGGGGAATTAAAAAAAATTAGCAATTAAAATCATTTTGGAAAGCAAGATTGCCTGCTTGTCAGTGGAGGCGTCTGCCTTTATGGGTACATTGCCCTTGTAAATCCTATTGTCAGGCTGTGGTGATGATTTTATACAGATTTACTAAGCTCACAGATTCTGAGTGGGAGTATGTATAAAGAAATGTAAATTTAAAACTCCTCCTGGTTCTTCAGTCTGCTAAAATATTTATAAATAAACTCTCAGATCACTGCTTGGCCTCTCTGCTGAGATTGCTAACAGCAGCATCAGTCTGTGCCAGCTGTGATGGTGCTTTCGGGATGCAGACACCTGTCTGCTAAGAAGTGAACTGAAACTCCCTTCACAACTCTCTTTACAGTATTACCTGACAGCTGCAGCTGGGTTTTTCTTTCATTCATTACAAAACCAGGTCATGCTCTATTTGGTGATGCAGGTGAAAAGTTCTTCATGCTGTTATTACTAGTATCCCTACTTTTGCAAACCCAGAAGCCATCACGTTTGCAGTACGTAAGTAGCAGTGATTGGAAGAAAAACCCATCAAAATATTAGGCACTTTAAAAGGCCTTTTTTGAACAGATTTTTAAAGAAAGAAAAACTATTTTTCCAAGTATTTTCGTGGAAAGAACACTGCAGAGGTTAGGGCTATACCTTGAGATGTGAGACAGCTGTTCTTCATGATCAAGAAAGTCACCATGTCCCTCTCTAGCTTAGTTTCCTTTCCATAATGTAAACATAACAGTTTTCCTGTTGTGGTTTTTTTTTTTCTGTCAGAGATCTTAGTGCTGATTTTTGAGTATGCCAGGGAGCAGATCATCAGATCTTCTTCAAATTGTCCTGAATGAGTTTTTCCATAGAGCATAGTTCCTAAATGTTTTGAATTGTGCAATACAGCAGAGAATGTACACGCGTAAGAGAGAAAACAGTTAAGGTAAATCAAGGTCCCAGAGTGACAGCCCCCCCTCCTTTTCTTGATCAAAATTAAGCTCATATTTCCTTAGGGAGGAAAAAAACCCAGATCAGATAGTTATTGACAAGCACTAGCCAGTGAATTGTGAATAAGAATTTGAAGTAAAACATATTCAAGAGCTGAGAGCCGGGAGGAAAAAAGGATAGCTCTTTGTTATTAGCTGCAATGTTATTTTCATTATTTTAGGGTCTCTCGGTTTGCTGTCCCTGCTACTGTCACACTTCATGCTGTTAACGTGCTGGTTGCGTAGATTGCCAGGCGGAAGGGAGCTCTTTGTTTACTGCACAGGAGCTAGGAATATATAGTTCATTTTGAGGAGAGATCTGAATTCTATTTTAGCTGTGTCCTGTGAAAAAGGGTATAAATATGGGTTTATTTGGAAGGCTTTATTCCTAGAAAATATCTCACTTGAAGCAATTTGATATTTATACAAAGATCTGAGCAAAGTTGTGGCTTGGGTACAATAAGTACAGATGTAGCTGTTACCATTACTGATCATTTGCTCAATATCTCACTGGTGAATTTAGCAGAAAAATGTAGTGAAATGTAAGGTCACTAGAATTTTTTTCTTTCATTTTTTCCTTCCCCTCTCTGCTTTGTTCCTTTTTTTTATCTCTTTTCCTTTTCATCCAACTGCATTTCCCTCCCTCCAGTAATTGCCATTTCACAGCACACCCACACCTTCCCCAGTCCATCTGTTAAAATGATCAACAAAAACAGAACTAGCATTCACATTTAACTGTCATCATTCGGCTTCAGTGTTTCTTAGAGCTTGAGAGGATTAATGGAGAGGAGGGTACTCAGAATTATTGCTGCTGGCCCTTTCCTGCCTTAAGAAATAGGCGTTACCTTTCTTTGTATATGATTCATTTATGGAAAGAAGACTTTATTATATCTCAGTGGAATACTGTTCACGCTCACCATATATTACGTAGCCTCAAGTATGGTTAGTGGGACATCCTTGACCACTCTCCTTTACCGGGCCTGTTTTACTAAACATGCTTTAAAATAAAAGAATCAATGTTTTTCTTTCAGTACACTGCAACAGTTGATGCTAGCTGCTGGTCGTGATATTGCTGACCACCCGTATTCATGAAAGATGAAATCAAACAAAGAATGAGTACTGAGGTGGTCAGCATTTGAGAGAGCCTGTCTGAATAGCACAGCCTAAAAGAGCTCCACTTAGTCTACACAGATGATGTCTAAGAAAGGTTGTACTGGTCATCTGCATATTCATGAGAGGTAATTACTAGGGAGAGAAGGATTATTTAAACTAAAGGAAGGTACTGGCACAAAAACAAATGTATGTCAAATGGCCTTACATGAAAGTAGGCTAGAGATTAGCAGAAGCACTTTAGCCATATTAGTGGGGTTCTGGGACAGCTTTCTAGTAGGATGTGTTGGGAAGGAAAAGTGAACTAGTTTTAAGTTTGAGAAGGTTTATGGAAGACAATGAGTGCTCTCGGTGCCTGCAGTACTGCAGGATGAGGTTTCTTTCAGTTATGTGCTCTTCAGAAAGTGAATGTTTTTTTCCTTGGAGGTTTCAAATGATTCAGCATCTCTACAGTGGAGAATTACAGCTCCTGTAGTGGAATCCATTTACATTCGCAGCCAATACTTTCTTCTACAGAAGCACAAAGGCAAAGGGGGGAAAGTAAGGAGCTTTTGGTCCACTTTCCGTTTAAAGATGGATGAACATTATTGAAACTTTGTCTGTAGAACAAGGTGGTTCAGAGCAGGTATTGGAGAATAAGCTATTCTGATAAAGCTGTTATTGTTCCAGTGTTGACCTTTTATTCCAGAGTAGAATGACTTGTCTTCCATGTTGGGTGTCCACGTAGTCTGAAATACCTGTCCCTGAATATTATCCAACTTAAATTACACACATTTTTAGAATCTTCTCTCTGCTCTCTGATTCTGTTTTTTCTTGGGTCTAATGTATGCTAATGATGGACCACAGTATCTAAAGAATATTAAAAAAATGAACAAGGGAAAACTCACCTGATTCCTTCTGCATTTTTCTAGAAGATCTTACAGTAAGGTGCCTATCATATCATCTAAATTATCTCACTTTACTACCTGTAGAATGGAGGTAATTGTCCAGTTGATGTATTTAGGCTGTAAGCTCTTGGCTGCCAAGGGCCTATTCATGCACTGTGCACGTACCACAGTGATACCTTGCCCTTTTCAAGGTCCGTGGAGGCTGCTATAGTATGGGTGCTACTACTGATACAGATAATGGTTTTACCAGTACTGTTTGCACTGCCAGCTTGAATCCTTTGGTCAGGAAAAGCCTCTACCTTGACATTATACAGTAGGTTTAAAGCTCAGACTAGAGGATCTTCTGAATGAAGAAGATTCATCTGAGATATGGGTCGATTTAGTGCCCAGATGGGTTTGAGGCTGTTCCCTTTCTGGACAGGGAAGTTTGAAATTTGACATGAGTTCTAGTCCAGAAGCCCTCATCCATATCCACAGACTTTGAGAAAGTTTTTCTTTAGGTCAGAACTTCTTAGCTTGGCAACCACTCTGCTGAGATCAGTGCTGAGGATGTAGACAGCGCTGTCTTGTTTTCCATCTGCCTGTCTGTCTCCATCTGTTGTTCCCTGCCTTAGAATTCAGACGTAAGCTCCTTGGGGGAGGAGACCTCTTTTTCTGATGAGCTTGTACAGTTCTGTATCACAGTGGGTCTCTCATCTGTGAGTGGGGCTCCTAGATGCTACTTTAGTATACAATTTTAATATATTTTGGAAGTATTTTTACATAAACCCATGATAAAGTAATTCCCCCTCTCCTTCCATTACAGCATTTTAGCTTGCAGAAGTCTCTCCTCTGACTGTGCACGTGCAATGGATCTGAGCATGTTTTGTTGTTTCAGAGATGGCATCACGAGACAATTGCCTGCGGTGGCTAGGAGATACTAGGAAGCAGCATTTTTACAGCTTCCATGAAATGGCATTAAATTTGGCAAACTCATGTGCAAACAGCAAGAAGAACCCTCTGGGAAGGGTTGTTAAATGCCTTCGTCACTTAAATGCATTTAAACATTGTGTTTAAATGAAGGCAGGAGGAGTGAGATTAGCTCCCACTGTGTATCTCCCTCCCTTGCATTGCATAGTAAAAAGCATACAGACTTCTCCTTGTCAAAACCAATCGCCCTCCCATAACCCTCTTGTCACTTTAATGCAGATGAAAAGCAACAAAGCATTAATTAATTACCTTTAAAAAAGCAGTGAAGATGTTGGCAGCAGCAAGCACACTTGTAATGACATTTCAATGCAATTACATTTGAATCAGAATAGAAATTGGTTTTGTAGAATACTTTTCGTATCTGGGACATCCCAACGTACTTCACAGCAGTGGTTTTGATGTGGATTGAATGGCAGATGTGTAGGTAAACAGCAACCATGAGAGCTCTCATACACCTTCAAATGTATATCAAGGTGCTACAGGGCTTCTCTTTCAGAAAAATGCTATGGGTTCATGAGCTTGAAGGAGGTTGATCAGCAGGGTTGGGCAGAAGGGATTTCTCTTTGACATCTTCTCTGAAGGAGCCCAGAGGTTCTGTGACTAAGACATGAAGTGGTGACCTTCCTTTCTTCCCCCTCTCTGACTCAGAACATGAAGTGCTGTTGTCTGCTTTGCCATGGCATTTCTGCATATCAGAGGCACAAAAGAACAATGTGACCCACGGAGACAGAAAATGCAGCAGGAGAAGCAAGCATGAAAGAGGCTTGGACATCACTTAGCTGTATCATCTGCATCTTGTCTGAAACCATTAATGTCTCTAACCCTCCATGTGGTGTATATGAAATAACGAGTAGATACGCATCTCATAGGGTAGTTTTACTGAACAAAGGAGGTACGGTACACTCCTTAGCAGATCCTCACAGTACTATGGACCTGATAAGTAACGATGCTAAAATCCTGTCCCATGGAAACTGTACAAAAGAGGTTCTTCTTATGTTCTGTGTTTGTACCTCAGCTTGCAAAGAACCAGGAGGAAGAGGGCTGCATCTCCACACTGTTGGGGGAACACCCATAACCTGTATCTTATCTGGAGTTAAGCTGGTCAGGGGAGATGGCAGTGTGTCAGGAATATTCCACCTCTCTCTTAATAGTGCAGGGACGAAAGGCCTACCTAATGCAAGGGAAGTTGTGATGAAGGGAAATTATTGTGGCAGAATTGAGGCCACAACTGGAAGCTGTGCAAGTCTGCCTGGGCCCATGGATATGTGTACTGGAGGGCATTCGTGCTCCGAGCACCTGAGCTGGTTAGAAGACAGCTAGATAAGCGAGTACCAACTGTACCTCTGATTGCAGTGTTGATATAGTCTTGGTTTTAAAGGAGGCTGTTTGTCTCTCATACTGATGCCTGCAGCCTCCTGTCATGCTTTCCTAAGCTGCATTCCCTTGTTTCTTTATTTTCAGGAAAAGCCCTGTCTCACTTAAAAAATGATCTTATATAGAGCTGACCTCAGGTCTTCCTGGTCTCCCAGGCTCGGAGCTGTTGTTCCATAGCACAGAGGTCTCTGATTCCTTGCTCTCTGTGGCAAACACCTACTTTCTATCTCTGAGATTTTGTTGTTTGTCCGTTCCTCTTTTTTTTCTTTTTTTTTTCTCTCTGATTCTCATTGTTCTGGAATTGAAGTGGAAAGTAATAAGAGCAGGACAGCTGTCACCGTTCTTCCTGACCAGTTTAATGGGTCTATGGTTTCATCTTATAGCTGTTAGCACTTGAGTTTCCTTCCAGGTCTCCCCTGCCTCTCACCTGCGTGTTGCACAAATGCAAGCCTATGTGCAGTGAGCGTGCATATTGTTCTGCACGTACAAAGGTGCTTCGTAGTGAGGAATATGAGAGATATTGTCCACATAATGAATAATCCCTGGGCATCTATAAAAAGTTCTTTTCTACTGTGATGATGCTTCAAAAAAACCAGATTAGGAAGGTTCTGCTCTAAGTATATCATATGAACAGTTTGTTCTCTGCACGGTTAAGAGCTTCTCTTGGAAAAAGGGTGTTGCTTTCTTTTCCCCCATGCTTGTGGAAAACATGGTCATCGTGTAACATTTGCTGGGATCTGCCACTGTTCAGCTTTGATCAGTCCTTCATTACACAGTAAAATGCTCATGTGTAAAACGGGGAAGTAAAAGAAATTTGCAGTCTGGTGTTCAGGTGCTGGAATAAAAAATGGTATTATTTTGACATAGAACCTTATTCTACTAGGTCTTTAGATTTTAATATTAAATGTGAAGCCAATCAAGAATGGGTCCTGGTAGAAGGTCATATCACACATGAGGAATTTCTTTTGTTTATTCACATTATCTGTTTGAACCTGTTTCTATTTCCTTCTCTCTCTCTTTTTTCCAAAACAAAACTAGAAATTAACTTTAGGTGTAAAGAATCAGCTATTATGCACATACAGAAAGGAGCAGTTTGTTCGCTTCAGTTAGATTATAGAGAGGAAGGGCTTAGGAAGGGAAAAACTTAAATTGCCAAAACACTTGTCTGTGAAGCCTTGTACTTACTCATTTTGCTGGGATTTGTTCCTGAGTGATTCCTTATGTCTGGAATTATAGCCTCATTTCCAGTGGGGTGGGTGAGGATGAGCATGCTCTTTATGCAGCATAAAGTTCCTGTTGTTTGCACACATCCATCTCTGGAATGTTGGACTTACTTGAATAAGCCTTTAATAAGGATGTCTTGTGGAGTTACCTTTTCTGTTTTACAGCACTGATTGCTTGTTTTCTTCTCATTTACAGCTAGAACATATTCAGAAACACATCTGGTATATGTAAGTAACACTTTTTTAATTCACTTTTGCATGCATTTATTATTGGTTCTGTTACAGGAGCTGATATTCTAGTGATCTCTAAAGAGAGAGACTGGAGTTTGAAAGCAGCTTTCATACAGGTGGAGAAAGGGGTAGAGGACAGAAAGGCATCTAATTTTTTTTTTACCCTTTGCTACTCATATAATTTCATCTATATATGGTTCAAGCCGGGAACTTTTTATACAGTGGCTAACAATTGTTTGAAATAAGACGTTCAGTCCAGCAACTTTCTGTGTTAAAAAGATACCTGCAAGTGATCAGCAAAAAAACCCCCAACTAACAGCCATGTTTAGTTTGCTATCCAAGTGCTACAGACAATCCTTTGTAATACCTTCTTGACAAGAAAGCTTTCATTTGTTCCTTCTTGGTATCTTGGCTTTTCTCTGAAGTAGAAACAAAAATGATGATATTGATAAGTAAGCACCTGTGAACAAGAGCTTTTCTGTCTCATAATCCCTACTCCTTCTTCGCAGCAAGCTAAGAGGCTGCTCCTGACCTTGTAACCTGTTGATGTGAGAGTAGTTCTGTGACTTGATTAAAAGCAGCAGTCTTGACAGTGAAACAGGAGGTCCGTGAGAAAAGTATGCACCTGTCTAGTGGTTTGGGTATAAGGAAGTTTGATGGCTTTTAAAAGTGACCTTGCACTTTGTGTAGCCTTAATAGTATTTCAAGAAACCTAAGTAAATAACTTTTTTTTTTTTTATACTGATGATAACCTAATCAAACTAAGGAGCATAATTCACATATTAAACAAGGGAATGATGGTTTGATACATGCTTCTTGGGGTCAGCATACCTACAGGTTCCCCAGGTGGGTGATAAGGAAAGTTCTGCCTTCATAATCCTATCATTGCTCTTGGGAAATACTTGAGGATGATATGAACTGATATTTAAGCCTGTCACCAGGAAACAAATAAACTTTTGGTTTTGTTTTGTTTTCTCTAATTCTATCTTATGGGCAATGTTCACTTCTGGATTTATCTGACTTTGATAGGACCTGAGGGCGTTCAGCAGTTTGTTGAATAACATGTTTTTTTCTTAGTTCAGCTGAAATGGTGGCAGCACTCTGCCCATGGCTTTTTCATGCTCTCTCCAGTTACCAGTTGACATGGCACTTTTTTAAACCAAAGGAGGACTGGAGTGTTGTTTGCTGCAGGTATTATTTTTCTTTTAAACTCTCATGGATAAATGTAGGAAAAATGGAGGGGGGAAATCTCTAATTGTAATCTCTGAAATACCCCTCCTATAATGTCCTACTAGCAATTCCAGAAGTAAATGCTGTTTACATCAGACTGGACAGCTGATCCCCTCTGTTTCTTCATGGAGTGAAATCAGCTGACTTTCTCTGCGCTTTAATCAGAACTGGAATAGGAAATCAAATGAAATGTCATTGATCACTTATAGTATTATTCTAACTCTCCTGAAGATTTTTGCCTGGAAGTTTTCACCTGTCGAAGCACTGTTGTCCCAGGCTCACATGTACAATTAGGCAGGTGTTATTTCATGACTGTATTCTAGATTTAGAATTTGAAGATTTTTTTTCTTTGCAGACGTGTTTGAACATTTTCGTGTACTTCTTGATGAAGGTCAGACTCTCTGATGATTGACACAGTAAACAGTTTTTTACCCCAATGGAAATAGCATCCAAGGCTGTTTTCAGAAGTAGAAACTGAGTTTCGCAAAAGCAAGTCTCCCCTAGACTCCCGGTGCAGTCAATGCAGAGAGAGAAAAGCTCTTCCAGAAGTCTGTTCAGATTGCCTAAAATGAAGTTTCTGCTCAAAATAGCTTTTTTACTGAGTCTCTTTCTCATTTTCTCTATACTGCCCATGGATTGACTCAAGGAGGTTAACCTCCTTTGGCTAAATTTAGTCTGTGAATAACCCTGCTACCTCCAAAATTCAACTACTTTCATCACAGCCTCTTTGCATTCATTTTGCCTGGAAATATTGATGCTGACAGAGAAGGAGGGATTGTAAGTGTTTTACTCCGTGGCTGTTTTGCTCACGTCTTTCATTTTTTCTTTATTTCATGTAACACTGCTATTCTATGTAAAATCTTCATTCTTTGTCACATATAGATTGCTGACCTGAAAGTTGTACTCAGAACATACAAGTGATTTCACTTAATTCTTCAAATAAATATTAAGGCTACAGTAAAACTGAGGAAAAGATTTAATTGCAAACTAGGCAGGCAGAGAAAGAGGTCTTGAAAGTTGAAATCATGATTCACAAGCCTAAAAAAAGGAAAAAAACAAACCAAAGAGAATCCTTTCATCACCATCACCAACCTCCAGTTCTTCTTGCTCTCCCACCCAAATTAATTCAGTGAGGTTTTTAAAGCCTTTTTAATTGAAATAATTTCTTTTTACCTCAAGCGCGGGTTATCATAAATCAGTAAATAACCAGCGGTTATTTTCACATTTTTTTAATAAAGCAAGAGGGCAAATAAAATTAGCTCTTATGGTAAATACATACTCCTGTAACACTGAGTTATTGCCCGAATTGTGAAGGTACCAAATTCCCTAAAACCAGAAAAAGAATAACTGTACCGGTTCTGCTTTGCTTTGCACTGATGCAAATGTGCATCTCGGTGAGATTCATGAGGGAATTTCATGGAGAGGCTGAAGAAGTCCGCCCTGGTCTGGAATCACAGCCATTGTATGCACCAATTCTCACAAAAGAGAATGGGTTTTAAAGCAGCAATTACATTCATGCGGGCCTTTAAAAAAACATACGTGATTTGCAGTATTCATCGTGTGACATTGTTTGATGTCGATGTGGGCTGAAATGCAACAAATTTGTCACTCTCTGCTAGGCTGAGAATGGAACAGGCAATACAGTCATGCCAATCACAGCCCAGACCCGGTGATTTTCATTTCCTGAAGCATTGAATTGTGTTGCCAAATGACGACGTGCCTCTTTGCAGATTTCACTTGTACCTGATGAGGAGGTGTGAAAATTCCTGACTATGTCTGAGGCTGACCAGGTGCAGGGCATAAGGAAAAGCCACTTTTCATGCACAGACGATGGCAAGCTGTGCTCTCTAGAAATGGCTCCCATGCTGATTGATACAAAAGAAGCTTGCAGGTGATATTCTGCTATAGACTAGGACAACTAGTAGGAAACCCAGATTTTCTGGACATTTTCCAAAACAATAACTCTTTTTAATCTCTTTAAATTACTTTAAGGACATCTGCTTGTGACATAATGAATGATTAATTAATTCAATATTTTTTAAAAGTGAACTGCAGATCATTAAAAAACCCAAAACACTCAGCTGCTGTTCAAAGGTGCATCCTTCAAGAATTTATCTTAATGACAGGGTCATCACTGGCCTTAATAGTGCAAGGTTATGATCTAATCATTGCTTATTACCTGCTGAGACCTACATCCTGATCATAAGAGGTAGGAGTAGCTACCTCTTAAAGACAGGGCACTCAAGGAGTAAGATGTTTCTTTAGTTGAACAAGGATTTTTGAATCTAACCCTTAGATTCAGGACCATCGTGTTATTGCAGAAGACATAGACCTTTCTGCGAGACTCCAAGGGGGCATCAGAAGCTGTGTTTTAGTGGTTTGACACACAAGAACGAATCCCAAGGAGCAGATTCTTTCTCTATCCTGTATATTCTGCTTCCAGCACCCTAAACTGAATAAAACTGAGCAGGGTGTGTGTGAGTGCTCAGTATAAAAGAATTGGGATCTGACCCATGTTGTCATGACCCATGTAATGCGTACTAGAGTCTGACTCCATGACATGTGTCCAGAAAGGGCTGAGCACATTTTCACTGCTTCAAGAGAAGATAAAATGAAAATTTCCGAGGAGTCTTTCTGCAAGTGATGTCCCGCAAACATGGTTAACAGAGCAGATGCCTCACAACTGCATTTCAACTTGCTTAAAAATAAATTGCAAGTAGCACCCAGCAATCTCCCATGATTAAGGTGTAGCATGTAATTGTCCTGTCCTAGCATCAGACCCCTGGCTGCAATGACTTAGTATTGCCTTCTTACCTTGGAGGAGATAATCTGTATTGGCTCTCTTTTTGGTGCACTGGCTGATACCTTGAGCTCATGTGTATGATCCTACCAGAGTTGCTTTCTAACCTACCCAAGAAAAATTAGGGACATTTGAGTTGGAGCTCCTTTTTCTGTGTAGATACTTGGATAGCTCACATCTGAGCCCAGAGCATTTTAAGCTGTGCAAGTAAGTTCACAAGTTGTGTTCACCTTACTTCTGCCAGCATCAAACGGAAGAATCTCTTGCCCAAACACAGCCCCATAATCAGCCAACGCTGACATCTTATGCAGTTTAAATATTCTCGATTCCTGTTGCCCACCCTGGGAGCTTGGACTCAAGTCACACATTTACATCACGTAACGGAAAGGGAGGACCTCACCCACAGAGTAGGAAAACCTCGACATCACACAAAGCATCCATTGAGAAATAGCGAAGATTCAGGGTAGACAGTTTCACCAACCAAAATACCACCACTGCCAAACCC